>NC_083897.1:80012584-80612584 GCF_032452875.1 Bos javanicus | reverse complement strand
TGTATTGGTTATATGTACAACCAATGTTAGAGGTACAACCTAATGATTCAGCATTTGTATATATTGCAAAGTGATCACCACAATAAGTTTAGTTAACATCTACCATTATTCTTATAAAACATAGGTGATAAATACACAGACCCTTAGCCTGGCATTGAAAGCTATCAACAAGTATGTCCCAAGCTTCATTCCCAGTCTTGTCATCCACTACTTCCTTACATAATCCTCATTTTCCTGCTGACCAAAATACCCATCATGGCCCAAAGACCCATGGCTTTCTGGCCTCTTTGCTCTTCCTACCTCTGCCTATTAAGCAGCTTCATGGAGTAGTAAGAAGGGTTAGATCTGTAGCCCTGGGTTGAATGTCATACCGCCAAGGCTTATCCCCTATGAGGTTCAGTTCCCTTGTCTCTAAAATGAGCATTATGCTACAGCCCACCTACCTTTTAAAATGGTTGTATGATGAGACAGAATTATATGAAAACCTCTTTAGAAAATGTAAGTGAAAGAAAATGTTAGTCACTCAGTCATGTCCAACTCTTTGCAAGCCCATGGACTGTCACCCACCAGGCTCCTCTATCCAGGCAAGAATACTAGAGTGGGTTGCCATGCCCTCTTCCAGGGGATCTCCCCAACCCAGGGATCAAACCTGCGTCTCTTAGTCCACTCCATTGGCAGGCAGATTCTATACCACTAGTGCCACCTAGGAAGCCCCTTAAGTGTCCAGGGGTGCCCCTGGGAAGCCCCTAAGTGTCCTAAGGCAGGACTAGCAAATATAAGACATGTATGACTACACGCCTCCAGCCCCCACCTGCCTACCCATGGATTACATGACAAACTGGTTTGGGCACATTTTCCTGCTGAACCTAGATACAGCCTCAGAATCCTTCTCAACACAGTACCCCAAGCAGTTACTGTCAATCAGTCAGAGTTGCCAACAAGCTGAAATCTATTTGCCACCCTTCTAGAAAACTGTTCAATGGAGGTGTAGGGAAGGATTCAGACAGCGGTGCATTGAAGTATCTAAGAAATGAAAAGGTCAAGGTGGTGAAGAAAAGAAGAGATCTTAAGAAGTTTAACAGTAAAGGAATAGAACCCAGGTCTTCTTCATTGCAGGTGGATTCTTTACCACCTGAGCCACCAGAGAATTTGTAAAACACCATCCAAATGCCATTTCATATTGTTAAGGGACAATGACTTATCTTTTAGGACTCAGCTCTATGGTACCATCCTATGAAAGCTCCCACATGGCCCTGGGTGAAAGCAAGCACGCTCTCTTTTTGTAATGCTCCAGCCCTCACAGAGCCTTCATGGCATGCATCACATTTTGCCCACTGTGTCCCAGGCTGAGAGTGCACGTGGAGATCAGAGAAGTGGCTTGAGCATCTTCATTTTCCCAAAGACCCAACCTTGCACATAGGTAAATTCTCAAAAAGTATTTGTTGAACTGGGGAAAAGAAGAAAGAAAAAGCCAATTCTGCAGCTCGGAAGCTAATCTTAGGTACCACATATATGTCCCCTCAGGGAGCTGTGAGATGAGGGAAGATGACATGGAGTGGAAGTGAGATAGCTATAGGTGATAGAGTTCTTTTGAATGACTTAACTAGTTTCATCACTCAGCTGGTAAAGAACTCATCTGTCTATGAAGGAGACACAAGAGATGTGGGTTCGATCCCTGGGTAGGGAATATCCCCTGGAGAAGAAAATGCCAACCTGTTTCAGTATTCATGCCTGGAAAATTCCATAGACAGAAGAGCCTGGTGGACTATACAGTCCATGCAATCTCAAAGAGTCAGACATGACTGAGTGTGCATGCACGTATGCATGCATTGATTTTTTGAATTTTCATTCACTTCGAGCTACAGGTTTCCTGAGAATCTTTAGGGAGAAAGAATTCAGAAAAGTTAGTTCTGCACCTATCCCTGACTGGCTGCCGTGTCACCCAGGGGTGAGCCAAAGAACAGGATACAGCCTGAGGACCATGCTGGGAGGGCGCCATACTCTGCAACCACCGGGGAGCAGAGAGGAGCCGCAGGCCTCCAGGGGGCCCAGGTATGACAACTTCCAAGAAAGCTGCTTGCCTGTGGTGCCTCCATGAAACAAAGTGGAAGGAATGCTGATCTTGAACAACAAAGCTACTTTGTAGCTTCATTAGCTTTATTCAGGCCCTGCTAAGTTCTTCATGTTACTGAGGTACATTTGACTGCCAGTAAATTACACATATTTAAAGACTGATGAGTTTTGCTATATATATGCACACATAAATTCATCACGATGATTAAGATAATGAACATTTCCATTGTCACCAAATTTCTTCTTGTTGGTCACCTTTAATCTTTCTTCACAGCCTAAGTTGAGGGAAAGAACATAGGTCTATCAGTGATGAGCTCTTCTTAGGTTAGAAAACTCTTAGAAGCAGTGACTTTGGCTTTTGGGTACTGGGGCCAGTAGCCCCTCAGAAGTCAGTTCTTCACAAAAGCTAGTTTTTGTTGTGCTTGTTAGAGGGACATTCGACAGGTACTGTTTTGTTTGGGTGACCTGAGGCAGGCTTTACTCTCTCTGGGCCTCAGTTTTTCTATCATTATAATGAGATGGTTGGACAAGATCTAAGGTTCCTATCATTACAGGCCATTTCTATGACAATCTTTTCTAAATAGCAATTTTTAAAAGAACTGTATAAAAGAAGTGGAATTGCTCTTCTTTGTTTTCTCATGCCTTAAATTACATTCTGGCAGGTTCCTGGCTGATGACTGGAGTGCTGCAGGATTTTGAGTGGGTTATTAATCCTATTTTACAGATGAGGAAACTGAAGCTCAGAAAGGAGAGATAATCCACTCATAGTTAATAAATAGTTAAGCTGAGATGTGAATCCAGCCCTGACTCCTAATCCAGGGCTCTGGGCACTGCTCCATACTCCATTCAAAGATAATATTCTCAAGAATAAATGCTTAATTCTTTCCATGTTGCTTGGAAGAGTTAGGGTCCTTGAACCCAGCAGATAGTGCTGCTTTCCTCCTGGCTCAGAGGGGGCCATAGCTCACCTCTGCAGGCCTCTGGTGGGGATAAGGAGCAAAAGAATGGGCTCCCCTGCCCTCCTAAATCACCAGATCAAGCCATAGAATAGGAGACTTACATTTTCTTAGGCTAGAGGTTTCCAGAAAGCAGAAACTCTCTGGGCATGT
The DNA here is from genome assembly GCF_032452875.1 of Bos javanicus. Lineage (NCBI taxonomy): Eukaryota > Metazoa > Chordata > Mammalia > Artiodactyla > Bovidae > Bos > Bos javanicus. Next base: position 80,609,402 of record NC_083897.1, on the reverse strand, counting down.
AATTCATTGTATGCAGTCTCCTCTGATCATGTGTGGGGCAAATGTTCAGTAACCCTTGGAGAGGGGTACATGGGGCTGGTGGGAAAGGATGGAAATATTGGAATTAGGAAGGAGCTCTATCTGGGACTCTCTATCTCATTTGTTGCCCCAAGGGTACAACCCTCCAAGGGGGCCTGGTGCAGGCTGGAGTGGAGTAGCGCTGGGCTGAGCTGCACACAGTCACTTTGGAACAAGCACATGCTCCTGACAGCTGCATCTTTTATAGCTCCCTGGAGGAAGGGAGGAGGGCGAGTTATTTCCCCTCCTTTGAGAGAACACCCCCCTGCATACTACACCCAGGGTTAAGTGGGAAAAGAGTACCTTGGGGACACTTCTCAGCTAAGGGGAACATGAGGTGGTAGCAGTGTCCCAACAGGCCCAGGGTGTCTAATTCCCGAGTATTCAGCAAGTACCTAAAATTGGTGGTAGGTAAATATTTGTTGACTAAATGAATGAACTCTTACTCCATGGCAGGCACTGTGGGGGGTACAGAGGTGAACTGGCCCCTATCCATGACTATAATAAAGAAGGAGGAATAAGACAAACACATAAATAACCATTACACATGACAGAATGTGATAAATGCCTTAGGAGAGGAACAATGAAGAGATGGAGAAGAGAGAGGCTCACATCTGGCAGTGGTGGGGGAAGGGGCTCCAGAGAAAACTTCCTGCTCGAGGTGACATTCAAGCTGATCTTGAATAGGCACTAGGATTTCTATAGTGGATCATGAATGTTTATGTGCTGGGGGTGGGGAGCGAGGGTAGGCTGCATTCCAGGCCCCAGCAGCAGGCTTAGGGCCAGAAAGCTCCCTGAGGATATCCTCAGAGAGCTCAGAGAACTGCAAATCACTGCTAATCCCAGAGTCTCAGTAGAGCTGAGGAGTTGAACACCCCTTTCCCATCACACCTTCATCTGAGCCCCCAAGTAGCCAAATGGATTTAGCTGGACCCTTGGCTAGCCCAAGCCGGAAGTAGTGGCCAATCCTGATGGCCTGGTAATAGTTTTCTCATAAAAGTTTTCCTTCCCAGCTCATCACATTGCTAGAAACAATAAAGGTCCTGGGTTGGGAGAAAGCCACACAGGGAATAACAGTTGCTGGCTCACTTCATCCATCATTTATACGTCTGAGATAGGCCATTGCTGGGCAGCAGTGGGGCCGACTGGGGACAGGGAAAGAGACCATCATGTTTTATGAGGTTGCTCACTGGGCTGTCCCCAATCTACAGAGTGAGGAGTTAGATAGCAGCATTCCTGGTTGTGTTATCCATAGGCATGTGCCTGGGAAGATAATCCAGCCCTTTCTCTGCTCTCTGCCTTTTCCCCTGTTTCCTAATTTCTGTCTAAAGGAAGTTAGCTGCTATTAAGTGGTAAACTGAATGGTTTCACTTGACATGGGACAGGATGTTGGATTCAATTCAGCAGACGCTTTCGAATATAGTATCTCATTGAGTCTTCAAAACAACTTTATAAAGTAGGAGTTGTTGTTTTCACTTTGCGGAAGCTGAGTTTAAGTGACCTGCCAAGGGCACACAGCCAGGAAAGTGAACTTTGAGCCCAGGTCTCCTAACTTCTCTCAGCTGCAGAATCTAAAGGCTAAGAGTCATAAAACTAATTACAAATATACAAATCCAGGGACTGTACAAAGGGGAAAAAAAGGGTAAATGCAAGAGTTAGGCAAGCACCAGGCCAGAGTGTGCCTCCATGGGGAATAAATTGATCAATGATGGAAAAGAAAACGGAAGGCTTCAATTCCAGAATGGAGAGGTCTAGAAGGTGCCAAAGGATAATGAAGAAGGTGGAAATGGAGCCTCTGGGTTTTCACCTGCCCACAATTCTACAGCTATGCAGCCACAGCTCTGTTCATCTCCTCAAGACTGGGAAGTTGGCCAAGGGTAGCCCCCAGAGAGGAGCCATTTACCCTAAGCAATTTTAATCCACAAATATTTGTTGCCTGTACAAGAGTCAGGGCTAGTATATTTGTGGAATATATTTATACCAAAAATGTAGCCTGGTCTTAATTATTTTTAGCAGTTTTATTGAGGTGTAATTTATATACCATAAAATTCTCCCACTTAAAGTGTACAGTTCAAAGGTTCTTACTATATTTAAAGAGTTGTGTAACCATCACCACAATCATTTTTAGAATACTTTCATTACCCTTAAAATAAATACCGTACCCTTTAGCCATCACTCCAAACCCCTCACCATCCCCTACCCCTCCCCTTGCCAGTACCAGGCAATGATTTACTCTGCTTTTCTACCTCTCTGGATTTGCCTGTTCAGGATATTTCAAATAAATAATATTATATAATATGTCTTCTTTTGTAAATGGCTTATTTCACTTAGCATAAGGTTTTTGAGATTCATCCATGATGTTGGATGTATTAGTATTTCATTCCTTTATTTTTGCTGAAAGATATCCAATTGTATGGATATACCGTGTTTTGTTTATCCATTCATAATTTGAAGATGTTTGAATTGGCAAGTTTTTGTATGGATATATGTTGTCAATTCTCCTTGAACCTAGGAGTGGAATTTCTGGGTTATGTGGTAACTAATCTTTCAAGGAACTGCCAAACTGTTTTCCAAAGTGGCTGTGCCATTTCTCTGTCTCCTTTTCAATACATGCTACTGAGTTTTATTTTGATTATAACCATCCGTATGGGCATTGTTACAGTGGAAGTGAAAAATAAAAATAGATTTAAGGGACTAGATCTGATAGAGTGCCTGATGAACTATGGATGGACATTCATGACATTGTACAGGAGACAGGGATCAAAACCATCCCCAAGAAAAAGAAATGCAAAAAAAGCAAAATGGCTGTCTGAGGAGGCCTTACAAATACCTGTGAAAAGAAGAAAAGCAAAGGAGAAAAGGAAAGATATAACCATTTAAATGCAGAGTTCCGAGGAATAGCAAGGAGAGATAAGAAAGCCTTCCTCAGTGATCAGTGCAAAGAAATAGAGGAAAACAATAGAATGGGAAAGACTAGAGATCCCTTCAGGAAAATGAGAGATACCAAGGGAACATTTCATGCAAAGATGAGCTCAATAAAGGTCAGAAATGCTATGGACCTAACAGAAGCAGAAGATGTTAAGAAGAGGTGGCAAGAATACACTGAAGAACCATACAAAAAAGATCTTGCTGATCCATATAATCACGATGGTGTGATCACTCACCTAGAGACAGACATCCTGGAGTATGAAGTCAAGTGGGCCTTAGGAAGCATCACTACACACAAAGCTAGTGGAAGTAGTGGAATTCCAGTTGAGCTATTTCAAATCCTAAAAGATGATGCTATGAAAATGCTGCACTCAATATGCCAGCAAATTTAGAAAACTCAGCAGTGGTCACAGGACTGGAAAAGGTCAGTTTTCATTCCAATCCCAAAGAAAGGCAATGCCAAAGAATGCGCAAACTACCGCACAATTGCACTCATCTCACATGCTAGTAAAGTAATGCTCAAAATTCTCCAAGCCAGTTTTCAGCAGTACATGAACCATGAACTTCCAGATGTTCAAGCTGGATTTAGAAAAGGCAGAGGAACCAGAGATCAAATTGCCAACATCCATTGAATCATTGAAAAAGCAAGAGGGTTCCAGAAAAGCATCTGTGTGTGCTTTATTGACTATGTGTGGATCACCACAAACTGTGGAACATACTGAAAAAGATGGGAATACCAGACCACCTCACCTGCCTCTTGAGAAACCTATATGCAGGTCAGGAAGCAACAGTTAGAACTGGACATGGAACAACAGACTGGTTCCAAATAGGAAAAGGAGTATGTCAAGGCTGTATATTGTCTCTCTGCTTATTTAACTTATATGCAGAATAAGTGAGTGAAGTCGCTCAGTCATGTCTGACTCTTTGCGACCCCATGGACTGTAGCCCACCAGGCTCCTCAGTCCATGGAATTTTCCAGGCAAGAGTACTGGAGTGGGGTGCCATTGCCTTCTCCAGGGGATCTTCCCAACCCAGGGATCAAATTTGGGTCTCCCGCACTGCAGGCAGATGCTTTACCGTCTGAGCCATATATGCAGAATACATCATGAGAAATGCTGGACTGGATGAAGCACAGGGTTGAATCAAGATTTCCGGGAGAAATATCCATAACCTCAGATATGCCGATGACACCACCCTTATGGCAGAAAGTGAAGAAGAACTAAAGAGCCTCTTGATGAAAGTAAGTGAAAGAGGAGAGTGAAAAAGTTGACTTAAAGTTCAACATTCAGAAAACTAAGATCATGGCATCCAGTCCCATCACTTCATGGCGAATAGATGGGAAAACAATGGAAACAGTGGCAGACTATTTTCTTGGGCTCCAAAATCACTGCAGATGGTGACTGCAGCCATGAAATTAAAAGATGCTTACTCCTTGGAAGAAAAACTACGACCAACCTAGACAGCATATTAAAAATCAGAGACATTACTTTGCCAACAAAGGTCCCTCCAGGCAAGGTTATGGTTTTTCCAGTGGTCATGTATGCATGTGAGAGTTGGAGTATAAAGAAAGCTGAGGTCCAAAGAATTGATGCTTTTGAACTGTGGTGTTGGAGAAGACTCTTGAGAGTCCCTTGGACTGCAAGGAGATCCAGTCTATCCTAAAGGAGATCAGTCCTGAATGTTTATTGGAAGGACTGATGTTGAAGCTGAAACTTCAGTACTTTGGCCATGTGATGTGAAGAACTGAATCATTGGAAAAGACCCTGATGCTGGGAAAGGTTGAAGGCACGAGGAGAAGGGGACAACAGAGGATGAGATGGTTGGATGGCATCACCGACTCAATGGACATGAGTTTGAGTAAACTCCGGGAGCTGGTGATGGACAGGGAAGCCTGGCATGCTGCAGTCCATGAGGTCGAAAAGAGTCAGACATGACTGAGTGACTGAACTGAACTGAACTGTGGGCATTGTACTTTTGATTTGCATATCCCTAATGAATTATGATGTTAAGCATCTTTTCATGTGTTTGTTGGCCATTTATATATATATTTTTGGAGAACTATGTATTCAAATCATTTGCCCATTTAAAATTGGGTGACTTGTCTTTTTATTGCTGAGTTGTAATTGTTCTTTGTATATTCTGGATACTAGACCCTAATCAGATATATAACTTACAGATATTTCCCCCATTCTGTGAGTTGTCCTTTCACTCTCTTTTGGTTACTTTTGATACACAAAAAGTTTTTTATCAAGTCCAGTTTATTATTTCTTTTGTTGCTTATGCTTTTGATGTCATATTTAAGAATCCATTGCTAAATCCATAATCATGGAGATTTACCTCTATGTTTTCTTGTAATAACTTTATAATTTTAGCTCTCATATTTTGGTCTTTAATTCATTTTGAATTAATTTTTGTATAATGACATGAGGTAGGAGTTCAGCTTTATTCTTTTGCTTGTGGCTATACAGTTGTTCCAGCACAATTTGTTGAAAAGACTATATTTATCCTATTGAGTGGTGGTGACACTCTTATTAAAATCAGTTGTCCATGTATGTTTGGGTTTATTATTGCACTTTCAATTGTATTCCATTTGACTATATGTCTGTCTTCATGCCAGTATAGTATGGTGTTGATTAGTGTAGCTTTCTAATATGATTAGAAATCTGGAAGTGAGCCCTCCAACTTTGCTGTTAGTTTTCAAGAGTGATTTGGCTATCTGGAAGTCTTTATGAGTTTTAGAATTAGCTCTTCTATTTATGCAAAAGGAAAAAAGCTGTTGAAATTTTAGTAGGGATTGTGTTGAATTTGCAGGTCACATTGGGTAGTATTGATATCTTAAGTCTTTCAATCCATGAACACACAATGTATTTTCATTTATTTGTGCTTCTCTGATTTCTTTCTTCAGCATTTTATAATTCTCAGTGTATAACTCTTGCACCTCTTTGGTTAAATTTTTTAAATTTTATTTATTTATTTACCTATTTGCTGATTGATTTTTGGTTTTGCTGGGTCTTTGTTGTGGTTTGTGAGGTTTCTCTAGTTGTGGCAAGTGGGGCCTACTCCCTAGTTGTGGTGTGTGGGCTCTTCCTTGTGGTTGGTTCTCTTTGTTGTGGAGCACGAGCTCTAGGGTGTGTGGGCTTCAGTAGTTGTAGCTTGCAGGGTCTAGAGTGGGGGCTCAGTAGTTGTGCAAATGGGCTTAGTTGCCCTGTGGCATGTGAAGTCTTCCTGAACCAGGGATCGAACCCCTGTCCCCTGCATTGGCAGGCAGATTCTTTTGTTTTCTTTTTTTTTTAACTTTTAATTGGAGGATAATTGCTTTGCGATGTTGTGTTGGTTTCTGTCTTACAACAATGTGAATCAGCCATAAGTGTGCATACGTCCCCTCCCTCCTGAACATCCTTCTCACTCCCCAGCCCATCCCGCTCCTGTAAGTTGTCATAGAGCACTGAGTTGAGCTCCCTGTGTTATACAGCAACTTCCCACTAGCTATTAATTTTGCATAAGGTAATATATATATTTCAATGCTACTCTCGCAATTCATCCCACCCTCTCCTTCCCCTGCTGTGTCAACAAGTCCATTCTCTAGGTCTGTGTCTCTATTCCTGCCCTGCAAATAGGTTAATCAGTACCATGTTTTCTCGATTCCATGTGTGTTCTGTGTGTTCAATTGCTCAGTCATGTCTGACTCTATGCGACCCCGTGGACTGTATAGGCCACCAGGCTCCTCTATCCATGGGATTTTCCAGGCAAGAATACTGAAATGGGTTGCCATTTCCTCCTCCAGGGGATCTTCCCAACCCAGGGCTCAAACCCAAGTCTCTTGCATTTCCTGCACTGCAGGCAGATTCTTTACCACTGAGCCTCCTGGGAATCTCTCTAGATTCCATATATATATGTGTTAATATACAGTATTTATTTTTCTCTTTCTGATTTAATTCACTCTGTATAACAGGCTCTAGGTTCATTCACCTCACTAGAACTTACTCAAATTCTTTCCTTTTTTGGACTGAATAATATTCCATTGTATATGTGTACCACAACTTTGTCCATTCACCTGTCAGTGGACATCTAGGTTGCTTCCATGTCCTGGGTGTTGTAAATAGTGCTGCAATGAACATTGGGGTACATGTGTCTTTCTGAATCATGCTTTTCTCAGGGTATATTCCCAGTAGTGGGATTGCTGGGTCATGTGATAGTTTTATTCCTAATTTTTAAAGGAATCTCCATAGTGATCTCCATAGTGGCTATATCAATTTATATTCCTACCAACAATGCAAGAGGGCTCCCTTTTCTCCACACCCTCCCCAGCATTTATTGTTTGTAGATTTTTTAAATGATGGGCATTCTGACCAGTGTGGAGTGATACCTCATTGTAGTTTTGATTTGCATTTCTCTAACAATGAGTGATGTTGAGAATTGTTTATTGGCCATCTGTGTGTCTTCTTTGGAGAAATGTCTGTTTACGTCTTCTGCCTATTTTTTGATTGGGTTGTTTGTTTCTCTGATATTAAGCTGCATGAGCTGCTTGTATATTTTGGAAATTAATCCTTTGTCAGTTGCTTCATTTGCAATTATTTTCTCCCATTCTGAGGGTTTTCTTTTAATCTTGTTTATAGTTTCTTTTGCGTGCAAAAACTTTTAAGTTTAAATAGGTCTGACTTATTTACTTTTGCTTATTTCCATTACTGTAGGAGGTGGGTCATAGAGGATCTTGTCTCAATTTATGTCTAAGAGTGTTCTAGCAGGTGAATTCTTAACCACTGGACCACCAGGGAAATCCCTTGGTTAAATTTATACCCAAGTATTTTACTCTATTTGATGCTATTGATTTTGATAAATGAAATTATTTTTTTTTATTTTATTTTTGGATTGTTTATTGTTAATGTATAGAAATAAAACTGATTTCGCTATGCTGGCCTTGTACCCTGCAACTTTGCTGAATTCATTTGTTAAGCTCTAATAGCTTTTTTGGTGTTTTTTGAAGGAGTTTGTATGTGTAAAATCATGCCATCTGAGAAGAAAATAGTTTTACTTCTTCCTTTCCTATTTCAATGAATTTTTCTTTTTCTTTTTCACGTGAATGCTGTGGCTAGAACTTCCAGTATGACTTTGAATAGAAGTGGCAAGAGAGAACTTCCTTGTCTTGTTCTTGATCTAGGGAAGAAAGCTTTTAGTCTTTCACCACTGAATACAATGTTATCTGTGCATTTTTCACATATGCCCTGTATTGTTTTTAAAAGTTCCCTTTTATTCTTCATTTGTTGAGTGTTTCTTACTATGAAAATGTGTAGAATTTTTTTCTGCATTATTTGAGATGATCAAATTTCCTTTATTCTGTATTAATCTGGTGTTTTATAATGATAGGAATTTTCATATATGGAGCCACCCTCACATTACTGGAATAAATCTCACTTGGTCCTGGTACACAATCCTTTCTTTATGCTGCTAGACTTGGTTTGCTAGTATTTTTTTTTTTGAAGATTTTTTGCATTTATGTAAGGGATTTTGGTCAGTAGTTTTCTTGTGATGTGTTTGACTTTGGAATCAGACTAATGCTGGCCTCATAGAGTGAGTTAGGAAGTGCCCTCCTCCTCTTTAACTTTTTGATGAGTTTGAGAAGGATTGATGTTAATTCTTCCTTAGATGTTTAGTGGAATTCACCAGTGTAACAATCTGGTCTGGACTTTTCTTTTCTTTACCAGCTGAGCCACAAGGGAAGCCCTGGACTTTCTTTATTGGAAGGTTTTTTGATTATTGATGAAACGTCTTTACTTGTTATAAGTCTATTCAGATTTTTAAATTTCTTCTTCAGTCAGTTTTGGTAGTTTGTGTGTTTCTGAGAATTTGTCCATGACATCTAGGTTATCTGATTTGTAACAACTGTGCAAGAGAATACTATGTACAATTTGTTCATAGTATTCTCTTATAGTTCTTTTTACTTCTACAAGTTTGGTGGTAATGTCTCCATTTTCACATCTGATTTTAGTAATTTGAGTCTTCTCTCTTTTCTCTTAGTCAGACTGGCTGAAGTTTGTTGATCTTTTCAAAGAACCAGCTTTTGATGCAATTAATTCTATTATGTTTCTATTGTCTACTTCATTTACCTCTCTCTTACCTTTACTTTTCCTTCCTTCTGCTAGTTTTGGGTTTCCTAGAGGTACTGGGGGTTAGGACTCCAATATATCTTTGTAGGGGACATAATTCAACACATAACAACTGGTAACTATAATTATACAATTATAAAAGACAATTAAAATGCTCATTTGTTCTTCTTTCTAGAATAAGTTTCCTCTTACTCTTTTATTGCTTAGGGTGTAAAGTTGATATTCTGCCTAGTTCTATCCATTATTAAAAGTGGAGTATCGAAGTCTCCGATGTTATTGTTGAATTGTCTCCCTTCATTTTTTGTTAGTTTTTGCTTCTTGTATTTTGTTTCTGTTGTTAGTTGTGTATATGTTTATAGTTGTTACTTATCTTCTGGATAGATCCTTTCATTATTATAAAATGCCACTCCTTATCTCTAGTAACATTTTTTTTCCTTTTAAAGTCTATTTTGTCTGATAGTAATATAGCCATTCTAGCTTTCTTGAAATTACTGTTTATGTTATATATATTTCTATCCTTTCACTTTTAACCTATTTGCATCTTTAAATTTAAAATGTGATAGCATATGGTTACACTGTTATACTGTTTTTTAATCCAGTTTGACAATTTCTACCTTTTGATTGGATTGTTTAATTCATTTACATTTCATATTATTATCAATATAGTTGTGTTTACATTTGCCATTTTAGTTTTTGGTATTTTGTTTCATGTCTTTATCCTCTATTCCTCCTATATTGCATTCTTTCGTATTAAGTACATATTTTCTAATGTAGCATTTTAATTCTTAAATGATTTTGACACTGTATTTTTGAGTTATTGTTGCTCTCAGGCTTACCATACAAAAGCAGCTTCAGATTTATACTAACTTAGTTCCAGTGGCATGTAGAAATGTAACTCATATATGCAGTTGGTTCTTATAATTCATGGAGTCCATATTTACAAATTCACCTCCTTGCTAAAATTTATTTATAATCCTAAAATTAATACATTTTTTATTTTATTCATTTGTTCTTGTGGATCTGAGTTTTTATCTTGAGTCTTTTCCTTAGTCTGATATAGCCTTGACTCCACCCACTTCCTCTCTGGTCTTATTGGTAAATATTTTACTTGTCTATATCTAACTGCTGCTAAGTCGTTTCAGTCATGTCCAATTCTTTGTGACCCAATGGACTGTACCCCACCAGATTCCTCTGTCCATGGGATTTGCCATGCAGGAATATTGCAGTGGGTTGCTGTGCCCTCCTTCAGGGGATCTTCCCAACCCAGGGATCAAACCCCTGGCTCTTATGTCTCGTGCATTGGCAGGCAGGTTCTTTACCACCAGTGCCACCTGGGAAGCCCTTGTCTATGTGTTACAGCCCAAATAATACATCATGTACGTATTGTTTTATATAACTTATTTTAAAACCAGTTAAAAAAGGAGAACAAATGAGCATTTTAATTGTCTTTTATAATTGTATAATTATAGTTACCAGTTGTTATGTGTTGAATTATGTCCCCTACAAAGATATATTGGAGTCCTAACCCCCAGTACCTCAGAATGTGATTTATTTGGGATGGAATTACTCATCCAATATGACTGATATTGAAACTGACCAGGACCCTGAGGGGCTCCTGGGCATGGAAGCCTTTCAAATGGTTGCTAGTCAGAGAAAGGAGGGGATGCAGAGACGAGGGAGGAGCAGCCTAGAAACAATAGTACAGCCTTGGGGCAGGATCCTGGTTCCACCTCAAGGTATATCAGTTCAGTTTAGTTCAGTCCCTCAGTCGTGTCCAACTCTTTGCGACCCCATGGACTGCATGCAGCACGTCAGGCTTCCCTGTCCATCTCCAACTCCTGGAGCTTGCTCAAACTCGTGTCCATGGACTTGGTGATGCCATCCAACCATCTCATCCTTTGTCGTCCCCTTCTCCTCCTGTCCCCAATCCCTCCCAGCATCAGGGTCTTTTCCAATGAGTCAACTCTTCACATGAGGTGGCCAAAGTACTGGAGTTTTAGCTTTAGCATCAGTCCTTCCAAAGAACAACCAGGACCTATCTCCTTTAGAATGGACTGGTTGGATCTCCTTGCAGTCCAAGGGACTCTCAAGAGTCTTCTCCAACACCACAGTTCAAAAGCATCAATTCTTCAGCGCTCAGCTTTCTTCACAGTCCAACTCTCACATCCATACATGACCACAGGAAAAACCATAGCCTTGACTAGACTAACCTTTGTTGGCAAAGTAACTCTCTGCTTTTGAATATGCTATCTAGGTTGGTCATAACTTTCATTCCAAGGAGTAAGTGTCTTTTAATTTCATGGCTGCAGTCACCATCTGCAGTGATTTTGGAGCCCCCCAAAATAAAGTCTGACACTGTTTCCACTGTTTCCCCATCTATTTGCCATGAAGTGATGGGACCAGATGCCATGATCTTAGTTTTTTGAATGTTGAGCTTTAAGCCAACTTTTTCACTCTCCTCTTTCACTTTCATCAAGAGACTTTTTAGTTCCTCTTCACTTTCTGCCATAAGGGTGGTGTCATCTGTTTATGGAACTACAGTTCAGTTCAGTGCTCATTACTGTCCAACTCTTTACGACCCCATGGACTGCAGCACACCAGGCTTCCCTGTCCATCACCAATTCCTAGAGCTTACTCAAACTCATGTCCATCAAGTCAGTGATGCCATCCAACCATCTCATCCTCTGTCGTCCCCTTCTCCTTCCATCTTCAATCTTTCCCAGCATCAGGGTCTTTTCCAGTGAGTCAGTTCTTCGCATCAAGTGGCCAAAGTATTGGAGTTTCAGCTTTAGCATCAGTCCTTCCAATGAATATTCAGGACTGACTTCCTTTAGGATTGACTGGTTTTATCTCCTTGTTGTCCAAGGGACTCTCAAGAGTCTTCCCCAACACAGTTCACAAGCATCAGTTCTTCTGCACTCAGCTTTCTTTATAGTCCAACTCTCACATCCATACATGACTACTGGAAAAACCATAGCTTTGAGTAGACAGACCTTTGTTGGCAAAGTAATGTTTCTGCTTTTTAATACACTGTCTAGGTTAGTCATAGATTTTTTTCCAAGGAGCAAGCGTCTTTTAATTTCATGGCTGCAGTCACCATCTGCAGTCATTTTGGAGCCCCCCAAAATAAAGTCTATCATTGTTTCCATTGTTTCCCCATCTATTTGGCATGAAGTGATGGGACTGGATGCCATGATCTTAATTTTCTGAATGTTGAGTTTTAAGCCAACTTTTTCACTTTCCTCTTTCACTTTCATCAAGAGGCTCTCTGATAGCTCAGCTGGTAAAAAATCCGCCTGCAGTGTGGGAGACCCAGGTTTGATCCTTGGGTTGGGAAGATCTCCTGGAGAAGGGAAAAGGCTACCCACTCCAATATTCTTGCCTGGAGAATTCCATGGATGGTATTATCCATGGGGTCGCAAAGAGTCAGACTGAGTTTATAGAACTAAAACCTCCAACAAAGGAAGATGTTAGTATTCTTTATTCTAGAGAAGATCATAGAAGATAACTTCAAGAAACTCAGCAAGAGGCCACCTGAGGCCAGATTAAAGGAGGGCAGGTCCTGTGCATACTATAATCCTTATCAACAACTCTGCCCTTGAACCATTGCTATAAAACTCCTCATCAAATCTTCCCAGATTGGGACATATAGTTTTTCAGGGCAGGAGCCTGTTGTGTCCCCCTTTGCCTGGCAAAGCAATAGAGCTTTGTACTTCATCTGAAACTCTCTGAGATTCAATTTGGCAATGATGCACAGAGGCTGAGTTTTCAGCATCAGTATCCTTTTAAGAAGAGAGATATTTGGACACAGATACAAAGAGGGAAGACAGCCATGTGAAAATGGAGGCAGAGATTGGAGTAATGCTGCCACATGCCAAAGAATGCCAAGAACTACCAGAAACTGGAAAAGTCAAGGATACCTGGAGGCTTCAGGGGGAGCATGACCCTGCCAATACCATGATTTTAAACTTCTAGCCTACAGAAATATGAGACAAATTTGGTTTTTTTTTTAAGCCATCCAGTTTTTGGTACTGATGCCAAAAACTCAGCCTCTGCACCAGTGCTAAATTGAATTTCAGAGTTTCTGGTAAAGCAGAAAAGAATAAATTTATTGCTTTGCCAGGCAAAGAGGGATACAGCAGATTCCTGCCCCTCAAAAACTATATGTACCAACCCTGGAGGATTTGATGAGGAGTTCTACAGCAATAGTTCAAGAGTGGGGTTGCTGACAAGATGATAGTGTATGCAGGGCCTGCACTTCTCTAATCTGGTCTCAGGTGATCTTCTTTGATAAACTTCTGTTTCCTTTAATCTTGCCTCAGGTGGTTTCTTGGCTGCTCCTGCCTTGATTAGCAGCTCTTCTAAACTGCCCATTGGAACTCAGGGAAGGTCATGGGGACTAGAATCTGTTTCCTACAAACAAGAAATGGAGGACAGAAAGGATTTCATGCCCAGGAACTCCATAGTGTCCTGCTAGGTTTCAGTACTTTGATACAGCAAACCAGATCTCCCTTTTTTTTCCATTTGAGTTATTGTACTTTTTAACTCCAGAATTTCCATTTGGTTCTTTTCAATAATTTCTGTCTCTTTATTAATACACCTTACTATGACATTGCTGTCAGATTTTTTTACTTATTCATTCATAATTTTGTTCAATTCTTTGAGCATATTTATAATGGCTCCTTTGAAGTCTTTGCCTATTAAATCTGACATCTGCTTATTGTTACAGGTAGTTTCTGTTGCTTAATTTTTCCTGGTGTATGGATCCTTCTTTCCTGTTTCTTTACATGTTTCATACTTTTTGCTGTAAACTGTAACATTTTAGATAGCATGTTATAGCAATTCTGGGTACCAGTCTCCCCACCCCCACTCCAGGGCTTATTTAAGTTACTTGCTTGTTTAATTGTTTGAAAGTCACTGACCTGATTACTTTAGTGATGTCTAATCCCCCTATACTCCCAGCTATGATTTTCCTCAGAAGGCATAGCCCTAGGATGCCCAAAGACATTCTGGGTTTTATCAGGGTTCCATTTGTCTCTTCTACTGACCACTCCCAGCTGTTAAACTCTACTAATTGTCAGCTGATTGTTCTGTTGTTTCAAAAATCCCCTAGGGCATAAATTGCTCCACAGATTGATCTAATCAAATCTGGGCTCCTTTGAAGTGACAGTTTCCTAGATCAGAGTTTATGATTTGTTATGATCCAGGAGGGCTTTTCTCAGCTGTCTCCTTCCTTGTTTCTCTCTAGTGAGCTAGCCTGTCTATAGTTTAGCATATATCTCCAATGAATCTTTTCTTCTCTTAACAATTGCCCTTCACCACCACAGCCTTCACTGTTTTTGAACCTGAAGCTCCAATACTTTGGCCACCTGATGCAAAGAGCCAAGTCATTGGAAAAGACTCTGATGCTGGGAAAGATTAAGGGCAGGAGGAAAAGGGGGCAACAGAAGACGAGAAGGTTGGATGGCATCATTGACTCAATAATGGACATGAGTTTGAGCAAACTCCAGGAGATAGTGAAGGACAGGGAAGCCTGGCATGCTACAGTCCATGGGGTCGCAAAGAATCAGAGATGACTTACCGACTGAACAACAATAACCACTCTTTTTGAAAGTGCACTTGGGCTTGAACTTCTCCACACAGTTGCAAATAAGGTATTCCTTTGGGAGGGATTTAGAGGTCTCTATTTTGTGGCCTGATTCTCCCCTAGGGCAGTCTCTGAGCCACAGTACTGGTGCTGCAGTCAGAGACAATGGCACATTTCTGAATGACATCCCCACTTTAGGAGCTGAGTGCTCAGTGGAGGGAAAGGCAGCAGTTCCAGATCTCCTTGGCTTGCCTCTCTTGACATGGTTCCTCTGTCCCACCAGGCAGATCAAAGAATGATCATGGCCCTAGTATTCTCAGTGGTGCATCTCAGTTAGAACCTCTATCTCATAAGTGGAGGAAGGGAATCCCCTCCTTTCAGACTCACTGACCTGGAAATCAGCCTCGCCAACAGTTATCTGGGTGCAGGATAAGAAATGTGGATGTCTTGCTCTTCCCAGGAAAATAGCCCTTCAACCAGGAGCTGAAGAAGAAGGAGCCCTGTGTTCCTGGCTGCAACAGTATGGAGTAGAGTTTCTATCGTTATGTGTGGGGAGGGAGGAGAGAGGGAGTGAATCTTGTTTCAAGTACCCCAAGGTCTCACTCTTCTTATAGAAATTTAGCAGATTTTCTTGATTAAATGTTTTTCATTTGCTGTATACCTTGAAGACCATGTCCAGGACTTTATTTTTAGAGCAGTTTTAAAGTCATGGAAAAATTGGGAGGAAGATACAGAGATTTCCAATACACCCTCTGCACATGCATAGCCTTTCCCATTATCAACAGCCTCCACCAGAGCTATACATTTGTTACAATTGATGAACCTATATTAACACATCATAATTACCCAGTCCATAGTTTACATTAGGATTCACTCTTGCTGTATATCCTATGGGTTTGGACAAATGTATAATGACATGAATCCATCATTGTAGCATCATATGGATTATTTTCACTGCCTGAAAAATCCTGTTTCTCTGCCTATTTATCCTTTCTCTAACCCACTACCCCAACCTCTTGTAAACCACTGATCATTTTACTGTCTCCATAGTTTTGCCTTCTCCAGAACATCATATAGTTGAATTATATGATATGTAGGCTTTTCAGATTGGCTTCTTTCATTTTTTAATATGCATTTAAGGTTCCTTCATGTCTTTTTAAGGTTTAGCAGTTCATTTCTTTGTAGTGTTGAATATTTCCTTGTCTGGTTGGTACCTCACTGTACTTGCCTATTCACCTACTAAAGAACATCTTAGTTGCTTCCAAGCTTTGGCAGTTATGAATAAAGCTGCTATAAATATCCATATGTAAGTTTTTGTGTGAACAAAGGTTTTCAGCCTCTTTGGGTAAATACCAAGAAGCATGATTACTGGGTTGTATGGTAAGACCATGTTTAGTTTTGTAAGAAACCAGCAAACTGTCTTTCAAAGGCGGCTCTATGATGTTGCATTTCCACTATCAGTGAATAAGAGTTCCCGATGCTCCATGTCCATGTCAATATTTGGTGTTGTCAGTGTTCTGAATTTTGGCCATTCTTGTGGGCATATTAAAAAGCAGAGACATTACTTTGTCAACAAAGGTCCGTCTAGTCAAGGCTATGGTTTTTCCAGTAGTCATGTGTGAATGTGAGAGTTGGACTATAAAGAAAGCTGAGTGCCGAAGAATCGATGCTTTTGAACTGTGGTGTTGGAGAAGACTCTTGAGAGTCCCTTGGACTGCAAGGAGATCCAACTAGTCCATCCTAAAGGAAATCAGTCCTGGGTGTTCATTGGAAGGACTGATGTTGAAGCTGAAACTCCAATACTTTGGCCACCTGATGCGGAGAGCTGACTCATTGGAAAAGACCCTGATGCTGGGAAAGACTGAGGGCACAAGGAAAAGGGGACAACAGAGGATGAGATGGTTTGATGGCCTCACTGAATCAATGGACATGGGTTTGGGTGGACTCTGGGAGTTGGTGATGGACAGGGAGGCCTGGAGTGTTGCGGTTCATGGGGTCACAAAGAGCTGGACACGACTGAGCAACTGAACTGTGGGCATATATTAACTCATTTTAACTTGCATTTTCTTTATGACATATGATGTGGAGCATCTGTCAATATGCTTGTTTGCCATCTGTATATCTTCTTTGCTGAGGTATTTCTTAAGGTCTATGACCCATTTTTTAATCAATTTGTTTACTTGTTGAGTTTTAAGACTTCTTTGTATATTTTGGATAGCGGTCCTTTTACAACTATTTTCTTCCAGTCAATGGCTTGTCTTCTCATTCTATTTACATTGTCATTTGCAGAGTAGAGGTTTTTAATTTTAATGGAATCCAACTTATTAATGATTTCTTTTATGAATTGTGCCTTTGGTGTTCTATCTACAAGTCATCAGCATACTCAAGGTCATCTAGATTTTCACCTATGTTACTTGCTAGCAGTTTGATACTTCTGTGTTTTACATTTAGATCTGTGTGACTCATTTTGAGTTAATTTTTGTGAAGGTGTAAGGTCTGTATCTAGATTCATTTTTATGCATGTGAATGTCCAGTTGTTCCAGCACCATTTGTTGAAAAGACTATCTTTGCTCCATTTTATTGCCTTTGTTCGTTTGCCAAAGATCAATTAGCCATATTTATTTGGATCTATTTCTGGGCTCTCTAATCTTGTCCATTGATCTGTTTTTCTGTTCTCTCACAAATACTACACTGTCTTGATTACCATAGCTTTGTAATAAGTCTTCAAATAGGGTAATGTCAGTGTTTCAACTTTGTTCTTTCCCTTCAGTATTGTATTGGCTATTCTGAGTCTTTTGCCTCTCTGTATAAACTAAGACTGAGTTTGTTGATATTCACAAATTAACCTGCTGGAATTTTGATTGGGATTGCATGAATCTATACATCAAATTGGGAAGAACTAACATCTTGACAATATTGAGCCTTCCTATCTATGAACATGGACTATCTCTCCATTTATTTAGTTCTTCTATTTCATTCATCAGAGTTTTGTAGTTTTCCTCCTAAAAATATTATACATCTATTATTAGATTTATACCTAATTATTTAATTTTGAAGAGTATTAATATAAAAGGTATTATATTTTTAATTTCAAATTTCACTTGTTCATTATTCACTATATAGGACAGCAATTGACCTTTGTATGTTAACCTTGTATTCTGTAACCTTCCTATAATTGTTTATTAGTTCCAAGAGATTGTCAAGTCTTTTAGATTTACTACATAGACAATCATGTAATTTGTGTACAGACAATAAAATATTAATTTATTTATATTATTTATTTCCTGCCCAATCTGTATACCTTTTATTTCCTTTTACTTTGTTGACTAAAACTTCTAGTATGGTGATGAAGAAGATTGATGAGAAAGTATTTCTTTACCTTGTTCCTGATCTTATTGGGAAAACTTAGAATTTCTCACCATTAAGTATGATATTAGCTTTTTGTAGATGTTCTTTATCAAGTTGAGGATATTCCCCTCTATACCTAGTTTGATGTGAGTTTATATCATGAATGGGTGTTGGATTTCGTCAAATGCTTTTCTGCATCTATTGACATGACCATATAGTTTTTCTTTGACCTATTCATGTGATGGATTATATTAATTGATTTTTAAATGTTGCACCAGCCTTACATAACTGAGATAATTCCTGTTGGTTGTAATATGTAATTCATTGTATACATTGTTATATTCAATTTGCTAATATTTTGTTGAGAATTTTTGCATCTGTGTTCATGAGAGATATTGATCTGTAGTTTTCTTTTCTTGTGTTTTTGTCTGGTTTTAGTATTAGGGTAGTGCTGGCCTCATAGAATGAGTTAAGTATTTTCTTTCCTATCTTCTGGAACAGATTGTAGAAAATTGATATAATGTCTTCCTTAAATGTTTGATAGAACTCACCAGTGAACCCATCTATTTGGGTCTGGTGCTTTCTGTTTTGGAAGGCTATTAATTACTGATTCAATTTCTTTAATCAATATAGGCCTATTCAGATTATCTATTTCTGCTTGTGTGAGTTTTGGCACATTGTATCTTTCAAGAAATTGGTCTGTTTCATCTAGGTTATCAAATTTGTGGAAATAAAGTTGTTAATAGCATTCATTTATTATCTTTTTGATGCCCATAGGATCTGTAGTGATGTCACCTCTCCTTTCTGATATTAGTAATTTGTGTCTTCATTCTATTTTTTTCTTAATTAACTTGGCTAGAGATTTGTTGATTTTACTGATCTTTTCAGAGAGTCACTTTTGGTTTTATTAATGACTTGTTATTTTCAGTTTTGTCTATTTCTGCTATAATTTTTTTTTTAATTTTTAATTTTATTTTATTTTTAAACTTTACATAATTGTATTAGTTTTGCCAAATATCAAAATGAATCCACCACAGGTATACATGTGTTCCCCATTCTGAACCCTCCTCCCTCCTCCCTCCCCATACCATCCCTCTGGGTCGTCCCAGTGCACTAGCCCCAAGCATCCAGTATCGTGCATCGAACCTGGACTGGCAGCTCGTTTCTTATCATTTATTTTCTTCTGCTTTGTATTTAATTTGCTCTTCTTTTTCTAGTTTCCAAAGGTAGAAGCATAGATTATTTATTTTATTTTATTTATTAATTAAAAAAAACACTTTTTATTTAGATGGACAGCTATATAGTTAAACCACTGTGTATATACATATGTGTATATGTATCATTTATTAGATGTAATTTGCAGAAACTTCTGTTACTGATTTCCAGTTTCATTGTGGTCTGACAGCAGACATTATATGATTTTTTACTCTTTTAAACTTAACATGTGTTTTATGGTCCAGAGTGAAGTCTATCTTGGCAAATGTTCCATGTGAGCTTCAGAAGATTGTGTAATCTGCTGCAATTGGATGAAGTAGTCTGTAGTCTATAGATTCCAACTTTATTCAGTTGATTGATTGTGCTGTTGAGTTCAACTATGTCCTTACTTTCTGCCTACTAGATCTGTCCATTTCTAATAGAGGGATGTTGAAGTCTCTAACCATAATGGTGGATTCATCTATTTTCCCCTGCTGTTTTATCAGTTTTTGCCTCACATATGGTTGGGTCTTGTTTTTTGATCTGTTTTGACAATCTCTATCTTTTAATTGATGCATTTACACCATTGATGTTAAATGTGATTATTGACAGAGCTGGAGAAATAGATAGTATATTTGTTACTGTTTTCTACTTGCTGTCCTTGTTTCTTGTTTCTATTTTTGTCTTCTCTTTTCTAGCCTTTTGTGGTTTCAGTTGAACATTTTATATGATTCCATTTTCTGTATTAGCATATCATGGAATATCAAACGTTTTTTTACATTTTAGAGTTTGTAATAGACATTAATGACTGACCCAAGTCCACTTTCAAACAACACTATAGTACTTCATGGGTAATGCAAGTACCTTATAACAACAAATATTTCTAATTCCTCTCTTCTGTCCCTGTTTCATTTCTGTTATTCATTTCATTTATACATGAATATTTATGCATAATTGAATGGGCTTCTCAGGTGGCTCAGTGGTAAGGAATCCGCTTGCCAATGCAAGGAGATGCAGGAGACAGGATTTGATCCCTGTGTCAGGAAGATCCCCTGGAGGAGGAAATGACAACCTACTCCAGTATTTTTGCCTGGAGAATCCCATGGACAGAAGAGACTGGTGGGCTACAGTCCTTAGGGTTGCAAAAAGTAGGACTCAACTGAACAACTAAGCAGGACACCCACATGTATATGTAATTGAATACATTGTTGCCATTGTTATTTTGAACAAACTTCTGTTAATTAAGAATAAGAAAAATATAAATTTTATTTTGCCTTCACTTATTTATTCTATAATGCTTATCTTTCTTATGTAGATCTAACTTTCTGATCTATATCATTTTCCTTCTTCCCGAATAACTTATTTTAACATTTCTTGCAAGGCAGATCTACTGGCAACAAATTCTCTCAAGTTTTGTTTTTCTGAGAAAATCTTTCTCCATTTTGAATGATAATTTCATAGGTATAGAATTCTAGTTCAATTTTTTTTCTCCCAACATTTTAAATATTTCACTCCACTCCTTTCTTCCTTGCATGGTCTTTGAGAAGTCAATATAATTGTTATCTTTGCTCCTCTACAGGTAAGGTGTTTTTTCCCTCTGGTTTTTTCAAGATTATTTTCTTTATCTTTGATTTCCTACAATTTAAATATCATATACCTAGGTGTAGGTTTGGGGGATAATTTATCTTGCTTGGCATTTGCTTAGCTTCCTGGATCTATGGTTTTGTGTCTGACATTTATTTGGAAGAAACTCTCAGACATTATTGCTTCAAATATTGCTTCTATTCCTTTCTATCTTTCTTCTCCTTCTGGTATTCCCATTACATGTATGTTACAACTTTTGTAGTTGTACCACAATTCTTGGATATTATATTTTGATTTTTTTCAGTCTTTTTTCTCTTTGCTTTTCAGTTTTAGGAGTTTCTGTTGATATATCCTCAAGTTCAAAGATTCTTTTCTCACTCTGTCCAGTCTAATAATGAACCTAACAAAAGTATTCTTCACTTTTGTTACAGAGTTTTTGGTCTCTAGCATTTCTGCTTAGTTCTTCCTTAGAATTTCCACCTCTCTACTTTTGTAACCTATCTGTTCTTGCATGTTGTCTACTTTTTTCCTTAGAACATTTTAATATACTAATTGTAGTCTTTTTAAATTCAGTGTGATAATTCCAACATCTCTGCCATATCTGAGTCTGGTTCTGATGCTTGCTTTTTTCTCTCCAGTCAGTGCTTTTTCTCTTCGGTCAGTGTTTTCCACCTTTTAGTATGTCCTGCAATTTTTTTGTTATAAGGTGGACATGGTGTACCAGGTTAAAAGAACTGTGGTAAATAGGTCTTCAGTAAAGTAGTGATAAGGGGTAGGAGGAGGGGGAGTGTTATATAGTCCTGTGATTAGGTATCAGCTTTTTAGTGAGCTTGTTCTCCTGGACTGGGAACTTCTTGGAGAATTGACCCCTTAATCATTATGGAGCTGAAGTTGGATATTTCCTTTCCTCTAGGTTCATTAGGCTCTAATAAAATCCCAGAAGATTAGACTCTGGTCTTCCCACGTCATTGTTCAGTTGCTCATCATGTCTGACTCTTTGCAACCCCATGGACTTCAGCATGCCAGGCTTTCCTGTCCTGCACCATCTCCCAGAGCCTGCTCAAACTCATGTCCATTGAGTCAGTGATGCCATCCAACCTTCTTGTCCTCTATTGTCCCCTTCTCCTCCTGCCTTCAATCTTTCCCAGCATCAGGGTCTTTTCCAATGAGTTGACTCTCCACATTAGGTGACCAAAATATTGTAACTTCAGCTTCATCATCTGTTCTTCCAATGAATATTCAGGACTGATTTCCTTTATGATTGGCTAGTTTGATCTCCTTGCAGTCCAAGGGACTCTCAAGAGTCTTCTCTAACACCACAGTTCAAAAGCATCAATTCTTCGGTGCTCAGCCTTCTTTGTGGAACAGCTCTCACATCCATACATGACTACTGGAAAAACCATAGCTATGACTATGTGGACCTTTGTTGGCAAAGTAATGTCTCTGCTTCTTAACAAACTGTTTAGGTCTGTCATAGCTTTGCTTCCAAGGAGCAAGGGTCTTTTAATTTTGTGGCTGCAGTCACCATCTGCAGTGATTTTGGAGCCCAAGAAAACAGTGATAGTCTGTCACTGTTTCCATTGTTTCCCCATCTGTTTGTTGTGAAGTGATAGGACTGGATGCCATGATCTTAGTTTTTTGAATGTTGTTTTAAGCCAACTTTTTTACTCTCCTCTTTCACCTTCATCAAGAGGCTCTTTAGTTCCTCTTCACTTTCTGCCAAAAGGGTGTTGTCATCTGCATATCTGAGGTTATTGATATTTCTCCCGGCAATCTTGATTCCAGCTTGTGATTCATCCAGCCCAGCATTTCGCATGATGTACCCTGCTGCTGCTGCGTCACTTCAGTCGTGTCTGACTCTGTGCAACCCCATAGATGGCAGCCCACTAGGCTCCCCTGTCCCTGGGATTCTCCAGGCAAGAACACTGGAGTGGGTTGCCATTGCATTTAAGTTAAATAAGCAGGATGGCAATATACAGCCTTGACATACTCTTTTCCCAATTTTGAACCAGTCCATTATTCCATGTGCGGTTCTGTTGCTTCTTGACCTGCATATAGGTTTCGCAGGGGGCAGGTAAGGTGGTCTTATATTCCCATCTCTTTAAGAATTTTCCACTGTTTGTTGTAATTTGCATAGTCAAAGGCTTTAGCGTAGTCAGTGAAGCAGGAGTGTTTCTGGAAGTCTCTGCTTTTTCTATGATCCAACGGATGTTGGCAATTTGATCTCTGGTTTCTCTGCCTTTTCTAAATCCAGCTTGAATACCTGGAAGTTCTCGTTCACATACTGTTGAAGCCTAACTTGGAGCTAGTGGTAAAGAACCTGCCTGCCAATGCAAGAGACTTAAGAGAAGTGGGTTCAATCTCTGGGTCAGGAAGATCCCCTGGAGGAGGGCATGGCAACCCACTCCAGTATTCTTGCCTGGAGAATCCCATGGACAGAGGAGCCTGCAGGCTACAGTCCATATGGTGGCAAAGAATCAGACACAACTGAAGCAACTTAGCATGCATGCACACAAAATAGTTTCTCCTGAGAAAAGACTTTATTAAGAAGAATAGAGTGGTTTAGCATATTTCAAAATGTTTCCATTTTTCCTTGCCCTGCTGAAAGCACAAGGGGATTTTTTTTTTTTTCTGATCTTCACTATAAGAATATGGTAGAGCTCCTAGAGGTAAAACTATTAAAAGTGAGAGGCCTTTTGTATGACTGGGTTCCCTTGGAGTTTTTAACTTGCAGACTTGTCCACACTGGGCCTCCAGCAGTTCATCAATTATAATTGTTCCCCCCATCTGTGGTTTTTCCTTCTGTGGTTTCATTTACCCACAGTAAACCGTGGCATAAAAATATTAAGTGGAAAATTCCAGAAATAAACAGTTCATAAGTTTTAAATTGTACACCACTCTGAGTAGCATGGCGAAATCTCACAACGGTATCCTCAGTCTCACCCAGGATGTGAATCATCCTTTAATCCAGTGTATCCTGCCTATTAGTCACTTAGCAGCCATCTTGGTTATCAGATCTACTGATACAGTATCACAGTGTTTGTGTTCAAGTAACCCTTATTTTACTTGCTAGTGGCCCCAAAGTGCAAGAGTAGTGATGCTGGCAATTTGGATATGCCAGAGAAGAGTCATAAAGTGCTTCCGTTAAGTGAAAATGTTCATGTTCTCTTCTCAACTTAATAAGGAAAAAAAAATCATTTGCAAGATTGCTAGGACCTACAGTAAGAACAAATCTCCTATCCATGAAATTGTGATGAAGGATAAAGAAATGTGTGCTAGTTTTGCTGTTGTACCTCAGACTGCAAAAGTTATAGCCACAGTGCATGATGAGTGCTTAGTTAAGATGGAAAAGGCATTACATTTGTACAATAAGATGTTTTGAGAGAGTGAGACAGACCACATTCACATGACTTTCATTACAGAATATTGTTATAATTGTTCTATTTTATTATTAGTCATTGTTATTAATCTCTTACTGCATCTAATTATAAATTAAGCTTTATCATAGGTATGGATGTGTAGGAAAACACGTAGCACATATAGGGCTTGGTACTGTCTTCAGTTTAAGGAATCCACTGGGAATTCTGGGGGTACTACTGTACAGTTCAGATTTTCCTACCCCAGTTCTGGTTTCTGCTCCCGTAAGTTGTGATTCTCTGTCTCTGCTTGTCTGTATATCTAATTTGAGGGGCAGAAATTTTCTCTGTGACCTCAGTTCTCTGGTGGATAAAAGAGTTGCTTTTCAGTTTGAATAAACTGATTTTCAGTTGGATTTTCTTTTTACTTGTTAGGAAAGAGTTAGATGCCAGACTGGAAACCAGAAATCAATGATTTTTTTAAAAAGAAATTCCACCATTTTTGCTGTGGAGTGTGTTTACAGAGGTTCTTATACTGTCATGCTTGAAGTTGTCATTCCACTTCATTTTGCATTATTGCCAAGTTTAATTTTTTATTGTATAGATATACTACATTTCATTAATGCATTTACCAGTTGATTGACAGTTGGATTGTTCCAACTTTTTGGATATTGCAAATAATGCTGCTATGAATATTTATGTACATAGGTTGCTTTTACATTTTGTTGATGGTGTTCCTTAAAATCCAAAAGTTTTCAATTTTGATGAAGTTCAACTTGTCATTCTTCTCTTCTTTCACTTGTGGTTTTTAGTGTCTTATGTAAGAAAAAAAATAGCTTAACCCAATATCCTGAAGGTATACTTCTGTGTTTTAAGAGTTTTAAACTTCTAACTTTTACATTTAGTCTATAATCTTGAGTTAATTTTTTGTATATGATATCAGACAGGTGTTGAGCTTCATTTTTTTGCCTGTAGCTATCTAGTTGTCCTAGCACCAGTTGTTGAAAAAAAAACACTGTTTCCCCATTGAATTATCTGGGTATATTTGTCCAAAATCAGTTGGCCAGAAATTTTGATTTTATGTATAATCGATTAGTTCTGTTCAATTGATCTATATCTAGTCTTGTGCTAGTACCACAGTAGGTTAATTATTGTAGCTTTGTAGTAAGTTTTGATATTGGGAAGTATGACTCCTTCAACTTTGCTGCTCTTTTTCAAGAATGTTTTGGCTATTCTAGGTCCTTTTCATTCCTGTATGTACTGTAGGATCACCTTGTCAATTTACACAAAAAAGAAAAAAGACAGCTGTGATTTTCATAAGAATTGCAATGATTCTACAGATTAATTTGGGAAGTAGTACATCCCTGGGTTGGAAGATCCCCTCGAGAAGCAAATGGCAACGCACTCCAGTATCCTTGACTGGAAAATCTCATGGACAGAGGAGCCTGGTGGGCTACAGTCCATGCGGTCGCAAAGAGTCGGGCACGACTGAGCGACTAACACTTACTTACTTACATGTAACAATATTATGTCTTCTGGTAAGTGAACATAGACTGTCTTCTCATTTATTTATATCTTCTTTGATTTATTTTAACAGTGTTTTGTAGTTTTTGGAGTGTGAAAGTTTACTTCTTTTGTTAAGGTTATTCCCAAGTATTTTATTCTTTTTGATGTGCTTATATATGGAAGTGTTTTCTGAATTTCATTTTCAGACGGCTCATGCTAGTGTATACAGCAGATTTTTGTTTATTCATCTTCTATCAACTGGGTCAGGTCTATCTCTACTGGTCAATTCCAGTTCTGCCTCTAACAGCAGCAATCTAAGTATGGGTTTAGTCAACCACTTCCTAAAGCTAGTGGTAGCCATTGCTGGCCAGGTACATTTTTCTTTTTGGAATTTTATTGGCATATAGTTGATTTACAATGTTGTGTTGGTTTCAGGCATACAGCAAAGTGAATCAGTTATACATATACATGTATCTACTCTGTTTTAGATTCTTTTTCCATATAAGCCATTACAGAGAATTGTATAGAGTTCCCTGTGCTATAGAGTAGGTCCTTATTATCTATATTATATATGGTGTTTTGTACATGTCAATCCTGATCTCCCAATTTATCCCTCCCCCTCTTAACAATGATTACCTACTGACTTTAAATGTTATACTGAAATTTCTATTGCCTAGTCCATGGACAGCCGCTCTCTTTTTACTTTTTGTGTTAAAGACGCTAACATTACTATTCAAACTTCCACCTCTCCCACCCATTTTTTAAGCCTCAACTTCTGAATTTCTATAGTGTCAAGATTTATCGTATTTATATTTTGTTCTGCAAGGATTCAAAATCAAGAGATCTGGGTTAAAATCATATTTGCAATATATATAAGGTATATAATATAATTCTACTAGGCCTCAGTAGCAAGTTCGATTTATTTAGTTTTGGCCATACAGGGTCTTCATTGCTGCACATGGGCTTTCGCTAGTTGTAGCAAGTGGGGTCTACTCTGTAGTTGCAGTGTGCAGACTTTTCATTGTGGTGCTGTCTCTTGTTGCAGAACACGGGCTCTAGATGTGCAGGCTTCAGTAGTTGTGGCACATGAGTTCTAGTGAAGTCGCTCTGTCATGTCTGACTCTTTGCAACCCCACATAAGCTCTAGAGTGCAGGCTCAATAGTTGTGGTGCGTGGACTTAGTTGCCCTGCAGCATGTGGAATCTTCCCAGAGCAGGGATCAAATCCATGCCCCCAGTGTTGGCAGGTGGATGCTTAACCACTGGACCAACAGGGACGTCCTTGCCAGGTACATTTTTAAGCAGTCTGAATATTTCATCAGACCACAATATGAGCCCACGTGCCCTGCTTCCTGGTCAGAGGCAGGCTTGTGCCTGTACCTCCATGATCCGAAGGTCAGTGTGGCAGTGTGGGACTCAGAGAAGTCACAACCTCTCTGGAAATGAGAACATTTGTCAGAGGAAAAGGTAGACTAGCTGGCTTCTTCAGCCCTCCTAGGTCCAAGAGCTTCATTGTGTGCTTCAGTGAAGACCTTTTATCCAGTAAGTGAATGTTAAAAATGTGAGCCAGGCTGGCTGGCAGAAAGTTCCAAGTGATTAACAGGTTGCGCTTTCTATTCCTGAATAGGTTGCCTTATGATTCACATGGTCAAATTTATGTCTGTTGTACAAGTCTGAGAGCAGATTTTTTTCTCTGACATCAAGTATTAGTAGCAGTGCTAGATACTGAAATCTTGAAAAACAGTTTGGTTCTGGTACATGAATGAACCTTCAGAATAATGGAAAATAAGAGTCCCAAAACAAAAAGAGGGTGGGACGAATTGAGAGAGTAGCATTGAAACATATACATTATCATATGTAAAATAGATAGCCAGTGGGAATTTGCTGTATGACTCAGGGAGCTCAAACCTGGTGCTCTGTGACAATCCAGAGGGGTAGCATGGGATGGGAGGTGGGAGAGAGGTTCAAGAGGGAGAGGGCATATATATACCTATTGCTGATTCATGTTGATGTATGGCAGAAACCAACAAAACACTGTAAAGCAATTATCCTTCAATTAAAAATAATTTTTTTAAAAAAGAGTCCCAAAACAGACCCCAATGCATGAGGAGATTTAGTAGGTGAAGTAAGTGACATTTCAGAGCCCTATGAGATGGTTATTTAATAAATAGTGATGGATCAACTAGTTACCCATTTGAAAAAATAAAGTGAAATCCCAATTTGCATCAAAATAAATTCCAGATGGCTCAAAGATGGAAATTTTAAAAAGTCAAAACATGAAAATAAGTACCCGTGGGAGAATTTACTTTTATAATCTTGTTGTGAAAGCAGGTTTTCTAGGAAATACATAAAGCCCATCAAACTTAAAGAAAAAAAAATAGTAATCATTTGACAACATATAACTTAAAAATTTCTACAAAGCAAAATATACCACTGCTGCTGCTAAGTCACTTCAGTTGTGTCTGACTCTGTGTGACCCCATAGACGGCAGCCCACCAGGCTCCCCCGTCCCTGGGATTCTCCAGGCAAGAACACTGGAGTGGGCTGCCATTTCCTTCTCCAATGCATGAAAGTGAAAAGTGAAAGTGAAGTCGCTCAGACGTGTCTGACTCATAGAGACCCCATGGACTGCAGCCCACCAGGCTCCTTCATCCATGGGATTTTCCAGGCAAGAGTACTGGAGTGGGGTGCCATTGCCTTCTCCGACAAATAATGTCAAAAAAAATGATTAAAAAAATAAGCAGGGGAGGAGGGGCTTTTGGAACCTAATAAATGTGGACTAGCATATGTATAACAACAAAAAGCTAATTTACTTAATGAATTAAGAATTCCCATAAATCAGAGGCCAAAGACCTGAGAAAGGGAAAGAGGAGCAAAGTTCAAAGAAAAAGAGAAAAAATGAAAACATCTGTAAAGATGCTTAACGTTTCTCATGGGCAAATTTAAACAGCGAAATATCAAATTATATCAGATTAGCCAATATCAAGAGCTTTGATAGTTCTGTGTTGACAGGATTTCTGGGGGGAGGCGGGGTGCAGAATGGGAACCAGTGCTCCAGTGTGCTGTTAGTAGGCATGTCACTTGGTATAGCTCCTTTGTTTGGAGGACTATTTTGCAATAGCTATCAAAATTACAAATGTATAACTTTTGAGGTAACAATTTCATTTCTAAGAATACACAGATTAGAAATAAACATATGCTTAAAATATTCATTGCAATATTGTTTGTAATAGTAAACACTAGGAAATTACCTGAATGTCTTTCATTCAAGGTGCCATAAATAAAATATGGTACATGGAATAGGTCAGTTTTCATTCCAGTCCCAAAGGAAGGGCAATGACAAAGAATGTCCAAACTACCGTACATTTGTGCTCAGTTCACATGCTAACAAGGTTATGTTCAAAATCCTTCGAGCTAGGCTTCAGCAGTACATGAACCAAGAACTTCCAGATGTTCAATCTGGGTTTAGAAGAAGCAGAGGAACCAGATATCAAATTGTCAGCAGTCGTTGGATCTTGGAGAAAGCAAGGGAATTCCAGAAAGATCGACTTCTGCTTCATTGACTATGCTAAAGCCTTTGACTATGTGGATCACAACAAGAGATGGGAATACCGGACCACCTTACCTGTCTCCAGAGAAACCTGTACTCAGGTCAAGAAACAACAGTTAGAACCAGATACAGAACAACTGACTGGTTCAAAATTGGGAAAGGAGTTATTTTTCCAAAATTGGAAAAGCTGTTTATTGTCACCCTGCTTATTTAACTTCTCTGCAAAGAACATCATGTGAAATGCTGGGCTGGATGAATCACAAGCTGGAATCAAGATTGCCAGTAGAAATATCAACAACCTCAGATATGAAGATGATACCACTCTAATGGCCGAAAGCAAAGAGGAACTAGAGAGTCTCTTGATGAGGGTGAAAGAGGAGAGTGAAAAAAACTGACTCAAAACTCAACACTCAAAAAACTAAGATCATGGTATCTGATCCCATCACTTCATTGCAAATAGAAGGGGAAGAAGTGGAAGCCATGACAGATTTTATTCTGGGCGCTCCAAAATCACAGTGAACCATGACTGTAGCCTTGAAATTAGAAGACTCTTGCTCCCTGGAAGGAAAGCTATGAGAAATCTGGACAGTGTTTTAAAAAGTAGAGACATCACTTTGATGACAGGA
The DNA here is from genome assembly GCF_032452875.1 of Bos javanicus. Taxonomy (NCBI): domain Eukaryota; kingdom Metazoa; phylum Chordata; class Mammalia; order Artiodactyla; family Bovidae; genus Bos; species Bos javanicus. The sequence continues at coordinate 80,579,563 of NC_083897.1, read as the reverse complement.
GAGCATCTAGTCAACGCATGTTTTTTTCTAGTAGTCATGTATAGATGTGAGAGTTGGACCATAAAGAAGGCTGAGCACCAAAGAATTGATGCTTTTGAGTCGTGGTGCTAGAGAAGACTCTTGAGAGTCCCTTGGACAGCAAGGAGATCAAACCAGTCAATCCCAAAGGAAATTGACCCTGAGTATCCATTGGAAGGACTGATGCTGAAGCTGAAGCTTTGGCTACTTGACGTGAAGAGCCACCTCATTGAAAAAGACTCTGATCCTGGGAGAGATTGAAGGCAAAAGGAGAGGGGGGCAGCAGAGGATGGGGGCAGCAGAGGATGAGACAGTTGACTCAATGGACATAAATTTGAGCAAATTCCAGGAGACAGCAGAGGACAGAGGAGCCTGGCATGCTGCAGTCCATGGGTTTGCAGAATTGGACAAGACTTAGCAACTGAACAACAACAGCTTGCTTACAGTATAATGCTCTCCAGGTAGGGTTAAAAGATAATGAGTTATTTCTATATGTGCTGATATGGAAATATCAATGCAATATGTCTCTCTCTATGCCTAGAAATTTAAGGTGGTGGTCCCTGGTGTGATACTGGTCATCTGAAGAAAGAAGATAAGTGTATTTTGATCTTGTATCCTACAACCTTCTTGAATGAAATAATTCTAATAGCTTTTTAGTGGTTTCTTTAGGATTTGCTACATATGAAATCACGTCATCTGCAAATAGAGATAGTTTCACTTTTTCCTTTCCAATCTGAATGCCTTTTGTTTCTTTCCTCCCTCCCTTTGTTTCTTTCATTTCTTTTATTCTTTCCTTCCCTCCTACTCTCTCTCCCTTCCTTCCCTCCTTCCTTCCTTCTTCCCTCTCTCCCTTCCTTCCTTCCTTTCTTTTTTTTCTTTCTCCTGACTAGAACCACCCCCCTTACAATGTTGAATAGACAGAAGTGGTAAGAGCAAACATCTTTCCTCATATTAGGGGAAAAGCTTTCACTTTTGATGAAACATTAGTTATGATGTTACTTGTGGTATTTTTTATAGAAACCCCTTATTTGGTTTAGGAAATTTCCTTCTATTCCTAGTGTATTGAGTGATTTTTTTTGCATTTTTAAATTACTTGTAAAGTTATATAGAAAGAACACATCTGAGTATCATTCTATTGGTGATGACAACTGAACAATACTCATAAAATATAACTGTTCTTGAATAACTAATAATCAAAGTTTATAATTCTATACTATGTATAGAATAGTATAATTCTATACTATGTAGAAGTATAGAACAAAATACAGTTATTAGAGGACAGTGACCCTGCAATATTGTGTTGGCCTCTGCCACACATCAACATGAATCAGCCACAGGTATACATTTGTCCCCTCCCTCCTAAAACCCCTCCTATCTCTCACCTGATCCCACCCCTCTAGGTTGTCACAGAACACTGGGTTGAGCTCCCTTTGTCACACAGCAGATGCTACTTGCTGTCTATTTTACGTATGGTACTGTATGTGTTTCCATGCTATTCTCTCAGTTTGCCCCGCTCTTTCCTCCCCCTACTGTGTCCACAAGTCTGTTCTCTATGTCTGTCTCTGCTGCTGCCCTGCAAATAGGTTCATCAGTACCATCTTTCTAGATTCCATATGTATGCGTTAATATACAATATTTGTCTTTCTCTTTCTGACTTACTTCACTTTGTATAATAGTCTCTAGGTTCATCCACAGAATTAAAAGACATTAATTCTTTTAATTAAAAGAATTAAAAGACTCAAATGCATTCTTTTTATAGCTGAGTAATATTCCATTGTATATGTGTACCAAAATTTCTGTATTCATTCATCTATCAATTGACATCTAGGTTGCTTCCATGTCCTAGCTTTTGTGAATAGTGCTGCAATGAACATTGGGGTACATGTGTCTCTTTCAATTATGGTTTTCTCAGGGTATATAGTAGTAGGATTCTTGGGTCATGTGGTAGTTGTATTCCTGGTTTTTTAAGGAAGCTCCATACTGTTCTTCATAGTGGCTGTATCAGTTTACATTCCTACCGACAGTGCAAGGGGGTTCCCTATTCTCCACACCCTCTCCGGCATTTATTGTTTGTAGATTTTGTTAATGATGACCATTCTGCCAATGAGGTGATTACCTTATGGTAGTTTTGATTTGTATTTCTCTAATAATGAGTGACGTTGAGCATCTTTTCATGTGTTTGTTGACCATCTGTATGTCTTCTTTGGAGAAATGTCTGTTTAGATCCTCTGCCCGCTTTTTGATTGGGTTGTTTGTTTTCTGGTATTGAGTTGCATGAGCTGCTTGTATATTTTAGAAATTAATCTTTTGTCAGTTGTTTCATTTGCAATTATTTTCTCCCATTCTAAGGGTTCTCTTTTAATCTTGTTGATTATTTCCTTTGCTGTGCAAAAGTTTTTAAATTTAATTAAGTCCCATTTATTTACTTTTGTTTTTATTTCTATTACTCTAGGAAGTGCATCAAAGAGGATCTTGCTGTGATGTATGTCAAAGAGTATACCGCCTATGTTTTCCTCTCAGAACTTAATAATTTCTGGCCTTACATTTAAATCTTTAATCCATTTTGAGTTTATTTTTGTGTGTGGTGTTAGAAAGTGTTCTAGTTTCCTTCTTTTGCATGTAGCTATCCAGTTTTCCCGGCATCACTTATTGAAGAGGCTATCTTTTCTCCAATGTATATTCTTGCTTCCTTTGTCAATGATAAGGTGCCCATAGGTGCATGGGTTTATCTCTTGGCTTTCTATCTTGTTCCATTGGTCTGTATTTCTGTTTTTGTGCCAATACTATACTGTTTTAATGACTATAGCTTTGTAGTGTAGTCTGACGTCAGAATGGTTGGTTCCTCCAGCTCATATTGAGTGATTTTTCAAAGTCACAATAGGTTGTTAGGTTTTGTCAAATGCTTCTTCTGAATCTATTGAAATAGTCATGTTGCTCTTCTCCTTTAATGATTTCAATTAATTTTCAGATGCTAAAGCAACTTTAAATTCTTGGGTAAATCCCACATGTTCATGGCATATCATTCTTTTTATATGTTAATGAATTGGGTCTGCTAATATTTTGTTGACTTTTGAATCTATAATTCAAAGGGCTTTTGTAGTTTTCTTTTCTTATGATGCTTTTATCTGACTTTGGTATTGAGATAATGATGGCCTCACAAATGAGTTTCAAAGTGTTTTTTTCTCCTCTGTTTTTTGGAAGAATTTGTGAAGGTCTTGATTTTTCTTTAAATGTTTTGTAGAATTCATCAATGAAGCTATTTGGGCTTGGACTTTTTTGTAGGAAGTTTTTAAATTATTAATTCAATCTCTTGTTATAAGTCTTTTCAGATTTTCTATTTCTTCTTAGATCAGCTTTAAAACTTTTTTTTTTTTTTTTGGCAGGGTTGCGGGGCGGGCAGGGATGGCTGTGCTGGGTCTTCACTGCTGCACAAGCTTTTCTCTACTTGCCCAGAATGGGTGTTGCTCTCTAGTTGTGTGGGCTTCTTATTGTGGTGGTTTCTCTTGTTGTGGAGCACAGGCCATAGGGCATGCAGATTTCAGTAGTTATAGTGCATGGGCTTAGTTGCTCCATGGCATGTGGGATCTTCCTGGACCAGGGATCATACCCATGTCTCCTGAATTGGCAGGTGGACTACTGAGCCACCAGGGACGTCCTAAAACTTTTTTTCTAGAATTTCTTCATTTCATTTAGGTTATTTAATTTGTTATCATACAATTATTCATAGTATTCTCTTATTTTTCCTCTTTATTTCTATTAGAGCAGCAGTAGTTGTCTTTTCTAATTTTCTCTCCATCAATCTAACTAAAGATTTGTCAATTTTGTTTATTTTTTTCAAGTAACCAGCTTCTGAATGTGTTGATTTTTCTTATTGCATTTCTTCTCTCTACTTCATGTGTCTCCTCTCCAGTCTTTATTATTTCCTTCCTTCTGGTTGCTGTCAGTTTAGTTCTGTTTCTAAGAGGTTCCTTAAGCCATTTTTGCTTTTTGTTCCCCTGTTCCTCTTTTACAGCCTTCTTTTGCAGTAAATATTTCTTAGTGTAGCATTTTAATTTCTTTTATGATTTTTAAACTATATTTTCTTAGTACTAAGTTAATTTCAGTAGATACAGAAAATTCTTTTTATATGACTTCCCCTCCCATATTTGTGCTATTATTGTTGTGCATGTTATGTGTGTATATGTTATAAATCCCACCATATATGGTTACAATTATTGCTTTATATAATCTTATATCTTTTAAAGAAGCTCATAGAAGAAAGTAAGTAAGTAAGTAAGTGTTAGTCACTCAGTCATGCCTAACTCTTTGTGACCCCATGAACTGCAGCCCACTAGGCTCCTCTGTCCATGAGATTTTCCAAGCAAGGATACTGGAGTGGGTTGCCATTTCTTTGGGGATCTTCCCAACCCAGGGATCAAACCTGGGTCTCCTGCACTGCAGGCAGATTCTTTACCAACTGAGCTACAAGGGAAGCCTAAGGAGAACACAAATATATGTATAGAGTTTTAAAAGTGCTAACTTTTAAAATTACCATTGTTGCTTTTCTTCATTTCTTCCTGTGGATTTGAGTTAATATCTGATGTCTTTTTTTTTTTTTTTTTTTTTTGCCTTCATTTTTGGAAAGATGGTTATGTTGGATTTAAATTTTTAAAGGTTTTTCAGCACTTTGAATATGGCATCCCACCTCCTTCTGTCTGACATTGTTTCTGATGAGAAGTTAGATGTTACCCTTACTGGAGTTTCCTTGTGTGTGATAAGTTTTTTTCTCTTTCTGTGTTCAAGATATTCTCTTTGCCTTTCAACATATCAACAACTGTGATGTGTTTGGGTAAGGATCTATTTGTCTTTATCCCACTTGGAGTTCATTAAGCTTCTTGAATGTGTATATAAATATTTTTCATCAACTTTGGATTGTTTTCAGCCAATATGTCCTTGAATATTTCGTCTGTTCCTTTCTCTGTCACCTTTCCTCCTGGTACTCCTGTTATATCTATGTTGGTGCACTTAATGGTATCGTACATTTCTCTTAGGTTCTATTCATTTTTTTATTTTCCTCCTCCAACTTCCCCTCACCCTCTTCCTTATTCTTTTCATAGTCCTTAAAATGGCAAAATCTCTGTTGATCTATCTTTATAGTTGATTGTGTATATATGGCTTGGAGACTGCTTTGACAGTTCAAGGAGTTTACAATTATGCCCCGCATTCAGCTTCCTAGTAGCTTAGAATTACTTTCTCCATTACTCTCTGGAGGACTGAGAGGGCACAGTCTTTCAGACCACTGGGGATTGTTATGATTTAATTTTAAGTCTGACTTCTGGCTCAAGCAGTGTCTGGTCAGAGATTGTGCATGAGTGCATTGAGCCAGTGAGACTTGTGCCCTTTGCTGCTTTATATGTGTGTGGCTTGGGGGTGTTTTCAAGTTTGTTCAATGTCCTTCTCTGATTGCTTCTGAAGCAGCTGCAACCTAGTGCATGTGTCAGTTCAGTTCAGTCGCTCAGTCGTGTCCGACTCTTTGCAACCCCATGAATCACAGCACGCCAGTCCTCCCTGTCCATCACTAACTCCCGGAGTTCACTCAGACTCATGTCCATCGAGTCAGTGATGCCATCCAGCCATCTCATCCTCTGTTGTCCCCTTCTCCTCCTGCCTCCAATCCCTCCCAGCATCAGAGTCTTTTCCAATGAGTCAACTCTTCACATGGGGTGGCCAAAGTACTGGAGTTTCAGCTTCAGCATCATTCCTTCCAAAGAAATCCCAGGGCTGATCTCCTTCAGAATGGACTGGTTGGATCTCCTTGCAGTCCAAGGGACTCTCAAGAGTCTTCTCCAACACCACAGTTCAAAAGCATCAATTCTTTGGCGCTCAGCCTTCTTCACAGTCCAACTCTCACATCCATACATGACCACAGGAAAAACCATAGCCTTGACTAGACGGACCTTAGTTGGCAAAGTAATGTCTCTGCTTTTGAATATGCTATCTAGGTTGGTCATAACTTTCCTTCCAAGGAGTAAGTGTCTTTTAATTTCATGGCTGCAGTCACCATCTGCAGTGATTTTGCAGCCCAAAAAAATAAAGTCTAACACTGTTTCCACTGTTTCCCCATCTATTTCCCATGAAATGCATGTGTACAGCCTTCCAAATCCACGAGGATGAGAATAATCCCATGAGAGAGGTCTTCTTGGCTGTCTTTTCTCCTGGTAACCTTTTGGCTGGCCTGCCATTTTTCTTGCTATTATTAATACTAGTTTCATCAAACTACCAGCCCCCTCTTAACTTTTTGCCACTGAAATCTCCATAAACTCCGTGCTCTGTTCTAAACAGTCCCATTAAGGTAGAACTGTGCTGTGGAGCTCTGTCTTTATGGTCTGTTGGCAACCCTGGGTAGAAACTCTGAACCACTTCACTGAGGCTGGGAGTGCAGAGTGTGCCCTCCTCCCCTGGAGAATTACTCCCTGCTTTATGAATGGTGCTGGGGAGAAGATGGTAGCCTCTGGTCTTAGCTTGCCTCTCCTAGGTTTCTCCATTTTCCTATGAGTGAACTGAGATGGGATGCCTGAGGGCCCAATATTCTTGGCCTGCTGAGTCTGAGGTAGAGCTTCTTCTACCCTTTGAATTAAGGCTGAGTGGGAGAGGGCAGTCCAGTCCTCTTGACCACCCAGAAGAGAGCTTCTGCAATACTGGCTAGGGGAAACAAGAGATGCTCTTGAGGTGAAACTTTAGCCCCTAGATTGGAAGCTGAGAGGAATGGGAGCCCTGTTTTCTTGGCCACACTTGCTGAGAGCAGTGCTTCTGTGACATGGAGCTGGTGGGGGTGGGGCAAGGAATTAGAGCACATCATGATTCAAATGCCACAGACTCTCACTGTTCTTACCAAGATTTAGTAAATTTTTTTTGAATAAATGTTTCTCTACTTGCAGTATGCCCTGAGGGCAAATCTCCAGAGACCTTAAATGGTTGTTTTTAAAAATAATTTTCACCAGTGAAATGGTTGTTTCACTGGGGAGTCACACCAGCTTCCCATAGAGCCATTCTGGAAGTCCCACATCCCTATCTAACATTTTTCCAGTGGAAAAAAACTGGTGGGGGCTCCTTCTCCACATATTACCTCTACTAGAATTCAATTAACTCAAACCCAAGATTTTATTTAGAAGGAAAGAAAGCATATGAAAAGTGAAATGGGGTTATAATGTAAGGCATTTCAAAAATAAACCCAATAAATAATCTGAAGTTTATCATCTAAATGCTGATGTTTTGCAGAGCAGCTGTCCTACAGAATCAGGCATTAATTGGAAGGGAAAGCAGAAGTAGTTATTAATATATGTAAAGCATTCTGATCCCTGGAGCAGCAGAAATAATCTCATCCCTAGGAACTACTTATGGTTATGTGGGGCCTGCTTTGCTGCTGGTACAACTATGGTTTGGAAATTTCATTGTAATTTTTTACTGGAAAATCTGTCTTGGCTAAATGTTGATAAGAGCCCCAAATAGCCCCTCATTTGGTCTCTGGAAACATACAGGCTGGGTCCAAAAATATACAAAAGAAGATTGTGACAGTGCTATGACATTTAACTGCCTTCATGACCCCTTCCATGCTGATCATTTGGGAGAGATCGTTTCCCTTCTCTGTCTGCCTTGCTTTTTCCTTTTGAGGCATAGAATTCTGAATACCAGGCAGGCTGGAAAACTCTTACCTCAATGGAAAGTGCAGTAAGGCTGTGCTACTAAGAAAGATATCTTCATCTAAATTAACACCCTCTCTCCAATTGTGTCTTTCCTTGGCCTACTCAAACTGACCACTTTATCAAGGGAATGGTGAGATTTAAACAAGTGCAGGACTCCAAAGAGAAGAGGTAGCCATAGCAGCTTTTACTTCTCTTCCCCCTTGTCCAGCCCATGTATGTCTTGATTCTGGGCAGCCACTGCCCCTTTGTGCCTAAATCTGGCAACCTCAAACCCTGGCTGCAGTGCCACAGTGCTAGAGGGGCACTTACCAACCTATCTGTTCCCTGGGGATACTCCTGCATTTGCCTTTTGCAAAGGAAGTTCAGGCACACTGCGAAATGACCCGTGGCAGTGCACTGGCTTCTCTGTTTTCCTATCCTTCTGAACTCCTCTAATTTACCCTTTTCATCATTCATGGATACATTTTTATCAAGATATCTCGCTCTTTAATTCTCTGTTCTGAGTACAGCCTCCCTCCTCCCACAGGTTCCCAGCACATCTGCAGGATGGCCTCTTAGTTTTTGCTAGAACCTTTGGATTTTAGACATAGCCATCCCCACTCCTGCCTTTTTCTCTCTTTCTTTCCCCACTTTCCCCCCTCTCCATCAATAAATGCCTTCAATTGCCTCTTTAAAAAACCTGGACCCCTTGATGACCCCTTGACCTTTGTCCATTCTTGTCATGCCAGTTGTCATCTCAAGGCCCACTCCCTGCCCCACCTTCCAGTAGCTGCTTTATCTCCTCTTGGCCATGAGTTTTCCTTAGTTACAGAGACAATGTTTCTCTCCTGTCCCAAACTAATTCCTCCTCCACAATCTTTATTCTTCCCAGTCTCTGGGTTTGCAGCCTAACAGAATTCAGAGCTTAGGGGCTTCAGGCTTTCTGTTGGCCACCCAGGTAAGAGGGAGAAGCAGGTCCCAGAGGGCCTTGGGGCATGCTTCTCTATCTCAAGAGAGAAGCTTCTGCTGGATCCCAGTCCACTGGTGTCCCGTGGGAGTGCCAGCCTAGTGCTGCCAAACCTCTGGTTCATTAAGAGAAGACCGAAATCCACATGTTAAACTGCCCTGTTTTAAACCATTGACAATTTTCCTTATTTTTAAGAACATGGGGGGACAAACCTTCTCCTGCCCCTGACATTTCTGTGCTAGACTAAAACCCCCTACCTCCCACATTAATTCATTTGCCTGGTTCTAGAACACTGTATCAGAGAAGGCAATGGCTTCTCCAGTACTCTTGCCCCACTCCAGTACTCTTGCCTGGAAAATCCCATGGATGGAGGAGCCTGGTAGGCTGCAGTCCATGGGGTCGCTAAGAGTCAGACACAACTGAGCGACTTCACTTTCACTTTTCACTTTCATGCATTGGAGAAGGAAATGGCAACCCACTCCAGTGTTCTTGCCTGGAGAATCCTAGGGATGGGGGGAGCCTGGTGGGCTGCTGTCTATGGGGTCACACAGAGTCGGACACAACTGAAGTGACTTAGCAGAACACTGTATTCTCAGGGTCTGTGCTACTGCCTCCATTTCGCTGGCCTCCTCTCTTGGATGACTGTTGTTGTTCAGTCACTCTGTCATGTCTGACTCTTTGCAACCCCATGGACTACACACGCTGGGCTTCCCTGCCCTTCACCATCTCCCCAAGCCTGCTCAAACTCATGTCCATTGAGTTGGTGATGCCATCCAACCATCTCATCCTCTGTCGTCCCCTTCTCCTCGTGCCTTCAGTCTTTCCCAGAATCAGGGTCTTTTCTAATGAGTCAGCTTTTCGCATCAGGTGGCCAAAGTATTGGAGCTTCAGCTTCATCATCAGTCCTTCCAATGAATATCCAGAATTTATTTCCTTTAAGATTGACTGCATTGATCTCCTGCTGTCCAAGGAACTCTTAAGAGTCTGGGTGACTGTAATGGCCTCCTAAGCAGTCCCTGTATTCTGCTCTTTTCTCCAGTCTACTGTGTACAACCCACTCAAGTATTCTTGCTTAGAGAATCTCCATGGACAGAGGAGGCTGGCAGTCTACAGTCCACGGGGTCGCAAGAGTTGGACACCACTTAGCGGCTTAACCACCACCACCACTGTGTACAACCCCGCTTGATTGAGTTACCTCAAAATAACAGAACCTCGTGTGACTCTGGGATCCAGCTGTATAGATTTAGTCCCAGGCCCGTCATTTATAAGTTATGTGAGATCTTGAGCAAGTGAGTCCATCTTTCTGAGTCTTTGTTTTCACATCTGCAAAACATGAAAAATAGTATACCTACTCACAAGCCTGTTGTGAGGATTTAGTAAAGAATCATGCCTAACCTGGAATAAGCACTCAGTAAATGTTCAATGTGTGTCATCCCTTGTATGAAGACCCTCAAAGGCTCCTGCTGCTACTGCTGCTGCTAAGTCACGTCAGTCGTGTCCGACTCTGTGCGACCCCATAGACGGCAGCCCACCAGGCTCCTCCATCCCTGGGATTCTCCAGGCAAGAACACTGGAGTGGGTTGCCATTTCCTTCTCCAATGCATGAAAGTGGAAAGTGAAAGGGAAGTTGCTCAGTCGTGTCCAACTCCTAGTGACCCCATGGACTGCAGCCTACCAGGCTCCTCTGTCCATGGGATTTTCCAGGCAAGAGTACTGGAGTGGGGTGCCATTGCCTTCTCCGTCAAAGGCTCCATTACCTCTCAAATATAGTTTAACCCCTTTGTCTGAGGCATTCAAGACTCTTGCTCTGGTCTCAGTCCTCCTTACCTCTATGCTTCAGCCACACTGGACTTCTTATCACACCCTAAATTTGTTTTCCTGTCTTATTCCTTCTCCTCTGTCCCCTGCCTCCAAGTGCCTGGAACAGTGTAGGAACTCAGTGTGTGTGACACTAGAGGAGGAGGAAGGTGGAGTTGGGAGCTGAAGTATCTGCTGTGATTATCCTTATTTCATAGAGGAGTGGACTGAGGCAAAGTGACCTCTCAGCCAGAAAGTATAGAAAGCAGGATTTGAAACCAGATCTGTCTACCCTAAAGCCTGTTGTCTTTCTATTCTATTATAGAGGCAGGGTCAGGAAAATAATGTAGACACTTGAGATGCACTTTTTCTTCTGGAAAATTATAGGGCATTGCCTTTTCTGTGTGATAAACCAATAGAAAAGAGTAGTATAACTGTGTAACAGTGCTACTGGGATGGGTTGGGGCCAAGATATATTGATGCTTGTGAAAATTGCTAACCTGCTGAAATGAACACAAGGAACTTCTAAAAGTAGGCTTAAAACAAGTTGGCAAACAAGAAAGGGATTGAGGACAACAGGATGATGTTATAGTCTGGCTCCTTTTGTAGCAGCCTCCCTTATAGGCTTTGGCAAGATCAGTTGAGCATAGCTGTTAGGTGTCCCACATGGAGGGATGGACTTCCTAGGTTTAAATCTACTTTGCCACTTATAATTTGTGTAACCTTGAAAAAAGTTGTGTTTTATCTTCTTATCTGTAAAATAGAGGATAATAATAGTACCTACTTCAAAGGATTATTGTGGTGATGAAATTCAAAGGTTCATGGACATTCTGAGAACATTGTCTTATACACAGTAAGCTCTTTTACAAACCTTAATTAGTGTCTGTCCTCTCGGAATACGTGTGCCCATACTAGGTGACCTTGGAGACTTTCGGACTAATTGATCTCTCTTTCTTGCCCTTTTCCAATGAGGTAAAACCACAGTCCTCATTGTGGTACCACTTTTTATTGGTAAACCTTTAAAAAATTTTCAGAGCACTCCAGACACCACTATGAGGATAGTAGGAAATTTCTGAAATCATAATGTAGCTTTTTAGAAGGAGGCAACCATGCTTTTTTCTCCCACCTCCCTTGTTTACATTCCACTTGTATTTATATAGCCCTAGTAGCGTAAGTGCTGGCACCCCACTCCAGTACTCTTGCCTGGAAAATCCCATGGGCGGAGGAGCCTGGTGGGCTGCAATCCATGGGGTCGCTAAGAGTCGGACACGACTGAGCGACTTCACTTTCACTTTTCACTTTCATGCATTGGAGAAGGAAATGGCGACCCACTCCAGTGTTCTTCCCTGGAGAATCCCAGGGATGGTGGAGCCTGGTGGGCTGCTGTCTATGGGGTTGCACAGAGTCGGACACGACTGAAGCGATGCAGCAGCAGCATAAGTGCACAGACTCTGGAGCCAGGTGGCCTAAATTCAGATTGCACCTTTGCCACTTACTCTCTGTGTGACCATGGGCAAGATACCTAACCTCTCTTTTCCTCAATTTTCTCATATGTAAAATAGAGATAAAGACAGTATCTCTATTATGAGGTTTCCATGAGGATTAGATGAGTTAGCACATGTAAATTACTTAGCACAGTACCTAGCACATAAGAAGCTGCTATTATTATTATTAGAAAATAGACAAGAAATCTTTAGACATTTCTTATACTTTGCTTTGAGCTTTTCTTTACTAACCAATTCTCAGGTGTCCATGCATTCTCAGGCCCTTTATTACAGTGTTTTCCTTTACAGTCTTGGTCAGATCTCTCCCTTGGCCCTGCCAGCCTCTGCCCTTGGGTGCTTTATATCTAATCCCAGCTCTGGGGCCCTCATGTGGTGCCAGGACTCTGCTCAAAACCGCTTATCAGGTAATCTTCATGGATTTCCAGGCCCAACAGACTACTGTAGATCTTTAACCTCACTCTGTGTGAGACTAGAAGAAAGAGATTCCAAGCTAAACATTTTACTCAGTCATGGAAAAGTGGAATGGCACCCCTGTATCAAGCCAGAAGCTTTTGGTGCATCAGTATTTAATGCTGAAGTTACTGCTCATTTTTCTGCTAAGTTGCTCCTAGTCCTGGTGTCTTTAGCCTACCCTGGGATCACTTTCTATGCAACATCAGCTTTTGTCAACAACTGGGCTTAACGAATCATTCAACCAGCATCTCTCAAGCACTATTACAATGCTTATTTCTGCAGCTTGGTGCAACACTTTGAGTCTAGGCTTTGGAGACAGACAGACCTTATACAAATCCTGACTCTGCCTGTTGCCAGTTGTGCAAAGTGGAACAAGTTCATCTCTCTCACTTTGATCAACTCTAAGATGAGAATAGTACAAAGGTCTACCTTGAAGAGTTGCTATAAAAATAAGAGGTAGCATATGTGAGCAGGCTTCCCTTGTGGATCAGCTGGTAAGGAATCTTCCTGCAATGTGGGAGACCTGAGTTAGATCCCTGGGTTGGGAAGATCCCTTGAAGAAGGGAAAGGGTACCCATTCCAGTATTCTGGCCTGGAGAATGCCATAGACTGTATAGTCCATGAGGTCACAAAGAGTCGGACATGATTGAGCATATGTGAGTACCTAGTAGAGACCTAACCAATGACTTTTGTAATTATTATGAGTCATGATTTTTTTTGCCTAGACCCAGTTCTCAGTTAAGGTGCTTCCCTTGGAAATAAGAAGGAATGAGAATCCTCATGCAAAGACAAATGAAGTTGGACCCTTAACCTCACACCATATACAGAAATTAACCCAAAATGGATCAAAGAGCTAAAACTGTAAAAATCTTAGAAGTAAGTATAGGTGTAAATCTTCATGACCTTGGATTAGGCAGTGGTTTCTTATATGTGACACCAAAGGGACAAGACACAAAAGAAAAAAAAATAAATTGAACTTTATTGAGAGTGAAAAACTTTCATTTCAAAGAACACCATCAGAAAACTAAAGAGACAACCCACGGAATGAGAGAATATGTTTGTAGATCATATATGTGATAAGGAACTTGTATACAGAATGCTGGGAAAGATTGAAGGCAGAAGGAGACGAGAGTGACAGAGGATGAGGTGGTTGGATGGCATCACCAATTCAATAGACGTGAACTTGGGCAAACTCCAGGAGATGGTGAAGGACAGGGAAGCATGGCATGCTGTAGTCCATGGGGTTGTGAAGAGTCAGATGCAACTTGGTGACTGAACAACAAGGGACTGTGAGGGGAGTGGGAATAGGGAATTAATGGGTATGGGCTTCTTTCAGGATAAAGAAAATGATCTAAAATGGACTGTAGTGATGGACACACAATTCTGAGAATATACTAAAAGCCATTGAATTGTCTACTTTAATAGTTTCAATTGTGAACTCTATCTCAATAAAACTGTTAAAGAAAAAAGTAGAAGGAGAAAAGAACTATCCAGAACTGCCATGGCAGAGTTTACAAAGGGAAGAGGGTTTATCAAAGATCATAGGAGGTATCTCTGTGTGGGTGTGTATTCCCTGGCTGTGTGTATGTGCATGTGCTCATATGTGTGTTTCAGGGTATTCTGGCCCTGTCCTGGCCCCAGGCAAAACTGTCACACAGGCAAAATTTTCCCCCAGCACTTTTCTAATTATCCCTCTGCCTGAACGTGAATAAAGGTTTAATTTACTTTCCCTTGAAGTGATCTTTGCATTCCTATTGGGCATCAATTGATTCTGGATGAATGACTTTTTAAGAAAAGAGTCTCAAGACAGCTTCCAGGCAGAAGTTTCAGGCAGTGGGATGAAGAGTGGTGGGCCCCTTCTGGGCTGGAGGTTGGCATAGATCTTACTCCTTGCAGGCAGGGCTATAGGAGGGTGGAGTTGCTCACATAGCCGTATGTGCCATATCCTGGCACTTTGGGACTTTACCTATGGTCAGCTAGTGTGAACTCAACATCGAATTGGGGACCCAGGGGTCCCAATTCCACAGGTAGGCCCATCCCAGTGGAGAATGTGTTCTGTAAAAGGCTTCTCAAATTGGCCTGTGCCTCATGCTGCTCTGACTGCCATCGCTGCACCTTTTCAAGGGAGCTTCTTTGAGCAATAGGCCTAATCAAGTTTCTGCCCCCGCTTTTAAGGCTTTGAAGAAGTGAAGTGTTAGTTGTTCAGTCATGTCTGACTCTTTGTGACCCTATGGACAGTAGCCCTCTGTCCATGGGATTCTTCAGGTAAGACTACTGGAGTGGGTTGCCATGCCCTCCTCCAGGGGATCTTCCCAACCCAGGGATCAAACCCGTGTCTCCTGTGTCTCCTACACTGGCAGATGGATTCTTTACCACTAACGCCACCTGGGAAGGCTTTCAGTTCAGTCCCTCAGTCGTGTCCGACTCTTTGCAACCCCATGGACTACAGCACGCCAGGCTTCCCTGCCCTTCACCAACTCCTGGAGCTTGCTCACTCATATTTTTGAGTCAGTGATGCCATCCAACCATCTCATCTTCTGTCGTCCCCTTCTTCTCCTGCCTACAATCTTTCCCAGCATCAGGGTCTTTTCCAATGAGTCAGCCCTTCGCATCAGGTGGTCAAAGTATTGGAATTTCAGCTTCAACATCAGTCCTTCCAATGAATATTCAGGGTTGATTTCCTTTAGAGTTGACTGGTTGGATCTCCTTGCAGTCTAAGGGACTCTCAAGAGTCTTCTCCAACACCACAGTTCAAAAGCATTAATTCTTTGGTTCTCAGCTTTCTTCATAGTCCAACTCTCACATCTGTATATGACTACCGGAAGAACCATAGCTTTGACTATATGGACCTTTGTCAGCAAAGTAATGTCTCTGTGTTTTAATGTCTCTGGGAAGGCTTTGGTCTGCCTCACATGAGGAATATGCACAACATGCAGGGAAGGGGGCTAAAGCTGGACTATATGGCAGCTGCAATGCTGTGTGGGCCATTCTTTAAGGTGGTGGGTATGGTTGTTGCTCCAGACTTTCCATCTTATTTCTGGTTGAGTTTTTTGAATCAAAGTAGAAAACGCCCATGTAAAGAAATAACAGAGCCCTGCCAGAATCCCACCAAAGTCCCCTTTCTGGAAGGGCAGCCAAATTTAGTTCTTTGCTTCCTGTATCTACCCTCATTTCTCTAAATAAACACTTCTTCTATTCCTTTATTTACCAATTTGGGGATATTATCTGTTGATTTCCTGCTAAGCTAGCTGAGAATTTATCACCATTATATGGTTATATTACCATTTTTCATCCCTTTATTGGTTAATCTAGTAATTTATGCAATATACTAACAGTTTTTATGTTTTTTGTCCCATTAATTATCATCTGCATCTTTTGAATATCCACTTGGTAAGATGAGATATTGGCTCCTTTTCCCCCTTCCTCAGCTCTCTTCCCCACTGACCCCTCTCACCAGGTAGTATTTTGGTACAATACCTGGTCCCAGGATGGGGAACACATGTGTACCTGTGGCAGATTCATTTTGATATATGGCAAAACCAATACAATATTGTAAAGTTAAAAAATAAAATTCAATTAAAAAAAAAGAAAAAAAAATCTGGTCCCTATTTTTTTCTTTTAAATTAATTTCTTTATTTTAATTGGAGGCTAATTATTTTACAATATTGTGGTGGTTTTTGCCATACATTGACATGACCTTGTCTTCAAAAGCTGAAGATATGAAAGATGAAATTAATTTGTATTGAGCATTTACTATGTACCAGGAACTATGGGTGCATCATCACATTTAATCCTCATAGTAACTCTGAAAGGGGAAATATCATAATTATAGTTTTAGGCATGAAAAAAACTGACCACACCATGTATCTGGAAGGAGGCCAAGCTGAGATTTAAACCGAAGTTGGACTCCAAAACCCCTACTCTTTTTCCAGAGTTCCATGTATCCTTCAGCTTCAGTTTCATTTGCAGCTTTTCCAGTTTCCTTTGTGTGGCCAAAACTTGGACTGAAAGTCTTCATCTATTTTTGGAACCCCACAGTGGTTCTGGCTTGTTCACTGATGCTGCACCCTCTTCCAGAGGGAAAAGGAAAGGGCAACTTGAGAGGGAGCAGAAGGCAAATGAACATCCCTGTAGTGGGTTGGGGTAAGTGGGTCATATGGTTCAGTCACATGCCTGGCGGGCTGCACTCGACCTGGTATCCCGTGCCTTTGGAAGCTAGGGCAGTAGTCCCAGGTAGCCCCTGAGGTGACACAGGGAATTGTTTTACAGCATCACCAGGGCTTTTCCAGCCAGCAGGCTGCCTTTGATACAAGAAGAAAATACAGAATTTTGAAAGTTGTAGCTGACTCAGATCACTGCTGTGGCGTTGCGGTCATAGACACATGTGGGAAACTCCCAAATTGACTTTCCCACAGAGCTGTTTTGGAGTGGGGGACAGAAAGAGGTGGGGGTGGAGAATGTATTTTAGTTATTTATTTGATTAGTATTTGTTTAATCGTTGGACCATTTCAACCAGAGGCACCGAGTGGGATTTCTCCAAGGGTCACTTCCGGGCATATGGAAGAGTCGAGAGGTCAAGAGGCCCTGGCTCAATTTTCCATACTGGGAAAGAGAGGCTATAATAACATAAAACAGACAACCCCAGATTGCTCCTATTGGTCTTGAGGCTGCTGTCATAAAGAAACATTTGGACATCCGTACCCACCCACTTTCCCCCAACCCAGGTCCCCCAGGATTTCTTCCTGTCTGTTGGCATTCCAGCCACTCACCCCATTTTGGAGTCATCTTGATTCTTCCCTCGTCCTGCCTTTTGCCAACCCATTTCCTTCACCCTAGGCCTACACACACACACACACACACACACACACACACGAAGCCCCATTCTGTTGATTTGCAGTGTCTTACACATTCATTGTTTCTCCTCTCTTCTTAGTTACCCTCTACCTTAGGCCTAGACTGTTGATTTCTTCAGCCATTTTCTGTGCTTCCAATTACACTTCCCACCCTACTGGCCAGGCCCAGTCCATCTTGTTACCACTGATGGGTGGATCTTCCTACAGGACAGTTTTCTGAGACCTGTTCAGACTTTCCCAAGGCTTCTCTGCTGCATCCAGCGTAAAATCCAAATGCCTCAGCTTGACATATAAGGCCCTGTGCTCTCTGCCGTCAGCCTTAATTTCCAAGCTTAGTTCTTGACACTTCCCTACTGGACTGAGACTGTCTTGAAGATAGAGAACATGTTTGGTTCAATTCTTGGACCCTGACAGCACAGCAGGATGCCTAGGACCTCATGGGGATCAGGACTTGTTTGCTGAAGGAATGAAGTAACAAATGAGGTGAAGACTCATTTTGTTAAATAGCTGTTCAGGGCTTCTGTCACTGACTAGCTGGGTGACCTTGAATAAGTCCTTTCCTCTCTCTGGGCTTCCTGTCCCCAACAGCACTCCCAAACTTATGGCTCTTTGGCCCAAAGGGCCTGCAGAACTGCTTTGCTAGTTGGCACATTAAAATGATCTTAATTGCCTTTTTGTAAGGCAAGTGGGCTCCACCCCTCCCCCATTTTCTTACACCCCCCCCCCCTCCTCTTTCATTTTCATTAGCTGCTTGGAGTCTAAAGGCATTTACATTTGTGACCCTTGAATGAGGTGGTGTTTATGCACCTTTCAACTCTGGCAAGGCCAGGATTCTCTGTTCGACCTGCTTTGAAATGAAAATCGCAAGTGCTTTGCTTAAGTGGTTTCCAATGTCATCTCACAGGCAGCAGTCAGGCCTGACTGGCTCTGCCTTCCCAAAACAGGCCACCAAAGAACAATGGTGTGTGCCCTTAGTATTCTGATTTTGACAGTCAGTTGCAGGGGGAGATGTTATTCCATTGAAAGTGACTGTCTTCACATAACCCAGCACAAGTGGGACCCATTTACAATCTAGAAAGGACCAAGCACAGCATGCCCATTGGCAACCAGCTGGGCATACATACACAGGGAGCATTGGTTGCAGGCACAAAGTATGAATTTAGCTTAGGTTGGCTGGCAGGACCCCTTACAGGACAAAGTGCTGAATGCGGAGTGTGTGCTAGCAAGCCAGGCTCTCAATCTCCGCCTGGCTCTCAGTGGCCTGGTCTACACTGAGACTCCACAGAGAAGCACAGAGTGGGCAAAGAAGGTCAGGGACGGCATTCTCACCACTGGGCTTGTTTGCTTTAGCTGGTCCCAAGGGCCACATGAGCTGAAAACCTACCTGGCCAAAGGCTGACAAGGCTCGGCTTACCTGGAGATGCCAGACCAACACAGCGGCTGCTGGGAGGCACTCGCCCAACCTGGACAGCAGCTGAGCCCCATACATTTGGGCAGCATCTGGGTGAAAGGTACTGGGAGCTGGGCAAGGGGCTGGTGTGGGTATATATATGTCCGTTGCTGGGCACAGTCACTGAGTAAAAATGGAATTTCTGATGGCCCGTGGTGCCAAATGGCTGCAGTGACTTGGGGGTATGTATAGCCCCACTGCTCGCAAACTCAATGTGGATGGTCTAAAGGGGCTATTCAGTTAGGGGGCACACATGGTGGAACCACCCTGCATGTAGTAGTTATAGGCATCTGGGATGAGGACAGGGGTGATGAGGGAGGCAGAGGAGAGAAGACAAAGTGTTTCTGACTAAGCTGCTTCATGTGTCTGGGACAACCCTAGGGAGCTTCCTGGGATGAAGAGGATTGACTGTGGTTTTGCTTCCCTGTTTCTGCTCTTTCCTGCTTGGCAGCTTCTGAACTCAGGGAGGTGAATCCCTAGTACTGTTTTTCAAAGGCAAATAAAATAGAGTAAGTAAACTTTCCAAAGAAACTTCTTTTAAAATTTATTTTATTGACATATAGTTGATATACAATGTTGTGTTACTTTCTAATGTACAGCAATGTGATTCAGTTACACATATATATCTGTTCTTTTTCTTATTCTTTTCCATTATGATTTATCGCAGGATATTGAATATAATTCCCTGTGCTATATAGTAAGACCTTGTTTATCCATTCTATATATAATAGTTTGCATCTGCTACCAAAGAAACTTTATGGAACACATTTCAAAGTCCTAGAGAAACAGTTTTAAATTATTTTTTAGTGTTGGTTTCTTTTGCATGACTGCACCCAATTCACATCAGGAAGGCATTGGATGAGACAGATAAGACTGTCTCATGTGCAGAGGGGTGGGAAGGTGTGGGAACACCTTCTTGGGGAAGTGTAAGATTGCACAGCCATTGAAGGGCTGGAGAGGCTGCTGGCTGGGAATTGGCTGCAGCCAGGACCAAAGACCATGCACACAGGGGGATGTGATGTGGCAGGTGGTATGACTGTGGCTGTACGGTGTGTTACATACGTGTTTCTGACATGACTGGGAAACCTAGCTGTAGCTGTTGTGTGTGGATTTGTAGCTTGCAGGTTGAAACCAGCAAACATAGGGAAGGACGGAGAGCCCCAGTGTCAGCCAAATGTTCTCACCCGAATTTTCACACAGTCCCCGTGCCCTGTGTCTGACAGCACAGTTGTGGCATTGTTGGCACACCTAGCTACCCCAGGTGCCCTAGAAAGCCAGCTCTCTCTGGCTAGAAGGTAAAAAGGATAAGGCAGGGCTCCAGAACCATACCCGTGCCTCGTCTTCAGCCAGGGGCCTTGTCATCATCACACAGTGAGGCTTCTTGCTGAAATGCAATCTCCTTCTGAGATGGGAGCCACTGAAGGGACTCTGTGGTTGTTGTTCTCTATCTTTTGAGTACAAGGGGTCAGGGCAGCCAAGCCCTGGCCTGGGCTCTGCAGTGGCTTCCTGTACAATGCCCAAGCCCTGCATCCTCTCCTACCATTATGACAAGAGTTCTCACACACTTAGGAGGATTTGAGGTGGAGACAATGGTCCTGTAGTTGGTGAGCATTTGAGTCTTCACCCCCATGGCTGCTAACTGACCGGTCAAGCCTGGCATGGTCGTGTGGCTTCCATGTTGTGGGGGGTTAGTCTGAATGAGCCAAATTTGTCCTCTTCTTAGTGGTAGGAATTTTTGCCAGTGAGCACGCACTGGGGACCCCTGAGCAGGGAAGGCAGACTCGTCTGCATGCAGAGCCATACTCCCCACACCACCCTTGGCAGGTAACAGAGCTGAGAGTTGTGGTGTGACCAAGCATAATGCATGTCTCCTCACATGGTCAAATAAAAAGACCAGACTATAAGTATCTTCAAGCCATATTAGGCCTCCTGGCTGCCAGCTTGTGACCAATGTGAGAAGTAAAATTTACTTGTGCATCACTAATACTTTTGGCCTGGCAAAATCTTTCCTTATCTTCCAAACCTGGCTTAACTAGCATGTCTGTGACACTTTCTCTGACTTCCCTCCTTTGGCCAAATGAATTCTTCTCTCTCTGATCCCTTAGAATCTCTATTGTAGCATATCAAACCATTAATTCATTAACTCATTCATTCAATGGCTATCCTGGGGTTACAGAGATGAATAAATAAATAATCCCTGCCATTGAGGAGCAACTAGTCCAGTTAAGAGACAGACGGGAGAGCAAACAGCAACTGTCAAATGTGTAAAGGCTCAGAGCTGCGTGAATGAGGTTCCCTCTGTGTGTGTAAAATCTGAGAAAGGCAGGCTTCAGGTGAGAGGAGGTAGCTTGGCCAGTTCCTGGTGGGAAATCAAGTAAAGCAAGCTGAGGTGGGGGCAGGCCTTTCTTAGCCCAGGGTAGCCCCTGAGCAGACCCTTGGCATTATGGCTCTGGAAGGCCTGCTCAGGCCCTGGTAAGTAGCTCTGTGACAGGTATGTAAGGAGTAGGGGGACTGGGAGTGGCAGGAATAAGGTGGATCATTTAGGGCCTCCTGGGCTGTGCTGCAGATCTTGGCCTTTACTCCAGAGGTGGTGGGGAACCAGGTAAGGGCTTGGAGCAGGGGCGTGACCAATCTGACTTTGGCTTTGGAAGGCCCCCCACTGGAGCCTGATGGGGTGGGGATGGGGAAAGAGATTGAAGACAGGGAGGCCAGCCGGGGAGCTGCATCCCCAGTGCCTGGGCTTGCTCGCTTCATGCTTGCTGAACTAGAGAGTGTACGAGTGAGGGAAGCAGGGAGGATGCGCAGCTCCTGGGCTGGCTTTCACAGGCATCCACGTGGGTGTCTTACAGGCATCTGAAGCTTATCACGTTCAAAGCCAAACTCCAGACTGTTCCCCACAAACCTGCTGCTCCTACAATTTTGCCCATCTCAACTACAGCATCCCCAACTTTCCAATTGCTCAGGATGCAAACCCCAAAGTTGTTATTGACTTCTCTCTCTCTCTCTCCGTTCCCATCTCTGCTCTTTTAGCGTATCATGTTACTTCCATCTTCATAGTATCCAGAATTGAATCACTTGTTACCACTGTGTGCCACCATCATCTGTCACCTAGATATTAGCACAGCCTCCTACTAGGTCTCCCTGGTAGATAAAGTTATTGGATCCTCTACATCAACTCTTGACACAGCAGTCAGTGTGATCCTGATGAAACATGTCAGGTCATGTCTTGCCTCAGCTCAAAACTCTCTAATGGGTCTCTACTTCAGACTAAAAGCCAAAGTCCTTACAATGACCCACAAGGCCCTGCGTGATCTGTCCCCCCACGAGCTGTCTGATGTCATGTCTTACCACCATCCCCCCCCCACCCCTACTCACTCTGCTCTAGCCACACCGGCCTCCTTACTATGCCCCCACAGCTTCAAGATCTTGGCATTTGCTGTTCTCTTTGCCTGGAATTCTTTTCCTCCAGATATCTGTGGGGTGTACTCCCTCACTTCATTCAAATCTCTGTTCACATGTCACCCTCTCAATAAATTATTTGATCATCCTCTTATAAAAAAGAATCCTCAACTCTGCTGGCCCCCTGAGTCCCTTTATTGTTTAATTTTCCCCCAAATCAGACATCACCTTCTAATTTAGGTGCCTGGCGCATAGCAGGCAGTCAAATGAGGACTTACTGAATAAACAAGTAAACTGAGGGGATCAGTGAGGTTGCCCTGGGCCATCTTTGGATCATGTGACCTGGGATTCACAGGAGCAGGTTGTGTAGGGGAAGCAGAGAACACACTGGTCCATAGAAATTCACAGGTCTTGCCAAGGACCTTGGGCAAGACCCTTCTGCTCCATGATCCTTAGTTTGCTCTTTGATAAAGTGAGGGATCTGGTATGATGATCTCTAAGGAAGTAAAGCGAGGGCCTGGCCAGCTGGGTTTGTGGCTTAGGCCCCTTGGACACGAGGGCAGAGGTCCTCACCCTGGCCATTCTCTTTTTCTTTCTTGATCTCTTCCAATGTGCCCTTTTATTTTCAATCAACATCTATAAAGAAACCATGGTAAAGCTGGTCACATAATGATAGGGGAGAGGTGACTGCACATCAGCCACATTCAGTCAAGACAGCAGTACCCCATGAAGGGTACCTGGCTCTGACCTAAAGGCCTGGTGCAGGGGAGAAGTCTGGCAGAGACCAGTAGTGGGGAGGATGTCCTACTCCACTTTCCAGAGCAAAAGCTTCTATCACACCTACCACTCAGGTGGACCCATCACTGGAGCAATGGCATCTCCTCTCCTAGACTAAATAAATTCTTCCACCTAGTCTAGTTGGGGCCTAGTATTTTGCAAACATTTCTTAAAATTTTAATCCTTGCAATAACAATATGAAGCAGACATTCTTCGACCCATTTTTCAGAAGAGTACACTGAGTCTTGGAGGGATTAAGAATTTGCCCAAGCTCCCAAGGAACCTCTCATCCCTCTACAGGAATCACTTGGAAATCTGCTGACCAAGGTCTAGGAGGCTCATCTGTGTAGCTGGAGCTGTGGGAGAAGCAGGAGGGAGGGTTCTTCATTTTTCCTTCTGCTCCTTCTAGGACACAGGTGGAGCCCAAGGAGTGGAAAGCAGGCCAGCCCAGATGGAAGTCATCACTCTCCCACTGGCTTCCTGAAGGCTGGGGAGAAGAGAGTCACCATCCTTGCCTAGCCCTGCCAGGAATCTGGGTGTCCTGAGAGTATGAGACCAGTGAGCCGTGGGGACGATGTGTGTGGGGTACTCCATGTGATAAACTATTTTCCTTTCTCATTCCAAAGATCAGAGAGCACTTGGTGAGCAGTTCTTTGTTCCAATGGAAACAGAAAACCAGAAAAGCCCAGTGGGGGTTAGCCAAACTTTCCTTTGTCCTCTTGGGCTGGGAGGATGAATGGGAGGACCATGCAAGGGGGTGGGGCAAGGCTCCCATAAGGGCAACAAATCTGTAGAAGGGGATCCAGGACGGAACTCTAGCCAAAAAAAAAGATCCATAAAGAGCTAAGTACACACTAGTGAGGAGGCCTTGCAGGCTCCTTCATGCAGTCTCACTCCATGTGCTTTGGCTAAGTCAGACAGCCCCCGGCAAGAGGCCGGGACTCCAGAGACACAGCTAGTGCTTTCCTGGCCTAAGGAGTACTGAAGGCACCTCCATAACCACTCTTCTGCATGAATCCTCTGACCTCCCTGGCCGGGTCTGCTTCCTACCCCTTCCCCACACCATGCTCCCACCAAGAATAATAAGGACTCAAATTTGTCAAGGTCATTCAAAGTTTGCCAAGCACTTCCCCATATAATAGCTCCTCAGGAGGCAGGGGAGCCTACTGGTTAAGAACACAGGCTCTGGGCTCAGACTGCCTGACTCTGCTGTGTGATCTAGCCTTGTACCTAGGTTTCCTCATCTGCAAAATGGAAATGATCACAAGGTCTACACCTTAAGGTTGTTTTCAGATTAAATGAGCTAATGTTTAAGCTCCCTAAAAGCAAAGATCGTTTTGTCTTTTATTCACTACTCTATCCCTAATGCCTAAACAGTGTGTGGTACCTGGTAGAGACATGGCAAATATTTATTGAATATATATGAAGTGCTTGGAATGGGAACTGGCACTTAGTAAGCACAGCAAATATTAGTTGTGGTTATCTTTCACACTCTCACAACAGTTACAAGAGGAGCACTCAATTTCATGCATGTCAGTTTCCTTCCTCCATAAAGTTCAAATTCAGAGTCAAGGCGCTGTTGACTGGGAAAAAAAGAAAGGCACAACCTAAAAGTTGAGGGTTATGTTTTGTTCGGCAGACATTCTGAGGACTTCAAGCCCAGACACAGCATCTCAGATGACACTGAGAAACTGTTCCTAAGAGGCAAGTGGGGGAGCCAGGATATATAGGAGTTTTTGCAACAAAAGACCGGGTAGTTGGAACATCAAAAGATTACTGTTAATAAAAGAAAACCAGATATCTCAAGTTAAGGAATTTGGTGCTTTTCTATGTATGGGAAGATGCAAGAGTCTGGACTCACTGAAATCGTACCTTTGATATGCTCCTCAACTATCTGGGGCCAGTATCCTGTGCTTTTTCATCTTGAGTCTCCCCAGGGTGCACTGCCAGGGGTGGCTGCTGCAGTTGACTGCTACCTGGCAGGCATTCTGTTTCTATCCTGAGTTCCCTTAGGGCTGTGTTATAGCTGTCAGGGCAGCTGTAATGTGGTGGCAAGATGGCTGCAACATCTTTTGTTTACTGATATGGCAGGCAACGTTTTAGTTCATAGCACCAAAGACAGGCAACAGATTTAAAATTGACAGAGTTTGGGCCACAGAGGATTAGGAATGCAGCCCTCAAATCTGAATAATAGCATCCAGCCACACATTCATTTGTTCACTTGTCCATTCCGTAGATATTTCTTGAATACCCCCATGGTCCATGCCCTGAGCTATGAGCTGGGGATATACTGATGACAAGATAGACAAGGATTCTATGTTTGAGGAGCTGAGATTCTGGTAGCAGGAGACAGGCAAAAGAAAGAAAAGACAAATAATTTCAGATAGTAATAAATGCTATGAAGAAAATTAAGCAGTATAATGATGTAGAGAGTGGCTGAGGTATATCTCTAAGGGGGTTGAGAAAGGGACATAGGAGCTTTCCTGGGAATTCTTGGCCTCAGGTCAAAGGCTCTTGCCTTGTGTTGGTCAGCACTACCTCATCCTGAGAGTATTTATATGCCATCTGCCCAAGGCAGGAGTCAGTTGCTAAGTGTAGCTCTCAGGGGTCTGTATATGTGCTTTTAGGTGTGAGGGGCTGGAAGGAGGGTGCTGTGAACATATGGTACCTGCATAAAAAGGTTCTAGCATTAGTAATCCTCTGGCAAAAGCTGTTGGCTGAATAGGGAAATGGTGGTAGAAGCCTGAGAGCGTCCTCTGAGGTCCTTCTTGCACTCCCAGGGAGGAGGTGTCTGGCCAGTGCCCTCACGTTCGTGCTCCTTCGTGGTGCCACCTTCATGTGTGCACACACCACCTCGACTTCAAGACAGCCCAGGCACTGTCTCCACCATTACAACCCTTGTCACACTTGAGAGCCCTTATTCATTACATGTTTAGGCATCTCCAGAGCCTGGTACAGAATTGATGCCTAATAAATACTTATAGAATGAAAGAATAGATGTTGACTGCTTTCCTTCTGCTCCCTTAACTGACTGGCTCATTCTCATTGACGTATCAAGACTCAGCTCACACGATCATCTTATTTCCTTGCATATCACCCGCAGAGCTCTTGCTCATCCTTTAATTCTTCTGTGAAGCTTTCCTTGACCTCCACAGGCAGGGTTGGCCCCTCCCACCTCTGAGCACTCCAGCACATTCTATTTCACCTGCATCATTGCCCTGATTGCTCTAGGGGTACTATTTGCTACTGCTCAGTCATGTCCCCTAACCTGAACTTTTCTCAGTGGCAAGGAGTGCGTGTTTCCGTTATCTCCACATCCCCAGCAGTAGCCCCTAGAGGGCGCTCAGTAAATATTAGTGAAATTGATGGAAAAAACATGAATTGTCAGTTTTGCTTTGCGCTTCCTAGGTAGTGGTGTGCTGGAGCTGGCTTGGGCTTCTTGTGGCTCATGAAAGCTGATTGTTCAGTATTTAGGAATTCCATGAAACAACTGTTAAACACAGCCATCGTTAAAAAGTAAATTATAAGAGAAAACAAAAAATAAGCCAAGATTGAGGGACATTCTACCAAATAAATGACCAACTAAATGCAATATGGGATCCTGGATTGGATCCTAGAACAGAGAAAGGACTTTTGTGGAAAAATTGGTTAAATCCAAATAAGCTTTATACTTTAGTCAATAATATTGTAGCAAGGTTAATTTTTCAGTTTTGATACACATTTTTATAATTATATAAGATGTCAACATAAGGGAAAATTGTGTGAAGGATACAGGGGAGTTCTCTGCACTGCTTTTGCAACTCTTCTGTGAGTCTAAAATTATCTCAAAATTAAAAATTAACTGTTGAACAAAAATATTAAATTATATAAACCTTCAGTTAAATAAATTATGTTAAAAATAATAAATACTTAAAATTCACCAGCTCTTAGTTATTTTACTATGATCTGTGCTCTTGAGCACATCTACTGCATCTGAATGGTGTACTACCGAGCATCCTTTCCCACTCTGAGTTTGGTGATGTCACATAGGTTGCTTGAAATAGGCCATAATGGGAGTATTTATAACATGAAAATCTGAGAATGCTACAAATGAGGGTTTAGATTTTTGTTTTGTTCACTGTACTCTAGCCTTGAGAAAGTGATGGAGAAAATGTACATTAAACTTAAAAAAAAAGAAAGGGAAAAAAAAGAGTGTTATGTTTATAGCCCTAATATCCTCATCTCATCCTCAGAAATGATGTCCATCTTCATGAATAACACCAAAAAAATGGAAAAAATATGCTTGCAGTACATGGAAACTATTACCTGATTCAGAAAGGAGTTGTTTGAATCACTGATTAATCTGTCAAGTTGTAACACTTCTTCATGGTTTAACTTTCTTCTTACTCATTAACATAAAGGAAAATATCAGCCATCATTCAAGTAGAAATTACACTCTTCTTTTGCAGCTGTAAGATGGCTATGGATATGAGAGTTCAGCAAAATTAATGAATGCATTATAAAAAATTTAACTGGTTATATGGAATTTGCAATAGAGTATTATTTCATTGTTATTCATAAATTGTGCATTTCACTTCTTACATAAGAAGTAAATTTACATATATATGTATATACATGTGCATTTTTTTTACAAGCCAATGCTTAAACATTTACCAGAACACCACTTGTCCTAAGTATCAAATGCATCATTGGAAAGAGAAGAACATTGCCAGGTACCTTCTCTGTGCCAAGCTGTACTATCTTTTTTATGTTCATGATCTTAGTTGCCCTTCACCTCAACTCTGTGAAGTGTAAGTATTATGGACATCATTTGTGAGGATGAGCTGAGGATATTAGGGCTCAGAGAAGTTAACTGATTGGACCAAGGTCAAGTAATTGCTATATAGTGGAGTCAGGATTAAACCCTACATCTGAATTCAGAGCTAGTTGTAATAGTTTCCTATTGCTGCTATAACAAATTACCACAAATTTACTTAAAGCAACAGAAATGTATTATCTTAGTTCTGGAAGTTAGATGTCAAAAACAGGTCTCACTGGACTAAAATGAAGGTGTTAGCAAAGCTGCATTCCCTCTGGAGCTTCTAGGGGAGGATCTGTTTACTTGCCTTTTCTAGCTTCTAGACACTACCTGCATTCCTTGGTCTTTATCCCCTTCTTCCCTCTTTGAAACCAGTATCTCTCTGACCCCCACTTCTGCTGTCACATCTCCTTCTCTAACTCTGTCTCTCTTGCCCCTCTCTTTCACTTTATAAGGACCTTTGTGATACATTATGCCCAGCTACTACGTGTGAAAGAGTCTCTCCATCTTGAGGTCAGATGATTAGCAACCTTAACTCTGTCTGCAAACCTTATTTCTGAACTTTGCTCTTTAACCTAACATATTCATCGGTTCCAATGACTTAGGGCATGAACATATTTTTTTTGGGGGGGGCACAATTTTGCCTACCGCCCTTGTGCTTTTTCCATGATGCTTAACTACCTTGCCTCTTGTTTTAGTGGTTACATAATCTGATACGAAGCCAATAGTATTTTCCTTGACACCTGCATACCACACGTTCTTATGCCCTCCACTTTGGGGTAAAATGCCTTCATTCCTTCAGATAAGTTCCCAGCTGCCAGAGAGCCCTGTGGGAGAATGGTTTCTAATCCTTTAGCTTTTAATATTGGACATATATTTTACCTTGGCTCTTACTAAAGTGTTTTTTAAATAGTTTCCGGGATTTTGTGGATTGCTGGCTTTTTCAAAGCTCCATGCATTTTTTTTCCCTTTCCCCAGTGTTTGTATGGGACCAGAGCCCCCTTCCCCGTATGGTAGGTCTCATTGTACTGTGGTTTATCCAGTCCCACCTTCTGGACCTGTTTCTGGTCACCAGACAGGATCCTGCATTACTTATTTGCACTTCTCATACATTTTTACACTGCTATATTCTAGAAAAGGCCCTGGACTTAACTAAAGTGGCTTTTCCCATGCCTGCTGATGAGGCATCTGTCTGTCTGTGTTTAATATTACTCTCTGACTGGCTTTTCAGAATCAGACTCTCTAAGTAGTAGTTCCCTTCTTCCTTTGTTTCCTCCACTCTGAGATTCCTGATTCTGGTGGTCATGAGAACCTCCTCCACTGAGACTAACCAGAGACCAAAGGTTGCCCTTCCCCCCAAGAATCCTTCATAACAACCAGACACACCTCTTCACTGCCTCAGTCCTGACTACAACCTTCTTGGTTCACCTGTCTATCCTTTCCAAAAGCTTTGTGCTCTTCCCTTCTGCCTATCAGATTCACACTCACACTTTGGAACCCGGTCTGAATCTGACCACTTTGAGGAAACCTTTCCAGGTCATACCAGCCCAAGGAGCTCACATCCTTGTCTGAGCACTTCCAGAACTTACTGTCAGTAAGTATGGACAGGTTGCAAACTGGTGGCTGATGGGCTGAATATGTTTGCTTTGGTCTCTATGTGGTTTGTTTCTTTTCTAAATTATTTGCTAACAAGTCACAATTACTAATCCTTCCATTCAATCTAGATTTCTGTCTTCCTTTAGAAATGGAGAAATCTAGTAATACTAGCCCTGCATTCCCACAGGGTGGTAGTTAACTGGATTGGGATGGCAACTTTCCTGTTAGATGGACCTCTTGCTCTCCACTTTGTCACAGTCCCCACCACTTACGATGATGATATTACTCCAGCCTCCTTTACTTATTTATAGTACTTGCCTGGCTCTTAAAGGTATATGGAAATTCTGAAATATTCCACACTTATCTAAACGTCCAACTATATTATAGTCTCTTGAAGGAAAGAAACTTTATTTTGAATTTTTTTGTGTCTCACATGCAGCTCTGTACATAGTAGATGCCCAATAAGTATTGGGAAAATAAAGAATTTCCTGAATCATCCTCTAGATGAGTCTATAATGTGTAAAAATTTAATTTTACTACAAGGTAAAACTTTATAAATGTACTTCTGTTGAGCAAGTACCATATATCTGATACATAATTGATGCCTCTGAACAACAGAGAAGGTAACCGAGGCTCAGAAGGCCTCTATACAGTAGGGCTGGGGCTGGAGATCTGGTAGTTTCTGGGGTAATGGTAAATGCCTATTCTTGATGAGGAAGCTTTCCTAAATGTCAATGCTGGAAGCAGAGAGGAACTGCCCTCTGGGACTTTCTGGTAATGTCTGTCCACAAACTCTCAGAGTTGTGGACAAAGCTTTGGATAGAGTCAAGCATTTATTCATTTTCCCTTCTGTGCTGGGCATTTATGAAGTAACTCTGCACTTATTCTTTGGACTATCAGGAATTCTGAGCATCCTGGGTAGCCCAGGATGATGACTGAAAAGATGAGGGAAATACAGCTAGATTGAATCTAAATGTTGATGGGATTTGGAGCCCATTTGGTGAGTCACATTCAATTGAGAGATGTGTCTGGTGGTTTCCTTGCCCATATGTGCACAGAGATTATGCTATATTCCCTCATGCTGTTATTGGTGGTACTGACGTGTGGTGTGGGATGGGAAAACATGCAGAAATAATACATGTTTCATTGCGCAGCAGCAAGCAGAAAGGAATGTGAGAATACTGTAGACTCCCACTGGGGCAGAAATCTGGTGTCATGTGTTGCTGAACAGCTGCAGGAAAATTTGTCTGGACCCTTGGAGGCAGAGAGGTGGGTTCACCAGACGTTGGTTCTGAGTAACTTTTGAGAGCAAAGAGGTTGTACAGGGAACAGACATGGCACATCTAGAAGCTTGACCTTGGAGCCTTCATCTGCTTTCTTTGCCACCCCATCCCCCTCCTGCTACCACCAGTTCCAGCTGTGGCAAGGAGAGAAGGGGAGCAGAAGGCCTCAGCCCCAGGGTACCAGGTTCCTGTGGGCCTGATGTGCTCACGGGTCCTGCTTAGGGCCACCAGAATGCTCAGGGCAGCTGCGTGGGCTGTAGCTCTGGGACAGAGGGAGCCCCCTGGGCCTATCCTAAAGGAAACAAGAGAGAATAGGGGTGTGGTGGGAGAGGCAAGGCAAAGGACCCATATAGGGGCTTTTATCTTTCAAATTCTGTAGGAATTTATAAGACTATAAGAAACATAGAATCCATAACTTTGAACTCACCTAGAACCAGGTTCAAGCCCTCCTGTATTCCTACAAGGGTGGCCTTAAGCAAGTGATTAATCTCTCCAAACCCAGTTTACTTCTCTCTATATAGTGTGAAGAGTCATGAGGTGATGTTTGTATGGGGCCTGGCCCATATTTCAAGAGATGGGAGCCGTAAGTTTTCTAATGATGCAGCTGAGCAATAAGCTATCATATTGATTATTATTTATTGTGGGCTTACTGTGGGTCAGACACTATTCTAAACCATTTCAATCCATTCTTTCTTTAATCTTTCAAAGAAAGATAAAATCCATTCTTTCTTTAATCTTTCAAAGAAAGATAAAGAAATTGATTTACGGAGAGGAAGAGTGACTCATTGAAGCTCATCCAGCCAGTAAACGACAGAACCAGCACATACAGCATGCAGAGCAGTTCCAGAGCCCACACTTCCAACCAAACCACCTGCCATGCATTCATCCCACTTCACATGTGAGGAAACTTGAGGCTCAGGAGGCACTAACCTCTGAGGCAGAGTTTAGGGCTTTAGATGTCTGGCTCTGCTATTTCACGTGCTATATATCCTTGGGCAAGTCACTTAACCTCTCTGAGCTTCAGTTTCCTGATTTGGAAAATGTCCAAGACCAAAGCTTCTGGCAGCCTGTACAGTGAGCAGTATCCTGTGGGAGAAGGTGGAGGGGATGAAGCTCAGAATCTTCCAAAGACAGAGAATAAGAAGAAATGGGTGTGACTGACCACGAAGTGGAGGCATGTCTGAAATGGAAACTTGCTAGAGTGAACGTGCCTGGCTCACACAACCCATTTAGCAGAGAGCCTACATGGGCCGGGTCGGCAGGAATATGACCAGCTCAACCAGCACCCACACAGTGAGCTGCAGTTGCTACCTAGGGGGCAGGCAGTGACCGTGAACCGAGGCTGAGCACTACAGCACATTCCCTGGCTCCTGCTCGTTTCCAGAGTGGCAAGGAGCAGCCAAGCCTTGTTCCAGGAGTGGGGAGGAGAGTGAAGAAAAGGAACAGAGTGCTGCCTCTGCTTTGGAAGTTATAAATAAATCCATCTGGAAGTGTTTGGGGGCTGTGGGAGCCTAAGGCTGGCCCCTGCAATTCAGGCCATGTGGCACATATTTCCATTCACACCAGACCTCCCCCAACCCCGCCCCAGTCCCAGGAGACTGTCTGATTGGCTTTGTCTGTTTTGGCCCAAGCTGGGTAGGAACCTCTCAGGCCTCAACTCTGCTTCCAGCCCCTGCCCCAATCCTTCTCTCCTCCCAGGCCAGCTCCAGCAAGATCATGTGTGAGAAAGTACTTTGAAAAGTTCACAAGCAATTCGAGTGCTCCTTGAATGAATGAATGAATGAATTTCAATTCATCATTTAACTATCAGTACATTCCACTCACTAGGAAGGGACCCCATGGTAGTTATGGAAGGTGATGCATTATTGACTTTTAGCCTCTATCGCAGGATCATCTTTATCCTACCCAACTAAGAGACAGGGGCAAAGGCACTGCACAAGTCTTGTTCATTTTTCTTTCCCCAGCACCAAGGGCAATGCTCAGTAGAGAACAAAATAGAATCCTTGCCTTCAACCGAGCTCATGGTCACAGTGTTTCTCAATGAGAGTACTACTGGCCCTTGGGGTGCGACAATTCTTTGCAGTGTGGGACACTCGTGTGCACTGCAGGATGTTCAACATCATGACTTCTGGATTACTCAGCACCCCAGAGTCATTGTGACAATTAGAAATGCCTCTATGCATTTTCAAATATTTCCAGGGGCTGGGAGGACCCACCCCTAGCTGAGGGCCACCCCTGAAAGACTTGAGAGGACATGAGGGGAAGGAAGGCCATCCCCAAGGTGTGAACGTGTTGAATCTTCCAAGTCCACATGGAATTGGTGGTTTATAATTAGGAAATAAAATTTGTCCCAGAAAGGTGTAAAATAATCCTTCAGTGGCTGAATTAGGCCCCAGAAGCCCATAAGGTGGCTGAGGTCCATGGTTCTCCCGGACTGGCCTAGGGCTGAGGTACAGACACCGCAATGACTGTTTTGAACATGCTGATGAGATGATATTTTGAGAATGTTCAAAAATAGCCACTATCTGATCCCAGATGTAGGTTTGAAGTCAACCTCAAGATATATTTGGGATAAATCCACTTTGAAGTGGAAGTTCTGGTTGAGATCAGCATTTACTAAGATCATCAAAGGAGAAGGTATTGGGGAAGAGGTGAAGAGTGAATTCAGAACCAGAGGCCAAAGCTAGAAAAATAGGCCCTGGGGACATCACTGCCCCTTCATTTCCATTCCTAAGGTCAGCAACCTAGTTCAGGGCTTCCACTCATGCCAGGACCATTGTAGCAGGCTCCTAACTGGCCTCTGTTTTTCTTCTTGTCTCTCTGTTTTCCAGAATTATCTTCTTAAAACATGGCTTTCTTCGTGTCCCTTCTCAGCATTCACCAGGTCCAACCACCTCGGCCTTGTACCCTAACCCCCTGCAGTCCCGCTGCCCAAAAAGCTGGCTCTAGATTCTCCTTTATGACTTGTTGGTACTCATCTCCTAGATCTTAACATCTGGCTACACAGAGCACTGACCAACCACACACTGACCTATCCTCAACGCCACCTCCTTCCCTGAAATACCCTTTGAACCTCTCTCCATTTTGAAAAGTAAATTCACGCTTCAAGGCCAAGTTCAAGTCTCCCCTCTTTTGTAAAGCTTTCCTTGACCCCTCAGAGGCAAAGAGACACTTTTGCATCTCTGTACTCCCCTCTCTGTCTCTTCATATACACCATGGGGCTTCTGTCTCTCCCACTAGACTGCGAGTTCCCTTAGGGCAGCAGCCATGTTTTGCTTTGTCATCCCATTACCCAGCCTAGTGTGAAGGGATGGGAAAGTGGGCTTTGGGATGAGCTGATAGGACAGTGCAAAGAGAAAATATGATGGTTGCCCCCAAGCCTGACCATGGGTCCAGTTGAGCCACTTTTTTTTTCATTTCAGAATAGAGAAAAAAATTTTTTGGTACTAAGGCTGCCTTACTCCACATAGGACTGTCTCTCTCTCTCTCTCTCTTTTAAATTTATATAGATGTAGTTAAGATAGTGGAGTAGAAGGATGTGCACTCATCTTCTCCTGTGAGAACTCCAAAATTGCAACTAGCTGCTGAACAACCATCAACAGGAGAATGTTGGATCCCACCATAAAAAGATACTCTGTGTCCAAGAGCAAAGGAGAAGCCTCAACAAGACATAAGGAGGGACAAAATTGTGTTTAGAATCCAACCTCATACCCTCCAGAGACGCTCAGAGGGTGCAAACAAAACCTTGTGTGCACCAGGACCCAGGGACCCCACAAGAGACTGAGACAGATCTGTCTTTGAGTGTTTGAGTGTCTCCTGCAGAGGCACGGGTCAGCAGTGTCCTGCCACAGGGACAGGGGCTCTGGCTGAAGCAGACCTGGGAGGTGTGGTGTGTGGCATAAGTATTCTTGGAGGAGGTTGCCATTAGCCCCACCATAGACCTGCCAAGCAGATTCCCCACAAACTGCAGAACAATTATACCAAAGAAGTTCTCACACTGTTGCAAAACTACTAGGGCCCACAACAGATTTCCCAACCTGGGGATCTAGCAAAGGGACTGAGAACTCACAGGGAATTTGACTTTGAAGGCCAGTGGGGAATTTGATTATGGAACTTCCACAGGACTGGGGAAACAGACTCTTAGAGGGCACAAACAAAACCTTGTGTGCACTAGGAGCCAGGAGAAAGGAGCAGTGCCCCCACGAGACACTAAGCCAGACTTGCTTGTGAGTGTCCAGGAGTCTCCAGCAGAGGTGTGGGTTGACAGTGGCTAGCCGCAGGATCGGGGCACTGAATACAACAGTACTGGGAGCCACAGCATGCTGGCATAAGTCCTTTTGAAGGAGGTCACCATTACCACCACTGCACCTGCCATAGTTTAGCCTCAGGCCAAAGTATTGGGAGGGAACACAGCCCCTCCCATCAGCAGAAAATTGGATTACTGAGCATGGCCCCACCCATCAGAGCAAGACCCAGATCCCCCTCAGTCAGTCTCTCCTATCAGGAAGCTTCCACAAGCCTCTTATCCTTATCCATCAGAGAGAAGACAGAATGAAAACCACAATCACAGAAAACTAACCAAACTGATCACATGGATCACAGACATGTCTAACTCAATGAAACTATGAGCTATGCTGTGTAGGGCCACCCAAGAACGATGGGTCATGGTGGAGAGTTCTGACAAAATGTGGTCCACTGGAGAAGGGAATGGCAAACCACTTCAGTATTTTTGCCTTGAGAACCCCATGAAGGCAAAAGATATGACACTGAAAGATGAAATCCCCAGATCAGTAGGTGCCCAGTATGCTACTGGAGAAGAGTGAAGAAATAGCTCCACAAGGAATGAAGAGGCTGAGCCAAAGCAGAAACAATGCCCAGTTGTGTATGTGTCTGGTGGTGAAAATAAAGTCTGATGCTGTAAAGAGCAATACTACATAGGAAGTTGGAATGTTAGGTCCACGAATCAAGTTAAATTGGAAGTGGTCAAACAGGAGATGGCAAGAATGAACATCAACATTTTAGGAATCAGTGAACTAAAATGGACAGGAATGGGTGAATTTAATTCAGATGAACATTATATCTACTACTGTGGGCAAGAATCCCTTAGAAGAAATAGAATAGCCATCATATTCAACAAAAGAGTACAAAATGCAGTACTTGGGTGCAGTCTCAAAAATGACAGAATGATGTTCGTTTCCAAGGGAAACCATTCACTATCACAGTAATCCAAGTCTATGCCCCAACCACTAATGCCAAAGAAGCTGAAGTTGAGCAGTTCTATGAAGCCCTACAAGACCTTCTAGAACTAACACCAAAAAAAGATGCCCTTTTCATCATAGGGGACTGGAATGCAAAAGTAGGAAGTAAAGAGATACCTGGAGTAACAGGCAAGTTTCCTCCTGGAGTACAAAATGAAGCAGGACAAAGACTAACAGAGTTTTGCCAAGAGAATGCACTGGTCATAGCAATCACCCTCTTCCAACAACATAAGAGATGACTCTACACATGGACATCACCAATACTGAAATCAGACTGATTATATTCTTTGCAGCCACAGATGGAGAGGCTCTATACAGTTAGCAAAAACAAGACCAGGACCTGACTGTGGCTCAGATCATGAACCTCTTATTGCCAAATTCAGACTTAAATTGCAGAAAGTAGGGAAAACTACTAGGCCATTCAGGTGTGACCTAAATCAAATCCCTTATGATTATACAGTGGAAGTGACATTCAAGGCATTAGATCCGATAGACAGACTGCCTGGAGAATTATGGGCTGAGGTTTGTAACATTGCACAGGAGGTGGTGTTCAAAACCATCCCCAAGAAAAAGAAATGAAAAAAAGGCAAAATGATTGTCTGAGGAGGCCTTACAAATAGCTGAGAAAAGAAGAGAAGTGAAAGGCAAAGAGAAAAGAAAAGGTATACCCATCTGAAAGCAGAGTGTCAAAGAATAGCAAGGAGAGATAAGAAAGCCTTCTTAAATGAACAATGAAAAGAAATAGAGGAAAACAATATAATGAGAAAGACTAAAGATCTCTTATGGAGAAGGCAATGGCAACCCACTCCAATACTCTTGCCTGGAGAATCCCATGGACAGAGGAGCCTGGTGGGCTACAGTCCATGGGGTCGAGAAGAGTCAGACACGACTAAGTGACTTCACTTTGATTTTTCACTTTCATGCATTGGAGAAGGAAAGGGCAACCACTCCAGTATTCTTGCCTGGACAATCCCAAGGACAGAGGAGCCTGGTGGGCTGCCGTCTATAGGGTCGCACAGAGTTGGACACGACTGATGTGACTTAGCAGCAGCAGCAGCAGAGATCTCTCAAAGAAAATTAGAGACATCAGTGGAACATTTCATGAAAAGATGAGCCCAATAAAAGACAGAAATGGTATGGACCTAACAGAAGCTGAAGATATTAAGAAGAGGTAACAAGAATACACAGAAGAGCTATACAAAAAAGATCTTAATGACCCAGATAACCACAATGATGTGATCACTCACCTAGAGCAAGAGATCCTGGAGTGTGAAGTCAAGTGGGCCTTAGGAAGCATCACTAGGAACAAAGCTAGTGGAGGTGATGGAATTCAAGTTGAGCTGTTTCAAATCCTAAAAGATGATGCTGTGAAAGGCCTGTACTCAAAATGCCAGCAAATATGGAAAACTCAGTAGTGGCCACAGGACTGGAAAAATGTCAGTTTTCATTCCAATCCCAAAGAAAGACAATGCCAAAGAATCTTCAAATCACTGCACAACTGCACTCATTTCACATGCTAGCAAAGTAATGCTCAAAATTCTCCAAGCTAGGCTTCAACAGTAAGTGAACCAAGAACTCCAAATGTTCAAGCAGGATTTAGAAGAGGCAGAGGAGCCAGAAATCAAATTGCCAATATCTGTTGGATCATTGAAAAAGCAAAAGAATTCCAGAAAAAAACATCTACTTCTGCTTCATTGACTATGCTAAAGCCTTTGACTGTGTGGATCATAATAAACTGTGGAAAATTCTTCAAGAGATGGGAAAACCAGACCACCTTACCTGCCTTCTGCGAAACCTGTATGCAGATCAAGAAGCAACAGTTAGAACGCACATGGAATAATGGACTGGTTCAAAATTAGGAAAGGAGTACATCAAGGTTTTATATTGCCATCCTGCTTATATGACTTCAATGCAGAGTACATGATGTGAAATTCTGGGCTAGATGAAGCACAAGCTGGAATCAAGATTGCCGGGAGAAATATCAATAACCTCAGATATGCAGATGACAACACCCTTTTGGCAGAAAGTGAAGAGGAACTAAAGAGCCTCTTGATGAAGGTGAAAGAGGAGAGTAAAAAAGCTGGCTTAAAACTCAACATACAAAAAACTAAGATCATGGCATCTGGTTCCATCACTTCATGGCAAATAGATGGAGAAACAATGGAAACAGTGACATACTTTATTTTCTTGGGCTCCAAAATCACTGTGGACTGTGACTGTAGCCACAAAATTAAAAGATGCTTGCTCCTTGGAAGAAAAGCTGTGACCAACTTAGACAGCATATTGAAAAGCAGAGACGTTCATTACTTTGCCGACAAAGGTCCATATAGTCAAAGCTATGGTTTTTCCAATAGTCTTGTATGATGTGAGAGTTGGATGATAAAGAAGGCTATGTGCTGAAGAATTGATGCTTTTGAACTGTGGTGTTGGAGACGACTCTTGAGAGTCTCTTGGACTGGAAGGAGATCAAACTAGTCAATCCTAAAGGAAATCAGTCCTGAATATTCATTGGAGGACTGGTGCTGAAGCTGAAGCTCCAATTCTTTAGCCACCTGATGCAAAGAGCTGACTCATTAGAAAAGACCCTGATGCTGGGAAAGATTGAAGGCAGGAGGAGAAGGGGATGACAGAGGATGAGATGGTTGGATGGCATCACCAACTCAATGGACATGAGTTTGAGTAAGCTCCAGGAGATGATGATGGACAGGGAAGCCATGGGTCGCAAAGAGTCAGACACGACTGAGTGACTGAACAACAACAAATTTTTAATTGAAGAATAACTGCTTTATAATATTGTGTTGGTTTCTGCCATACATCAACATGCATCAGCCATAACACACTTGAGCCACTTTTAACTATTGTCTCCATGAGCACTGTCTTTGAATGAGGGTTAGTGAAAGAAGTAAGGGAGAGAAGGAAAAAGATGGAGAGCCAAGGTGTCGGGCAGTCAGAGGGAGTTGAATGGAGAAGAGAGGAGAAACTGAAGTCATGAAAGAGAAGAGAGCCAAGGTCTGCACCATCAGCTTCCACACATAGGAATTCAAATAACCTAAAATGAAATAAGAAAAGATTTGGGATTCTAGAAATGAAAGCAGCTGCCTAGGCAGGTCAGTTGAATGTATAGTTAATTAATAGGCATTAGTGCCCTTCAGTGCCAAGCTGAGTATAGAACCCGTCCTGCTGTGATCAAATGCCAGCTGCCCAGGATGCCCATTTAACAAAGAGCCAAAAAAAAAAAAAAAACAGTATTGGCATGAAAGAGCCAGAGAATTCCTCAGATAGCTCTTCCTAAGGGCATCAGGGCCCACTGGTACTCCATAGTTACCCCCTACCACTGGCCCTGCTCTTGCCAAAGATAAGTGGACAAGAGAAAAAGAAAACATGTAGTGAACAGCTAGTATCCCAGAGGCCACATTGGATACATTTTATGCACACAAGCTCTTTTGATCCTTAATGTAACTCTGTGAGTTAGGTATCATCTATATTTTACAGATTAGAACGTTGAGGTCCTGGGAGGGTTAAGAATCTTACCTAAGGGTACACAACTTCAAAGTCCTGAATCTGAGATTCCAATGCAGGTCATCCCCTCCACGATTGGCAGCAGTTTTCTCCCTGGTCTTGCTGACTTTGGCTGTGGGGCTGATCTCTGGATTGATTTCTTTGAACATAAACAAAATACCATCAATTTTCCCTGGCTCTGGAATGAATCTTCAGAATCATGTGCTGTTTTCCAGCTTCCAGCTGGGTGTCTTTGCCGGGTGTTCATGAATATGAAGCAATAGGCCTTATCCTGAACATCAACAGCATGCATTCAAAAATACCAGGCTGCTTTTCTTCCCAGAAGACACTTCAAGCTGGGAGCTTTTAGCCTATGGAGCTGTGTTTTTTATTTTCTCTTCCTCCCAGTGATCTGCCAGTAATCTGGTTGGTAGCTGCTAGGCAAATTTTAAAATCCTTATCAAAATCATGGTACCTTTACTTGTTTAGTTTCCTCAGTCCCTACCCTGATATTAAGTCAATGTTACACATACTTTCCTAATAAAATGTTGATGATAAAGCAAGGTTTAAGTGTTTCAAGCTTTAAAACATCATGGTAACTTTGAGATATTGCCCTCACTGTTCTGACTATCCCTGGGACCCATCCCTATCAGCTCAATGGTTGATGGATGCCATCTGTCTGCTGCCAACCTGTGAGTGATGGTGGGCAGAGGACAGGAGGTAGGAACAGGACAGGTTTGACAATGTTTCCCAAAATTCTGATGTGACATGGTTAGGCCAACTCACAGAGGAGCCAGTGGAGGTAAAGAGGCTGGACCCAAATCAGGGGCCAAAATGGCATGCAGTGCAAACCCTATGGAGTTGTGGCTTTAAGGTAGGGTAGGTTGGCTGGAAAGTCTGTGATGACAGTTTAATGGAATTGTTCTGGAGTCAGGTACACTCTGGGAATCTTTGGGGCTGTGCCTTTGGTATAAAGTTGTGTGTCCTGCACAAGTAGTAAGGGATTAGGATTATTGTGCTATATGCCGGGCCTTCTGAAATCTCATGGAATAACAGAATTTTCAGTAATATGCAATGACAAGCAGGCGACAAGTCTCTGATCTTGGGCTTGGGCTTTCGCTCTGGTCATTTTAATGAACAGGATTCTTCTGCATCACCTTCAAAATCTACTTGGAATCCAATCACTTTTTACCATCTTTGTTGCCTCCATCTAGTCCAAGCCATCATCCTCTCTTGACTGTCACTGATCTCCTTAATGATGCCATTAAAACATAGTCCGAGTCAATCTTTTGCTCAACAAACATCTTCTAATTGTTCCCCATCTCACTCATATTAAAAGCCAAAGACTTTAGAATAGCGTTCAAAGCCCTCAGAATCTGCTCCTCCCTTACCTCCCTGACATTATCTACTCCAAATCCCTCCATCACCTCCTTCATCCCAGCCACACTAGTCTCCCGATCATTCTTTATGCTTTCCAGGCACATTAATGTATTGTGCTTGCTTTTCCTTATACATGGAATGCTTTCCCCCAGCACATCAGTCAGGATGCTGGGAGAGAGCAGTTATGGGAACTGTGGAAAGTTGCTGTCTAAAGAGGGCCACCTGAGAGGAGCTGAGGTCTTTGGTGGAGGGATGCAGCCAACCCGTGATGAACCTGAACAGCGAGAGCTGATGACAAATCTCATTTTCTCTTTCCTTCTGATCTCCTTGCAGGTGCCTCCCATTGGTCAAACCTAACCCGAAGCCAGAGGGCGAGGGAGCCTGTCAATGCAGTCCATACAGGTCAGCCTACCAGGGCACAAAGCTGGGTGGAGAGGGGTGGACAAAATCTGAAGGGGAAAATTAAAAATGTCCACAACCTCTGGATATCTTTATAGCTGGCTCCCTCACTTCCTCCAGCTCTCCACTGAAATGTTACCTTCTCAGTGAAGACTTCTCTGGCCACCATTTCTTAAAATTTCAATCCCCAGCACTCAACACCTTACATCCTTCTTTCATGCTGTTGATACATTATTGTATAGCACTTAATACCACCTAACATATAATTTATTTATCTTGCCTATCATCTGCTCCCCCACTGGAATGGGAGCCTCATAAAGGCAGGGACTTTGTTTGATTCACTGCTATTATCACTGCCTAGAATAGTATATGGTAGGTGCTCAGTGAATATCTGGTCAATGAATGAATGCACTCTCAGAAGCCACCCGAGGGTGAGTCTGCTCTCGGCCAGGCACAGCTAGGGGTAGTTGTCCAATTGCTATTCATGCCTGCTGCTCTCAGTTTCCTTCAAAGAGTCTTGACTGCTGCCACATTTTCAAATCAGAGGGCGGGGGGGGGGGGGGGGCGGGTCTTTGGTGCCCTCAGCATTGAAACTTGCATGACAGCTTTTCAACTAGAATCTTATGGAAACTGCTGTTTCACTGATTAGCATGGCTGAGCTTTGTGTGTTTCTAAGTCGTCAGCAGCAATGGGTAGGTTCACAGTCATGGGGACATTGGCCCTTCCAGGTGGTACTTCCATACATCAGTGGTAGCGCTAGTGGGCCTGATTACAAGTAAGGTGGACCTAGGAGGCACTTCCTTGAGGCTCAAGGGCAGGGGGATATGAGCTGGGCCCTCTGGCCATACTGGTGGTGAAATATGGGTAGGTCAGATCAGGACAAGCAAAACAGGTTTGAGTTCCTAGTACACTGTTGCTGTGTCCAGGATAATGTTTTTACTATACAAGTGGCATATGAAGATATTTTCATTGTAAAAAAAAAAAAAAATGAAACAATCTAGCTACAGTTAAAACTCTTTTCCTTTCCCAGCTCTGCTCCGCAGAGGTAACAACCACTGTTATCAGGGAAGAGTACTCTCTTCCAAGTCTTTTTCTATGTATACATAGTTTGGTTGTGTGTGGGTATTTAAAAATAAATAGTATTACACTGTATACACTGATCTTTAACTTGCTTTATTTCACTTAACAATGTATCTTAGAAACCTTACCATGTCAGGATGCATGGATCTAATTCATTTTTTTTAATTAATTAAACTTTTTATTTTGATGTAATTGTAGATTCACATGTCGCTTAGAAATAATAGAGAGATCTCATATACCCGTCACCCAGTTTTCCTCAATGGCAACCTCTTACAAAACTGTAGTACAGTATCACCTGCAGGATAGTAACAGTCAAGATACAGAAAATTTTCATCACCACAAGGATCCTTCAAGTTGCCCTTTCATAGCTACCCCCAATTTTTATCCCACCCTTCACCTCCTCCTTAACCCCTGACAACCACCAATCTACTCTCTATTTCTAAACTTAAGTCTTATCAATAATGGTATGTAAATAAAATCATCCAGAATGTAACCTTTAGGAATTGTTTAGTTTTTCAGTCAATATAATTATCTGGAGATTTATCCAGGTTATTGTATGTATCGATATCCTGTTTCTTTTAATTGCTGGGTAATTTTCCATGGCTTGGATGTAGAGAAATAGTTTATCCACTTGCCTGTTGAAGGACATGTGGATTATTTCCAGTTTGGGGCTATTACAAATAAAGCTGCTGTGAACAATCATGTAACAGGATTTTATGTGAAGAGAAGTTTTCATTTCTCTGGATAAATGTCCAAGAGTGCAATTGCTGGGTCATATGGTTCAAGAGTTGCAAGTTTAGCTTTTAAAGAAACTTGCCAAACTGTTTTATAGAACGGTCATACTATTTTACATTCCCATCAGCAATATATGAATGATCCAGTTTCTTGGCATCTTCTCAAACATTTGGTGTGGTCATTTTTTTTTTAAAGTTAGTCATTCTGATAGATATGTAGTGGTATCTTATGGTGGTTTGAATTTTCATATCCCTAATGGCAAGTGATAAAACATCTTTTCATGTGCTTATTTGCCATCCATATATCCTTTTCAATGAAATTATCTGTTTGCGTCATGGTTTGATTGTCATATACAAAATCTAGCCTATATGCCTAGCTCTAGATTCCAACTGGAGAAGGCAATGGCACCCCACTCCAGCACTCTTGCCTGGAAAATCCCATGGGCGGAGGAGCCTGGTGGGCTGCAATCCATGGGGTCGCTAAGAGTCGGACACGACTGAGCGACTCCCCTTTAACTTTTCACTTTCATGCATTGGAGAAGGAAATGGCAACCCACTCCAGTGTTCTTGCCTGGAGAATCCCAGGGACGGGAAGCCTGGTGGGCTGACGTCTCTGGGGTCGCACAGAGTCAGACACGACTGAAGTGACTTAGCAGCAGCGGATTCCAAATGTTTTCTTTTCTCTAAACATTTTATAGTTTTACATTTTTCATTTAAGTTCATGATGCATTTTCCAGCTTTATTGAGATATAATTGGCATATAATATGGTGTAAGTTTAAGGTGTACAACATGATGATTTGATGCACATATAAATATATATATATATACATATATATATATATTTCAAAGTAATTACCAAAATAAGGTTAGTTTGGTTTGAAGGGGGGTTGTTTGTTTGTTTTTTATTTTGTTATTTTGGCTTCACTGGGTCTTTGTTGTGGCACAGGGGCTTCCAGTCGTACCACACAGACTTCTCTTGTTGTGACACAAGGGCTTCTCATCGTGGTGCAGGACTTCTCTAGCTGTGGCGCATAGGCTTCTCCTATTGTGGAGCATGGACTCTAGAACACATGGGCTCAGCAGCGGTGGTATGTGGGCTTCTGTAGTTGCAGTGCAAGGGCTCTTCACTTGTAGTACAAGGACTTAGTTGACCTGTGGCATTTGGGATCTTAGTTCCCCAACCAGGGATGGAGCCCACATCCCCTGCGTTGAAAGGCATATTCTTAACCACTCGACCAGCAGGTAATTCCCAAGGTTAGTTTGTAATGCACTTTAAGTTGATTTTTTTGAATTTTGATAGGAATTGCACCAAACCTGTATATAAATATGGGGAGACTTGACATCTTTACTGGTGAAGGAAATGGCAACCCACTTCAGTATTCTTGCCTAGAAAATTTCAATTGACAAAGGAGCCTGGTGGGCTATGGTCCATGGGGTCCCAAAGAGTCAAACATGACTGAGCGACTGAGCACACATGCATGACGTCCATTACTATGTTGAGTCTTCTCATTCATGAACACAGTATATTTCTCAATTTATTTAGGTCTTCTTTGAATTCTTTCATCATCATTTTGTAGTTTTGAGTGCACAATTACTATCAAGTTTTGTTATATCTTACACTTAAGCATTTTATTTTGAGAAATTGTACATGTTATTATACTTTTAAATTTTGGCATCCATTTGTTC
The DNA here is from genome assembly GCF_032452875.1 of Bos javanicus. Lineage (NCBI taxonomy): Eukaryota > Metazoa > Chordata > Mammalia > Artiodactyla > Bovidae > Bos > Bos javanicus. Next base: position 80,534,970 of record NC_083897.1, on the reverse strand, counting down.
ATTGCTGGTATATAGAAATATGATTTATTTCCATATGCTTATCTTGTATCCTGCAACCTTGCCAAACTTATTAGTTCTAGGAACTGTTTTGTGGTTTGTTGGAATTTTCTTCATACATTATCAGGTTATCTCCAAATAGGGACAGTTTTATTTCTTCCTTTTCAATCTGTATGCATGTTATTTCCTCTTCTTGCCTGATTATACTGGCTAGAACTTTCAGCAGTGTGTGAGGGCAGACATTCTTGCCTTGTTCACAATCTGAGGAGAAAAGCATTCAGTCTTTCACCATTGAGTGTTAGCTGTGTTTTGTGGCTGCTCTTTTTCAAGTTGAGAAAATTCCTTTCTTTTCTTATTTCTGAGGGTGTTGTTTTTTCTTTTTTATTATAATTGGTGTTGGATTTTTGTGAAGTGTCTTTTCTGCATTGATTTACATAATCATGTGATTGTTCTTCTTTAGTCTATTAATATTGTGTATTGCATTGATTTATTTTCAGATATTGAAACCATCTTGCATCTCTGGAATAGCCTTCACTTGATAATGGTGTATAATTCTTATTACTGAATTCTATTTACTAATGTTGTGTTTAGGAGTTTTACTTTTATTTTCATGAGAGATGTTGGTCTGTAGTTTTCATTTTTGTTGTGTAATTGTCATCTGGTTTTGGTATCAAGATAATATAAGCTTCATAAAATTATTTGGGAAGTATTTTCTCCTCTTCTAAAATTGATCAGTCAATTTTACTGATCTTTGTTTCACTGATTTATCTAATTGTTTTCTGGAAGAGATTGTATAGAATTGGTGTTAATTCTTTAAAGATTTGGTAGAATTCTCCAGTGCAACCATAGGACCTGGGTATTTCTGTTCTGGGAGTTTTAAAATTATGAACTCAATTTTCTTAATAATAGTGATAGGGCTATTCCAATCATCTATTTCCTATTGAGTGCATTTGGGGCATTTGTGTTTTTTAAGGAATTGGTAAGTTTCATCAAAATTGTCAAAGTGTGTAGAGTTGTCCTTAGTATTTATTCCTTTTGATGTCAAAGTGATGGATACTCATTTTGTTCCCAATATTAACAACATGCGTTTTCTCTTTTTCCCCCTCCCTTTGTCTTTCTGGAGTTTGTCAATTTTACTGATCTTTGTTTCACTGATTTATCTAATTGTTTTCCTGTTTTCAATTTTATTGATTTCTGCTCTTAATTTCCTTTCTTCTGGGTTTATCTTGCTCTTCTTTTTCTAGTTTCTTGAGGTAGGAACATAGATTATTGATTTGAGGCTTTTTCTCTTTTCTATAAATTTCCCTTTAAACACTGCTTTAATTGCATACCACAAATTTTCCTATGTTGTATTTTCATTCTGTGTAATGTATTTTTAAAATTCCTCTTGAGATTTCATCTTTGACCCATGGATTATTTAGAAGTGTGCTGTTTGGTTTCCAAGTGTTTAGATATTTTCCTGTTATCTTTCTGTTATTATTGATTTATAGTTTGATTCCATTGTGGTCACAGAATACATATCATTTTACTTCAATTGTTTTTTAATTGGTTAAGGCTTGTTTTATGGCACAGGATATGGTGTAACATAGCTTCTTCCATGGGCACTTGAAAAAAATGTCTAGTCTTCTTTGTTGGATGGAGTGTTCTATAAATGTTAAATTAGAAACCATTTGTTGAGGGAATTGTTGAGTTTTTCTGTATCCTTGCTGATTTTCTGTCTAGTAGGTCCATCCCAGCTCCCCACTCAGCCTTCTTTGACATCACCCCAGTAGGGAGGTTACACCTGATTACAGTTTAAGAAGGGTGAAAGTCTGTGTTTTCAACCCTTTCTTTGCAGGTGGGTTTGAGAATGGGCCACATTTTTTTCCTGTGATGTTTGACTGGAACAGAGGAGTTATTGTCTAAAATCTTGTGTGTGGCTAGTCTACCTCCTTTTCTGGTCCTTGGGTTAGAGAGACAGCCTTGCTTTGGTTTTTTGTCTGTCCCCATTGGTGTTTCCATGTTGCAAGCTTTTTGAGCTCTAACTCTGGGATACATGAGACAAAACAAATCCAGGGAACTTACCACCATGTCATTCCTCAAGTCTTGAGGTCTCTCTGGTGTTCCTTCTCTCTCCACCTTTCAGAGTCTTTTTGTATCTGTTTTATTTATAATGTTCAGGAGTTTCAGTTGTACTTAGGTTATTTCTAATTTATTTATTTTTATTGAAGGATAATTGCTTTACAGAATTTTGTTCTTTTCTGTCAAACCTCAACATGAATCAGCCATAGGTATACATATATCCCCTCCCTTTTGAACTTCGCTCCCATCTCCCTCCCCACCCCACCCTCTAGGTTGATACAGAGCCCTGTTTGAGTTTCCTGAGCCATACAACAAATTCCCGTTGGCTAACTACTTTACATATGGTAATGTAGGTTTCCATGTTACTCTCTCCACGCATCTCACCCTCTCCTCCCCTCTCCCCATGTCCACAAGTCTATTCTCTATGTCTGTTTCTCCACTGCTGTGCTGTAAGTAAATTCTTCAGTACCATTTTTCTAGATTCCGTATATATGCATTAGAATACAATATTTATCTTTCTCTTTTTGACTTACTTCACTCTGTGTAATAGGTTCTAGGTTCATCCACTTCATATTTTAAATGCATCCCTTTTATGGCAGAGTAATATTCCATTGTGCATATGTACCACAACTTTTTTATCCACTCATCTGTCAATAGATGTCTAGGTTGCTTCCATATTCTAGCTATTTTAAACAGTGCTGCAATGAACAATGCAATATATGTGTCTTTTCCAATTTTGGTTTCCTCAGGGTATATGCCTAGGAATGAGATTGCTGGGTCATATGGTGGTTTTATTCCTAGTTTTTTAAGGAGTCTCCATACCATCTTCCATAGTGGCTGTATCAATTTACATTCCAACCAACAGTGCAAGAGGGTCCCTTTTCTCCACACCCTCTCCAGCATTTATTCTTTGTAGACTTTTTGATGAGGGCCATTCTGACTGGTGTGAGGTGATATCTCATTGTAGTTTTGACTTGCACTTCTCTAATGATGAGCAGTATTGAACATCTTTTCATTTGTTTGTTAGCCATATGTATGTCTTCTTTGGAGAAATGTCTGTTTAGGTCTTTTCCCCACTTTTTGATTGGGTTCTTTGTTTATCTCCTATTGAGTTGTATGAGCAGCTTGTATATTTTGGAAATTAATCCTTTGTCAGTTGTTTCATTTGCTATTATTTTCTCCCATTCTGAGGGTTGTCTTTTCACCTTGCTTAGAGTCTCCTTTGCTATGCAAAAGCTTTTAAGTTTAATCAGGTCCCACTTGTTTACTTTTGTTTTTACTTCCATTCCTCTAGGAGGTGGGTCACAGAGGATCTCGCTTTATGTCATCGAGTGTTCTGCCTATGTTTTCCTCTAAGAGTTTTATAGTTTCTGGTCTTACATTTAGGTCTTCAATCCATTTTGAGTTTATCTTTGTGTATGGTGTTAGGAAGTGTTCTAATTTCATTCTTTTGCATGAAGCTGTCCAGTTTTCCCAGCACCATTTACTAAAGAGGCTGTCATTGCCCCATTATATATATTCTTTCCTCCTTTGTCAAAAATAAGATATCCAAGGGTCCTTGGGTTTATTTCTGGGCTTTCTATCTTGTTCCATTGGTCTATATTTCTGTTTTTGTGCCAGTACCATACTGTCTTGATGACTGTAGCTTTGTAGTATAATCTGAAGTATAATTTGAAGTACAATCTGTAGTATAATCCAGCTCCATTCTTCTTTCTCAAGACTGCTTTGGCTATTTGGGATCTTTTGTGTTTCCATATGAATTGTGAAATTTTCTATTCTAGTTCTATGAAAAATGCCTTTGGTAATTTCATAGGGATTACATTGAATCTATAGATTGTGTTTGATAGTATAGTCATTTTGACAATATTGAGTCTTCCTACCCAGGAAAATGGAATATCTCTCCATCTGTTTATGTCATTTTTGATTTCTTTCATCAGTGTCTTATAATTTTCTGTGTACAGTTATTTTGTCTCCTTAGGTAGGTTTATTCCTAGATATTTAATTCATTCTGTTGTGATGGTGAATGGGATTAATTCCTTAATTTCTCTTTTGATTTTTCATTGTTAGTATATAGGAATGCAAATGATTTCTGTGTATTGATTTTGTATCCTGCAACTTTGCTAAATTCACTGATTAGCTCTAGTAATTTTCTGAAACTATCTTTAGGGTTTTCTATGTACAGTAGCATGTCATCTGCAAACAGTGAGAGCTTTACTTCTTCTTTTCCAATCTGGATTCCTTTTATTTCTTTTTCTTCTCTGATTGCTGAAGCTAGGACATCAGAACTATGTTGAATAATAGAGGTTAAAGTGGATACCCTCGTCTTTTTCCTGATTAGGGGCAACGCTTTCAGTTTTTCACCATTGAGAATAATGTTTGCTATAGGCTTATCTTTATAGCCTTTACTATGTTGAGATTGGTTCCTTCTATGCCCATTTTTTTGAAGAATTTTAATCATAAATGGGTGCTGAATTTTGTCAAAGGCTTTTTCTGCAACTATTGAGATTATCATATGGTTTTTATCTTTCAGTTTCTTCATATGATGTATCACAAATTGAAGAATTCTTGCATTCCTGGAATAAACCCAACTTGATCATGGTGTATGGGCTTTTAGATGTGTTGCTGAATTCTGTTTGCTAAAATTTTGTTGAGGAATTTTGAATCTTTGTTCATCAGTGTTATTGGCCTGTAGTTTTCTTTTTTTGTGTTGCCCTTTTCTGGTTTTGGTATCAGGGTGGTGGTGGCCTCATAGAATGTGTTTGGAAGTGTTCCTTCCTCTGCAATTTTTTAAAAGAGTTTCAGAAGGATAGGCATTAGCTCCTCTCTAAGTGTTTGATAGAATTCTCCTGTGAAGCCATCTGGTCCTTGGCTTTTGTTTTTTGGGAGATTTTTGATCACAGCTTCAATTTCAGTGCTTGTAATTGGGTTGTTCATAATTTCTATTTCTTCCTGGTTCAGTCTTGTAAGATTGAACTTTTCTAAGAATCTGTCCTTTCTTCCAGGTTATCCATTTTATTGCCATATAGTTGTTCATTCTTTGTATTTCTGCATTGTCTGTTGTAACCTCTCCTTTTTCATTTCTAATTGTGTTGATATGACTCTTCTCTCTTTTGTTCTTGATGAGTCTGGCTAAAGGCTTGTCAATTTTGTTTATCTTCTCAAGAACCAGCTTTCTGTTTTATCAATCTTTACTATTGTTTCTTTCATTTCTTTTTCATTTCTTTCTGCTTGGAGCTTTATGATTTCTTTCCTTCTACTAATTTTGGGTTTTCTGTTCTTCTTTTTCCAGTTGGTTAAGGTGTAAAGTTAGGTTGTCTATTCGATGTTTTTCTTGTTTCTTGTGGTAGGATTGTATTGCTATAAACTTGCGTCTTAGAACTGCTTTTGCTGCATCCCATAGGTTTTGAGTTGTGTTTTCATTGTCATTTGTTTCTAGAAATATTTTTATTTCCCTTTTGATTTCTTCAGTAACCTCTTGGTTATTTAGAAATGTGTTGTTTTAATCTCCATATGTTTGTGTTTCTTACAGTTTTTTTCTTGTAATTGATATCTAGTCTGATAGCGTTGTGGTCAGAGAAGATGCTTGATACGATTTCAATTTTCTTAAATTTACTGAGGTTTGATTTGTGACCCAGAATGTGGTCTATCTTGGAGAATGTTCCATGTGCACTTGAGAAGAAGGTGTATTCTTCTGCATTTGTATGAAATGTCCTGTAAGTATCAATGAGATCCATCTCATCTAACATATCATTTAAGACTTGTGTTTCCTTATTAATTTTCTCTTTTGATATTCTGTCCCTTGGTGTGAGTCGGGTGTTAAAGTCTCCTACTATTATTGTGTTACTGCCAATCTCTCCTTTTATGTTTGTTAGTGTTTGTCTTATGTACTGAGGTGCTCCTATGTTGGGTGCATCAGTTCAGTTCAGTTGCTCAGTTGTGTCTGACTCCTTGTGACCCCATGAATCGCAGCACTCCAGGCCTCCCTGTCCATGACCAACTCCTGGAGTTCACTCAAACTCATGTCCACCAAGTCGGTGATGCCATCCAGCCATCTCATCCTCTGTCGTCCCCTTCTCCTCCTGCCCCCAATCCCTCCCAGTATCAGGGTCTTTTCCAATGAGTCAACTCTTTGCATGAAGTGGCCAAAGTATTGGAGTTTCAGCTGTAGAATCAGTCCTTCCAATGAACACCCAGGACTGATCTCCTTTAGAATGGACTGGTTGGATCTCCTTGCAGTCCAAGGGACTCTCAAGAGTCTTCTCCAACACCACAGTTCAAAAGCATCAATTCTTCGGTGCTCAGCTTTCTTCACAGTCCAACTCTCACATCCATACATGACCACTGGAAAAACCATAGCCTTGACTAGACGGACCTTAGTTGGCAAAGTAATGTCTCTGCTTTTGAATATGCTATCTAGGTTGGTCATAACTTTCCTTCCAAGGAGTAAGCGTCTTTTAATTTCATGGCTGCAATCACCATCTGCAGTGATTTTGGAGCCCAAAAATAAAGTCTGACACTGTTTCCACTGTTTCCCCATCTATTTCCCATGAAGTGACGGGACCAGATGCCATGATCTTAGTTTTCTGAATGTTGAGCTTTAAGCCAACTTTTTCACTCTCCACTTTCACTTTCATCAAGAGGCTCTTTAGTTCCTGTTCACTTTCTGCGATAAGGGTGGTGTCATCTGTATCTCTGAGGTTATTGATAATTCTCCTGGCAATCTTGATTCCAGCTTGTGCTTCTTCCAGTCCAGCGTTTCTCATGATGTACTCTGCATAAAAGTTAAATAAGCAGGGTGACAATATACAGCCTTGACATACTCCTTTTCCTATTTGGAACCAGTAAGTTGTTCAATGTCCAGTTCTAACTGTTGCTTCCTGACCTGCATACAGGTTTCTCAAGAGGTAGGTCAGGTGGTCTGGTATTCCCATCTCTTTCAGAATTTCCCACAGTTTATTGTGATCCACACAGTCAAAGGCTTTGGCATAGATATTTACAACTGTTATGTCTTCCTCTTGGATTGATCCCTTCCTTGATCATTATGTACTGTCCTTCCTTATCTCTTGTAATCTTCTTTACAGTCTATTTTATCTGAGATGAGGATTGCTACTCCAGCTTTCTTTTGCTTCCCATTTGTGTGGAATATATCTTTCCATCCTCTAACTTTCAGTCTATATCTGTCTTTAGGTCTGAAGTGTGTTTCCTGTAGTCAGCATATATATGGGTCTTGTTTTTGTATCCATTCAGCCAGTCTGTGTCTTTTGGTTAGAGCGTTTAATCTGTTTACATGTAAAGTAATTATTGATATATATGTTCCTATTGCCATTTTCTTAATTGTTTGCAGTTGATTTTATAGATCTTTTTACTTCTCTCTTATTTCTTGACTCTATAAGTCCCTTTAATATTTGTTGTAAAGCTGGTTTGGTGGTACTGAATTCTCTTAACTTTTGCTTGTCTGAAAAGCTTTTTATTTCTCTGTTAATTTTGAATGAGATCCATGCTGGGTACAGTAATCTTGGTTGTAGATTTTTCCTTTTCAGTACTTTAAATATATCCTGTCATTCCCTTCTTGCCTGCAGAGTTTCTGCTGAAAGATCAGCTGTTAAACATATGGGGTTTTCCTTGTATGTTACTTGTTGCTTTCCCCTTGCTGCTTTTAGTATTCTTTCTTTATGTTCAGTCTTTAAGTTAGTTTGATTAATATATGTCTTGGCGTGTTTCTCCCTGGGTTTATCCTGTATGGGACTCTTTGTGCCTCTTGGACTTGACTGACCATTTCCTTTTCCATGTTGGGGAAATTTTCAACTATTATCTCTTCAAAAATTTTCTCATACCCTTTCTTTTTCTCTTCTTCTTCTGGAACCCCTATAATTTGAATGTTGGTGCATTTGACATGGTCCCAGAAGTCTCTGAGACTGTCCTCAGCTCTTTTCATTGTTTTTACTTTATTCTGCTCTTCAGAAGTTATTTCCACCATTTTATCTTCCAGCTCACTGATTTGTTCTTCTGCTTCAGATATTCTGCTATTGATTCCTTCTAGAGTATTTTTAATTTCAGTAATTGTGTTGTTTGTCTCTGTATGTTTATTCTTTAATTCTTCTGTCTTTGGTAACTGATTCTTGCATTTTCTCCATTTTCTTTTCAAGGTTTTTGATCATCTTTATTATCATTATTCTGAATTCTTTTTCAGGGAATTTGCCTATTTCCTTTTCATTTATTTGGACTTCTGTGTTTCTAATTTGTTCCTTCTTTTATGTAGTATTTCTCTGCATTTTCATAATTTTTTTAAACTTATTGTGTTTGAGGTCTCCTTTTCTGAGGCTTCAAAGTTGAATTCTTTCTTCCTTTTGTTTTCTGCCCTCCTAAGATTGGTCCAGTGGTTTGTGTGAGCTTCATATAGAGTGAGATTTGTGCTGAGTTTTTGTTTGTTTGTTTGTTTTTCTTTTGATGGGCAAGGCTGAGTGAGGTGGTAATCCTGTCTGCTGATGATTGGGTTTGTATTTTTGTTTTGTTTGTTGTTTAGATGAGGTGTCTTGCACAGGGTGCTACTGGTGGTTGGGTGTCCCCAGGTCTTATATTCAAGTGGTTTTTTTGTGTGTGAATTCTCATTATTTGATATGCCCTAGGGTTAGTTCTCTGATAGTCTAGGGTGTTGGAATCAGTGCTCCTACTCCAAAGGCTCAGGGCTTGATCTCGGATCAGAAGCGAAGATTCGTTCAGGCACTTAGAGGGCTCCCTTGCCTGGGGTCCTTCTCTGTTGTTCAGCATGTTAGGCATATAGAAGGGTCCCCCTGGCTGGGGTCCTACTCTGTAGATTGGCATGTCAGGCACTTAAAGGGGCACCTTGGGTGGGATCCTACTCTGTAGTTCACTGTGTCAGGCATTTGATGGGCCAGCCTCTATTGTTCAGCTGCCATGCTGGCATGTGGGGAGAGAGAGACTATGGTGATAGCTCCATCCCATACGCGTGACTCAGCAGTATCGCCTTGCTTCCATGGCTGCCTGGCTTTCCTTCACAGGAATTTCGCACCACAGTCTCCTCCCTCACATCCCCTCGATCCATCTCTCAGCAGTCAGCCACAGGCCTAGCCCTAGGATTGCTCCACAATCCCTAAATTCCAGCTTCTAGCCACTGCATCTTCCAGGGGACCAGCATTTCTGTCTGGGGTATGTATGGCTGCAGCAAGGACTGTTTGATTCTCATTCCCTTTAGGCTGCCACAGATCAGCTGTTTCACTCCTAGCCTTAAATGTTTCTCCTCTGACTCAGTCAATTGCCCCGGTGTGGGGATCGGACCCTTGCTTCAGTTCCCCCACCCACTGAGGGCAGGTCCAGTCCTACTAACACTCCTGTTTTCCCTGCTAGTTCCTTTCTCCTACCGAGTTTTGTGTGGTTCTATATATTCTTTTCCACTGGTCAGGTACTCCTGTCCATTCTTAGTTGGTGTTTTGCATGCACTTCTGTGTCCGAAGGTGTATTCCTGATGTATCCATGGAGAGAAATGTACTCCATGTCCACCTACTCCTCTGCCAGCTTGTTGCAGTCCTGTACTTAGTTTTTAGTTTTATTTAGTGGAAGGAACAGGGGAAAAAGTTTATCTACTCCATCTTCCCAGAAGCAGAGGTCCTAACTTATTCTTTTAAAATATAACATAATTTTGCAGAATATGACATTTATAAGAGTCTATTTAATTATTTACCCATTTGATGAACTCAGGTTGTTTCTAAATTTTGATGGCTGATATTTCAATAAGCATTCATTCAGTAAACATGTGTATATATGTGCAATAGCTTGTGGAGGATAGATGTGAAGAAGTAGAGTTGCTAAGTGATAGAGGGTGTGCATTTTACATACTAATAGGTGTTATCAAATCCCTGCTTTTGATGCCTATACTCCACCCAGCAGTGTATAAGAGTATCAGTTTTGCTCACCTCTGTGCCAGCACTTGACAGAATCAAACTTTTAGTTACCATTGTAACAAGTGAAAGACGGTATCTGATAGCTCTTTTCATTTGCCTTTCCTTGACTACTAGAGGTTGTGCATTTTCCCAAATGTCGAATAGCCATTTGTAACTCTCCTTTGGAATTAATTGACTGACCATATACTTTGCTGTATATCTTTTGAGCTGTCTGCCTTTTTATTGATTTATGGAAAGTATATATATTTTTATATAATATATGTAGCAATACTATTTTTCTGAGTTTATCATTTGTTTTTTAACTTTATTGATGATGTCTCTCATCTAAGAATTTTTTTTAATTTACTTATTTTTAATTGAAGGATAATTGCTTTACAGTATTGTGCTGGTTTCTACCAAACATCAACAAGAATCAGCCATAGGTTTACCTATATCCCCTCCCTCTTGAACATCCCTCCCACCTCCTTCCCCATCCCACCCCTCTAGGTTGTTACTGAGCCATGGTTTGAGTTCCCTAAGTCATACAGCAAATTCCCATTGGCTATCTTGATGTAGATTCAAATTAATTGAGTGTTCCTCCTAAGATCAGGAAGAAGACAAGGGTGTCCACTTTCACCACTGTTATTAAACATATTTCTGGAAGTCCTAGCTACAGCAATCAGAGAAGAAAGAGAAATAAAAGGAATACAGATTGGAAAAGAAGAAGTAAAGCTCTCACTGTTTGCAGATGACATGATACTATACATAGAAAACACTAAGGATAGTATCAGAAAATTACTAGAGCTAATCAGTGAATTTAGCAAAGTTTCAGGATGCAAAATCAATACGCAGAAATCACTTGCATTCCTATATACTAACAATGAAAAATCAGAAAGAGATATTAGAGAATAAATCTCATTCACCATTGCAACCAAAAGAATAAAATATCTAGCAATAAACTTACCTAAGGTGACAAAAGAACTGTATACAGAAAAGTATAAGACACTGATAAAAGAAATCAAAGATGACATAAACAGATGGAGAGATATTCCATTTTCCTGGGTAGGAAGAATCCATATTGTGAAAATGATGATACTACCAAATGCAATCTACAGATTCAATGTAATCCTTATGAAATTACCAATGGCATTTTTCACAGAACTAGAACAAAAAATTTCACAATTCATATGGAAACACAAAAGATTCCAAACAGCCAAAGCAGTCTTCATAAAGAAGAATGGAGCTACAGGAATCAAGCTTTCTGACTTCAGATTATACTACAAAGCTACAGTCATCAAGACAGTATGGTACTGGCATAAAAACAGAAATATAGACCAATGGAACAAGATAAAAGGCCCAGAAATAAACCTATGCACCTATGGGTACCTTATTTTTGACAAAGAAGGCAGGAATATACAATGGGGCAAATACAGCCCCTTCAATAAGTGGTTCTGGGAAAACTGGACAGCTTCATGCAAAAGAATGAAATTAGAACACTTCCTAACACCATACACAAAGATAAACTCAAAATGGATTGAAGACCTAAATGTAAGACCAGAAACTATAAAACTCTTAGAGGAAAACATAGGCAGAACACTTGATGACATAAATCAAAGCAAGATCCTCTGTGACCCACCTCCTAGAGGAATGGAAGTAAAAACAAAAGTAAACAAGTGGGACCTGATTAAACTTAAAAGCTTTTGCACAGCAAAGGAGACTCTAAGCAAGGTGAAAAGACAACCCTCAGAATGGGAGAAAATAATAGCAAATGAAACAACTGACAAAGGATTAATTTCCAAAATATACAAGCTGCTCATACAACTCAATAGGAGATAAACAAAGAACCCAAGCAAAAAGTGGGGAAAAGACCTAAACAGACATTTCTCCAAAGAAGACATACACATGGCTAACAAACAAATGAAAAGATGTTCAATACTGCTCATCATTAGAGAAATGCAAATCAGAACTACAATAAGATATCACCTCACACCAGTCAGAATGGCCCTCATCAAAAAGTCTACAAAGAATAAATGCTGGAGAGGGTGTGGAGAAAAGGGACCCTCTTGCACTGTTGGTTGGAATGTAAATTGATACAGCCACTATGGAAGATGGTATGGAGACTCCTTAAAAAACTAGGAATAAAACCACCATATGACCCAGCAATCTCATTCCTAGGCATATACCCTGAGGAAACCAAAATTGGAAAAGACACATATATTGCATTGTTCATTGCAGCACTGTTTAAAATAGCTAGAATATGGAAGCAACCTAGACATCTATTGACAGATGAGTGGATAAAAAAGTTGTGGTACATATGCACAATGGAATATTACTCTGCCATAAAAGGGATGCATTTAAAATATGAAGTGGATGAACCTAGAACCTATTACACAGAGTGAAGTAAGTCAAAAAGAGAAAGATAAATATTGTATACTAATGCATATATACGGAATCTAGAAAAATGGTACTGAAGAATTTATTTGCAGGGCAGCAGTGGAGAAACAGACATAGAGAACAGATTTATGGACCTGGGGAGAGGGGTGGAGAGGGTGAGATGTATGGAGAGAGTAACATGGAAACTTATATTACCACATGTTAAATAGATAGCCAACAGGAATTTGCTGTATGTCTCAGGAAACTCAAACAGGGGCTCTGTGTCAACCTAGAGGGGTTGGGTGGGGAGGGAGATGGGAGGGAGGTTCAAGAGGGAAGGGATATATGTATACCTATGGCTGATTCATGTTGAGGTTTGACAGAAAACAACAAAATTCTGTAAAGCAATTATCCTTCAATTAAAAAATTTAAAAAAAAAAGAATTCCTTCATGGCTTTTGTGTTGTGTATATGGTTGTTTAAAATTCATAGATATAGATGCCTACATACTTTTCATTGTTCTTATAAGTATATTTTATTTATTCATTTTAGTTGTTTGAGCATACGTGTGTGCATCCATGTGCACAGATGTAGTATGAAGTAGGAATCCTATTTAGTTTTTATCCAGTGGAAGACCAGTTGTTCCAACACTATTTATTGAATAGTTCATCCTTGCACCATAGGCTTATAAATGACAAATATTATTTATTTAATATCTTTACATGAGTTGGCTCAGGAGCTCTCTATTCTCTTTTATTCACTTGTCTATTTCTGTGCCAATGTAATGAATCATCCTTCATTTTTCTTTTTCCTCAAAAATTGTTTTAGCTCTTCTTGTACATATTCTCTTTCACATGGATGTTCAAATCAATTTGTCAAGTTCTATGAAAAATCCTGTGGCGATTGGATTGGAATGGCAATTAGTTTATAGGTTAATTTAGGGAGGATTGACATGTTTTCTACTTTTTCCCCACACAACTTTTCTTCCTTCATGAAGATTAGAGCCCACGTGAAAAATGTTTAAGGGCTAAAGAACCCACATAAGCCCCTTCTACACACACACACACACACACACACACACACACACGTTTCTGTGTATTTGTGAAAGCCTGCACTCAGGCTCCAAGGGTAAATCTTCATTAGAAACATGGGCTCTGGGCACTAGGGCTGTTGTTCAGTGGTATTCCCAAAGTGGGGAGTACTCCTTTTCCTGATCAAAAAGAAACAACCTCATTCCCCAAATCTCTGACTTGATAACAAACTGTTGGAATTTAAGGAAGGAAGTGGGGAGTAGATGAAGGAGATAAGCAGCACATGGTAACATTAGGAGACAGTGGGGTCATGATTTTTTTATCCAGGAGAGCCCAGGATAACAAGTATGAGTGGTGGAGGATGGAAAGTTCCAGGAATTAGGAATGGCCCCCTCTTCCATGCTGGTGTTTATGGGGTGGGGTCCTGAGGAACTAGGGAACCATCTGTTCTAAGCGGGCTGCTCTCATTCACTGTGTCCATCTATATATGGCATATGTTGGAAGATGGATTGGGTCAGCAGCTGGGCCTACTGGGTCTGATGTTCTGACATTCATAGTGTGGCTTTTGAGGCAGATATGGCTACCTTTTGGTTCACTCCCATAAAACACGCCCCAGGCTCATGGGGTTTTGGTCTCGGTGAGGTTTCTGATGACTGAGTAGTTTACCCTTGTATAAAAATTGCCCATTCTATCACAAAGGAGCCATGCTGCCTGCCCAGTGGTATGCCCCTTCAGTGTTACTAGCTAGCAGTAAGTACTCAGAGACGGTTGCACAGATCTTGATGCCTGGCTTTGGGTGGGGCTGCCAGAGCAGCTCAACCTACCTACTCAGTTGTTCCAGCAAACTGTAAGCCCAAGAAGGATATTGTAGCATGAAGCAGTCTTGGAGTTTAGCTGAAGCCATCCAAACTTTTCCTATGGGGATATAGGGGCTGGTTTAGGGGTTCTCTGCCATGTCCAGATGCTGTCTAGGCAAGCAGCTCTGCCCTCACCTATGTTACATTCAGCTAACAGAATGGACACTGCCCCCAGACAACTTCACTCTCCCCTACAAGGTCATGGTCTCCAAGGCAGGGGTGGGGCCTCCGGTACCAGTATCCCTCTCTGGATCTTAGCATTGAACAAGGCTGACAAACATCAGTATAATAAAGAAGGCAAAATCAAGTGCAATAAATACCTTAAAGTGAAAGTGTTAGTGTCTGAACTAACAGTTCAGTTGTGTCTGACTCTTTGCGACCCCATGGATGGTAGCCTGCCAGGCTCCTCTGTCCATGGGATTCTCCAGGCAAGAATCCTGGAGTGGTTAGCCATTCCCTTCTCCAGGGGATCTTCCTGACCCAGGGGTCGAACCAGGGTCCTCTGCATTGCAGGCAGATTCTTTACTGTCTGAGCCAAAGGCAAAATCAAGTGCAGTAAATACCTTAGGAGAGGTACAAAGTGCTATGTGGAGTTTACTAATCCCACTTTTGAAAATTCAACCTATCATTAAGCCTTTTCAAAAAGCCATTAAGCCTTTTACCTTTTCTGTCCATTTTCATGACTCTGATTTAGGCCCTACTGAGCGCTACTGGTGGAGAAGGCAATGGCACCCCACTCCAGTACTCTTGCCTGGAAAATCCCATGGATGGAGGAGCCTGGTAGGCTGCAGTCCATAGGGTCGCTAAGAGTCGGACACGACTGAGCAACTCCCCTTTCACTTTTCACTTTTATGCACTGGAAAAGGAAATGGCAACCCACTCCAGTGTTCTTGCCTGGAGAATCCCAGGAACGGGGGAGCCTGGTGGGCTGCCGTCTATGAGGCTGCACAGAGTCGGACACGACTGAAGCAACTTAGTAGCAGCAGCAGCAGCGGCAGAACACTACTGGACAACCTCAGGGGCCACTTCTCTGATCAATTTTCCTCTGGTGCATCTTCGGAACTCAAAGTTCTAATCACATCCTCTGCCCCATAATAAAACATCTTGACAGAATCAAGCCAAACGTCCACCTGACTTTCTTCTTAAATGTCATTTACAGCTTTTCCTTTATTTCCAAAATAGCAAATGTTTATTATAGTGCTCGACTTTCAAAGTCCTTCTGATGCTTTCCAACTGTCCTTTCCTGTATATGTCTGTAAGTGGGGTTGGAGGGCAGTTAGGAGGACAATACAGCTTGATGCTATGTAAAGCACACCTTGAACTTTGGGGTCAGAGATAACTGGTTCGTCTAGTCCCTCCTCTGTGTCTTAGTCGCGTGACTGGCCCTCTCTCTTCACATTTCTGTCGCCCTCAGTTTCCCATTCTGATAAGGCCATGTAACAAAACAACCCCTATTCAAGGTCAATGAGGAAGACTCAGTGAGAGCGGAGGTACTGGGGCTTCCAGGGCTGGAAGCTTCCCCAGGGTAGGGGTTCAGGCAGGGTGCCACCGTCGGGGATCCGCCCCGGGCTGCTTTTCATGCGCAGAGTACCTCGGTGTGTTACCAGGCGCGTGTGGAGGCGGCGAGCCTGGGGTGTGAGCAGTGCGGAGCAGCCGGCGGGATGAGTCAGGTCCATCAGCACCTCCAGAACAGGAGGCTCCTCTGAAGCGACCCGGCGCCCCGCCCGCCTTCCTCCCCCGCCCAGCCGAGCGGCCGAGTAGACCCCGCGCCCGGCAGAGGGCGCTGCAGGGCAGCTGCTCCAGATGCCAAAACGGACGCGGCCTCTCTGGCTCAGAGCGAGAAAAGATCCTGGGGCCCCGGGATGTGGTGGAGGTGAGGGGGTGGGGGTGGAGGAAGTCTCTACAGTCCCAGAGGTGGCTTTGTTTTGAACGAAAACGGTTTTTTAAACACCGAAGTGGAATGTACCCTAGAATAATCAGTCCCTGTACAGTGCTGGTCTGACAGGGCCATACTAGAGAGAGCCACTTCTTGCTTGCCCCAAGCTTTTGAGCAGGGATGTGAGAAGCTGGCGATGTCCCCATTTTCTCCAGAGGGATCCCTAACAGAGTGGGTCTCCCTTTTCCAAAATGCATCTGCCTAAGTGACCCAGCCCTTAATCGTGTCTCCTCTTAACCTTTCCCACCCGAGGCGATGGAGTGGAGGTTCCAAAGATTTGGGCTGACTGCAATGGTGGGTGGGGGTGGGGGTGGTGGGAAGAGCTCTAGCTATCAGGGGACCAGGGTTTCAGTACCAGCTCCTTCTCAAGTGTGACCTTGCCCATTTCATTATTCATTCATTCATTCAGAAAACATCCATTATGTTCACAAGGCACTGACCATGGGGGGAAGGGAGGATACCGAAGCTGTGGACAGTTATCCCAACCTTAAAACAGCTATGTTTCACACAGGACCCCACGGCACAGGTGACCCATAAATATTTGTTGAATAAATGTTTTGATTTAATCAGTACACACAAGGCCAGGGAATTTTGAATCACTGATGTGTCCCACGTGCCTAGAACAGTGACTGACACACAGTAGGTTCTCAGTAGTTTGTCAAGTGAATGATAAAGGAATACATTAAGCATTCTGTGAGCATAGAGGAGAGCACCTAACCCATTAGAGTAAGTGATGTTTGAACCAAGTCTTGAGGAAGAGTGGGTGTTAGCTAGGCACCCAGAAGATACAGGCAGAGAAGAATGTGTGCCAAGATACAGAGCCTACAGTCCTCACAATCCCTCCTGTCCTCAGTTCCCTCCTGCAAGAAAAAAGATATAGTTGGCCTTGTAATCTCTCAGATTCTTCAAGTTCTCAGATTCTCTGACTCTAAAAATGAAGCCAGTTACCCAGGTTAAGACCTGGGCATCTTTGCAGTTCAAGAAATTCAGGTTTGGACTTTTGAGTGGGCCCATCTTTGACTAAAGACTTGGTGATCTTGTGCTAAGTGTGTTAAGTTGCTTCAGTCATGTCTGACTCTTTGCGACCCCATGGACTGTAGCCCACCAGTCTCCTCTGTCCCTGGGATTTTCCAGACAAGAATACTGGAGTGGGTTGCCATTTCCTTCTCTGGGGGATATTTCTGACCCAGGGATCGAACCTGCATCTCTTCCGCCTCCTGTATTGACAGGTGGGTTCTTTACCGGTAGCGCCACCGGAGTATAATTTCATGATCTTAGGCACCCTTTCTCATCCCCTTGCTCTTTCACTTTGGAAGTTTCGCTCAAATCCTCATATAATGAGTCATCTACACCATAAAAGTCAGCACTTATTTGTGTATTGCCATGATTTTTCTTTGTGTTCAATTGCTTTTTTAAAATAAAACCTTTGTTAATTTCATATTTTTAAATTATTAATAACAGTTAATTGTGGGCAAAACAAAAAAGTACACAAGAAAGTAAAAACCACCCATCCTTCACCTACCTGATGTAGTTACTTGAAGATATATTATGCCTTCATTAAAATATACACACGTGAGATCATACAACACATTGTCACAGATGGTGTCGTATGAGTTTACATTCCCAGTGAAAGCATGGGGAGATCTGGGGACAGTTCTCTCATACCCTGTATGTCATTACTTGTGTCTCTGATGGAAAGAATGTTGGCTGGGACCCCAAAAACTCCAATTTTTTAGCCAGATGTAGACCATCATGCTAAGTCCTCAGAGATCATACTGTTCAAAAAACTTTTCCTTCTGAGGCAGAGATTTGGACCTGAACCAATGTGATGCCTTCTCACCCTGCCTGGAGTTTGGCTAGAGTTAGGCAAGATTACATGGGCGCCACCAGGCCTCCTTTGGTCCAGACCAGAGACAGCACTGGGGAGCTTGAGGAGGTGCTGCTTGGTGCTGCTTCCCTACCTGTGTGAAGGGGACCCCACAAATAAACCTGTAACCCTGACTTGCTCCTCACGAGTCCAACTCCTCATACACCACCCCACTCCACATCCTGCTGTGTCAAAGAGGAAGACGCTAAAGCCACACTAGGGAAATGGAGCCTGCTAAGGTCTGACAATGACCAAGAGGAAGGGATGGCACCCAAACCAGATCAATTTCCCTTGGTCCCTCCCATTAAAAGTTTCATCCCCGGCACACTGGCCCCTTAGTTGTGTCTAGTTCCTTGCTACTCTATGGGCCAGTGACATAGATAACAAGCTCTCTAGGAGATGGTTTGTATATTAAAGTTTAAGAAGGAAAGTGCAAACTCTGTTTCAGAAGATCTGGGGTAGAACCTGAAATTCTTCATTTTCAAACAAGTTCCCAAGTAATAGTGATGCAGCTGCTCCATGGGCCACACTTTGAGTAGCAAAGATCTTTATGCCTTTTTTTCAGTCTCTTGTCCTACCTGAAGGTGAAGGGTCAGGAGAGGCCTCCAGCATTCCCTAGAGTTAGAATATGTAGACACACACACACACACATATGGAGTCAAGAGCTATGTCCTGGGGTATTGAGTAAATGCTTAGTGAGTGAATGCATGAAGTTTAAGAGTGAGAAGACTTCAAGCTACACTCCCATTCTTCCCACTCCTCAATGACTTTCCCATTTCAGTGGCGATAGCATCAGCTTCATTCACAAGATGGAATTGGTTCCTTAGCCATTTTTGCCTGGTTTTGTCTTCCCTTTCTCACTGCTTCTTTTCTCATTCACACTTCTCATCTATCCCCAGGCTTCCTCCTGTCTCTGGTCCCATCGCCCTCCAGTTTACTGATAAGCCTCTGCAGGTACACACCAGGCCTTGAAGAAATATATCCAGAATCTTTCCTCTCCACTCTGAACATACTTTTACTAACATGGTGTCTCTAGTTCCTGGAAACCTAATCTGGTTTTCCCAACACCACCCCCCCACACACACACACCAGGCCTGTTACAGTCTGCTGCTTAGCTCGATGTGCACTTGGATACAAGATGCTGCCTCCATGACCTGCCCTGCCATGCTCTTGCACCCAACTGCTTTTACATTGCAGCCTTATTATTTTTTTTAATTTCATTTTATTTTTAAACTTTACAATATTGTATTGGTTTTGCCAAATATCGAAATGAATCCGCCACAGGTATACATGTGTTCCCCATCCTGAACCCTCCTCCCTCCTCCCTCCCCATACCATCCCTCTGGGTCGTCCCAGTGCACCAGCCCCAAGCATCCAGTATCGTGCATTGAACCTGGACTGGCGACTCGTTTCATATATGATATTATTACATTACACTGATATAAATAATTACACTTCATATAAATAATTATTACACTATTACACTGATATTATTACAGTGTCCCAGGCTCCTGCTTGGACTGCAGGGAAAGTCAGATATGGCAACCTGGTTCTGTATTCACATATGTATTTTATATTCATAAGTAAATTCTAAACTCCCAGAGGGCAGGGTTGTCTTTGTCTTGTTCCTCTCTATCCCTCTTGCAATATTAGCATTTTCCTTCATTCATTCATTCATTTCTCAGAGATTGAATCTCCATTCTATGCTAGGCCTGGTACCAGGTGCTAGTGCAGCAGAGGGGAGGCAGACACAGTCTAATATATTCTAGGAGATTCAGGGCAATGGGGGAGTTCACAAACATGAGACTAGCAAACTGATTTTGAGCCCAAGCCTGTAGAAGTATTTGTGAAATGGTTGGTGAGCAGGCAGGGCCTACCCATGCTTGAGACAGATCAGGAGGCAATTTGGGCTGGTGGCTACTGGAGGCCTACCTTAGAGGATCTGGGGGAAAATGGGAGAAAGATATGGAGTATTGTCCACATCTTCCAAAATGAGCATGTAGAAGGGGAACTAGCAATCATGGTCCTGACCAAAACAAGCTTTCCAGTTGTTACCTGAAACAATAGGATTTGGGATGTAATTCTGAGACATGGGTGATGTCATGGGAATAGTAGTAGTAAAGTCAATTCTTTCTAGAATGCAGATTTGATGACCTTGTGACCTGAGTTTGGGTGCCAGCTCTCCCTCTTGCTTGCTGTCAGACCTTGGAGGGCTCCATTCACCTAGCACAACCTTGGAGGCTTCCTCTCTGACATGGCAGGATGTGGAGTGGGATGGTGTGTGAGGAGTTAGATTCAAGAACCATAAGCTTCCTTCGAGTTCTTGACATCTGTGGCATGCGACAGGAGCAGAGGCACAGAGTAAGAAGTTTCAAGCAGCAGAGTGGGCCATGGTTGGGGAGGCAGGTGAGGAGTGAAGGGCGAGAGGGTCTGACCAGGGCAGGGGCAGGGATATGGAGAGGGGCTAATGGATTGGCACCATATTTATGATGAAATGGAACTGATGAGAAGTGTGAACTGGCCAGATGATGGAGAGGAAGAAGAAGGGGGAGGTCTAAGAAGATGGAAATTTTGCTTCAACCAAGGAGAACAGAGTAAGAGGAATCTTGGGTCACAAGCCCAGAGTTGCTAGCAAACTGCCATATGGGCTTCAGCAAGTCTTTGTTTCTTTCTGGGTCTCAGTTGCCACATCTGTACACTGAAGGGATGATTTTGATCTTCACAGACCCCCTCCTTGACTCATAATGACAACAATAAGTTAGGGAGTGCTACCAGTTTCCAAATTACCCTTGAGCTTGTTAAAAGTTTAGAGGCAAATTCTAGACTCTTAAGTGGGAAGCTTGAAGCCATGGCAGAGCCAGTAACTGCAGCGCCTTGGGCAGCAGAGGTTGAGGGAGGGGGAGTTGGAGGGCAAGTGGGGCTACGTGGAGAGGACTTGGAGGCTGTCCTGAGGCAAAGCCCCAGGGAGGGCAGTCCTTGAAAAGGAGCTTGTTTCTTGGCCTCAGAAGACCTGGCTTTGGCAGTGTTTTAAAGAAGATATTTAAAGATCCCAAGTCCCAGAGGAATACAAATGGCAAAGCATCACAAGTGGTGTTGGAGTCATCTTTGCATAGTAGGGGAGCTTAGCTGGAGGTAGGACTTTGCCCTGGGGGTTGGGTTAATGAACTCTGCACCACCCTGATCTATAGAAGCCCATTTGTAGATAACAAAAAGAGTTAACTTAACTTGTAGATAACTTAAAGAGCCTCTGCTGTGTCCTAGCCCTGGCTCTAAGCACTTTACATGTACTTATCCATTCATTGCATCCTCACAGCAACTCCAGTTTTACAGGTGAGGAGACAGGCACAGAGAAGCTAAGTAGGGTGGCCCAGATCACACAGCTATTGAGTAGAAAAGGGGGCAGACCTGTCTCCAGTGCAGTAAACCACAGTGCTATCAGCCACATTTGGGACTGTCAACAGTAGAGTTACAGCCTTTTTCCATATCACATCACAGTTATCACAGGTATCTCAAAAAATCTTTTTTTTTTTTTTTACTATCTCAAAAGTTTGTTAGTATTAGACCTGTTGCTAGATCTTGTTACATTGAATCTGTTCATCAAGAAGCACATATGACTAGACTGTAAATTGTATTTCTGTATACAATAATGTTTCCTTTGTAATCCTAAGTAGTTTTTCAATATGCTGCTGTTGCTGCTAAGTCACTTCAGTCGTGTCTGACTCTGTGTGACCCCATAGACGGCAGCCCACCAGGCTCCTCAGCCCCTGGGATTCTCCAGGCAAGAACAATGGAGTGGGTTGCCATTTCCTTCTCCAATGCATGCATGCATGCTAAGATGCTTCAGTCATGTCCGACTCTGTGTGATCCTACAGACAGCAGCCCACCAGGCTCCTCCATCCACAGGATTCTCTAGGCAAGAATACTGGAGTAGGTTATCATTTCCTTCTCCATTATTTAATATATCTAAAGGCATTTTTTTTCCTGCAAAAGGGTCTGTAGACTGCTAAAGGGCTTTGCCACATACCCTAGAAGGCTCCTCCAATAAAGGGCAGGCTGGAGAGTTGGGAAGCATGCATACTGAGCACCCCTCTATGCCAGACACTTTGCCCATGTACTTTTATTGCAGCTCCATGACCCCAGAAACTGTGTGATTATCCCACTTGATACACAAGGAGACCAGGGCTACTGAGGAGGAGAGTATAGTGTACAGTCACCATCAAGTATGTGGCCAAGCTGGACTGTGCATCCAGGTCTGTCTGACCAGAGTCTATTTTTTAAACACTGCAGCTGTGTGTCTTCCTGGAATGTGAGTGTCAGACCTCACATGCAGTTTCCTCAAATACAGATGACCTCCCCAGGATAAAGGACAGCTTTTTATGCATAGAAGGTAGCATACTTTTTCAGCCCCAGTGCATCTCCAGACCTGGGTTGTGGGATGAAGGCCCTTCCAGGGAGGAGGGGAGCGTCTTGAGAACAGTACCAGATCTGAAGCTTGACAGCAAGAGGGATGTGGCATAATGGCTGATGGCCACATGCCTGAGTTCAAATCCCACTCTTGAACCAATTGCTTCACCTCTCAATGCCACAGTTTCCTCAACTGCAAAATGAGAATAAGAATGATACCTCCTATGATGGTCATGTCTTTTTACACAGTTCATGAGGTTCTCATGGCAAGTGTGCTGGGATTGTTTTCCATTCCCTCCTCCCGTGGAGCACCAATGCAATGGACATGAACTTGGGCGAACTTTGGGAGATGGTGCGGGACAGGGAGGCCCAGCTTGCTGCAGTCCATGGGGTCGCAAAGAGTCTGACACAACTGAGCAACTGAAAAAAAACAATGGTGGTAATGAGGATTGGGTGAGGTAACAAAGCACTTAACATTGTCTGGCATGATGGTGTGAGCCACTGGCATTATTTTCTCCTGAGAGAGTGATGCATGCAGGGAAGAACTGCTTCTGGAATAACTTTGGGAGGTGCCAACATTTTCTCTTTTCCTATACCTGTTAGCTGGTCACCCTTCCTCTGATTCCCTGATATCTTAAGCAGCAGGAACCCTCAAAGCCATGGCTTGTACCTCTGATGGCACATTAGAATCACCTCCCGAGTTTTTACACCAGTGGTGCCCAGGATGCCCCAGACTGATGGAATCTGACTCCAGGGGTGAAGCTTGAGTATGAGCCTTTTTTCTAAAGCTCTTCAAGAAATTCTTATGTACAGACAGCTGAGAACCATGGCCTCAAAAGGAAATGAGGCTGTGTGCTGTTCTTCGGGGTGAAAAAGGAGGGGGGAGCTTGGAGACAGTGCCCCACTCTGCAGACAGACTGAAAAGGAACACAAGCCTAGGTGTGGAGAGCAGGCAGGCAGCTTTAGGGAAGAAGAGGAGCTGGAGTCTGCAGTAAGAAAGAGCCACCAGGCCCAGAGCCTGGCCCCCAGACCTTGCCAAGCTGATGGCCTAGGTGGTTTTCCTACAGAGGAAGTGAGAAATATGGAGGCAAGGGGAAGATCAGGATGTGCTCATAGCCACTTTCTGCACCCCTGAATTGCAGAGAACACAGAAGATAGGCTGTTCCTTCTCCTCCCCTGGCACACACACAAAATGGCTCCCTATCTATCCACTCACCAGCTCACACCCGGATTCCACCCCTACCCAACCCAGCAAAAAAGTCCCAACTCTGATCCTTTTAAGTATCTCTGAGCTGGAACAGCACAGGCTGCTGAGGGTCAGATGCCAGGACCCTAAGCACCTCAGGGTGCTGCCTTCCACTGTAAGAAGAGACAGCAGCAAGCTGGGAGCTTGGGAGGGCTGCCACTATTAGCTTTTTATGTGTCAAGAAGGGAAACCACGGCTGAGAGGAGGAGAGTGACTTGATCGTGGTGACACAGGAAGTAGTGAGAGATGGGACTCATGTTCCAGTGCTCTTTTTCCCACACTCACTTACAGACTTCAGGAGACCAGCCCAGTGACTCTAGCTAGCAGAGTCACCCAGCAGAGGTCTTAAGTTGGCTGCTCTGAGGGAATCTCCAGTTGTGGGTCTAGATCAAGAGTGGAGGTGTGGGGCATTTGGGGTTTTGCACTGTGTTGCCTTCCCCCTATCTTTTGTCCTGGGACATATTTGGGCCAGGTGAGATTTGCCCCCCACCCCCGCATAGTGGAGACTATGTCTTTAAGAAAGGCTGAGTCAGAGCCTCAAGGATCAGTTTCAGGCAGCCCTCAGAAGGCAAATCTGGATTGAGTTTAGGAAGAAAAAAGAAGGGGTTAGCTTTGGTCCTGCCTCCTTTCCTTTCTCTCCTTTGCTTGTCCCTCCTCCGGCCTTAGTCTAGAAATTCAGTTCACTTGGCCAGAAGGTTACAGAGCCGAGGGCTTTCCCCAGCAGCCTTGTCCTCTCATTTTATCCCTCCTCCAGCTCCCAAGCACACATTCTGGAGGACTGCTGGGCAAGTTGCTGGAATGACTAGGTATGTAGTCTGGATATTTTAACTTTTGCCCTGTCAGTGAGGTCTGGGAATGTCTGACATTGACCTGGTGGGAGGTGGGAGCAGGACCTGCCAGGACCTCCAAGAACCTTGGTAACTGAGGCAGATGGGCCATGAGCACAGCCCTGTGGTTGATTCCACAAGGGGCTCTGTATTTGGGAGTCTGTAAGCTCAGAGGCCTGGTCTGTGCAGCCTGGCCTACCAGCACCCTTGTGAACTGCCTACCCAAACCCCGAAGAGTGGGAGTTTGGGAATGTGGAGTGTTGGCTTTGCTGCTGGAGGAGGAATTGAGGCCAGAGGGGAGCTAGGAACCCCATGAGAAAGGCAGATGGAAATATTTCCGGCCCCAGCCATCAGTCTGTTTGTCCATGACACACTGGTGTATAACCTCCCAGATGAGCAAACAGGGTTCAGTCGGCTCAAGTTGCATATGCGGTGGCCAAGAGCCATGCAAGTTCTTCTCGGGCTTGTTTTCCATTTTGTGGAAAACTAAAAGCAAGGCTATTAGTTTTTTAGGACCTCAGAGAAAAGGACTTAATGCTGCTTAGCTGAAAGGGAGAAGTGTAAAGAAAGAGGTATGGAAGGCAAACTGGGCTGGTGATAGCGATTCAAGGAGAGCTTGATATATCTGTGAGCTAAAGAATGCTTTTCTTTTACATTTTAGATCTAATCCATGCATTTCTTTATGGTTTTATTCAACAAATATCTGTTAAATGACTAGCGGTGGCCACTGCTGGTGAGGGGAGCCAGTAACCCAACATGGCAGCTGATCCTCCTATCTGACCTCCTTCTCTACCTCTCTGCTCCTCCCTTTCCTCACCCCACTCCCAGCCCCTTTGAGAGAGAAAGAGGCACCAGCTTCTCGTGCACTCAGGTAACCTGATGAGGGTATGATAAGTGCTGACATTGTTGGCAGTAGAGTGGGTATATCTCATCTGACAGCAGTCTCTTGTGAAGGAAACTTGCAGCTGGGCCCCAAACATGACCTCAACCACTGGAAAAGACTTTGAACGTCAGAAACCAGCAGGGACACAGTTCAACTGAACTGTTTCTGGACAGAAGGGGCGGTGTGGGACCTTTCTGGACATTAGAGGTAAAGCTAGGCCCCTGGTCAAGCCTTTAGCATCATATGTGGGCCAAGGATCAGTTGGATTTACCAAGAGCATCTGAGGACTTTGTTCTTTGTGATTTAAGCGAGTTGTCATAATTTGGGCAGGAGGCATGCTGGGATTGCAGCCACTATTGAGGCTATTAAGGAAGGGGTGGGGTTGGGAATACTGGTTCTTGGGTGGTCTTTGGGTGTGGAAGACTTAGGCATGGCAGAGGCAAACGTGTGTGTGTGTGTATGTGTGTGTGTGTGTGTTATAGGAAGTAGTCCCTAGGAGAAAGAGCCTGGCAAAAGCCAGGCAGGAAATGTAATTCTGTCCAAGTACGCTTGGGATTCAGGACTGGACTCATAACTGGAAAGTTGTACAAGGGCCCAATGAATGCAGTGAAAGAGCAGTGAGACCAGTGCCAGGGCTGCTTACCCTGTTGGAGGCAGAAATGAGAGGGGGCTGAGCCAACTGGTGAGTTCCATGACTTCAGCTCATGGGGGACTGAGTGGGACTTCCAGGAGCTACTAACATTCTACTTAAAAAAAAATCCTCATAGCAGTATCTGTCTACAATGCACTTTGAGCACTTGAGCTTGAATTGGGTTTATCTGAGGAGCTATTTCTGAGCCTAGAAGAGAGGGGGACTAGTTATTTGATTTCTTGAGGCTATGACAGTGACACTGTGCAAATTTATCCTTGTCCACCCTTCAAATTCCACCATGGTTGCTCCTGCATCTCCATGAAGGGCTATCACTGAGCTAGACCTCCCATCCCACTTCCTAGACCCCAGGATTTGCCTGCAAGCTCCTGTCGTTCCTTCACAGAATAAAGCTGCTGCCCCAAGGAAGTTGTTCAGTTGAGTGGCTGAGGGGAGAGGAGTCCAGAAAGCAGGAGGAGGATGGGAATCGTTTCAGGAAGGTTAAACGCCAGCCAGCATCCTAAAGATAAAATAGGGAGCTGGGCATTCCCATCTATGGCAATTTTGTGGAAGAAGCTCAGTGAAGGTTGTTTCTTCTCTCTCATGAGGGTGCATTTTGGAAAAGTGCTTCATTTCCTTTCCATGTTCCCCACACATTGTCTGAAGGGGCAGGTTTCATGTACTATTTTTTTAAAGTGGAGAAAATCGCCCCTTCAATATAAAGCTGAGTAATTGCAGTAAAAAGACACAAGCAAATGAGGCTTCTGCCCAAGTATGGGAAAATATCTGTCCATCTCCCCACTTAATTAGAAAAATGATCTGCTGGATAGTGAGTCATGCTGCCCATCAGCAAACAGCACCATCCCGAGTCACAGCTACGAATAACGTAGGTGAGAGATGTCAGCAGCTGTGACGAAGAAAAGACGTGAAGGGACTTGGATTCCCGATGCCAGCAGCTGTCTGGACCACCTTTGCCCCATCCTGCGCAATAGATAATGCACTGAACTGAGCTGCCTTATCATCCATAATGCACGTAGATCAGTATGCCTGGGAGCGTCAGTGCATCTTGATTAGTAGGGTCTCTGCAGGGAACAAGAGATCTAGATCAATCTACAGCTCTTTGCATAGTCTGGGAGTTCCTTTTTATTGAGCAAAACATGCATACAGTAAGTGCAAACAGTGTGCTAGTTGTAAATGTGTAGCTCAATGGATTTTTACCTATGTGTACGTCTTTGTGTAACCAGAAGCCAGATCAAGATAAAGAACATTTGCAGCACCCTAGAAGGCTTATTTTTGCCCCTTCCACCTGGGAGTTCTTTATTTACTTGCACCTAAGTACTGCAGCCAAATGTCTGGGATCAGCAGTGCACTGGTAAATGTTTAACAACCAGTTCTGGTGTTTGTGGAGAGTGCCTTGCTTTGTAGCATTTGCCAATTTTTATGGCCTAAATATTCCCACCATGGCTGATTTCAAGCTGTGAATGATTTAAAAATTGGTTTACAAAATTCTGAAAATATAACAATTGGCTATGGTGAGCCAGGGTAAATTGCTCCAACACACCAGTGGTTGTGATGTGGGATCAGAGAAAACTGGGGTCCACACGTCTACTCAGCCCACCCGGTGTGATGCAGGTGGAGATGGGTTCTCAGATACTCCCAGGTGCAGCCCTAGAGAGAGAATTGTTCATAACTTACAAAACAGAAACAGATTTACAACCTTAGGGAGCAAGCTTATGGTTGCCAGGGGGGGAGAATCGGGGGAAGGGATAGTTAGGGATGCACAATTACACACTGCTATATTTAAAATGGATAACCAATAAGGACCTACTGTAGGAGAAGGCAATGGCACCCCACTCCAGTACTCTTGCCTGGAAAATCCCATGGGCGGAGGAGCCTAGTGGGCTGCAGTCCATGGGGTCGCTAAGAGTCGGACACAACTGAGGACTTCACTTCCACTTTTCACTTTCATGCATTGGAGAAGGAAATGGCAACCCACTCCAGTGTTCTTGCCTGGAGAATCCCAGGGACAGGGGAGCCTGGTGGGCTGCCATCTATGGGGTCGCACAGAGTCGGACACGATTGAAGTGACTTAGCAGCAGCAGCAGCAGTATAGCACATGGAACTCTATTCAGTGTTATGTGGCAGCCTGGATGGGAGGGGGTTTGGGGGAGAACGGATACATGTATATGTATGTGTACATATATGTATATGTATCCCTTCGCTGTTTACTTGAAATTATCACAACATTGTTTGTTAATTGGCTATACCCCAATACAAAATAAAAAGTGTAAAAAAAGAGAGAGAGAATTATTCACAGAATTTAAAGAGATCTCTCACTTCTTTCATCCATGCACCAGATATTAGTTATGCCTCTATTCTAGAGTCATGAACATGAGTAAACCATGGTTCTATCTCTCAAGGAGTTTCCATAATTTAGCATTGGAGGGAGAGGCAGACATTGGAGGTATGTATGCAATAAACGGTTCTAGGGACTGGAGTAAGAGACTCATGGGATGTATTGAGGACACCGAGGAGGGTTCATTTCTGCCTTGGAATCTGAATTTCTTACCCCACTTGACTTTGGAAAGTGCCTTGAGGTTGAGGAAAAGCACATCATACATGTCTGTCTTGGATCCTGATTCTACCTCTTCCATGCTGTATGATTTGGGGCAGGTCATTTAACCTAGCTGAGCTTCAGGTCCCTCATCTGTTAAATGGGAGTAATAGTAGTACCTATAATACATTACATAGTTATTTTGAGTATTAAATGAAATAATTCATGAATAGCACTTAGCATACATATGCATTTAATAATTATTAGCTTCAGTTAGAAATTATTAGCCACTAACTTGGACAAGCCCTGAGTCTAAGATTCATTTTCTTCATCTGAAATGAGAAAAAATGCCAACTTCACCAGGGATGTCTTGAGAATTAAATAAGATTATATAGGTGAACTGTCTGGCTCAGAGCATGTCCCCAGCAAATGCTAGTTTCCATCCTTTCCCTGCTTTCTGATGTACTGACTTATGAACTGCTTCCAAAAAAACCCAGCTTTGACATCTTAGTAAATAAATACATCAAGTAATACACCAACCCCCTTTAAAATTTTTTATTTTGAAATAATTATAAATTCTCAGCAAATCGCAAAAAAAAAAATGTACAGGGGGTTCTTTACCCAGTTTCCCCTGATGTTGATATCTTACATGACTATAGTACAGTGTCAAAATTGATATTGGTACAATTCATAGTCCTTATTCAGATTTCACCAGTTTTACATGTACTCTGTGAGGGTGTGTATGTATTGTGTGTGTATGTAATTTTATCATATGTGTAACCATCCCCACATGTTTCCTTGGTGGCTCAGCAGTAAAGAATCTGCCTGCCATTTCAGGAGACTCAGGTTTGATCCCTGTGTCAGGAAGGTCCCCTGGAGAAGGAAATGGCAACCCACTCCAGTGTTCTTGCCTGGGAAATTACATGGACAGAGGGGCCTGGCAGGTGACAGTCCATGGGGTTGCAAAGAGTCGGACATGACTTAGTGACTAAAGAACAACAAAACCATCCCCACAATCAAGGTGCAGAACTAATCGAGGTGGTCACCACAAGGATCTGCCTGGTGCTACCTCTCGATATTCACACAGCCACTAGCCACTTCCCTCATTACTAGCCCCTGGCAACCAAGATGCTATTCTCCACCCATATGGTTTTGTTATTTCAAGAATATTATATAAATAAGTTTATATCATATGTAATCTTTCAAGACTGTTTTTTTTTCATTCAGCATCATTTTCTTGAGGTCCTTGCAAGTTGTTACATCTATCAACAATCTGCTCCTTTTTATTGCAGAATAGTAGTCCATGGTATGAAGGTACCAGTTCATTTAACCATTCACCTGTTAAAAGACATCTGTGTTGTTTCCAGTCTGGGGCTGTATGAGTAAAACTTCTATGAGCATTCATGTAACAGGTTTATCTGTGAACATAAGTATTCATTTCTCTGGGATAAATGCCCAAGAGTGCAGTTGCCAAGTTGTATGTTAATTGCATGCTTAATTTTTTTCCTATGAGGATTTTTTACTGAGGTATAGTTGATGTACAATATTACATAAGTTTCAGGTGTACAACATGGTGATTCACAACTTTTAAAGGTCATATTCCATTTATGGTTATTATTGACTCTATTCCCTGTGTTGTACTATAGGTCCTTGTAGGTTATTTATTTTCTTCATACTAGTTTGTACCTCTTCATCCCCTACTCCTATCCTGTCCCTCTCTACTTCCCTCCTCCCACTAGTAACCACTACTTTTTTCTCTATATTTGTGAATTTCGTTTTTGCTACATTCTATAGTTCTTTTAAGATTCTACAAATAAGTGGTATCATACAATGTTTGTCTTTCTCTGTCTTATTTATTTCACTTCTTTTAGCATAATGCCCTCCAAGGCCATCCATGTTGTTGCAAATGGAAAAACTCACTCTTTTTATGGCTGAGTACTATTTCATTGTGTGTGTGTGTGTGTGTGTGCAGAACATCTTCTTTATCTGTTCATTTCCTGATAGACACTTAGGTTGCATCCATATCTTGGCTATTGTAAGTAATGCTACTGTGAACATTGGAGTACAAATACCTTTTCGAATTAGTGTTTTCCGTTTTTCTGATACATAGCCAGGAGTGGAATTTCTGGGTCATATTGGTAACTCTACTTTTGTGTTTTTGAGAAACTGCCACACTGTTTTCTATATGGCTGCACCAATTTACATTCCCACCAACAGTGTGTGAGGGCTCCCTTTTCTCCACATCCTCACCAACATTCGTTATTTGTGTTCTTTTTGATGATAGCCATTCTGACATGTGTGAGGTGATACTTATTTTTGACTGTGCTGGGTCTTCATTGCTGCATGCAGGCTTTCTCTCGTTGCCGGGAGCAGGGGCTACTCTTGGTTGCAGTGCATGGGCTTCTCATCGTGGTGGCTTCTCTTGCTGTGGAGCACAGGCTCTTAGACACACGGGCTTCAGCAGTTGCAGCTCATGGGCTCTACAGCTCGGGCTCAGTAGTTGTGGTGCACAGACTCAGTTGCTCCGTGGCATGTAGAATCTTCCTTGACCGGGGACTGAACCTGTGTCCTCTGCATTGGCAGGCAGATTCTTTTACACTGTACCCCCAAGGAAATCCTCATTGTGGTTTTAATGTTCATTTCTCTGATGATTAACAATGTTGAGCATCTTTTTCAAGTGCCTGTTGGCCATCTGTGTGCCTGCTTTGGTAAATGTTTATTCAGGTCTTCTTCCCATTTTTAAATCAGTTTGCTTGGTTTTTTGATGTTGAGTTGTATGAGCTGTTTGTATATTTTGGGTATTAACCCTTTATTGGCCATATCATTTGCAAATATTTTCTCCCATTCAGTAGGTTGTCTTTTTGTTTTGTTGATGGTTTCCTTAGCTGTGCAAAAGCTTTTAGGTTTAATTAGGTCCCATTTGTTTTTGCTTTTATTTTCTTTACTTTAAGATAGAGATCCAAACAAATACTGCTACAATTTATGTCAAAGAGTGTTCTGCCTAGTGGTAGTACCAGGATTTGATGTGGTCACTTTTGTTTTTTAAGCCATTCTGATAAGTGTGATATCTCACTGTGATCTTACTTTACATTTCCCTAATTGCTAATGATGTTGAACGTCTTCTCATAGTTTATTTGCCATCTATATATACTCTTCAGTGAAATGTCTGTTCATGGCTTCTGTCTATTTTCTAATTGGATTGTTCTTTTTTTACTGTTAAATTTTGAGAGTGCTTTATGTATTCTAGCATGTAGATTTGTAGTTTCTTGGATATGTGGTTTACAAATACTTTCTCCCACTCTGAAGCTTTTCTTTTTGTCCTTTTCACATGGGCTTTGACAGAGCGTACATTTTAATTTTGAAGAGATTCAATTTATCAGATTTTCTTCTTACGGTTTGTCCTTGTGATGTCAAATCCAAGAACCCCTTACCTCGCCCTCAGTACTAAAGATTTTCTCTTTTTTCCCTAAAAGTTTTATATTTACATTTAATTCATCATCCATTTAGAGATTCTTTTTTCCCCCCCGAGGAGGTCAATTCTTTCAGTGCCATTTTTTTGACAAGGTTTTTTTTCCTCCATTGAACTGCTATTTCACTTTTGTCAAAAATCAGTTGGCTCAATGTTATGTGGCAGACTGGGTGGGAGGGGAGTTTGGGGGAGAATGGATACATAAATACGTATGGCTGAGTCCCTTCACTGTTCACCTGAAACCATCACAACATTGCTAACTGGCTATACTCCAATACAAAATAAAAAGTTTTAAAAAATCAGTTGGGCATATTTCTGAGTTCTCTATTCCATTTCATTGATCTGTGTATGTATTGCTCCACCAGTAACACTCACTCTTGATTAGTGTAGCTATATAATATAAGCAGAGTCCTCCCATTCTGCTCTTCTTTTCAAGATTATTTTTAGCTATTCTAGGGCCTACTGCCTTTCCACATAAATTTTAGAATAAAGTTGTCTATATCTACAAAAGAATCTTGTGGGATTTTTATAGGAATTTCATTAAACCTATACCTTCAATTTTGGAAGAATTGCTATCTTTACTATGTTGAGTCTTCCAATCCATGAATATAGTATTGTTTCTCCATTTATTTAGGTCTTTGATTTCTTTCCTAAGTAGTTTAGTAATTTTCAGCATAGAGATCCTGTGCAAGTTCAATACATAAATATTGCTTTTTTGGGAACATTTGTAAATGGTATTATGTGTTTTTTAATTTGGTTCCCACATGGTCAGTGCTTGTATATAGAAATGTAATTGTCTTTTCTGTGTTGAGTAAGAGTGGTAAAAACAGACACCCTTGCCCTGTTCCTGATCTCCAGGGGAAAACAGTCAGTCTTTCACCATTATGTTTAATGTTAGCTGCAGATTTTTTGGGAAGTGTTCTTTACTAAGTTGAGGAAGTTCTCTCTCTCTTCCTGGTTTTCTGAGCATTTCTATCATGAATAGGTATTGGATTTTGCCAAATTATTATGCTTCAATTGATTTGTTCATGATTCTTCTTCCTTAGCCTGTTGATTACACTCATTTTTCAAATATTGAACAACCCTTGCATTCCTGGAGTCAACCTCCATTAGAATAAAACATCTACTTTGTCATGGCATCTCTCTTTCTGTATTGCTGAGTTCTGTTGCTAATACTTTGTTAAGCATTTTTGTGTCATGTGTCAATTCATGAAGGATATTGGTCTGTAGGTTTCATTTTGTCCTATCTTTGTCTAGTTTGGTATTGGGGTAATATTGAACTCATACATGATTTGGGGGAGTGTTCCCTCCTTTTCTGTTTTCCGTAACAGATTATGTATAATTTTTTTAATTCAATATTTTAAATCATTATAGGACTATTCAGATGATCCATTTCTTGATTGAAATTTGGTAGTTTGTAGTTTTGAGATATTGATCCATTTCTTCTAAGTTGTTGAATTTATGAGTGTAAAGTTGTTTTATAATATTTATTATTCTTCTAATGGTTTCAAAATCTATGCCAATTATCCCTGTTTCATTCAAGAACCAGCTTTTTGTTTCCTTGATTTTGCTCAATTGCTTTCTCATTTTCCAATTTCATTGATTTCTGCTCTTATCTTTATTATTTCCTCAATTCTTCTTACTTTGGGCCTATTTTCTTTTTCTTCTCTTTTCTTGGAGTAGGAACTTAGATTATGAATCTGGGGCCTTTCCACTTTTATAAGGTAAGCATTTAAAGCCACAAATTTCCCTCTAAGCACTGCTGTAGTTGCATCCTACAAATTTTGACAGGTTATATTTTAATTTTCATTCAGTTCAATGTATTTTTAAATTCTTTTGAAACTTCCTTTTTTGACCCACAGATTGTTTAGAAGTGTGTTGTTTAACTTCCAAGTGTGTGGAGATTTTCTTGTTTGGGTTTTTTTTATCGACTTGTAGTTTAATTCCATTATAGTCAGAGAATACACTCAATATGATTTCAAATATTTTAACTTACTGGGATCTATTTATATATATAGTCTAGGATATGGTTTACCTTAGTGAATGTTCATGAATTCTTGGAAAAATATGTATTCTGCTCCTGTTGGGTGGAGTGTTCAATGTATGTCAATTAAATCCTATGGATTGCTGGATTCTTCTGCTTTTGTCAAGTAGTTCTTTCAGTTATTGCAAATGGAGTGCTTAAGTCCCCAACTATAACTGTGGATTCATCTAGTTCTCCTTTCAGCTCTTTTAGTTTTTGCTTCTTGTATTTTGCAGCTCTGTTGCTTGATACATTCACAATTAGGATTGCTGTCTTCCTGATAAATTTATCTGTTCATCATTATGTAATGTCTTTCTTTTTCCCTAGTAATTTTCTTTGTTCTAAAGTCTACTTTATCTGATATCAATATAGTCTGTCTTGCATTTTTAAAATTAATGTTTGCATGACATATCTTTTTCCATCTTCTTACTTTCAACTTACCTATATTGTTATGTTTAAAGCAAGTTTCTTGTGGACAACATATAGTTGAATAATGTTTTTTAGCCCACTCTGTTGATCTCTATATTTTAGCTTTAATATGTAGGCCATTTACATTTAACATAATTATTAATATGTTAGGGTTTAAATCTGCCACTTTATCTTTTGTTTTCTATTTCCTTTTTGTGTCTTCATGTGGGTTACTTGAACATTTTTTAGAATTCCATTCTGATGTATCTAAATGTCTTTGAGTGTATCTCTTTGTATAACATTGCTGAAGGCATTTATAGATAGAGATAGAGATATCTATATAGATAGATATCTCATAAGATATAGATCTTTTCATAGTTGCTGATATTGTCATTTTACTAGTTCAAGTGAAGTATATAGTAATCTTCAGTTCAGTTCAGTCGCTCAGTCGTGTCCGACTCTTTGCGACCCCATGAACTGCAGCACGCCAGGCCTCCCTGTCCATCACCAACTCCCGGAGTTCACTCAGACTCACGTCCATCAAGTCAGTGATGCCATCCAGCCATCTCATCCTCTGTCGTCCCCTTCTCCTCCTGCCTCCAATCCCTCCCAGCATCAGGGTCTTTTCCAATGAGTCAACTCTTCTCATGAGGTGGCCAAAGTACTGGAATTTCAGCTTTAGCATCATTCCTTCCAAAGAAAGCCCAGGGCTGATCTCCTTCAGAATGGACTAGCTGGATATCCTTGCAGTCCAAGGGACTCTCAAGAGTCTTCTCCAACACCACAGTTCAAAAGCATATAGTAATCTTACCTCCCTTTATATCCTTTTTAGCCTCCATTTATAATTATCTTAACTATTTCCTCTAGATTCATTTAGAACTATATCAGACAGTATTATAATTTGTTTCAACCATAAACCATAATTTAGAAAATTTAAGATAAGAAAGTTCAACATTTACCCATATTTTCACTTACTCTACGTTTCCTTCCTGATGTTCCAAAATTCCTTCTTTAATCATTTCCTTTAAAGACTTTAAAGACTTTCGTTTAGCTGTTCTTTCAGGGTAGGCCTCCTGACAACAAATTCTCTTAGTTTTTCTTTCTCTGAGATGTTTTGATTTCCCCTCCATTGCTGAAAGATACTTTCATTGGACATAGGATTCTAGGTTGACAGCTCTTTTCTTTTAGCACTTGAAAAAATGTGCTACATTTTTTTTAACTCCATGGTTTCTGATGAAAACTCTACTGTCAGTTGGATTGTTTTTGCACCATGGGTAACTGTTTTTCTCTAACTGCTTTCAAGATCTTTTTCTTCTTCTTTAGTTTTCAGAAGTTTATTTGACTTGTCTTGGTGTGAATTTCTTTGAGTTTATCCCATCTGGGTTTGCTCACCCTGAATCTGTAGGCTTATGTCTTTGACTAAATTTGAGGAGTTTTCACCCTTTATTTCTGTTTGCCTTCTGGGGCTCTGATGATATAAATCTTAGATATTTTATCATTGTCCCATGTCTCTGATGTTCTGTTCATGCTTTTTAGTCTATTTTCTCTCTGCTGGTCAGATTGTATAATTTCTGCTGTTGTCTTCAAGTTCATAGATCCTTGCCTCTGTCATATTATTTCTTCTACTGAGCCTAACCAGTGCATTTTTATTATTGTATTTTTAAGTGCTATAATTTACTTTGGGTTCTTTTTGTATTTTTTGTTACTTTGGTTGAAATTTCATATTTAAAAAAATTAAATAGTATTTGTTGAAGCACTTTATGATGGCTACTTTAAAATCCTTGCTTTGTAATGCCAACATCTGATTCATCCTGGTGTTAGCATATGCTGATTGTCTTTTCTCACTCATGTTGTGATTTTCCCAGTTTTTGGTATGATAAGAATTTTTTAATGCATCCTGGACATTTTGAATATTATGTTAGGAGACTCTAGATCTTATTTCAATCTTGTATTTTAGCAGGAAGTCATTCTATTTAGGTTTAACAGGTAGGTCCTGGCCTACCTCTGTGTGCCATGGTTCCAATGACAATTTAGTTTTTAGAGCCCTTACACTACTATTCTGGTATTTTTGTTCACCTTATTGGTGCTCCACATGGAAGTAGAATGCAGTTCTCCAAGACTGATACTGCTGTGTGGGGGTAGGAGACACCAGGCCTGTGAAGGAAGAAAGCTCTTCCCTAGGCCAGATGCCTGTGGGCCTCCCACTCGATCCCTACTGGTATCCCCAGTGGTGGCAGAAGATGCTTCCCCAGGCCTCTCACCAAGTTCTCGGTAAGTAGTGAGAGATACCAAGATTGCAAAGCAGAGAGTACCTCATCCAGCCAACTCTCTGGACAGCCCGATGCCAAGAGGGTTTTCACTCAATCTCTACTAGTGTCATCAAGGAAAAAAGGCTTACCTAGGCCACCTTCTGTCACTAGGTGGATGGCTGGGAGGTGCTGGACATGAATTGCCTTCTGCCACAAGGTCGAGGGTTGAGAAATGCTAATCAATCCCATTTAAGAAGCCAGACCACCAGAAAGCTCAAAGAATCCCAGTTTGCTTTGGCAGCACAGGACTCATACTTTCAGGTGCAGGATATGGGAATGAGGTTTGGGAACCTAGGACCTAATCATACTTCTTTTCTTTGGGCAAACCATTTCACCTGTCTGAGCCTCAAGTGCCTCCTTTGTAAAATGAGGTAAAGGTTGTGTGAAGGCTTAAATGATCTTGGTATGTATCTGGCCCTCAACAAAAGAAGTGTGTGTAAAAGGATAAAAGCAGGGGCAGCCAGAAACACTTTATTGCTCCAGATTTTAAAAATTATACAGCAAAGTAGACTGGAAAATGTCAAGTCTTAACATTTTACCACATTTGCTTCAGATCTTTTCTAAGAAACAGCTAATTACAGATCCAGCTGTGAGCCCCACCCCATGCTGGCCTAGAGGAAGTCAGTATCCCAAATTGGCTCTAATTCCCATGCATATATTTTTACTTCCACCACATACATATGATCCATAAATATATATATTGTTTTATGCATGTTTTTAAACTTTGTATAAATGGCATCATATTGTGCATGCATATTCTTCTGCAAATTTCTTTTTATAAATCATTATGCTTTTGAGATTTATCCATGCTGATGCATGGGTTGCAATTTATTGATTTTTATTGCTGTATACTATCCCATATAGTTCAATTCAATCACTTAGTCATGTCCAACTCTTTGCAACCCCATAGACTGCAGCACACCAGGCTTCCCTGTCCATCACCAACTCCCGGTGCTTGCTCAAACCCATGTCCATCGAGTCTGTGATGCCATCCAACCATCTCATCCTTTGTCAGCCCCTTCTCCTCCTGCCTTCAATCTTTCCCAGCATCAGGGTCTTTTCCAGTGAGTCAGTTCTCCGCGTCAGGTGGCCAGAGTATTAGAGCTTCCACATAATTGCTGTACCACAATTTATCCATTCTCCACTTGTTAGACATTTAAATTTCTTCTCATTTTTCATTGATTATAAATACACCATGAAATGCCTTTTAAAGATCTCAAAAAATCTCCAACTTCAAGTTTAGTAAAGTTCAGTGGCAGCTACATTTCCAATCAGTAGCCCCCATATGGTGTCTATAGGAAATGCCAGAAAGGTCTGTTAAGCACAATATGACCCATTTTGGTTGGGTGGGAGCTGGTTATATCAGTGGACTGAATCCTGTGTGGAGTTGTTGTGGATATTCAGGACCCATACATTTAGGACCCACACATGCATTTTTTTTCAATCATTCTCAACCCCTTGACCCCATCTCATTGTGGTCCTATTAAAATTCCTCCTGTCCTTGTCACTTTCATGTCCACCCCTTTCAGTGTACAACATGACATGTCCTCAGTGTCCCTCTCTCTTTCATAATTTTTTTTGGTTAGTCTGCAGTCCTGTGGCCCCACAGAAGGGAAATGGCTTAAGGATTACTAAGCATCTGCTTTGTATACTAACCCCAAGTTAAGTGCTTCAGGTGTCCAGTCTCATTAACAATCCCACCCAGCCCTCCAAGCAGTTGTTATCATTTTCATTAAAGAGATGAGGAAACATCCAAATTGGCAGCCAAAATGGGTTGAGTGTAGCACTCATATTATGGGTGTTGTGGGCACTAGGAAATGGGGATGTGGGTGGGGCAGAGCTCCGTTGTGCCTCTGAGCAGCCTTTGATGGAGGAACTGAACTTCTCTGTCTCTTTGGAGGTCTTGTTAACCATCCTGTAATAGAATTTTTCCTTTCAGAGGATGTGTCCTAATCTTCTCTTGAAGTAGCCCATGGAATCGGAGCTGGATAGGAACACACATCGCATCTGCACAGTCCTATGTGTTATATACCATACCCACTCATTCTTACACATGCACATGCTCCTTACTAACCTAGACCAACAAAGGGTCCAACATTTTAACTGTCTGCAACATGTCACTTGACCTAGAGATATCTTGTTTACACCTCATACCTACTCTGTGATGATGTGGTATTATGATTTTATTTTTTTTTCTGGTCTGGATGTTGAACCTCAGAAAGATTAAGTCATTTGTTCAGGGTCCCAGAGCTGGGATGTGCTGGAGGCAGGATTCTAAACCAGAGTGATGTGAGGTGGCCCCTGGAACACCAAGTCGAAACTAAAGTTTAGGTGTCACTCTTCTTGGTCAGATGAGCTCCATTCTTTTCGTCCATGAGCACTTAGAATGTGGCAGGCTCAGTACCAAACAGTTGATGCCAAATGAGATTGACTTCAGGGAATCTAGAATTGCTCTGGTACCACCCAATTTGCCTCTGGTCCCCATCAAGGGGCAGTATCTATATTGAGTGTGCAGTGCTGTGCTTAGTCACTCAGTTGTGTCTGACTCTTTGTGACCTCATGAACTGTAACCTGCCAGCCTCTTCTGTCCATGTGGATTCTCCAGGCAAGAATACTGGAGTGGGATTGCCATGCCCTCCTCCAGGGGATCTTCCCAACCCAGGGATCGAACCCAGGTTTCTGCACTGCAGGCGGATTCTTTACCGTCTGAGC
The DNA here is from genome assembly GCF_032452875.1 of Bos javanicus. Taxonomy (NCBI): domain Eukaryota; kingdom Metazoa; phylum Chordata; class Mammalia; order Artiodactyla; family Bovidae; genus Bos; species Bos javanicus. The sequence goes on along the minus strand of NC_083897.1, from coordinate 80,495,488 downwards.
CACCAGGGAAGCCCATGAATACTGGAATGTTGAATAAGCACTTTATAACTCCCTTTTCATCCCTTCAGTCAGCCATTCCATAATTTATTCAACAAGCATTTGAGTGTCTCCTGTGTGCCAGGCCCCTTGCTCAGAGCTGGCGATTCAAGAATAAGGAAGACATAGTCTCTGGTCTCAAGGAACACACAGTTTAGTAGCAGAACCAGACATATAAATGCACAATTATCATGCAGTAGGTAAATGATAATGGTGTAGCATTGGCCTCAATGCAAGAATTCAAAGGAGGAAATCCCCAGCTCTGCTTGCATAAGTTAAGGAAGACTTCAGAGCAGAGATGAGGCTTCAGTTGGGTCATAAAGGATTGGTAGACATTTTCTAGGTAGGCTATGGGGTGGCATTCCATGCCGAGGGTAGAATAAAGGCAAACATGGAGGCGTGTTTTGGAAATAATAAGTAGTTCAATGTAAATCAGAGATCTCAGTTGAAGTGCTGAGAGGACCCAGGAAGTTAATATAAGTGAGTGAACAGGTCGTGTACAAACAAAGACTAGCACGAACATGGTAAGTGGCCCTCCATGCCTGGAGCACCAAAGGGAAGTATGGGGACGGTGGGAAACTGGACAGTAAGTCCCAAGGGGACTGCTGCTTCTGAGCTCTGCTACTCATTGTCATCTGGAATTATTGGCCCAGTGCTGCCACATTTTCCAGTTTTTCAAGATGTCAGAAATTAATATTTTTAATGTAAAATATTTTCACTTTTCAATGCTGACAGTGATTTCAAATGTGTAAGCTACACCATGAAAACATCTCCACTGGCCAGTCCTTCATGGCCTCTGATATGACTATAACATGGAGAGCAGAGGGAGCAGGGAAGAAACACCAGGCCCAGATCCCTATCCTTCCCCTCTACAAGTAGCCCTACTCCTTGGTGACGCAGAAATATGTCCACCTGACTTTCAAACTCAGCTTTCAAACAGCAGACAGCATAAAATGATATTCAAGAAGTTGGAGAAGAAAAAAAAAATAGGAGGATTTCATATCACCTCCCTCTTTCCCTTTCTGGGTGAAAACAGTGTCTGGCTTATTTACTCATCTCATCCTGGCCCTCAGCTAGTGATTCTCAGCAGGCTAGGGGTGGGATAGGATGGAAAACAAAAGGAGTTCAAGAATGGCATGGTGAGGACTTCTCTCAGAAGCTGCCCACGCAGGATGCTGCTTGCCTTCTCTTTTCCCCTCACCCCTCAGTTCTGGTCTCCTCTGTGAGGCTTGCCAGCCCTGACAGAAGCATACAGCTGCCACAGAGCACAAGTGCTTTCTTTTGGCTAAGAGGGGGTAGGCTGACCTGGAGTGGAGACTGGAGGCCTTGCTTGGGGACAAAGTCCTTGCAGGCATCATGGATGAAGCCACCCCATCAGGCCTTGCCCCTGGATGTTCTTCTCTCCCCTCCCAGTCTGTCTGATCCCTAGTCTGTGTTATTTCAGCTGGAAAACATCTAGGATGTGTTCAACGCACAGGGTCAGGAGAGTGAACTAGTTTTTGAAACAAAAGCCTGAAACTCCACTCAGTGGACTTCAAGCTTCTGTGGGGATGCAGTGGGATGGGTGGCCCAGTATGCGGCTCAGGTGAGAGACTAGTGGTCCCTGTTCACCCCCAGTAGGAGTCTAAGAGAGGCCAGCTGACTTCCTGGCCTCACTGTTTCTTTGCTCTACTCTGCCCCCCATCCGTGTCTTCCCTGAGAGCGGGGCTCAGTTGCTCTGTTCTCTTTGTCTGTGAATTGTTCCTCAATCCTAATCCCTTTTTCAGGTCATTAAGAGCCTGAGGTGTCAGGGCCAGGCCAGGGTGGGATACCCTGGAGCTGGAGAGTGGGTAGGAACTATATACCACACCTATTTGTAAGCAGTGATGAGAGGAGCCCCAAGGAGGATTTAAGAAGCAGAATCTTGGGAAGAAGCTGAAAATCAAAGCTGAACAGGGTATCCAGTCAAGAAGACAGTTCATGAACCCAAAGGAGTTGCAAGGACTCTGTAGAGTGAGCAGAGAGCACTGGGCCTGAGTTGAAGGTGTGGACCTACTGTGTGCCTTGGGCATGGAAGGTGCTTTATTGCATAAGTGAACAGATGGATGAATGAACCAAGTGAAAACATGTAATTCAGAGCTCTCACAGACCCAAGTTGAGTCACTTTTGTCCAGAATTCTCTGGTTGCCCTCTCCCATCATGCATCTGCTTTGTGCCAGGCCTGAGCTAGATATGCAAGGTGGTGGGGGAGAGAGAGGAAGGTTGGGCTTGGTGCTGCCACTGGCATGCCCATAGTTGGCTTGAGGGAGGCAAGCATGCACTCCACCCCATGAGACATAATAAATAGCCAGTTTGCTGTCACCTCATTCACTATCCTAAATTCAGTTTCCTAGAAAATATAACGTTCCTACACACATAATTCCACCCTGAAGATCCTGCTTGAAGTCTCTGCAAATTAACCAGGTTAAACTTTGTGTGTCAGAATCAATCATATACCAAACATTATTAATTATGTTACTAATATATGCCATTTTTGGAGAATGTTCCAGGTTATAAGGTAGTTTCCGCATATTATTTGTAACCTTTGTGCTAACTTGATGAAGCAGATGTTACTGTTCCCATTTTACACATGAGGAAATAGACAATGACATTTCCTTAGGAAATTGCCAAAGTCACCCAGTTCAGTTCAGTTCAATCGGTCAGTCGTGTCCGACTCTTTGCAACACCATGAACTGCAGCACGCCAGGCCTCCCTGTCAATCATCAACTCCCGGAGTTCACTCAAACTCACGTCCATCGAGTTGGTGATGCCACCCAGCCATCGCATCCTCTGTTGTCCCCTTCTCCTCCTGCCCCCAATCCCTCCCAGCATCAGAGTCTTTTCCAATGAGTCAACTCTTCACATGAGGGGCCAAAGTATTGGAGTTTCAGCTTTAGCATCATTCCTTCCAAAGAAATCCCAGGGCTGATCTCCTTCAGAATGGACTGGTTGGATCTCCTTGCAGTCCAAGGGACTCTCAAGAGTCTTCTCCAACACCACAGTTCAAAAGCATCAATTCTTCGGCACTCAGCCTTCTTCACAGTCCAACTCTCACATCCATACATGACCACAGGAAAAACCATAGCCTTGACTAGACTAACCTTTGTTGGCAAAGTAATGTCTCTCCTTTTGAATATCCTATCTAGGTTGGTCATAACTTTCCTTCCAAGGAGTAAGCATCTTTTAATTTCATGGCTGCAGTCACCATCTGTAGTGATTTTGGAGCCCAAAAAATAAAGTCTGGCACTGTTTCCACTGTTTCCCCATCTATTTCCCATGAAGTGATGGGACCAGATGCCATGATCTTCGTTTTGTGAATGCTGAGCTTTAAGCCAACTTTTTCACTCTCCTTTTTCACTTTCATCAAGAGGCTTTTTAGTTCCTCTTCACTTTCTGCCATAAGGGTGGTGTCATCTGCATATCTGAGGTTATTGATATTTCTCCCAGCAATCTTGATTCCAACTTGTGCTTCTTCCAGCCCAGCGTTTCTCATGATGTACTCTGCAGAGAAGTTAAATAATCAGGGTGACAATATACAGCCTTGACGTACTCCTTTTCCTATTTGGAACCAGTCTGTTGTTCCATGTCCAGTTCTAACTGTTGCTTCCTGACCTGCATATAGGTTTCTCAAGAGGCAGGTCAGGTGGTCTGGTATGCCCATCTCTTGAAGAATTTTCCATAGTTTTTTGTGATCCACACAGTCAAAGGCTTTGGCATAGTCAATAAAGCAGAAATAGATGTTTTTCTGGAACTCTCTTGCTTTTTCGATGATCCAGCAGATGTTGGCAATTTGATGTCTGGTTCCCCTGCCTTTTCTAAAACCAGCTTGAACATCTGGAAGTTCACAGTTCATGTATTGCTGAAGCCTGGCTTGGAGAATTTTGAGCATTACTTTACTAGTGTGTGAGATGAGTGCAATTGTGTGCAGTAGTTTGAGCATTCTTTGGCATTGCCTTTCTTTGGGATTGGAATGAAAACTGACCTTTTCCAGTCCTGTGGCCACTGCTGAGTTTTCCAAATTTGCTGGCATATTGAGTGCAGCACTTTCACAGCATCATCTTTCAGGATTTGAAATAGCTCAACTGGCATTCCATCACCTCCATTAGCTTTGTGTGTAGTGATTCTTTCTAAGGCCCACTTGACTTCACATTCCAGGATGTCTGGCTCTAGGTGAGTGATCACACCATCGTGGTTTTCTGGGTCATGAAGATCTTTTTTGTACAGTTCTTCTGTGTATTTTTGCCACCTCTTCTTAATATCTTCTGCTTCTGTTAGGTCCATACCATTTCTGTCCTTTATCAAGCCCATCTTTGCATGAAATGTTCCCTTGGTATCTCTAATTTTCTTGAAGAGATCTCTAGTCTTTCCCATTCTGTTGTTTTCCTCTATTTCTTTGCACTGATTGCTGAGGAAGGCTTTCTTATCTCTTCTCACTATTCTTTGGAACTCTGCATTCAGATGCCTATATCTTTCCTTTTCTCCTTTGCTTTTCACTTCTCTTCTTTTCACAGCTATTTGTAAGGCCTCCCCAGACAGCCATTTTGCTTTTTTGCATTTCTTTTCCATGGGGATGGTCTTGATCCCTGTCTCCTGTACAATGTCATGAACCTCCATCCATAGTTCATCAGGCACTCTATCTATCAGATCTAGTCCCTTAAATCTATTTCTCACTTCCACTGTATAATCATAAGGAATTTGATTTCGGTCATACCTGAATGGTCTAGTGGTTTTCCCTACTTTCTTCAATTTCAGTCTGAATTTGGCAATAAGAGTTCATGATCTGAGCCACAGTCAGCTCCCGGTCTTGTTTTTGCTGACCGTATAGAGCTTCTCCATCTTTGGCTGCAAAGTATATAATCAATCTGATTTCGGTGTTGACCATCTGATGATGTCCATGTGTAGAGTCTTCTCTTGTGTTGTTGGGAGAGGGTGTTTGCTATGACCAATGCATTCTCTTGGCAAAACGCTATTAGCCTTTGCCCTGCTTCATTCTGTACTCCAAGGCCAAATTTGCCTGTTACTCCAGGTGTTTCTTGACTTCCTACTTTTGCATTCCAGTCCCCTATAATGAAAAGGACATCTTTTTTGGGTGTTATTTCTAAAAGGTCTTGTAGGTCTTCATAGAACCATTCAACTTCAGCTTCTTCAGCATTACCGGTTGGGGCATAGACTTGGATTACTGTGATATTGAATGGTTTGCCTTGGAAACGAACAGAGATCATTCTGTCGTTTTTGAGATTGCATCCAAATACTGCATTTTGGACTCTTTTGTTGACCATGATGGCTACTCCATTTCTTCTAAAGGATTCCTGCCCACAGTAGTAGATATAATGGTCATCTGAGTTAAATTCACCCATTCTAGTCCATTTGAGTTCGCTGATTCCTAGAATGTCGATTTTCACTCTTGCCATCTCTTGTTTGACCACTTGCAATTTGCCTTGATTCATGGACCTAACATTCCAGGTTCCTATGCAATATTGCTCTTTACAGCATCGGAGCTTGCTTCTATCACCAGTCACATCCACAGCTGGGTATTGTTTTTGCTTTGGCTCCATCCCTTCATTCTTTCTGGAGTTCTTTCTCCACTGATCTCCAGTAGCATATTGGGCACCTACCAACCTGGGGAGTTCCTCTTTCAGTATCCTATCATTTTGCCTTTTCATACTGTTCATGGGGTTCTCAAGGCAAGAATACTGGTGTGGTTTGCCATTCCCTTCTCCAGTGGACCACATTCTCCACAAAGCTAAGATTTGAGCCTAGGTACTCTGGCCTCAGGCCTGTACGCTCTTTGTTACACCTTGTTCCCTCACAAATGACTTCTTTAGACCCCCTGTGCACATTTCAGCACTCTTTACTCCAGGGCCCATATCCTCAGAGGTTACTGTGCATTGAGACTCCCTGAGGCTTCCTTTTGAGCAACGAGGTCCCTGTCCCTCTTGGACCATACACAAGTTGATTATTTTGGCAAATGTTTACTCTCCATCTTACCTAGGGCTTGTGTTCCTAAGCCTTTGTCCTTCTCGTGCTCTCGGCAGATGGAAATCCAAGTTTTAAGTAGGACCTTTCTTGAAAAGGAGTGGAGATTCTGCAGGGACAAAATAAACTGACCAAGCTGTGAGGAGCCTCGTTTAGTCCTACACTTGAAGCAGGTATTTTTTCTGTCAACGCTTACCAGCCCTCATTTGTGTCACACACTCTGTGGGTGGTGATGGGGTACAGAGATGAATGAGGCCCAGCCCCTGTCCTTAAGAGGCTCCCAGGCTAATTGGGAGGTTGGTGGGAAGCCAGTTCCAGGTGGGCACTGTCAATGCTATGGTCATAGAAGACAAGAGACTGGAGCTGAAGGGACACAGGTCAAGCTTAGGTCTGGCAGACTGAAACTCAAGGCAGACAAGCACAGTGGGGAAAGTGAGAACCAATCATGAATCCAAAGAAGAAGCAGAAGCAGATATCTGGTGCCAACATGGTAGCAGTGGAAGACATCATGGCTCTTTGGGTTCTCACATGCTTGTGTTGCAGGAAGGGGGACCCCTTCTAGGGCCCGACACTGGGCTCTTGTCTAACACTCAGAAATGAATTGTCCAAGGAGACACATGTGCTGACAAAACAAGAGATTTTATTGGGAAAGGGCACCCGAGTGGATGGAGAGCAGTCAGGTAAGGGAACCCAGGAGAACAGCTCTGCCACATGGCTTGCAGTCTCGGGTTTTATGATGATGGGCTTAGTTTCTGGGTTGTCTTTAGCCAATCATTCTGACTCAGAGTCCTTCCTGGTGGTGCACGCCTTGTTCAGCTAAGATGGATGCCAGAGAGAAGGATTCTGGAAGGTGGTCAGACATGTGGCGTTTCTTTTTGACCTTTCCCAAACTCTTCTGGTTGGTGGTAGCTTATTAGTTCTGCGTTCCTTAACAGGACCTCCTGTTGTAAAACAACTCATGCAAATGGTTACTATGGTGCCTGGCCAGGGTGGGCGGTTTCAGTCAGTGTGCTTCCCCTAACACTTGGGGTGAAAGGTTATTTGCTGAACCATGAAAAACGCTGGGATTCTTGGCCTCTGGAGGAGAAGAATTCAATCTGGTGCCAGACAAGGCTTGATCACTCAGAGCTTCTGTGTAATAAAGTTTTATTAAAGTATAAAAGAGATAGAGAAAGCTTCTGACATAGACATCAGAAGGGGGCAGAAAGAGTACCCCCCTGCTAGTCTTTCAGTTCAGTTCAGTTGCTCAGTCATGTCCGACTCTGGGAGACCCCATGAACCGCAGCACACCAGGCCTCCCTGGCTACCACCAACTCCTGAAGTCCACCCAGACCCATGTCCATTGAGTCAGTGATGCCATCCAACCATCTCATCCTCTGTTGTCCCATTCTCCTTCTGCTCTCAGTCTTTCCCAGCATCAGGGTCTTTTCCAATAAGTCAGCTCTTCACATCAGGTGGCCAAAGTATTGGAGCTCCAGCTTCAACATCAGTCCTTCCAATGAACATTCAGGACTAATCTCCTTTAGGATGGACTGGTTGGATCTCCTTGCAGTCCAAGGGACTCTCAAGAGTCTTCTCCAACACCATAGTTCAAAAGCATCAATTCTTCTGTGCTCAGCTTTCTTTATAGTCCAACTCTCACATCCATACATGGCCACTGGAAAAACCATAGCCTTGACTAGATGGACCTTTGTTGGCAAAGTAATGTCTCTGCTTTTTAATATGCTGTCCAGGTTGGTCATAACTTTCCTTCCAAGGAGTAAGCGTCTTTTAATTTTATGGCTGCAGTCACCATCTGCAGTGATTTTGGAGCCCAGAAAAATAGTCAGCCACTGTTTCCACTGTTTCCCCATCTATTTGCCATGAGGTGATGGGACCAGATGCTATGATCTTCGTTTTCTGAATGTTGAGCTTTAAGCCAACTTTTTCACTCTCCTCTTTCTTTAGCCAGATATTATATAGCTACTAGTAGTCTGCTGGAGAAGGAAATGGCAACCCACTCCAGTGTTCTTGCCTGGAGAATCCCAGGGATGGGGGAGCCTGGTGGGCTGCCATCTATGGGGTCTCCCAGAGTCAGACATGACTGAAGCGACTTAGCAGCAGCAGTAATCTGCTAATTAAAGAAAGGAAATGTCTCAGAACTCAGGGAATGGCACAGGGCCCCTCACCCACAACATGTATTTTGAGATAACATTGGCACCAGGTGAGTCATCCCGGCCATAAAAGATTGACATGAATCTTGAAGAAAGGCAGATTTCCATACAAATATATAGTTTCATTAACATAGATTAGGAGAACAAGGTATGAGTATAACATACTGGTTTGTCAAGTCAGTTCTGAGCCTTTAGGCGGAAGCAACTTGAAGACAGAGTCTAGGGTAAATACATAGCACATTAACATAGCTTAAGACAAACATTTCTATAAGAAAAATGCATTGGTTAGCTCAACGTTTGAGAAAAGTTAAGTTCAGGTGAAACCAGGTGTCATTATGGCAACACAGAATTTTAAGAGAAACCCCTTTTTAAATGTGTATAGAGAAGGGGAAAAAATATAACACTAGTTTGTTTCCTCCTGCCGCTTAAGAAAGAGATAAAAAATGTCTGACGCTTGCAAACTATATCCTCCATTTGGAGACCGCTGGCCTTCCTGCCTGTTACCCTCTCAGGGACCCATCCAACACAGCAAGAGACCAGGATTTAGGACATCAGACTGAATCCCAGTCCCTCCCAGTTTTGGAACTCTTCCTCCCATTGAATGGAAGGGAAGGTACTGCCCCCTAAACAAGGACTCAAACCCCCTTTAGTGTGAGAATCAAGCAGTATCCTTGTCAGTGGGCCCCTCCCACCCCCATCCCAGTGTGGCTTGGGCCCCCACAGAACTCTCCAGATTGTATAAGGAGAATGGTTCATGGAACAACTCCTAAATGGGGTGGCTCTGACTATAGATCAGGCTAGAAACTCCTACGTTGTGGCCATCAGAGTCCGAGCTGGCTCTGGATGGGAGGGCGGGGGGCAGGGACAACTAGGACCCAGCAACCTTCCCAGCTTCTAGCACATGCATGCATGCGTGCTAAGTTGCTTCAGTCATGTCTGACTCTTTGCAACCTTAGGGACTGTAGCCCCCAAGGCTCCTCTGTCTGTGGGATTCTCTGGGCAAAATACTGGAGTGGGTTACCATGCCCTCCTCCTGGGGATCTTCCTGACCCAGGGATCAAACCCACGTCTCTTATGTCTCCTGCATTGGCTGGCAGGTTCTTTACTACTGAGCCATCTGGGAAGCCCCTTCTAGCACACAGTAGGTGCTGAAATTAAAAAACAACCCAGCCAGGGCGTGAAAATCAGTCTGAGGACAATGTCTAAAGGGTGTAGGGGAAACTCAAGGCAGATTTGATACAGAATGCAATATCTAGGAAGGGTGGGGAGCAGGCCTTGGCATTCAGTGGGAATCTAGTCACCCATCCCACAAGCCCACACAGGGCATGGGGTCTAAGCACAGTTCCGACACTGAGGGAAGGAAGGGACTGGCAGGAGCCAAACCTGCCAACTGGCTCCCCAGCAGCCAGCTAAGACTCGGGACTAGATGGCAGGTCACCTGGGTAGGGGGTGAAGCTGATAGATAGATCAAGGACAGTGGCCCCAGGCACAATGGCTGGTCAGGAAAACCAGCCCCTTCTGGTGGGGATACAGGGGCAGTGGAAGCTGGGAGGCCCCCATGGTCTCTGGGGCTCAGCTCGTTCGCAGCCTTAGGTGCAGTGCCCAGGGCAGCACATGCTTTTTGCAGTGCCCCCTCATACTGCTTGCTGAGGAGGAACCTCCTAGTGCCCTGTCAGGCTGGGTTCACATTGATTCCAGAGCTGGGCCAAGTTTGAGCTGATCATCCTTGCTGACTGAGATAGGCTTGGAGCAGGCAGGGACTGACATATGAATAGCTTTTCCTTCACTCAGAGTTTAAAGATGACCATGTGTGCCTTTTTATATCATGTACAGACCACATGCCTATGGCCTGCACAATTTGCATTTTTACAGACCTGGCAATGGCAAAAGTCTGCTAAAACTGCTTTAGTGTGTGTGTTTGTTTGTTTGTTTTAATATGACTGAGAACTTATGGATGCCAAGGTCTGAGTGGGAGCTCCCATAGCTTTCTTAAGCCCCCTCCATGGACAGGTATAAGTACCTAAAGAGAGCTGCAGACCCCACCTCCCTGTTCCCAGTCCAGGGAGACAGTTTCTTGTTCATAGCCAATGATAATCAAGGCTGCCTCATGGAAACAGTGGGGCTCATCCACCATTGGTCTTTGGATGTTGCTAAGTGCTTTCATTGGTCCATTCCCCTATCTCCCTGGGCCCTGCATTCCTAGCCTTTTAAGGTTTGGAGTTTCTTTTCTCCTAGGCCTGCCCACAGCCCCATGTGATAGGTAAAACACTGAGTCTCTTAGACAACACAAGGCAGCCTATCTTCCTGGAAAAGTATCGACCCTAAAAAGCCATCCCTAAAATTCTCACAGTACTAAGGCAACTCCACATACCCAGAAGAAGGCTTTGATCAGGCCAGGTGTTGGAAATGGCAGAAATCTTGTGCTTCCCAATTCCCACATCTTTAAACAAAAAGAAAAATACTCTGAGCTCCCTGAGGGCTGATGTGAGAATGAACTAATCAGAGTGATCACGAATGCACTTTGCCAATATAAAAGTGAGCTGGCAGTATTCATGATCGTTAAGGAATCTGGCCCACTTCCTCCTCTTCCTGTGGTTACGAATGCAGAAAGCTTATTAAAGTTGAGAGTCTGGTGGCACTGATAAATGGGCCATGCCTTCTGGATTCTGGCTCCCAAATCCTGGGCTGAGGATTATGTTCCCTTCTCTGGTGACATTTCAAGGACAGACACTACAAAGAGAGGGGTTTAGGGGTCACCTTCGCCCTGTATTTCTGCTTCTCAATGTCTTTACCTTGCTGGCAAAGCCCCTAGTGCTGGCTCAGAACAAAATTTAGATGTAACAAATAAATGAGTTCTCCTGTGCAGGCTAGTTTCTCTTATACAAATTTAAGCCCAAAAACAATGTTACCAATTTAGTATTGTTATTATTATCAGGGTTATACAAATGGGAAAACAGAGGTTCAGAGAGGTTAAATGACTTCCCCAAAGTCACACAGCTAATAAGTGGCAGAGCTGGTATTAAAATTCCAGGTTTTTTTTTTTTCAAAATGCAATGTCACATGCATACACTCCAGCTGTTGTTCATCCTGAAAGTGGTAAAGCTGAAACATGGCTGCCCCCTTAGTTCCCTCCTTCTTATACACACTCACTTCATCATCCTTTTTGCCCACCATCCTGAAATACCCAGGAGCCCACTTTCCCTCATGCTTCCCCCAAGGGATCTCCTCCATTATACTGCCCTTAATTGTGTTTGAGTATTTCTCAGTAAATGTTGGCAGACCAAGCATGGGGAGAAGGGAGCTGGCATCCATTGTGTCTCAGTTTGCAGAGACTTTGCTCAGTAAACTGTTCTACTAAAGCCATCAACATTGGCTGTGTTCCCATTCTCAGGGCCTTTGCATTCTCACTGGGAACAATGGATGTGGCCATAGAATAAAGCTTTCTAATGGTAGACCTTTAGGCAACAGCCACTGAATAATAGAGGAGACACTTCTGGGCCTTTCACTTGCTCTCCAAATCTTCTCTGCCTATATTGAGCCTGGCCCTGACTGTACGTTTTTTAGCTCATTAGTTGTCTCCCCATATTGGGTTCCAGGGAGTCCCAAGTGTCTCAGGATGAGAAGCATTGGTAGATTTCTCCCAACCATTGTGAGGTACAGCATGCTGGACTGGGCACAGAGAAGGTGTGCCTGGATGCAGCATGGCACCTGAGGCCAGCTCCTAGTGCTAGCTGCCCTTGGTTGCCCAGTCAGTTCAGATCAGGAGATTAAGCCAAAGGACAGTGAAGAGGAGGCAAGATGGGAAGCCAAGAGTGTCAGGAGGAAAGGGTTGCCAACTTTGGCATGCAGAAGAATGCACTCTGAGGGCCCCAGGATCCAGCCTGGCAGTGGCCAGGAGCCTTCAGTGTAGGGCTTCCATCCTGAAACAAACCCTGAGCTATCCAACCCAGACTTGGCTGTCCAGACCCTGGTTCAGTGCCATTGACACTTCATTGCCCTTCACTGTGCCCTTCACACTCAAGATGATGACGATGATGATAAGCAATATTTATTGAGTGCCGATTCTATGACAAGCACTAAGCTAGACACTTTATGTGGATTAATTCACTCAATCCTCACAACAACTCTATACAGTAGATATTATTTTCTTTACAGATGAGGAAGTGGAGGCACAGGGATTCACTTTCCACCACTTGGGTTTAAGGAAAGGTAGTTAATAGGATGGGATGCCATCCAAAATAAAGGTGAACAGGGGCAACCTTGAGAAAGACGAAGGATCTGTCATCATTCGGGGAGAAAGGAACTCACAAAAAGCAAATACAGATAACTTTGTTGGTGGGAGGGGCAGAGTGACAGAGTTCCCATCTGATGGCTACCACTTTCTCAGAATTAAGAGTTCGTATTCTCTTGCTTGAGAAGGGACGACATGGTCCTACTGCAATTGGGGAGAGGGCTGATGCTCTATGCCCATTGTTTCCAGTGTAGATGTTCTGGCACTCTCAAAAGCTCACATGGGGATGGTGGTAGGCGAGCCTTTTATTTCTTCTTCAGAGTGGCAGAAATGTCATCAGCATTTCGTTTAGGCAACACCAGGGAGTGCAGCAGCTTTTTCTAGCCTCTGCCTCTTTGGACTTTACATGACCTCTGTTGGGAGGGTAGAGAAGCGTGTACCTCCCTAACAGAGGCAGTTGAGATGTTCCTGATAATAGAACACAGACTCCTTGCTTTTAGAATAATATTCAAAATTCACCCAAGAACTGATTTTCTTATGTTGGCTCCACCTACCTTCGTGCCAAGGAAGGGCCTGCTGTGTTCCAGGGCAAGATGGCCTGGCAGGGGCTGTGAAACAGGGATGGCAGCAAGGATGGTGACAGTTCCCTCGGCAGGTGGCAATGAGTTGCAGAATGATGGGAGACTAGGAATAAACTGGTTGTCTTGAGGGCTGGTATGGGGATCAGGACTGCTGCCTATGGCAAGTTGTGCCCTGCACCTGCACAAGGGTGCCCAAGCAAATAGGGACTGAAATCCAGCCTGCTTCTGGGGGCCATTTACCCAAACTCTCCTTGAAGCATAGCAGCTCTCTAAATTGTGCATCAGCTAGAGAAGGCACCTTTCTCAAATCTGTGCAAGGGTGCCATTAGGAGCTAGCAGTGCCTTATGGGCATAAGACCATCCTCCCTCCCTTATTCTCTCTGGTATCCATTTTGCTTCTAAGAGCCCCCTCCCCATACATTTTTTAGGGACACTTCCTGCCTGAGCCTACTGGTTCTTTCCTCTTCCTGGAGCCTTACTCTCTGTAGCTCTATCACCGTTCCTTCTGCTGATGCCTGAAACCTGGTCTCCAGCTCCTATCTTAGGCAGCAGGAAACCTTCCCTGGAAACACTGCGAGCAGCTGCTTTGGCACATCTGAAATCCAGTGACTTAGGCAATCAAAATGACACAGGGTGGGGACACTCAAGACTTCTCCTTTCCAGCACTCCCTTTCGCTCACTTAGCACATAGTGAGCATTTCCTCTGTGCCAGGCACTTTTCTAGGCACTGGGGACAGATCAGTGAGCACATCTTGCTGGAGCTCACCTTCTAGTTCTAGCGAGATCACATTCCCTTTGATTTCACCGTCCTTCTCTCTTGATCTGATGACCCAAAAGCTCTCCTATTCTCCTTCTTCTCCGGAAGCCCTCCTCGTGGTCCCTGCAAAGGCTGGACCTGCCACCTTGGCTATGGCACTCAGACACCCTGCAGGGTGAAGCTGATTCTCATGTGGGGAATATATGTATAAACTTTGCTCTCCAAGTACCTTTGCATCCAGGCCTGGCAGTATGTTCCAAATCATAGTTCTCCACCTTGGGTCACTTTTGTTCACTTTTTATTTACTGTTTTCTTGACTGAAAGCTAGTGAAGCTGGGTGCAGGCACGTGTGGCACTGAACCCAGGCTCTGTAAAATGGCTTTTATTAGAAACTGTGGGATCATTTTTCCTCTTGTTTTTCCTAATTGTGGCTGTGATGTCCTTCAGTACAGGTCTGTGGGCTTTTAACTGGTTGAATGTGGTAGTGGGCAGCTCTGTCTCTCATCCCAAAATGAACAAATGTTAACATTTGTGTCATGTTTGCCTGAGATTTTTTTTCTAGCAAAATGACACATTACATATCCCACCCAAGTCCCTGTCCTGTCCTCTCAGTCCCATCCTTCCTTGCCTTGACCATAATGCATATCTCGGCCATGTTTATGTGTCGATATATGGTGTGTATATTATACACTTAAAATTTGTCATAAGTAATATTCTTTGTGAAGTAGCTCTCTAAAATTTACCTTTTTTACTCAGCACTGTATTTTTGGTCTCTATTCTTTTTACACATATAGATGTGGGTTGTTCATGGTAACTGCTACATGGTATACCATCAAATGCATAGTAAAATCTGCTTCTCTAATCCCCAGTGACAGAAACTTAGGTTGTTTCTATTTCTTACCATTGCGAACTATGCTGCAGTTAATGTTCTTGTGCATATTTCTCCACGTACATGTAGAAATTTCAACTGTATGTACCTAGAAGTCAGATTGCGGGCTTGAGGGGTATGTCTACATATTGCAAAACTGCTCTTTAAGATGGCTGTGCCCATTTACATTTCCACCAGTAACATACGAGAGAACCTCTTCCCCTATGTCAACATCATTTCCCACAATGACAGCACGTCCCAGATAATGTCATGCCACAGGATCACCTCCTAGCTGACCCAGCTCTCTCTTGCTTCTCCTATGTCACTGCCAGGTCAGTCTTTAGTTAAGATTTCCTTCTCCACAATGCATTCCTGGTTTATTCCTCCAGCTGGAATTTAAGGCCCTCCACAGGATGCGTCCAGGCAGCCTTTCCAATATCATCCCCTACCATTTGCTTCCAGCAGAGTCTTCTAATTGCAGGTCTCCAACCATGCATCCTGATCTGTTACCTATACACCGTTGGTCATGCTACCATTCCCTACACCTAACCACAGTGTTCCTCTCCACCTTGGAAAACCTCATTTATTCCTCACAGTTTGCCTCAGTGACCTCTTCTCTGGAAGCCATCCCAGATACCTCTAGGCAAAGCCCCCTCTTGGTTCTTAATGCACTTGATACAGTATTTATCTCAGCAGCTTGAAAAAACTCCGACATAAAGAAAGCCTCTTGATTCTTGCTTGGAAAGGAAGTTTGGTGAGCGTGGATCTCATTTTGCATTTTTTTTTTTTAATAATTTCTTCAAGAAACTAAAAATATAAATCACATTCCCACTACGTCTGGGCCAGGCCCTGACTCGTGGCTGAGCCCAGCTGGGGCCCTGCTCTCCTGGTGCTTCCAGTGTGATGGGACGAGGAGCAACATGTGTGCCTATCACCCTCTGAGAAAGCCGGGCTCTTGGACCTCTGGAGGCATGCCTGACTGGATGCCCAGTTCCCAGTTTCTGTCCCCAGTGCCTGACACTGAGGAGGAACGAGAGTGAGCTCACTTGTGTGCAAGGTCAGGCACTGAAAGGGTTGGAAACTGAAAGGGAGAGAAGCAAGCCTCAGTTATCTCACAGAGGTGCCAGGAGGCCACCAAGCCAACCCTCCTGGGAGCTGCCTGGAGGCCACACAACTTTTGGAACAAAGCTAGGAGTCTCAACTGAAGGAAGTGGGCTTGGAAGTACAGGAGAGAGAGGGACAGGGACCTGGCTACTCTGTGACCCTCCCCACTCCTGCCCTGCCAGTCCATCTTCTCCCCATTTCCCTCTCCCATTCCTTCAGGGTCACTGTCACCTGCCTCTCCAACTCCAGGCTGATGCCCTGGTGGTTTTGAAGCTTGGCATTTTCCTGTGTGTGAGGAGGGAAGCCCCTGCTCCAGGTTGTAAATGGAAAAGGCAGCTGGTGTCCTCCTCCGAGCCACCCATCTCTCTGGGCTTTCCCTCCACACTGCTCAAGTAGCAGAACTGGGAACATGTCACTACCCTGCTCCCTGCAGCCCCTCTGCGGACACTCCATTTCCAGGTTGCTAACTGAAAAGGAGAATTTTCTCTCTATTAATACCTGTTGAAGGTGCTGCTGTGGTCTGGCCTCTTGGCCTCTTTTGGAGATGGCTTGATTTCTACTAGCCAAAGGCAGCAGGGATCTGATGTGAGCCTTTCCTGTGGGGAAACATTTCCTGCCATTGCCCAGTCTGATTGGCACCTTATTTAAACAGCTGTAACAGTGTGTCCCAAATTGGGGAAGGGAAATGAAAAACAATACTCTTCCATGTTGGAAAGAACATAATGGCCAGAATTGAATGTGAGCCCTGCCTCATTAGGAATTGAGTGCAGCAAACCAGGAATTAGGAACCTATTCTTTAGTCAGTCACTTCTCTCCACACACACCAGGCTTCTGGGCCATTTCTTCAGAGTTGAGGGCCGCTCCACCCCCACCCCCTTCACTAGATTCTTACAAGAGCCTCCCGACCAAGTTGCCTGTCTTCATTCTCTCCCCATCCAGTGTTCTCAATTCTGGAGATAGAGCTCTCAGTGGCTCCTTATCACCTTTGGCACAATTTCCCAAAACTTGGAACCTCAACCACTTTCATGAGTTGAAATGCCTCCCAGAGGTATAGGGGAACTTTTCCTTATATTTTTCCGTGCACTAGAGAAAATAATAAGAAGCATATCAAAGCCATGATTTTACAGAGATATTATTGCTTAAGATGAAGCTGAAATTCAGAACCAGACTGGCAGAGCTGAAAAAGGCCTAGGAGATCATCTCACCCGCTCACATGTCTTTGCCTGCACTTCAATTCTCATGTCTACATCCCTGTCTACATCTGCCTCTTGAACTTCTACTCAACTTTCAAAGCCCATCTCAAAAGCAGCTTCTTTCACAAGTTGCATATAATCTTTCCCAAACTGGGAACTTTATAGGCTTTTTTGTAATAAGATTCTCATTTGGGGGTCCACTCCTCTACTCCCATCTCATGCTCAACAAATAATAAGTCTCAAGCAATGTTTGTGTGAACAGTCTTACCATCTACAGAAACACAGAATATGTCTGCCCCCCACCTCTGGTGAGTCCCTTGAAGGCAGCTTGAGAGCAGAGACCCCCCCTAAGGACTTGGTCATCATTAAGAGCCTCACAGAATCTTCAGCAAGGCCTCACTTATTGTAGTTGTTGTTCAGTCGCTAAGTCGTGTCTGACTCTTTGCAATCCCATGAACTGCAGCACAACAGGCTTCCCTGTCCTTCACCATCTCCCAGAGCTTGCTCAAACTCATGTCCTTTGAGTCGTGATGCCATCCAACCATCTTATCCTCTGTTTTCCCCTCTCCTCTTGCCCTTAATCTTTCCCAGCATCATGGTCTTTTCCAATGAGTCAGCTCTTCACATCAGGTGGCCAAAGTATCAGAGCTTCAGTTTCAGCATCAGTCCGTCCAATGAATATTCAGGGTTGATTTCCTTTAGGATTGACTGGTTTGATCTCCTTGTTGTCCAAGGGACTCTCAAGAAAGGCCTTACTGAGCACATTCTTACTGAGCACCCAGGTCTGCTCTGGGTACTGGGGATACAGCATAGCCCTCTTTCCAAGGAGACTCCACAACCCATTCTCTGCTATAGTCCTCTCTTTTTGCTGTATAGGAAGCAGAGTAATCCTGCTTGCACATGTCAATGACAAGTTCTAGTACCATTTGGTAGGTTGTTCTAAACTGGCTGCTTTTAGGCGAGTTCAATAAGCTTTAGGAGACACTCCATTTCCACCTCCCCAGTACAATAAGCAGGACATTTTCAAACTGTCCCTTCGGTGAGCCACTTTTGTAGCTGTCTGAACTGATGATGCTTGTTCTGTGATTCTTAATCACTTCCCTTTCAAAGAATGACATGTTCTTCTGGTTATCCCCCTCCTTGTCTTAAGTAGAGATGATTTTCCTAATTATAAAAGTAAAATATGCCTCTTTTTACTTATTGGGAAAGAACTTATTACTTAAAGCTCTTCTTTCCTCTCCCAGATCAGATGAATACTCATCTATATTCTCCCTTAGTGGTGAGGGGAATGTTCACTGACCTTGACCCATTCTACTCCTCTTCTGGCCTCCAAGCAGCCCCTCCCCCTGTGACGAACACAACCTTCTTCAATGGAGGCCAAAGCAATCAATTAGGCTGAGGCTTTAGATATGCTAATGGGTCTATACCCCAGTTACTCTTTCAGCCCCTTTGACAAAGGACCGAGTGGTGAGGATCCCTCCCACTAACTTTCTATCTCCTGCTTTTTAACCTCCTTCTCAGTGGGGAGAGGGAAGAAAAGGAAAGTGAGAACTAACTTCAAGTATTGGAGGGCTATCTTGCTATTACCACAACTCCAGTGTATGCTTTTCTTCCCAGTAACTACATTTTCAATTAGGTTCAAATCCAGTGCTCCCTGTTAATGGAAAGTCCCTGAGCATCTGAACACTCAGGCCTGAATTGAAGTCACGTGGCCAGCAGCCAGAGCTCCCCCAGCAACCGCCAGGCCAGGCTCCTGCATCTTCTCCAACACAGTTGCCATGGGAACTGGAGCACTAAATTGCTTTCCGTGTTTGGAAGCTGAAGACCTCAGCTTTGACGCATGTAGCCCAGGAATCGATTGACCTTCCATTAGGTTTTTGTTGTTTTCTTGAGGCATCTTTTGGTTGTATCTTGCCCATCCCTCTTGAGGACTGACTGTATTGGAGGGAGACCCAAGCATTAGCTCAATTTTTGTAGAAAATGATTTATACCTTGACTTATTCCAAGAAGGATTTAAAGTGGCTTATGAAGGTACACCCAGTACTTGGAAAGAGCCTAAAAATTAGCTGTGTGAGAGAAAGATGAGGCAAGGGGAAAACAAGGGTAACCAGTAAAGAAGTCCCTTCTTAATAAATGTGAATCTTGAAATTTGGCTTTAAGCTTTCATGTCAGATAACAGAAAGGAGAGGCATGATCAGTTATAAAGTGAAGAAGTGAAGTGAAGTCGCTCAGTCGTGTCCAACTCTTTGCGACCCCACGGACTGTAGCCCACCAGGCTCCTTGGTCCATGGAATTTTCCAGGCATGAATACTGGAGCGGGTTGCCATTTCCTTCTCCAGAGGATCTTCCCAATCCAGGGATCGAACCCAGGTCTCCTGCATTGTAAGCAGACGCTTTACCATTTGAGCTACCAGGGAAGCCCCAATCAGTTATAAGATTCACAGATAAAAGCAAATCAACTGCTTAGTAAAAGCACAAGTGTTCCAAACCTCGAGACTAAAAATAAATCTGCTTTTTTTCTGGAGACTCTGACAAAAACTTATCTTTTTATTCCTGTCACCCAGCACTTGAACAAATGGAGACATATTCTAATCTTAGTAGATGGCCTTTTTTCTTCCTTTTCTACTTTTGTTATTATCATTGTTAAATAAGTAAAAAAAAAATTGTAACAGGAAAAGAGTAGAAATGGTCTGAATAACCATAGAATACTATGCAGCCTTAAAAAATGAGGTGACTGTGCTCAGTGAAAAGTGTAAGGTGACAAAAATGTGTATAGATGCTACCATCTAATTTCTTGTATATGCATAGGACATCTCTGGCAGGATGTCTAAAAAACCGGGCAAGGGCTCAAGGAGACTCACTTTTCTCTGAATTCACTTTCGTACTCCCTTAATATTTATGCAGTGTATATGCATTAACTATTCAAAAAAACATTTTTAAATGAGTAATACACATACACTTAGGAATGATTAGAAGGTAGAGACATGAGGAGAAATTTAAATGTAGAAAATAAAATAATCTTTACAGAATTTTTACCACTTAGATATGACTACTGTTAATCTTTTATTTTTTAATGCAGACTCTTCCCCTTGTAAATAGGTACAACCTTTCTGCAGGGCATTTTGGAAAGCCTTAAAACATGTATACCCTTTGGCCTGGCAATTCTACTTTTAGAAATGCATGCTAAGGAAATAATCAAACAAATGCCCAACAATTCATACAAAGATGTACATCAAAATGTTGGTTATGATGAGGAGAGAAAGGGAACAAATTCTAAATTCCCTACAGTAGGGGACTAGCTAAGTTAGTTACGGAGCAATCCTACAGTGAGGTACTGTGCAGCTGTTGAAAATGAGGATGGAGATCTCTGTTTACCAGCAGAGCTCCCAGACTATATTCTCATCAGTATATTCTCTCAACATCCTGTACCTTCTTCCTTTCCTTGCAATTATCATAGTTTAATTATATTGGTATTTATGTGCTCAATTAATACACACCTCCTCCCACCTCTCTCTCTCTCTCTCTCTCTCTCTCTCTCTCTCTCTCTCTCACACACACACACACACACACACACACTCCTAGGCTGGCAGATCCATGAGAATAGGGACTATGCCTATTTTACTCTTTATGGTATCCCAAGATTTGTAATCTTTTTGCACATAACAGACATTCAATAAATATTTGTTGACTAATTGACTAAATAAATGAATGAAAAACCAAGGCAATTTTCCTCCCATCCATCTCAAAGGTTCTTCAGTCTCCAGCTGGGCCTTCAATGCTGCCTGGAACTGCTTCTTTCTCTCTAGTCTCTATAGCTGCTTCACATCTTCCCTGGCTCTTCAAACCCCAACTACATACCATCTTCTAGCAATGATCTCATCTCCTACTTTCCAGAGAAAATAGGAGCCAACAAGTGGAACCGCCTTCCATGCCCTCCCCTGCCTTTCTGGATAAGAGGACAGTGGTAACCCAAGCTTGGTAGATTGATAGAAGGCAAAACACAGATGTTCCATCCACTTCTTTCTCAGGACATCTCTCCAGCCATCCCCCTTGCTTTTCACCATGGAAGCTCTTGAAAGAGTAGACTATTTTCCACCTCGCATTCACTCTGTCCTATCCCCTCAAGGGCACAGTTAAATATATTTCTGCACACTATTATCTATCCATGCAAGGTTCTTTAAATTTTTGTTCACTCTTATTTTATCTTTCCCTTTCACCTTGAATCCCCATTACCATCCACTCTCTAGTGGGTTGGTATATGTTCTTGGAAATACACGCATACATCGGAGATGTTGTGGGTCCAGGACCAGAACACTGCAATCAAGCAAATATCACAATAAAGTGAATCACACAAAGGGTTGGGTTTGTTTTTTTTTTGTTTGTTTTTGTTTCCTAGTGCATATAAAAGCTGTTTACACTATACTGTAGTATATTAAGTGTGCAATAGTGTTGTGTCTAAAAAAACAAGGGGTACATATCTTAATTTGAAAATACTTTATGACTTAAAAATGCTAACCATTGTCTGACAATGCTAAGTTGCCACATACCTTCAGAGACCTTTTTTGTTGGTGGTGTTAAACAAAAACAAAAAACTCACTGTTGGGGACTTCCCTGGTGGTTCAGTGGCTAAGACTCCACGCTCCCAATGCAGGGGGCCCAGGTCCAATCCCTGGTCAAGGAGCTAGATCCCACATACTGCAACTAAAGAACCTTCATGCTGCAATGAAGACCCTTCACAGCTAAATAAATAAAATTTTAAATAAATGCACCATCTTCAAAGCACAATAAAGTGAAGCACAATAAAATGAGGTTAAGCTGTATGTCTTTGAAAAATATGTAGTGTTTTATTTTTATATGTGTTTTTAATTTACATAAGTGGTATTGAGCCATACATCATTTCTGTTTCTTTTTTCCCCTCACCACTCAGTTTTTAAAGTTTCCCCATGCTGCTATATGCACATCTAGTTTATTACTTCTGACACAACATGCATCCATCACATTTTACTTCTCTGTTCCTCTAAGACTGGACATCTTGGTCCTACCAATCTGCTATGACCACAGATAATACTGCAATAAACCTTCCTTAAGTTGCCCCATGGACCTGGGCAAGAATTTCTCTAAACCAGCAGTTCTTGAAGTGTGGTCCACAGACCCCCTTGGAGTTACTGGAGTTACATTCAAGGGATGTGCAAAGTCAGAGCTATTTTCAAGATAATACTGAGGCATCATTTGCCTTTTTCATGAGGCTGGTGTTTGCACCAAAGGCAAAACGGCTGGCTCGTTAGTGTGGATCAGAGCAGTGGCGCCAACTTGTACTAGCGGTCATTGAGTACTTCATCACCACACACTCTCAGTTATTTTTAAAGTCAGTTATACTGAAGAATGGCTTTGATAAAGCAGTAAAAGTTGTTAATTTGATTAAATCTTGACCCTTGAGTTCAGATCTTTATACTTTTCTGTGTGACAGAACGGGAAGAACACATAAAGCACTTATGTTGATGCCGAAGGCTGATGTTGGTCTTGAGCAAAATCTCTTGTGCAGTTGTTTGAGGTGTGAGCTCCACAGGCCTCTCTTTTCACAGAACATCATTTTTACTTGAAAGGACAACTGACAGACAAACTATGGTTATTCAGACTTGGGTACTTGGCAGACATTTTCTCAAAAATGAACGGAGTGAGCCTGTCACTTCAAGGAAAACAGCTGATAGTGTCTGTTACTAAAGATAAAATGTGAACTTTCAAGTGATAATCAGAATTTTGGAAAACTTGTTTCTGCCACAGCTGGCCTGATAGCTTCTCAGTACTTGAAGGCCTTCTCTGCTTGCCCCTTAATTCCTTATGACCCGTTGGGATTATCAAGTCCCTCTTCCGGAAAATCCTCGTGTCAAGGGTGCCAGCTGCCTGCCTGATTACCAAGGGCCCTATGCATACTAGGCCTTTGTCCGCCCAGTTGCAGGAGGGCACTGGTCTGCATGGTAGGTGCCTCCCTGAAAGTTTGTCTAGTGCATCAGGAAGGCTGCCACTGGAGAGCCAGGGAGAGACACAGAAAGTCAGGACTCCAAACGTAAACATCAGTACTGCCTTCTCTTCCCATTTTTCCCACTCAAACTGGACTGGCTCATCTAATTTTTGCCTTCATATATCCTGAGGGGTAGTGACTGCTCCATACTGAGCTCCAGCCTTGACGTCCTCTGAGTTCCAGACTGCACATCTTCACTGCCTCCCAGACAGCTGTGCCCAGAGGCACCACGCACACCCAGTGGCCAAGCTGAGCTCTCTCCCAACTCCCTACACCTGCCCCTTTTCCAGAGCCACCTAACTTGGAGAATGGGACCACCCATTCTACCCTCATGTCACTACTGCTGTCTGTTCTTCTCTCTACCACAATGCCAGGAGAGAACCAGGGGAAAGAATCAGATCCTGCCAACCTAGGGTGCTGTGTTTTAGGGAAGTTAGGCAAATCTGCCAGCCAAAGGTATTTCCCCCAAGACAAAGGCTTTGGACCCTGGGAACCTGGAAGTGAGCTCAGGGATCTTCATCAACGTACACAAAACCAGCTCACACCTCTCTGCCCCCTGCCTCTGGGAGATATCCCCACGGGCTTGGGCCTCTCTGTTGAGGCAGCCCTTGAGCTGATTCAGGTGCCTGGCTGCCTGTTGCCATGGCAACGTTCCAGCGTGCTTTGCATAGTGACAGGGATGCTAGGTTTTGCTAACAAAGTATTCTGTAAAGGACTTCATGTCTTTGGCAGGAACAATTCCGCCTTCTTTTTCACATGTACAACTTTGGGGACTGAAAGGGATTTGGCAAGTCATTTCCCCTGCCTTGGCCTGCGTCCCTGGGCTTTCCTTGAAGGCACAAATTGGCAGCTTTTTATTTTTCTCTTTCCAAATATACCATCACCACCATCCTCCTGTCCACTCCCCCTCTAAAGGAAAGAATGGTTTTTCCCTTACTTTGAGCTCTGGTGAACTCAGCATGTTTAAGAAAATGGGACAAATGGACTGTTTTAATCATTTATATACCTTTGGCTGAGTGCTGGGTCAAATAGTCTTCAATCCCCTTTTCATTGTGGTTTTTAGGATTGAAACAGGAAGACCCTGTGTTGTCTTGGTGAACAAGTCCCTGGAGCAGGAAGCAGAATTAGGATTCTGAGTAGGGTGGAAATGTGTAGCCAGGCAGACCTGGTTGAATCCTGCTTTTATGATTTACAAGCTTTGTGATCTTAGACAAGTTAACTTCTCTTGGCCTCATTTTCCTCATAAATGCAGTGGGAATGATAACACTGGCCTTTCAAGAGCATTACTGTAAGGCTGTCACAAGGTTTAAATATATCTTATGCTTGCCTGCTTCTTGCTGGTTTCATTGCCCTGACCCTAGTCCCTCATCTCTTGCCTAGACGAGAATGGTAGCCTCTTCACTGCCCCATTTCTACTCGAACCCCCATAGTGAGAGTCGCTCAGTCGTGTCTGACTCTTTGCAACCCCGTGGACTATACAGTCCATAGAATTCTCCAGGCCAGAATACTGGAGTAGGTAGCCTTTCCCTTCTCCAAGGGATCTTCCCAGCCCAGGGATCAAACCCAGGTCTCCCGTATTGCAGGTGGACTTTTTACCAACTGAGCTACAAGAGAAGCCCAAGAATACTGGAGTGAGTAGCCTATCCCTTCTCCAGTGAATCTTCCTGACCCAGGAATCAAACCGGGGTCTCCTGCATTGCCTCCTTGACAGGCAGATTCTTGACCAACTGAGGTATGAGGGAAGCCCTTATAAAGGCCCCTATGGTGGCCTTTATGGGGAGGGAAGTGGGAGGGGGTTCAGGATTGGGAACACGTGTACACCCGTGGTGGATTCATGTTGATGTATGGCAAAACCAATACAATATTGTAAAGTAATTAGCCTCTAATTAAAATAAATAAATTAAAAAAAAATTTTTTTTAATCAAATCTTGTCACTCTCTAGTTTAAAACTCTAACAGTTTCCCATTGTATTTAAAATCCCCCCTCCCCCACCTCCTCCACCCTAGACACGCTGGCCTCCTTTCCATTTCTCAAAAACACTAAGATCCTTTTCACCTCATGGACTTGGCATTTTTTGTTCCCTCTGTTGGCTCCTGGCCATCCTCAGTTCTTAGCTCAGAGAGACCTTCCCTGACAGCCTATTCAAACCAGCTCCCCACACCCTCATCCATGGTTTGCCATCGTATTGCCATGTCATAGCATTTTTCACAAGCTAGCCCTACCTTCAGAGAAGGCAATGGCAAGTACTCTTGCCTGGAAAATCCCATGAATGGAGGAGCCTGTAGGCTGCAGTCCATGGGGTCATGAAGAGTCGGACACGACTGAGCGACTCCCCTTTAACTTTTCACTTTCATGCATTGGAGAAGGAAATGGCAACCCACTCCAGTGTTCTTGCCTGGAGAATCCCAGGGACAGTGGAGCCTGGTGAGCTGCCGTCTATGGGGTCGCAGAGAGTCGGACACGATTGAAGCGACTTAGCAGCAGCAGCAGCAGCCCTACCTTGGTCATTTGTGTCTTTGATTATTGTTTGTCTCCACTGACTGGACTGTAAACTCCTTGTGTGTGTCCTGTCTATCTCTCTATCTCCCAGTGCCTAGCACAGGGCCTGGACATAATAAGCTCAATGAAATCTATTGAATGAATGAATGACGAGGGCATGCAGAGCACTGAGAACAAAGCCTGAAACAACACATGCTTATTCCTCTCCTTTGGCCCTTCTTCCATCACCTGGCTGTAAGGCTGGGTGGTTCACTAGACCTGGGACTTCCAAAGTGGGCGCATAATCCATCAAGGCAGGAACAGAATATTAGCATTCCTATTAACATTCATTTTAATCATACCTGAATTTCCATATTTGTTAATGTTT
The DNA here is from genome assembly GCF_032452875.1 of Bos javanicus. Classification (NCBI taxonomy): domain Eukaryota; kingdom Metazoa; phylum Chordata; class Mammalia; order Artiodactyla; family Bovidae; genus Bos; species Bos javanicus. The sequence goes on along the minus strand of NC_083897.1, from coordinate 80,469,686 downwards.
TATCATTTATAAGATTGATTAGCACAGTATTACATGAATACCATTTATACATCAGTATACAGATGATGGAGTATGGGCTCAAGAGGACTGGCAGACACAGCTGGTGGGAGGCACACTGTCAAGCTGTTGGCAGCCTGTGGACCACAGATAGGTTGGGTTGAACCAGCAGAGGGGTTTCCCAGATTGGACATTGAATGCTTGGGAGCCAGGGTCAGACATGGGCAGCATGCACACTCCAGCTGTCCACTACCCTCTGTTGCTTCCCCCAGTCTACTTCACACATTTCTCTGCACATTTCCAGCCCTGGCTGGGGTTTCCCTTGCAAGTCTCTAGAGACTCTTCTACTCTGGAACTTGGTACTGGTCTATTCCCAGGGGCAAGTATATTGGAAAAACTGAGGTCTGGGAGCCCCCTGAGGGCAGCAGCTAGGACCTTTTGATCTTGCATCCTCTGTGACCAGAACACTGCCTAGAACAGCATGAGTGCTCAGATCATTCAAGAATGCATTTGTTGACAAATTTCAGTGCCTAGGACAAGCCCTTTCCAAATGTCAGAGCTGAGAGGACCTTCAGGAAGCAATTAGGTCCATATACTTCACGGATCAAGTGGAAACTAAATGGGGCTCAGAGAGGCCCAGGACCCACCCAAGATTATGAAGCATCCAGCCAGCACTCTGTCCCCCATGCCAGTCTCTTAGCTCATCCTCTGGGATGTATGTACGTTTATGATCCAGGCTGCTTCCACCCCCTTAGCCTGCGACTCATCAGCACCAGCTCTCAGGAGGTGCTCTGGTTTTCTTCCCGGGACAGGAGCCAAAGAAGAAAACTTGCTCCAAATTACACATCCACAGCCTTCTGCTTTCCCTAAACCCTCTTTCTATATAGCCACACCCTCCCTTACTTGGATGTTAATGGCATCACCAACCTTGTCACATGGGCCCAAAATACAAAGCTCCCATTGAGTGAGGGCCTGTTTTAAAAAATATGTCAGCTGCATTTTCAAAAATAAATGTTATGGGTGATTAGCATACACACCAAAAATGCATACATCAGAAGTACACATCCAAAAGTACTCACATTGATAACAAAGTGAACGGACCCGTGTACCCACTACACTGGTCAAGAAGTTGAGCCTGACCAGGACTAAAGTAGCCCTTCTCAAAGCAGTTTTTGGCCATTATGGCAGGTCTGGCCACAGCCCTGGGAGGAAGGTGTAAGTAACTCAATATACTTTAGAGATACTGAGTTATTTCTTTTTAATTAATTTATTTTTTTAATGAAGGATAATTACAGAGTTTTGTTGTTTTTTGTCAAACCTCAACATGAATCAGCCATAGGTATACATATATCCCCTCTCTTTTGAACCTCCCTCCAATCTCCCACCCCTCTACGTTGATACAGAGCCCCTTTTTGAGTTTCCTGAGCCATTCAGCAAATTCTTGTTGGCTATCTGTTTTACATATTGTAATGTAAGTTTCCATGTTACTCTCTCCATACATCTCACCCTCTCCACCCCTCTCCCCATGTCCCTAAGTCTATTCTCTATGTATGTTTCTGCATTGGTGCCCTGCAAATAAATTCATTGGTATCATCTTTCTAGATTCCATATATATGCATTAGTACATACAATATTTATTTTCCTCTTTCTGAGTCACTTCACTCTGTATAATAGGTTCTAGGTTCATCCACCTCATTAGAACTGACTCAAATGCATTCCTTTTTATGGCTGAATAATATTCCATTGTGTGTATGTACCACAACTTCTTTATCCATTTATCTGTCAATGGACATCTAGGTTGCTTCCATGTTCTGCTGCTGCTGCTGCTAAGTCGCTTCAGTTGTGTCCGACTGTGCGGCCCCATAGACGGAGCCCACCAGGCTCCACTATCCCTGGGATTCTCCAGGCAAGAACACTGGAATGGGTTGCCATTTCCTTCTCCAATGCGTGAAAGTGAAAAGTGAAAGTGAAGGTGCTCAGTCGTGTCCGACTCTGTGCGACCCCATGGACTGCAGCCCACCAGGCTCCTCCGTCCATGAGATTTTGTAGGCAAGAGTACTGGAGTGGGTTGCCATTGCCTTCTCCCGCTTCCATGTTCTAGCTATTGTAAATAGTGCTCAGTGAACAATGGGATACATGTGTCTTTTTCCATTTTGGTTTCCTCAGAGTATATGCCTAGGAGTGGAGATGCTGGGTCATATGGTGGTTTTATTCAGTTTTCTAAGGAATCTCCATACCCTCTTCTATAGTGGCTGTATCAATACCAGTAGTGCAAGAGCATTCCCTTTTCTCCACACCCTTTCCAGTATTTACTGTTTGTAGACTTTTTGATGAGGGCCATTTTGACCAGTGTGAAATGATATCTCATTGTAGTTTTGATTTGTATTTCCCTTATCATGAGTGATGTTGAGCATCTTTTCATGTGTTTGTTAGCCATCTGTTTGTCCTCTTTGGAGAAATGTCTGTTTAGGTCTCTTTCCCACTTTTTGATTGGGTTGTTTGTTTTTCTGGTATTGAGTTGTATGAGCTGCTTGTATATTTTGGAAATTAATCCTTTGTCAGTTGTTTCATTTGCTATTCTTTTCTCCCATTCTGAGGGTTGTCTTTTCACCTTGCTTAGAGTTTCCTTTGCTGTGAAAAAGCTTTTAAGTTTAATCAGGTCCCACTTGTTTACTTTTCTTTTTATTTCCATTAGTCTAGGAGGAGAGTCATAGAGGATCTTGTTTTGATTAGATTTGATTCGAGTGTTCTGCCTATGTTTTCCTCTAAGAGTTTTATATTTTCCAGTCTTACATTTAGGTCTTCAATCCATTTTGAGTTTATCTTTGTGTATGGTGTTAGGAAGTGTTCTAATTTCATTCTTTTGCATGTAGCTGTCCAGTTTTCCCAGCACCATTTACAGAAGAGACTCTCTTTGCCCCATGGTATATTCTTGCCTCCTTTGTCAAAAATAAGGTACCCAAAAGACCTCTATACATCTATGTCTCTTTTGTTGTCTCACATACAGGGGTATCGTTACCATCTTTCTAAATTCCATATATATGCGTTAGTATACTGTATTGGTGTTTTTCTTTCTGGCTTACTTCACTGTGTATAATAGGCTCCAGTTTTATCCACCTCATTAGAACTGATTCAAATATATTCTTTTTAATGGCTGAGTAATACTCCATTGTGTATATGTACCACAGCTTTCTTATCCATTCATCTGCTGATGGATATCTAGGTTGCTTCTATGTCCTGGCTATTATAAACAGTGCTGCAATGAACATTGGGGTACGAGAGGGAGAGGGTGGGATGATTTGGGAGAATGGCATTGAAACATGTATAATATCATATAAGAAACGAATCCCCAGTCCAGGTTCGATGCAGGATACAGGATGCTTGGAGCTGGTGCACTGGGATGACCCAGAGGGATGGTATGGGGAGGGAGGTGGGAGGGGGGTTCAGGATGGGGAACACGTGTACACCCGTGGCGGATTCATGTTGATGTATGGCAAAACCAATACAATATTGTAAAGTAATTAGCCTCCAATTAAAATAAATAAATTTAAAAAAATAAGGTACCCATAGGTGCATGGGTTTATTTCTGGGCTTTCTATCTTGTTCCATTGGTCTATATTTCTGTGTTTGTGCCAGTGCCATACTGTCTTGATGACTGTAGCTTTATAGTATAATCTGAAGTCAGGAAGCTTGATTCCTCCAGCTTCATTCTTCTTTCTCAAGACTGCTTTGGCTATGTGGGGTCTTTTGTGTTTCCATATGAATTGTGAAATTTTTTGTTCTAGTTCTGTGAAAAATGCCATTGGTAATTTGATAGGGATCACATTGAATCTTACATTGTGTTTGGTAGTATAGCCATTTTTACAATATTGATTCTTCCTACCCAGGAACATGTAATATCTCTCCATCTGTTTATGTCGTCTTTGATTTATTTCATTAGTGTCTTATAATTTTCTGTGTACAGTTCTTTTGTCTCCTTAGGTAGGTTTATTCCTAGATATTTAATTCTTTTTGTTGCACTGGTGAATGGGATTGATTCCCTAATTTCTCTTTCTGACTTTTCATTGTTAGTATATAGAAATGCAAGTGATTTCTGTGTATTGATTTTGTATCCTGCAACTTTGCTAAATTCACTGATTAGCTTTAGTAATTTTCTGATACTCTTTTTAGGGTTTTCTATGTACACTATCATGTCATCTGCAAACAGTGAGAGCTTTACTTCTTCTTTTCCAGTCTGGATTCCTTTTATTTCTTTTCTTCTCTGATTGCTGAAGCTAGGACTTCCAGAGCTATGTTGAATAATAGAGGAGAAAGCGGATACCCTTGTCTTTTTCCTGATCTTAGGGGAAATGCTTTCACTCTTTTACCATTGAGAATGTTTGCTTTAGGCTTATCATATATAGCCTTTACTATGTTGAGGTAGGTTCCTTCTATAACCATTTTGTCAAAGGGTTTTTCTGCATCTGTTGAGATTATCATATGGTTTTTATCCTTCCATTTGTTAATATGATGTATCACATTGATTGATTTGCATATATTGAAAATTCCTTGCATCCCTGGAATAAATCCAACTTTATCATGGTGTATGAGCTTTTTGATGTGTTGCTGAATTCTGCTTGCTAAAATTTTGTTGAGGATTTTTGCATCTATATTCATCAGTGGTATCGGCCTGTAGTTTTCTATTTTTGTGTTGTCTTTGCCTGGTTTTGGTATCAGGGTGATGGTAGCCTTGTAGAATGAGTTTGGAAGTGTTCCTTCCTCTGCAAGTTTTTGAAAGAGTTTTAGAAGGATAGGCATTAGCTCTTCTCTAAATGTTTGATAGAATTCTCCTGTGAAGCCATCTGGTCCTGGGCTTTTGTTTTTTGGGAGATTTTTTATCACAACTTCAATTTCAGTGTTTATAATTGGGTTGTTCATAATTTCTATTTCTTCCTGGTTCAGTCTTGGAAGATTAAGCTTTTCTAAGAATCTGTCCATTTCTTCCAGGTTGCCTATTTTATTGCCATATAGTTGTTGATAATAGTCTCCTATAATCCTTTGTATTTCTGCAGTGTCTGTTGTAACCTCTCCTTTTTCATTTCTAATTTAGTTGATTTGATTCTTCTCTCTTTTATTCTTGATGAGGCTGGCTAAAGGTTTGTCAATTTTGTTTATCTTCTCAAAGAACCAGCTTTTGTTTTATCAATCTTTACTATTGTTTCTTTCATTTCTTTTTCATTTATTTCTGCTCGGATCTTTATGATTTCTTTCCTTCTGCTAATTTTAGGATTTTTTGTTCTTTTTTCCAGTTGATTTAGGTGTAAAGTTAGGTTGTCTGTTCAATGTTTTTCTTGTTTCTTGAGGTAGGATTGTATTGCTATAAACTTCCCTCTTAGAACTGCTTTTGCTGCATCCCATAGATTTTGAGTTGCTGTGTTTTCATTGTCATTTGTTTCTAGAAATTTTTTAATTTCCCTTTTGATTTCTTCAGTAACCTGTTGGTTATTTAGAACATGTTGTTTAATCTCCATGTATTTGTGTTTCTTAACAGTTTTTTTCTTGTAATTGATATCTAATCTCATAGCATTGTGGTCGGAGAAGATGCTTGATATGATTTCAATTTTCTTAAATTTACTGAGGTTTGATTTGTGACCCAAAATGTGGTCTATCCTGGAGCATGATCCATGTGCACTTGAGAAGAAGGTGTATTCTTCTGCATTTGGATGGACTGTCCTAAAGATATCAATGAGATCCATCTCACCTAATGTAGCATTTAAGACTTGTGTTTCCTTATTAATTTTCTGTTTTGATGATCTGTCCTATTGCAATTTTCCCAATTGTTTGGGGTTGATTTTGTAGATATTTTTTCTTCTGCTGTATTTCTTGGCTATATAAGTCCCTTTAACATTTGTTGTAAAGCTGGTTTGGTGGTACTGAATTCTTGTAACTTTTGCTTGTCTGAAAAGCTTTTTATTTCTCCATCAGTTTTGAATGAGATCCTTACCTGGTGCAGTAATCATTGTTGTAGATTCTTCCCTTTCAATGCTTTAAATATATTCTGCCATTCCTTTCTGGCCTGCAGAGTTTCTGCTGAAAGATCAGCTGTTAAACATATGGGGTTTCCCTTGTATGTTACTTGTTGCTTCTCCTTTGCTGCTTTTAATATTCTTTGTGTTTAGTCTTTGTTAGTTTGATTAGTATGTGTCTTGGCATGTTTCTCCTTGGGTTTATTCTGTATGGGATTCTTTGTGCCTCTTGGACTTGATTATTTCCTTTTCCATGTTGGGGAAATTTTCAACTATAATCTCTTGAAAAAATTTCTCATACCCTTTCTCTTTCTATTCTTCTTCTGGGACCCCTATAGTTTGAATATTGGTACGTTTGACATGGTCCCAGAAGTCTCTGAGACTGTCCTCAGCTCTTTTCATGCTTTTTACTTTATTCTGCTCTTCAGAAGTTATTTCCACCATTTCATCTTCCAGTTCACTGATGCGTTCTTCTGCTTCAGATATTCTGCTATTGATTCCTTCTAGAATATTTTTAATTTCTGTAATTGTGTTGTTTGTCTCTGTATGTTTATTCTTTAATTCTTCTATGTCTTTGTTAGTTGATTCTTGCATTTTCTCCATTTTCTTTTCAAGGTTTTTGATCATTACTATCACTATTCTGAATTCTTTTTCAGGTGGTTTGCCTATTTCCTCTTCATTTATTTGGACTTGGGTGTTTCTAGTTTGTTCCTTCATTTTTGCAATATTTCTCTGCCTTTTCATTATTTTTTTTTTTACTTATTGTGTTTGAGGTCTCCTTTACCAGGCTTCAAGAAAAGTTGAATTCTTTCCTTGAAGAAGATTGAATTCTTTCTTCCTCTTGGTTTCCGCCCTCCTAAGATTGTCCAGTGGTTTTTGTATGAGCTTCATATAGGGTGAGATTTGTGCTGAGTTTTTGTTTGTTTTTCCTCTTATGGACAAGGCTGAGTGAGGTGGTACTTTGTCCGCTGATGATTGGGTTTGTATTTTTGTTTTGTTTATTGTTTAGATGATGCATCCGTCACAGGGTGCTACTGGTGGTTGGGTGATGCCAGGTCTTGTATTCAAGTGGTTTCCTTTGGGTGAGTTCCCACTATGTGATACTCCCTAGGGCTAGTTCTCTGGTAGTCTAGGGTCTTGGAGTCAGTGCTCCTACTCCAAAGGCTCACGGCTTGATCTCTGTTCAGGAATGAAGATTCCACAGGTGTTTTGTTATGGCATTAAGTGAGATTAAAACTAATATCCCAAAATGAGAAACCAAAGATGAACCCCAGACAAATGGCAGTTACAAATTCAGGCAAATAATAATTAAAATAATACAATATACCCATATACATATACATACGCACACACAAGCAAAGTCAAAACAGTCCAACAAAAATAAAGTACAGTAGATTGACCTGGTGAACAAAGGAAACCAAAAATTATATCTACCAGTTAAGAGCAAAACTAACTTAAGCACAAACTGGAAAACAAAACTAAAGCAAGGTGCCAAGTGGGGGATAAAGCAATGGAAATAAGACTAACAAATACGTTGAGAATAAAGAAGAGAAAGAAAAGACAGAGAGAATAGATATGCAAAGTTAAATAGAGATCAGGAAGCAACAGTTAGAACTGGACATGGAACAACAGACTGGTTCCAAATAGGAAAAGGAGTACATCAAGGCTGTATACTGTCACCCTGATTATTTAACTTATACGCAGAGTACATCATGAGAAACACTGTGCTGGAAGAAGCACAAGCTGGAATCAAGATTGCCAGGAGAAATATCAATAACCTCAGAGATGCAGATGACACCACCCTTATGGCAGAAAGTGAAGAGGAACTAAAGAGCCTCTTGATGAAAGTGAAAGAGGAGAATGAAAAAGTTGGCTTAAAGCTCCACATTCAGAAAACTAAGATCATGGCATCCGGTCCCATCACCTCATGGCAAATAGATGGGGAAACAGTGGAAACAGTGGCTGACTTTATTTTTGGGGGCTCCCAAATCACTGCAGATGGTGATTGCAGCCATGAAATTTAAAAAAGGCTTACTCCTTAGAAGGAAAGTTATGACCAACCTAGATAGCATATTCAAAAGCAGAGACATTGCTTTGCCAACAAAGGTCCGTCTAGTCAAGGCTATGGTTTTTCCAGTAGTCATGTATGGATGTGAGAGTTGGACTATAAAGAAAGCTGAGCACAGAAGAATTGATGCTTTTGAACTGTGGTATTGGAGAAGACTCTTGAGAGTCCCTTGGACTGCAAGGAGATCCAACCAGTCCATCCTAAAGGAGATCAGTCCTGGGTGTTTATTGGTAGGACTGATGTTGAAGCTGAAACTCCAGTACTTTGGCCACCTGATGTGAAGAGCTGACTCATTTGAAAATACCCTGATGCTGGGAAAGATTGAGGGCAGGAGGAGAAGGGAATGACAAAGGATGAGATGGTTGGATGGCATCACCAACTCAATGGGCATGGGTTTGGGTGGACTCCTGGAGTTGGTGATGGATAGGGAGGCCTGGTGTGCTGCAGTTCATGGGGTTGCAGAGTCGGACTCAACTGAGTGACTGAACTGAACTGAAGATTTATATACGTTAAAGATTAACTGCAAGGGTAAAAGAGCAGTAGGAAAGTCAAACAAAGGAATAAATGTAGAAAAAAATAATAATAGGTTTAAGAAAATTAAAATTTTTTAAAGAGAAAAGAAAAGAAGAAGGAAAACTCCACAGAACTGCAAAAGCCCAATGTAGAGGCAGAGGTTTATGACAACAATGAAAAATGTGACTGAGGGGGAAAAAAAGCTCAAAAGCTTAATTGGATTTCTTAGTGCCAATAAAATAGACAACTACAACAGAGGGGGGGAAAGGAAGAAAAGAAAATCCTAAAGAATCTACAGAACAAGTCAAAAAATAAGAATAATAAATGTTTTTCTTGAGTCACTGCTGTCAGAGTCCTTTCCCTCACTAGGGGTCACAGCCCACCTCACCTCCCTAGGATGCCCTCCAACACTGTGCTGATCTCTGGACCTGCTGTGGGGGCAGCTCAGATTCTAATCTGGTCCTACTCCTGTGTGTTCTTGTCTCCAGTGTCCACAGCTATCAGAGCGAGTGCATTTTCTTTTGTAGGAGCTCTCAATGGCCTTTTATATATTCCATCGACACAGAGTCTGCTTAGTTGGTCATGTGGATTTAATCTGCAGCTTGTACAGCTGGTGGGAAGGTTTCGGGTCTTCTTCCTTAGCCACACTGCCCCTGGGTTTCAATTGTGGTTTTATTCCCAGCTCTACATGTGGGTGGTCCACTGGGGTGTAACTCCTGAGGCTGCCCTGGAGGTCTTGGGTTTGCCCCTGTGAGGGCCAGGTGTGGAAGTGGTGGAGCTGCTTGGGTAGCAGGGGTTCTGGCTGCACCAGGTACTCAGGGGGTTTGCAGCTAAGACAGCAGGAAATATAGTGCTCTAGAAGGGTATGGCAACCAGTATTGACCAATATGCTCCAGTATTCTTGCCTGGAGAACCCCCTCTCTGACAGAGAAGCCTGGCAGGCCACAGTCTACAGGGTTGCAAAGAGTCAGACACAGCCAAAGCGACCCTGCATGCAAGACACGAGACTTTTTTTTTTGCCTGTGGCAGCTCTGCCCCAGTGAGAGTTGCGTGAAGGTGGCATAGCTGCTTGTCTTGCAGGGACCTTGGCAGCACCAAGTGTGCAGGGACACAGACTGCCTCCACCACAGGAGTTATGGCCCTATCAGAGTCTTTTTCGAGCCTCTTGTAGCTGGCCATCAGAAGGCCCCTTTGGCCAGTCTTTCTCTGTGGCTTAGAACTTAGAGGGCTCCCTTGCCTGAGATCCTTCTCTGTTGTTCGGTGCGTCAGGCATATAGAGGGCCCCCCTGGCTGGGGTCCTACTCTGTAGTTCAGTGTGTCAAGAGTTATTTTTCTTTAAGCCAACTCATTTAATTGAGCCTTGGGTACTCAGGAAATTACACATTTTCTCCATTAGATTTTTTTCCTCTGAATATTATTAGAACTTAATATGCATTAGAATAAATACATGACTATTAAACCTTAAAAGGGATCCTTCACATATATTGAAAGTTCCCTCTCTCGTACCATTCCCTCACATGCCACTAGCAAAATGTGTACCACACTTTAGGGAACACTGTATTGTAACATTATAAATGCAAGGAGGAAGCTGTTTACATTTGGGAAGATCAGGAGAGGCTTGAAGCAAGATGAGGAGGCATGTGCAGTGAACCTAACATTTATGAAGAGGATATTTTTTAACCACTTTATTGAGGTATGGTTGACAAGCAAAAAGCTGTACATAGTTAACGTATACAACTTGAATATGGAAAGAAAAGTTTAATAAATAAATTAAGATGACCACATGGAGGGGAGCTTGCTTGTGGCTGCAAGGCTGAGGGTAAACTTCATGGAGGAGAAGGCTGGGTCTTGACAGAAGAGTATGACTTTTCACAAGCAGAGATGGAAGTGGAAGGAAAGGCATTCCTGGCAGAAGAAATAGAAAACAGACAGCTCTTGTTTGGGGCTGGAAGAGCAGTTGGTGCTTCAGGCTTGAGGGACTGTGACTGATGTGCAGTGGGAAAGTGTCCCCAGGGCAGGGCGCTGAGTGAACTGCCAGGAGCCAGCATTTGGTTGGCTATGGGCCCACCAGAGTCTGAGCCGGATATTAGAATCCACTTCTCCTTATGGAACTTGCACCTGAAGGTTCGCCCACAGCAGGAGCGTGCATGTAGGTCATGGCAGACAGGCCAGAGGAAGGAAGAACTAGGTTTGGAGTTGGTCTAACTTGGGTTTTAGTCCTGACCATGCCACTTAGCAGCTCCACTTCTCTCCACAGTCTCATTCTCGTCTGCAGAACTGGGCCTGATAATGCACAGGGCAAAGGGGGCTTGTGAAGAGTGTGAGAGCATGACCGAAGCCACCTCTAGTCCCAACTCCTGGACCCCTGAGCCCTGTCCACCCCTCTTCCACCTCCAAGTACAGCTGGATGTGGCTGGTGAGGAGACAGCAATGAGCTTTAAACACTTTCACTTTGGGGAAATGGACCCCAGACTTGCTTATTTCAGGCCTTGGACTTCTCTGTCACCTCTACTGGTGTCTCTAAGGCTCCAGCTCAGGTGAGGACCTGCATCTTCCACCATAGACACAGCTGCTCCTGGCCTGGCTCAGCTTATGTGCATGCTGGGAAGGCCTTTCCCCTCAAAAACTCCACCTGAAGACACCATAGTGAGTCTAACCCCTTCCTAAAGCCGTTGCACCCCACCTCCAGCACAGTGCTCAGCACAACGGGTAGCTGATCTTCCTGGCACCTTTCCATGGGCAGTGATCTCGCATCAGTGGACCCACCAGAAGAGCAGCCACAAGCACCACACAGCCAGGAGGCTCACCCTGCTAAGTAAGAAAGGGTGAGAACGTATCCAAAAGACTCTTGGGTTAGTGGGAATACTAGGACCAAGCATGTGGAGCTTTTGGAGAGATTGTCAAGGAGCAAAAGAAACATGGAGGAAGAGGAGGAAAGAAGCTCTGCAGGGCAAAGTAGCAAGGTAGCTTGCTGATTCATGGGCTAACACTGAGACAGCCTCTGTGCCAGGCACTGCACCTGGCAGACTCAACACAAATTCCACCCAGTCCCTCAAGGTACTCACAAGCTGCTGGGACAGAGAAGGTTCATGAGAACATGGAAGATTTGTAACAATTCCAGGACATCTGTGTTTAGGGACAAGTGAGTGACTCGTACACTCAGGGCTGAAAGTACTCAGAGGAGGAAGTGAGACTGCAGACTGAGGATGGATGAGGAGTGGGCTTTCACTGCACAATGAAGATTGAGCTGAAGCTTGAGGGGCAGTAGGGTTTGGGAACAGTAAGGAGAGACAGTGAGAAGGGGACGAGAAGCACTTTTTAACTACCATGTGCCTGATGCCTGTTAAACTAACAGAAATCTGTCAACAGCCTGCAAGTTAGATGTTTTCATCCTCCATTATACAGATATGGAAAATTGAGGCTGGGGAGGTTGAATAACTTTGCAAGCTCAGATTTTCAAGACACCATGGACTTGGGGAGTGGGGGATGAGAATAGGGCAAGTTAAAATGTCACAAAGATATTCTTTTTATCAAGATTCAGCCATTTTTAATAAATAATAATCCTTGGATTGCTGTAAACTTTTGGTTAATTCCATAGTTCTGAAAACATTGATTCTGAATTAGGGAAATGTAGATTCAAATCCTCAATCTGCCATTTCTACCTGTGTGACCTTGCAAAGTTACTTCCATGGCTGCACCATGGAGTGATAAGTCACAAGGACAAGATAAATAATATAATGAGTACCCCATAGATTGAATGGGCAGAGGGGTTTGTTTCAGGGAGCAAAGAGAGAGAAGGTAAAGGGATTACCTGGGATAGGTTCTGAGTGTTGCTAGAGAGCGTGTCCTTGACACTTTAGACAACCAGATCATTGGAAAGTTCCAAGCAACGGACTGATATGATTTGCTTTATGTTTGTAAAAGCTTATTGTGGATGCTGAACAGATTATAAAATGCAGAGATAGAAGAAGGAAACCCAGTGAGGAAGATGTTCACTTTAGTGTTCTTGGGGAGAAGGTAATGGTGGCTGGGGTTAGGGTGAGAGAAGTGGAGGTGACAGTGAGAAATGCTTAGATATGAGACAGTTTTAAGCAACTGCTTGGCTTCCCAGGTGGTGCAGTGGTAAAGACTCTGCTGGCCAAAGGAGGACACAGGAGATGTGGGTTCGATCCCTAGGTTGGAAAGATCCCCGGAATAGGAAATGGCAACCCATTCCAGTATTCTTGCCTAGAAAATTCCATGGGCAGAGGAGCCTGGTAGACCACAGTCCATGAGGTCTGAAAGAGTTGGACACAACTGAGCACGCATGCACACATGCACACAAGGAACAACTCACAAGATTCAGTGAATGAATCAGGGAGGGAGAGGAACGCAGTAAAGATGTCCATCCCCCTTGGAAGATAAAGAGAGATATGGTGGAGAAGGTGCTGAATTTGGAGATAACCAGACAGGGATTCAAATACTGGCTGCCCCATGTACTGGTTAAGTTCATTTAGTCAAGAAGGAGCATGTGACTCCCAGTGGCAAATAAAGCAGGAAGTCCCAATGAGAAAAGATGCTGAAGCATCCTGGCTGTGGCCATGGGGACACTGGTGACTGGGTAAGGGATGAAGAAGGGCTGAAACTGCAGAGGGGAGGATGTGAGGACATGGAACACGTGCTGTAGACTCTCCTTACAAGAAGCTCAGACAAGAAGAGGGAGAGGAATGAAAACATCAAGGGACCCTGGGAGAAAAGAGGGGTTCTCTGCCTGCTGATCTGTTCTCTTCTGTTGGCTTTTCTTCTCTGGGGGCAGCTAGCAAAGGCATGTAGGCCCAGTGGAACAGGCCAGTGGAGACCTCAGCCAAGCTGCCTCCTCTCACTTAGCTTCCATTTAGGTATCTATAAAGTGGATCAAGGGATTTCTCGGGTGGCTCAGTGGGTAAAGAATTCGCCTGCAGTGCACGAGATGTGGGTTTGATTCCTGGGTCAGGAATATCCCCTGGAGGAGGGCATGGCAACCCACTCTAGTATTCTTCCCTGGAGAATCCCATGGACAGAGGAGCCTGGCGGGCTACAGTCCATAGGGTCGCAAAAAGTCGGACACGACTGAAGCGACTGAGCACACATGCACGAAGTGGACTCAACTGATATATACTCAGGGCTATTGTGAGATCACAATGATGATTTAAAAACTGCTTAGAGGGGGGCTTTCGTAGACCAGGTTAGGCTAAACTTGTTGACTTGGGTAGTGTGTACACAGGTGTGTTTAGTTTATCATTCACTCATTCCTCAGCAGCTTCCTCCCTCCCCTTACTCCCCAAACACTTCCAAAGCATGCCTGTTCCTATACAGACTTCCTCACCTGACCCCTGAGAATATCATCCGGAGTCCCACGTGCACAGCCCAGTTGAGTTCGATTCTGCTTTGACTATCAGGGCATCCCATGCATTTTAGGACTGTCTCAAGACATCATGGTTCTGTCTCTTCCAGTCACTCTAAGCTTTTTTCAGTCCATATTTACAACTCTGAACCTACCAAGACTTGTATCTTGGACCCAGCATAAGTGAACAAGAGGGCAGGGACCAAACTGTTCCCAAACCTTACTTTCAAGTTTTGCTATGTTCATAAATCTTTAAGGTTTTTTGCATTAATCTGTTTTCCCAAGATGCTTCACTCTTTGTCTTTCACAGTTGCTCTGGGACCTCTATTTCCCAAGACCTCTTTTCTGACCTCCAGTAGGTCCTCTTGGAGGCCTCCTGACACTTTCTACAGTTAGCTGCAAAGCCCAAGCAAGGATCACACCATCCTGTGACTTCTCAGTATAATTATCTATTTCCCCAACAAGGCTTTGCTGCTGCTGCTGCTGCTGCTGCTGCTGCTAAGTCGCTTCAGTCGTGTCCGACTCCGTGCAACCCCATAGATGGCAGCCCACCAGGCTCCTCCATCCCTGGGATTCTTCAGGCAAGAACACTGGAGTGGGTTGCCATTTCCTTCTCTGCCAACAAGGCTTTAGGGAGCCTTAAAGTCAGTGTCTGCCTCCCTCTGTAGCCTTGTTCTGGCACAAAGGTGGAGCTTAAGGGATGTGTGTGGAATTATTAAAGAAAGCTGAAGAGATCCTTGATGTCTAGGGGCCTGGCAGAAGATGTTCCTAGCACAGGTACTTGTGTTTAGTTGCTCAGTCATGTCTGACTCTGCGACCCTATGGACTGTAGCCTGCCAGGGTCCTCTGTCCATGGGATTTTCCAGGCAAGAATACTGGAGTGGGTTGCCATTTCCTTCTCCAGGGAATCTTCCTGACCCAGGGATCAAACCTGTGTCTCCTGCATTGCAGGCAGATTCTTTACCAGTTGAGCCACCAGGGAAGCCACACAGGTACTAACTATACCAAATATTTAACAGTCTAGTAGTGTTGGTTGCTCAGTTGTATCTGGCTTTTTGCGACTCCATGGACTGTAGCCCACCAGGCTCCTCTGTCCAAGGAATTCTCCAAGCAAGAATACTGGAGTGAGCTGCCATTTCCTTCTCCAATTTAGCAGTCTACCCTTTCCCTTTCTGGGTCTGACCAATTCTTCTTCATCCTTCTTGACCCACTCAAAGAGTCACTTCCTCTGGGAAAGTAACTCCATCTCTTCCAGACCAAAGAAGTTTCTCTCTGGTGTTCCCCCAACATGTGATCCTTTCCCTGGAATAGCAGTGATCACACTGTACTGTTGTCTGTGGATATGTTGGTCACCCCTCCTAGATGGTGACTTATACCTCTGTGTCCCCAACACCTAACATGAGGCCTGCCTGGCCAGAGCAGATCCCTGGGGACTGTTGAAAGAATGACTAAATGACTGAATGGGAGAGTGGGTGAGTAGATGGATGGATGGATGGATAGATGGATCCCACTTTAGACCTCTTGTCCCAAAGTCAGAAAGTTTTGCTTTCTGGGTAGCACAGAGCCCTAACTCTGCCAGGCTGAGGCTCTAGTTGGACCTGCACCCACAGTGCTCTGTGACCGTGACAGACAGGCCCCCTGTGTCTGTGAGCATGGGTCTGATGACATCAGCCTTGGGCAGTACTACAACTCCGCTAAGTAAGTGAAGTCACTCAAGGCTCTCTGGCTCTGGCAGAGTTGATTCCAGGAGTCATGGCCCTTCCTCATTGCCAGGCTATTGAGGCTGGAATGAGCTGCCAATCCAGCACAACCTGCCCCATGTCATTTATCCCATGGGGCTGCAGCACTTTCAGTGAGCAGCTGCATGTGTGTGTGTGTGTGAGAGAGAGAGAGAGAGAGAGAGAGAGAGGATTTACAATGTGACTCATGGACAGAGCCTTCTCATTGGCTGCCAAGGGTCCCGGCTCCAGTCTGTGAATCTCTGGGCTGCCAGCACTACCCTCCCCTGGGAAGGCAAGGCAGGAGAAAGAGGGGAGAGTGGAGTGAGACTCCAGGTGTGTCTGACAAGGAGCCAGGTACGCCTAGTGGCCACACTGGGCATGCAAGAGACATCTGGCTGCGTTCGTTCCCAGTCTGCAGCCTGGCAGCCTCATGTTCTGCCCAGATTTCCCCAGGTCTCGGTCAGGACTGGAGCCCAGAGTCTATTGGCAGCTGTCACTTACAGAACTGGATCCGTCCCCCAGCGGAGCAGGGAGCTGTGTCACTTAGAACTCCCGAGTACCACATTCCTTTACTGGTCGCTGTCACACTCCCGGATTAGGCTCTGTTATTGGCCCCTCAGTCCTGCGAGCTTCTGCAGACGGAGCTGTGAGCTAGCGGCAGCAGAAATGACAGCACTGGGAACGGGCGGCCAGGGATGGTGAGGGCTGGCAAGGTGGGTCCCCAAGGGCACCCCTGCTGGCCCCGTCTGCAGAGGCAGATTTGGTGGGGGCTCACTAGGGTTCTCCTGGAACCTGGGCTGCTCGACCTGAGTGGAGCACCAAGCAAGGAGGAGGGGGAGGAAGGGGGAGAGAGAAGAAGGGAGGGAGGGAGAGAGGGAGAGGGAGGAAGAGAGAAGAGAGAGAGAGGTTGGGAGAAGCTCCTAGCAGGCTCTAGTCCAAGTGAGAGGGTCAGGTCTGGACAAATGTGTGCCAGGAGCACAAGTGGGATTTGGATGAGCCATGTGTGTGAGAAGCAAAGCTGAGGTGATGTAAGCACCTGGGGAGGAGCACAGGCAGAGGAGGAGGAGGAGGAGGTGGGGGGAGGAGGAGGAGGAAAAGGAGGAGGAGGAGGCGGCGGCGGCAGCCACAGGGCGGCTGCCAGTCCAGAACAGAATGATGGGCAACTCTCACCACAAGCAACCGAGGAGTAAGAGCCAAAGCGGGATGCATTCAGCAACAGGTACTCTCTTCCCTTCCCTCCTTTTTCCGGGGCCCCTCCAACCAGGGCCTCCCCAGCTACAGCCGCGCGGGGGCCCCTGACCCTTGGCGTGACTTTCAGGGGCTGGCTGGGGGCGGGGAGAGCTCGAGGGAGATGCCGGTGAACTCCCAGCTCCCCTGCTCCCGCGCCAGCCCGAATTGCATAAGTCAGAGCTCCCCAAGCTGGTAGGGGCCAGCCTCTTTGCCAGCAACCCCATGTAGCCTCTGGAGGGTAGCTGGAGCGTCAGGGAAGTGAGCAACGTGCCATGGACTGAAGTTTATTGCTAAGATTGTGCTTTCTGTCTGCATCCAGTAAGCAGAGACCTGGAACCATGCATGGCTTATCCTTTACGAGCCTCCTTTGTTATTCCAACCTTCATCTCCCCCAGCTGCCCCCACCCTGCACTGAACACCTACACCTCTCCTGCCTCTACCTCCTATGCTGCATGCAAGGAATGATCCAGATGAATCTGTTTCTTGCTGTGTAATGCCCTGCCCCCACCTCCTGCCCCAGCCCTGGCAGAGAGCTCTCCTCTCTGCAAGGGCGAGAGGAGCATGTGCCAGCTTTGAGCTTGTTGCCCTCCTACCCTGGGTGTGCCCTGCTTCGCCCCTGGGCCCTCTCCAGACAAGGACTCACTCAAAGGTGCTGGTATAGCTCTCCCCAACAACCCCTTCCTGGATGCTAACAGCATGGAAATCAGGGAGACGGGATCTGCAGACAACTTTTCCTAGCCCACCATCCCAGACAGTGCAAGAGCAACATGGACGCAACTTCTCTTGTCCTGTTCACTCCCCACCAGCTCTTTTCCTTCCTGCTTTTCCCTTGGTCACTGGGAAGCACCCGATCAGGCAGCAGCAATTAAGCTGAGGGTACCTTCCCTGTCCTCCTTCCTCTGTCTGGATGGTGCCCCCCTCCCTTCTCAGCATCTTTCCTCTCAGAGAAGCCTGTGGTTTTCCTCTGTACCTGTTGGGGAGGCCCTCAGCTACCATGCAGGCCAGTGGGAAGGAAGAAAGAAAAATTTTTGCTAAGTTTAACTCCAGTTTACCATCAGAAAGCAGCAAATAGGTGTCTTGCTGAAAGCCTGCTATGCTCAGGCCCAGAGGGTTGTCCAGCCTTTTCCTGGGGACTCAGCTGGCCATCAGGCTGAAGGAAGTTGTCCAGAGCCAAGCAGTCCTAGGGGCAGCCCTAGAATGGGAGTCTCATGGGGTGCAGTGGGAGGGAAGCTACAAAAAGTGACCTGGGATGTGCTGCCATGCAGGCTGATGGCCACGGGGGCCCACGTGTCAGAGCAGGTTCTGGTTTGGCCTCCTGGATGGGCTGAATTGGGGCCCCTATGGTGGACTGAGCCAGTAGCAAAGGTTCTGGGCATTGGAGTTTCTTTGGAATCTTCCGTGGACACACTCTTCTAAGGCCACCATTAGGTGAATGGCCCAACCGCCAGCCGCTAGCATCCTGCATCTCTGCCACAGAAGCTCGGGACCTGCTGGTGTTAAATAGAGATGCTCTGTACAGGCCACGATGGGAGCTTGAGGGTAACTTTCTATGTAACTGCTGGTACTACAGCTCAGGACAGTTACTGACTGCCATTTCATCTTTTAAAAACTGCTCTGCATCTTCAATGCCAGCTCCAGTCCAAGGTCATCCTGGAAGCAGTAACTACTGGACCAGCTTCTGGCTGCCTGAGAAGGGAGTCTCATGACCGATTCTTCTCTCTCTCGCTTCACCTCCTGCCCTGCTTCACTTCTCAGCCCTTGGCTTCCCCCAGCACTGCACTTGCACACTCACCATCCCCAGGCAGTCCCAGAAGCCTTGGTTGAACATTCATGCTCACCCGGCTAGCTAGAGAAAGGCTGGTTAGCCTCCCAGGCCCAAGCTGCCCACAGACTGGACAAAGAGAGGAGGGAAGCACAGGAGACAGTCAGCTAGTGGTCTAAGGGAGGGAGCAATGCCTTAATCATGGGAGGCAGTCTGTCCTGTGGTTACTAGGAAATGCTTCATGGAGAAAAAAACACCTCCTCCATTGCCCACCCTTACATGCAGATTTCTTTCCTCAGAGCAGTGTCTCAGACCTGTGTCTCCTCCTACTCTACACCCTCTCCCCTTGTGGTCGAGACCACACCCAGAGACCACCTCCAGAAGCTTGGCCTCCAAATCTCTACCTCCAGCTCAAACTAACACAGTGGATTGCTCCATCTCCATCTGAATAGTACACAGGGGTTTCACACTCAGCCGAGCACATCTTCTTGTTCCACCCTCTGCCCCTGCAGAGAAGCTCCCCTTTCTCTTTTCTATTTTCACTTGCTGACACCATCATCTCTCCAGGAACCCAAACTAGACACCTGGGAGTCAGCTCCTCTTGCTCTCTCATCTCATACTTAAACTCATCCACCCACCCATCCATCCATCCATTCAACAAGTCTTTACTGTCGAGTCTTCTCTGAGACCTGGAAACCCCTCCTCTTATCACTGTCAGTGTCTGAGTCCAGGCCTTTATTATCTCTGGCCCATTCCAGAACTAGGCTCCCTGCCTCCACATTTGCCTTTCTCCCGGCCATGCCTAGCAAAGTCCCCAGAATGATCTGCCCTGCACTCCCTTGCTATGAACCCAAAGCTTGCTAATTTCAGGAGGGGAGGTCAGGATTGCTCCCAGCATGTACCCAGCGCATCCCAGGTGGCCCAGGAGATCATTTGCAGGTGGTATAGACAAAACTTTTTTTGCCTTTCAGAGTTCTGGGCATATTTTAATGTGCATTAGGAAAAATACAACTAGTAAATCCAACCCACAGTTACTCATATATTTTTAATTAGGGCAAGATTAAGCATTTTTAGAGTAAATCTCTTTTAATAAAATGGCCAAGTAAGTAAATAGCATAGGTGGTGCATGAAAAAAGTTGAGAATGCAAAACAGTATTGCCTGAGGTTTGGAAAGCACCAGTTTCTAGGGTAAAATATATGTTCCTTAGCACAACTTAGAGACCTTCCGTGATTAGACCCTGCCTGCCTCTCTGGCCTTACCTCCTTTCACTTCCAGTTGAACTTGATATTCATCCATCTTGAATCACTTGTGGTTTACCAAGTACACCATGCCTATTCAACATGTCCCTGCTTTAACAAGTGCACTTTCCTCTGCCTGGATCCCTGCCTCTAACCACCTATCTTCTCTTGGCAATTTCCTAGCCATCCTTCAAAACCCTGATTAGGTGTTACCTCTTCTTTAAAACCTTACCTGACCAATCTCCTTCCTCCATACAGAATTAATTAACAGAGGTTATCCTTCATTCCTCTGTACTGATTTGGGAACTTGTACATAATTTTATCATCGCTGGCATTGTCTTTTTTCCAATGTGCTTTTCTTTTGTCTTTTTAAAAGTAAGGCCTTTTATTTTTAAGAACAGTTTTAGATTCACAGAAAATTAAAGAGAAGGTATAGAGATTTCCCACATACCTCCTACCACCACACATGCATAGTTTCCCCCACCAGAGTGGTACATTTGTTAAAACTGATGAACCTACATCGACACATCATAATAACCCAAAGTCCATAGTTTACATTATGGTTCACTCTTGGTGTTGTACATTCTATGGGTTTGGGCAAAGATATAGTGACATATATCTATAGTTACAGTATCATACAGAATATTTTCACTGCCCTAAAAGTCCTCTCTGCTTCACCTCCATCTCCCCTCCACCACCACCACCAATCCCTCTAGCAACCACTGATCATTATAATATTAACATAGTTTTGCCTTTTATAGAATATCATATAGCTGGAATCATACAGTATGTAGCCTTTTCAGATGGTTTCCTTCCAGCATTGTCATTTTTATGGTTGCTGTTACATGCTTATATGCCCTAGTAAAATGTGAGCTTTTCTAAGATAAGGCCTAAAATTGAGCTTCCCTGGTAGCTCAGCTGGTAAAGAATCTGCCTGCAATGCGGGAGACCTGGGTTCGGTCCCTGGGTTGGGAAGATCCCCTGGAGGAGGGCATGGCAACCCTTTCCAGTATTCTTGCCTGGAGAATCCCCATGGACAGATAAGCCTGGTGGGCTACAGTCCATGCTGTCTCAAAGAGTTGGACATGACTGAACAACTAAGCTCGGCATAGCAAAAAACTTATTTACCAGAGGTTGGAGGAAAACTGTTAACCAGGTCTTGGAAGGCTTCGGTTCTGATTTCTCTTGGCTATGAATGAGCAGTGTGATCTTAGGCAAGTAATTCACCTCTGCTACTCCCATCCTTCAGCTGTAAAGCTGTAAATCCTTAAGGGGGATTCTTATCACACACACCTCTCCCCAAAACTGCCAAGGGGGCTTGGGAAGATATGATATGAGATGCTAGGAGAGCTTTTAAAAAGTTGAGATTGCTTTTCAAATGAAACAAGTAATTGTAGTTGTAGATAGAAGAATAGCGTGGGTCTTGCCCTGAGAATGGAACCAGAAGTGAGCTTTGTATGTTTGGGGGACCATGGGGAGCAGCCAGTGCAGTTGCAAAGCAAATGGAAGTGGAGGGTGGGGGCAGGGTAGTCATAGCATGTGGAAACCCACCATGACCTTAGAGCATAGGTTGCTTTGACTCTGAAAAGACTTGTCTACCAGGCTCCTGAGTTGGAATTGACATCTCATCAACTTTCACACCCCTTTCACTTCTTGAGTGAGTGTAGCCATGTTGCCCTATGAATATGTATGGACTTTAGGGGAGATACATGCTAGCGCCACCCTAACTACACAGCATTTACATAGCTGTGCACATATGAACCATCTATATGAACAAGTATCCCACAGAGAAGAGACAGGGAACCAATATCACACACGTACTGTGTGCCAGCACATTTTTTATTGACGTATAGCTGATTTACAGCATTGTATTCATTACTGCTGTGCGGCAAAGTGATTCTGTCTTACATATATATGCATTCTTTTTTAATGTTGTTTTCCATTATGGTTTATCATAGGATATTGAATATACTTCTCTGTGCTATACAGTAGGATCTTGTTGCTTATCCATTCTGTATATAAATGCCAGCATGTCTCATTTACAACTTTGCTTAACCCTCAGAACAACCTCCAAGCAGGGACTGATTTTTTTTCGGGGGGGGGGGTTGTTTTTTGGAAAACGATAGAGAAACATTTTTTTTATTTTGATAATTCTCACATATTGCATTCAATTTCCCATTAGTATAGCTCCTATTTGTTCTGTGAAACAGTTTTCAAAAATGGTTCGCCTGAAGGTGAGATGACAAGTCACAGTCTTGGACTTGATCAATCTCTCCTTGTAAATGACCCACACCAAGTTTTACTGCTCCCTCCCCACCCCCATCCCCACTTTCCTCCTCCAGGTACCCCTCACCTTTTCCCGCAGAATGCCTCTGACCTGTACCAGCTGGAGCTAGCCTCTGCTCATGGGTGGTCTTGTCTCTGCTGGGCAGGCAGGGACTATTGATGCTGTTTTACAGAGGAAAACACTGAGACTCAGGGGTGAGCTGCCTCATGGTCCAATAAAAAAGAAGTTGTAGAGGCAGGACTGGAAGCCAAGCCTGTTGGACTGTCAAAGCTTGTGCCTACTGCGCCATGCCACGTGCTTTTCAGCATCTTTGCATCTGTGACAGGAGTTAGTAGTAACCCTGGAGACCGGGTGCGGTGAAGGGTGGATTCTGCAGTTCTATGCTGATAAGGCTAGCAGATCTCTATAGCAACAAGGACTGCAATTCCCAGCCTTGTAGAAGTCCCACCATATATCTGTCTAATGACATGTTTTGGTTGTTGGAATAACTGAACTCATTTGAAGCTCCATGTTGGTTCCAGAAGCTAGAGCTGATTCCTGAGCTAGTGAGAAAGTAGGGGAATTCTTGAGTTTAAGCCCAAATTGGGCAGTGAGAAGGGCTTCTAATGTGGAGATAACTGATATCATACTGATTTCCACCTCCCTTTCCACCTCACCTTGCTCATTGTCAAGCAGCAAGGTGACCTGTGCTTCAAGATGAAGATGAGTCCACCATTCTCTCCTCTGTACCTAAAAACAATGCAGAAACGATCTCATTGCATTTACCAGGCATTTTTGTAGTTGACCTAACCCTTTCATAGTCCACAAACTTATGGAATCCTCAAAATCTTTGATTTCAGTTTGATGGATGCTGAAGTGGCAGAGACTTATAAGGGAGTCAGGTAGCCTCTATTCACCTGGGAAACCTTCTTCCCAAAGGCATAATTCCTAATCCAATTTAATGAGCCCATTGGAAGGTATGGAAGAAATTGAAACTCTAGGCCACCAAACAAAATATTTCCTGGTGCTCCTCACCTCCCACGAATGAGAGACATGTTGAAGGTATGGCATGGGCCCTGGGCTTAAGGCCAATGGTGATACTCCCACATTCCTTGGACCAGAACTAGAAGAAAACAAAAATTGGGTATAAAAAATTACAGTAACCCCCCCCATTGTCAAATAATAGGATAATGGCTAAGTAAATCTGATGCAGCCAGCCTCACTGAAGTGCAGTGGAGTGCTAAAGAGCTAATTATGAAGACAGTTGAGCAACATGGACAGTGCTTATAGTAAAGCGCAATATAACATGCAAATGGCATGATACAAAATTTTATCGAGGCTGAGCTTTACAAACCCTGTAAAAAAAAAAGCATGTCTGCACATGAGCGAGGATTGGAATGGTATTTGTGGAAAAAGCAAAACTTAATTTATTGTGGGTGGCAGGCTTATTGGTGAATTTTTCTTTCTAGACTTCCATTAACGTTGTTATAATGCTTGTGCAAAGAAAAATAAAAACCATTAACATATAGAACAAGCACCCTGGCAAATCATTCTGTCAAGCTGAGAGACCAAATCGTATCATGTCCCTGAGCCAACAAAGAGAGTTGAAAGACGTAAATGCAAAAGTCTGCGCCTCTTTTTACAGAAAGAAGCAGCCACAGGGAACGGGGAAATGTGTGGATTTAGTGTGGGAAACCTCAGGTTTGAATTCAAGCTCTGACCCTAACTTAGGGTCTTCAGCAGAAGTAATTTCACTGCGGTAGCCTCAATTTCTTCATCTGCCACAAGAGGATAATTGTAATCACCACCACCACTTTACAGGGCTGTGGTAAGGAACCAATGGTGCAGGATGTTCTGAAGGGCTTTTTGTGAGGTGTAAAAATGCTGCACAGTGTAAGCCTTATCATGGTAGAGATATAAAGACTTGGAAACAAAAGTAATAGGTATTGTTTGTCCCTGTTCCACCTCAGTTGACAACAAAGCCAGGCTGGGCCTGTGCCGCTGGATGGTTTCAGATGTCTTCTCTGATTATAGAATGCCAGTGAAATGTGGTCAAGCATGTGAGGCTTTCTGGTTTTAGCCATTGTTGGGGAATATCTGGGGCAATGTTATAGGTTTTTCTCATCTAAAATGTTTAAAATTCATGGAGAGATGAGAATCATGGATGTAGAACTTGGTGAAGACTTCCACAGCTCCTTGGGTTCTCAGCCAGACTTAGCCACCTACTAGCTGTAGGCCTTTGGGCAAGGGACCTAAGCTCTCAGAGTCTCTGTTGCCTCCTTTATCTGGCAGGATTCACAGTGTCTCCCTCATAGGGTGGTTGTGAGGATGAAATAAGATGCTGCGTGCAAAACCCCTGGCACATAATAAGCTAGGAGAACAGGTGTGCTGCCATCATCACTGTCTGAAATTGTCAGAGGAAGAGAGGTCTCTAGGGATCACCTGATTCCAAGCTTCTCAATGGGTGCTGAGAGGGGTCTGGAGGGAGTCTTGTGGGAGCACAGTGTGTACATATTATAATATTTGCATGTCAATGTTGAAAAGTCTTCTATGGGAAAAGGAGACTTTTTGTGTATCATGGTGAGACCTGGTTATAACCCAGTAGACTCCCACAAAGCTTGCATTTTATAGACCCACACAAGTGAGGTGATGTGCCCACAGTCACCTAACTACAGGGATGAGATTAATGTGGGCCACAGTCCAGCTGCTCTCTGCCCCTGCCCTCACCCATACTGCTGTTACCACTGCCCAAGAGATGTCTTCATGGCCTCTGGGATTTCCTCATCACCCTGGTGGAGACACCCTGTGCCACGTAGCCACAGCCGTATAACCAAACTAAGAGAAGACAGACAAAGCTTTGACATGGAGAAGAGGCAAGAATGATGCTTGAGATGATGAAGAAAGATGCCCCTGCAATGTGGTCCTGCATGCTGACAGGTCAGCTCTGCATCATCCCCAGGTGGTACTTCCAAACAATCTAGGCTGACATGGCCTCCTAAGTGCCATCTGCATCCCTGTAGAGTAAATGGTCTTTGGAGAAAGATGAAACCTTCATCTTTCTCAACAGCAGATTTTCTATTTAAAAAGTCAATCTCCTATCAAATTCTCCAAGAGCACAGATGGAGGGCTGTGGGATCCCAGAAGTGAGATGAGGCTCCCAGTTGCTCCCTGCCATTCGAGTGGAGCATGTTATCCACGTCTGGTTTCTGGCATTGGGGAGGGTAGCACAGAACCACCTCTGTGAATTCCTTTTGTGGAATCTGTAGACTTGGAAGTTGGTGGGAAGTGGGTGCAGTTTACTGATTAGGCCCTTTAGGCTTGACTCAGAGATGTTCCCACCTCCAGTGCCACACAGGAGATAAAAGGCACATACTATGTCTTGCATAGTGCTCCTCTGAAATAGTCTCACCCACCTAGCAGCCTGGGACCTTACTCCTGCTTCTGAGAACCTAACTTCAGGGGCCTGACTCCTGGGATTTCTTTTTTTTTTTTTTTTTTTTGAGGCTATAATTGACCTTTCTTTAAGTACAAAATGACAACAAAACAGCAACAACAAAGACAATAAAGCAGAAACACAGCAGAAAACATTTTACATATGCCTAGAACAATCAAGGAAGAATACATAAAAATACAATAATAATAGGATAATTTAAATAATTCTTTTCAGTCCTGGAAGCTCTAATGGGCAAAATGGTGAGGCTCCAAACCCAATTAACAATAAGGTTGAACGCACACACAACGCACACACATCTACACATACACATATACAATTTATATATATATACATATATACATATATATGACTTTGTACCCTGAAAACAGAGAATCACTATTTTCTAAGAACTGATGGAATAAAAATGGGCCTCATTATCTCCAAGGCTACAAAATTAGAAATGAATTAAAAATTAGAGGAAACTCATAAAAATCTCCTAGCTCCCTGTTAATTTTTTATCTTTTTTAAACAATTTTTGTAGAAATCACAACTAAAACAGCAGAAGTTAAAGAAAATTGGGATTTCTGACTTACTTTCATTGCAGAACATTGATGCTCCCCCCATCTCTTTTTCCAGACTCTTGATTACCCCTGTCCCTGTACCATGGATGTCTTCCTGGACATCTACTCCCACCTTTGGTTCTGTCACCAACTCCTTCCTCTTCTCTGGATACTTCAGGGCCTGACCTAGGGGACAGGAGCTGTATGATGAAGG
Source organism: Bos javanicus (assembly GCF_032452875.1). Classification (NCBI taxonomy): domain Eukaryota; kingdom Metazoa; phylum Chordata; class Mammalia; order Artiodactyla; family Bovidae; genus Bos; species Bos javanicus. The sequence continues at coordinate 80,443,316 of NC_083897.1, read as the reverse complement.
TAAAGGGCAAAAGGGGGAAGGGTGAGATCTCTTTTGGTGGCCACCCAAGCCAGAGTCCTGATCCAGAGAGCCCAAGGTCACACCGCTTGTTCTGAGGATGAAGACAACCGCCATCCCCATCATCATCAGGCTTCCACCACCACCCCCCAAAATGAAGTGTATGTTGTAGAAACTGACACACACCAATCATTTCCCTGCCCAGGGGCAACTGTTTGCCTTGACTCCAGCCAGAAGAACACAAAAACCTGAGTTGGGAGACAAAAGGCAGATATCAGCTGAGACTCTAATTGTGGAGTCTTCCCATCCCAAACAATGTGGCTTCAGTTATGCGTGATGGTGGCCCCCTATCACAGCAACAGCAGCTATAGCTCCAGCCTAGAGGAACCCAGGTGAGAAGAAGCTGCCAAGGGGGATGACAGACGCCAGGGTGAGCCAGGCAGGCCAGGGATGATAGCCGATGGGAGACCAAGTTGACCATCGATGCTTTTGAAGGGGGGCCCTCCTGAGCCTTAGGGAGAGACAGTGGAAGACATAGGCCAGCCCCAACATTGCTTCTATTGAACTAGGCAGCATTCTGAGCACTTTGCAGATATTAACGCATTTGATCCACACAACAACCTGATGGTGTAGGTACTTTTATTATCTTCTAAAGGGATATATAGTTTAGAAACTGTCGATTATGTAACTAATCTATAGATTAGAAACTAAGGATCAGAGAGGGTAACTTGCACAAGGGCACACGGGGTTCGAGTGCAGATAGTAGGTATCTCAAGTCTGTCTTCTTAACGACTCTGCTAAGCTGCCAACGTAGGAGAGCTAAGCCAGTCAGGCCAATTTGCCTTCAACCCACTAGCTGGGCTAAGGCTGGACTTCAGTCTCTACTAAGAATTAGTGTAATGATTCCCAACCTGAGGAGATTTAGAACACCATCAATGCCTAGTCTCCACGCCTGAGAAATTCTGGTTTAATTGGTCTGAGATGAAGTCCAGCACACAGGGGATATGGAGGATAGGGTGAGCAGCAATTTTGGTGAGAGCTCCTCAACTTAAAAACACACAGCACCTCTCCCATCCTGACAAACATCTAACTCCCAGCCAGAGCTCTGTCACTCCCTCCACCTATGGCTTTCTTTCCTCTCTAACCACAGCCAGACTTCCTGAGAGTTGTCCCCCCTCCCCTCCCATTTCCCTCCTTAACCTGCTGCCGTCTGGCCTCTGCAAGCCGGCCTTGCCAAGGCTACTACCCCTCTTGATACTGCCGCAGCACACATTCACTGCTTGGTCCTCAGCCTACTTAAATTCTGGAATGCAATTCCTGATGTCAATTGGTCCTTTCTCCGAGAAGCTAACCTTCTCCCAACCTCCGGGTCACAAACCCATTGTCCTTGTCTGGAAATTTCACATCAGTCTTTTTAGATGGCTTTTTTTCTCAAGCCATACAAATATTTCCTGGGGCCAGGGCCTCCAGAGATCCACAACCCTGCCCTTGAGAAGCTGAAAGTCAGCACAGGAGGGATTCAGTATCCTCGTCCTTGAGGTGACAAGGTGGTTCCTCAAGGGGAGCCGCCCAACTCCTTCCCTCAAGCTGCTTCCCTGTCTCTTTGTACTTCTGGCAAAAATAGGAAAGAGAACAAAGCTCTGGCTAGGTCTTTTCACTCTGTGAGCGAGAACTCTCAATACTTCTCTTCCAGTTAAAAGCCGGTTACTGGGACAGGGTGCAGGCCAATGCCTGTGCTCTTTTTGCCAGAAGAGTCATGGAGTCCCTCTGCAATGAGCTTCTGGCGTGCACGGATTGTTTCCTGGGCCCTTGTGTTTCTAAACACACAGAAACAAATTGAACAAAAATGCATTTTAAATGTTTTAAAACCAGCGATTCTCTCCTGTTTGTGTCCTCAGAAAATAGGCTTTGCTAGCATTTGCAGTACTGATTCTAGAATGCTGGAAGGGTGGAGATGGGAGAAGCAGTGAGGGAGGCCAGCAGGGTTCTCCACCCGATGCTATGGAGAGAAAAGGTGGACTCTGAGTCGCATATTCTCTGGCTGTTGGGCCTTGGGAAAACCCCTTTCCCTCTCAGAGCTTCAGTTTCCTCCCCTGGTACTGGGACCCATCATCATTAGCTCCTCTGTCTGTGGCAAGGATGCTGGGAGATGACCCCTACCTGCTGAAGGCACGATACTCTGCTGGAGTAGGCACTCCCTAGGAGTTGTGGAAGCTGAATTGAATTGTGTTCGGCCATCATGCACAGACTTGTTCTAGGCCAAGAGAGAAAGTGTGTGTGTGCAAGAGAGATTTGCAAAAAACAAGGCCTATCTCTCTGCACGTCTCTCCTCTGGAAAGGAAGGGGCCCGCACGGTGACAATAGACCAGGGGCGCTGACTCAGACAGCCAGTTCCTGCTCATTTCCCCTCGCCGCAGGACGGCCACCGAACGGGAGGTCAGCCCTCCGTGGGGCTTTGAATCAGGCCTTTGGCTGAGAACCTTTCCTAGAGAAAGACGAGACCAACTCACAAACAGGTCTCTCTGTGAGAGGACGGACTGGACCAGTGTGGCTGTGGGCAGGCAAGTGGGGGCAGTGGGGAGTGGAAAAAGAGAGAGAGGAAAACTCACTCTTTGAATCCTGCATTGCTTTCCCTGGGCTGGGCGGCCTAGAAACAACTTTACGGGCAACAGAGCATGTGACTGAAGGGGCCAAACTGACCCGGCCAGGGTGCTGGGAAACGGGGTTCAGGAGGAGTCGCTGGGTGCCCACGGAGGAGCCCAGGAAAGGGATTCAGAACAGCGTGGAGCTCCTTGGCTCCCTGCCCCCAGTGTGGAGTTGCCGGATGTGGAGTCTTAGTTGTCCACACCGCTAGGATGGAGAGAGCCGAGGCTATCACCCTCTTCTGGAGCCGGGGAGGTGAGTCGCATGGAGGAGGAGCAGGTTCACGGGCTCAGCAGAGGTGGCATGGGGAGGAATCAGCGCTCGCTGAGGGAGAGGGCTGAGCACTCGGAGGTGTCCTGAAGCAGCCTGGACTGTTTGGGGGAACATAGGTCCCTTTTTAGTCCTAGAGGCATATGAGGAGGGACAGGCTAACCACTTGGCAGAGGGGCTATAAAAGGAATTAAAAATTGGGTGGCTCTGGAGGAGGGGAGGGTGGATGTGATCACATCCCAACCCTGATAATCTGGCATTCTAGAGGGATAAGAAAAGTGACTGAAGAATTGTTAAGTGTGTGTGTAAGAAACACTCTCTCATCTTCTATAGATCGACTTAGCATGCTCTCTGAAGCCTTGTCCCTTGCATGGTGGAAAATGCTGTTTCCGTCACCCTCAGGGCTTTACCCAGCTCCTGGACTGCTGCTAAAATGCTGATTTTTTTCACAATACCGACAGGGAGGACAGGGAGGGGCAGGAAAGCGGTGTCTGTCGCTAGTCATCTGCCAACACAGGTGACTACTAAGGGACCGAGTGCTTGCTAAGTGCAGGTCAAGCCAGAAGTAGTGGCAGTAGGGTGGAATCAATTTCAGGGTCCTGAGCCACACCAGGGGGCTCCTCTCTGTTTTGTGTGACAAGGATGTTACCTGCCCTTGACAATGTTCCTGAAGATCCAGTTACAGCTGCAGAGGTAGCTAACAGGAGCAGGAGTTGGCCCTCTGTGGCAGACTTCAAAGGAGTTTATGAGCTAAAGGAGTTTGAAAAGCAGAGTGATGGCACTGTGTGAGGACTACATGCTGTTTGGCAGGGAGAAGAAGCAGAGGGAAAGTGGTCTTTCGTCTTCAGGTCTTTGAGGGTCTGTCACAGGGTGAAGGGAATTGAGGGGGGCTCAGGAGACAGAGCTGTGTGACCTATGGACAAAGACAACTTTCTAACAGACTCTTGCCTTGCAAAGAAGTAACGAGTCTGAGTGCCTTTGGGAAATCACAGGGTGAGCCCTTGAGAAGACAAGGGCAAGTGAGAGCTGGCCTTCTTCCAAGGAGGAGCGAGGGGGGCACCAGGATTACCTGGGCTCCCTGCTTTCACTCTTGCCCCTCTCCAGCTCATTCTCCACTCTGCGGCCAGAGTGCGACCTTATAAAACAGCCCCAGCTGCTCAAAAATCCTCCAATGACCGCCCACCACCCACTGGTGCAAGTCCAGATTTATTTCTCTTCTCTATTGCCTCCTTTCTACTCTCTAAAAACAGTGCAGAGATAAGATCGTTTCTCACTCTAACGCAGATCTGACATTTCATAAATCTATGTCCTAGACAGCTGGAAAGGGCTATATTTAACCTTCCGCCTTGTAGCTTATAATGGAGGGACTCGCTTCAGGCGCTGCCTTCTAATGCTGCTGCAGGAGACCAGTGCCTTTTCTTTGTTCTCTGTAAGACCAAGACCACAGCCAGCCTCTCCCTCCAGTGGGGGCAGGCCATTTGCCCCAGAGCACCCCCCCTCCCCTCTGTCTCTAGGTGAGGGACATCCCTGTCCTACCCCCTGGAGTGTGCCCCCTCAGCTTTCTTATCTGCAAATACCTGAAAGACTCTTTAGGAAACCTATAACCCAATATGTGGGACAGCAGATGAGCTCAAGAATAGGACAGAGGACAAGGCCAGGAGGCATGGGCTGGGCTAGGCAGGGGAACCAGTAGCGAAGAAAACATCTCATCAGAGGTCTTGCTGTGGACACAGAAAGGGGGAAGGGAGTAGTGCTGAGAATGTGCTGTGGACCCTGTATACGATATTTTGCACGCATTGCCTGGTGCGATCCTCCTAGCAATCCTAGGAGGTAGGTACTGATAGTACCCACCACTGTCTCCAGTGAGGAGATGGGCTCAGAGTAATTTAGTGACTTTACCCAAAGTCAGACCTAGCTGGAAAGTGACAGAATCGGCATTGAACCTAGGCCTGTCAAACTCAAAATCCTCCCCTGCTGAGTAGGAACTGCCCTTTGGAGCAGCTCTCCCTCATTTCCTTGCGTGTCTGCAAATGCTGGAGCCTCTTGAAGGCTGTGTCCATGCTGCCCATCACGCAGGCCCCAGGCCCACCTCAGCCTCCACCCCTAGCTGCTGAACCCAGCCCAGGAGATCCGGTCTTTTGATGGTGCCCCCATGCTCTCAGGCCTGATGGGCTGACTTCCCCCATCTCTGCTTCCACATTCTGTTCTCTTCTGCCTTGCAGGTAGCAGCTATTAGGACCAGGAGTCTCAAACAATAAGCTTGTTTGAGAAAGAAATACGATTCTTTCTTCCATGTCTGCCCCCTAGACTGCTAACACTAACACCCTCTGTGGCCTTAGACAGATTGTGTCCCTGCTCTGGTCTCAGTTTCCCCAGATGTAAAGTGGGAAGATAGGATGTTCTGTAAAGGTACTCCCAGTTCTAAGAGCCCAGGTTGCCCAAGATCCTGCCCCTCTCCCAGCCCCACCCTGCTGCTTTCTCTCACACAGTGTGGGGAATGATGGTCACAACAGGCACTGGTTTGGAAACCTTCCCTAAGCCAAATGAAAGGACAGCTACATCAAAGTCACTGCCCCAGTGCCAATGGACAAAACAATCAAGTGGTACTAACAACCACATTTGTAGGGCACTTTATTGTTTATACCAACCGCTCTCACAGCCAGCAGAGTGCTAGGGAAGGGGACTCCAAGGTGATTGCGATGGTACATGCTACAGCTTTAAAAAACACTAAATTACATGGTGAGAAAATGATTCTTGCTTCCTTCTCTTTTCCAGCTTTCTGATTACATCAAGGGAAAAAGCTCAGTGTGATGCTATTCTTCACCCTCTGTAATGCTTGCTAATCTTCTTTTGGAACAGAACGAGAGCAGGCCTCAGGCTCAAAGACAGTGACAGGCAATGATATCTACATAGAATTTAATTACTCTGTTCTATTTCTTTGTATTTATTTTTACAGTTACTTTCTATTTCTGGCAAGTGTTATTCTTTTTGGTTCTTGGGTGCCATATAAAAAATTAATATATATTTCTTTAAGCAAAAAAAAAAAAAAAAATTCACATTGAGAAAAAGACAAATAGTAAATACAACCAGCGGTGCCTAGATATGGCAAAACTTGTGGAAGTGGTTCCTAAATGGTGGAAGCTTGGGCAACACTGAAAGGCGGCATTCATTCAACACCAAGATCCTCAGTGTGGCCCGTGGGGCCCTGCACAGTTTGCGCCTGCTAGTATCCCAGACTTTGTTGTCCCTTATCCCTTTCCTCCCACACCTTATTCCCTTTCATGCCTGCCAGCCTTTGCACATGTTGTACCCTGTGCCTAGAGTGCCTCTCCCACATCCCCTGTCCACCCATCAAACTCTAACTCAGCCTTCAAGACTCAGATTAAATGGCAGCTCCTCTAGGGAGCTTTCCTTCAGCTAAGCACTAAGTTCATTTATTTCTCTATTATAGTGTCTCTCTCTGGGCTATGTTTATTTTCTTCTAGGCTAATATCTTCTACCCTATTGGTTCCAAATGCATTTTATAAGAAAGAGAGAGAGAAAGAAAAATGTAACTGTGAGAGAGGAGTGTGCACAGCTCCTGGGATCACTTGGAATTGAGGCTTCCCAAATGCTGATCCAGAGCCTACAGAGGCCACAAAGCCGACTGGGGGCTGCCTCTGAGGGACAGTTGCAGGCCACATGTAGAATGTTCATTGGTGTGCAGGTGCCTTTGAGATCAACACCTGGGATCTAAGAGAAGACAGCAGGATTGGTTCAAGGAAGAAGTTGGGCTGGCATAGCTCATGACAGCCTCAGCTGACCAAGAGGAGCTCTGGAACTGGGTTGGCCCTTCAGAGTTGTTCTGAGTTAGGGTGAGTGAATCAGACATTGACATCAGCCCATATGGACCACTTATTCGATGCAGGCTGGCCCCAGGGAGGGAGCACAGTCTTGACAAGGCAGCATGGGTCTGAGGAGGCTGCTGGGCAATCCTTGAAGAGGACTGTCAGCCAAAAACACTCAGTCCTAGGCAAGTATGTGAAGGAGGGGTATCACTGTATTCACGACAGGACCTTGTCTTCCCCATGGGACTTCAGTGCTGGGAGGGCAGGGAGAATACTACAGTGGTTTAAAGGGCAGAATGTAGCTGTCAAGAGTTGGAAACTGGAAGAGTCTATTAATGTTCATTTAAAAATGAATGTCCGAGTATGAGGTTCAAGGCAACGTGCTTAGAAGCAAACAAGTCACAGGTAACTTCTGGTAGAATTAGGGTGACAGATATGGGAAAAAAACCTATTCCAGAACAACATGTGTAGAGCAATGTGTACCAAAGACCATGTGGCCACAGCATCTCGTTCTTGCTTCTGTTGGAGGCTTTAGCTTACCACCCTTCTGACAACCCTCTAAGGCATGAATTCTTGTCCTCACTCAACACATGTGAAAATTGAGAGCCCCAGATTTGCTCTAAAACTCACTGCCACTCAGATCCCCCAAGCAAGCAGCGTTAAACCACCCAGCCCCTCTCCAAGCCACGTACAGTCCTTTACAAAATGCTTATTACATATCTTCTATCTTGTCACAGCACTGTGAGGGAGCAAAATAAGGGCGCCAGAAAAAAGTTGTTTTTTACCTTTATTTTCTTAACCTGCCTGGTATGCTTTCAGATATATTCTGATCATATTTATAACAGTGACATTCTTTTTTATTCTGTTTTTTTCCTACACATTGTTAACCATCTGTGAAATTCTTCCACTACACTCATCTGGTCTTCCATATTTTATCTCAAAAATGAGAAAATTATGATCAAAATCCAGTTCATCCCTTTTGTGCTGTGAGTGGGGGAATTATATTGGTTTTTTTTTTTTTTTTTTTTTTAACTTTCAGCCTTACTCAGAAAGGCAAAACTTTCTTGGTTGGAAAAGTTAAAAATGTATGAAACCAAGAATATCTCTGATTCTACATGTGATTAATACTCTAGGAGAAATGTTCTGTGGGGGAGACTGTAGAGTTTGAGTAAAAGACCACTTAGGAGCAACTAAAAATCCCCCTTGAGGAGCTGGGTCTTGGGCAGGGTTGCTGCTCCTTGCTCCCTCTACCACCACTCCAGGCTGTGCCCTCTCCCCACCTTTGTGCCCACCATCCTCCTCAAGCTCCAGGCTGAGGTTTTTCTTCTCTTCATTCACAGCCTTAAAGATTTTCTGTCAAATGATGATGAAGGCAAATTTTGAAGCTGCCCCCCCCAATTCTAGCATCTCTCCCAATAGATTCTATTGTAGTCTCTCTGGTCCCAGAGTTCATCTAAAGCAAAGCTTTTCTCTAGAGTTTTCCAAGCAGAAGCTGTCACATTGCAGAGAACCAACAGTTGCTCTGTGTTGCACAGGAGAAAAGTCTCCATATGTTCCCAATGAAAATAAAGATTTACACGATCTGTGTCCATGCCTAGCCCTGTGTGATACTGTTTGCCATCACTATTACGGAACCATAATTAAAATTTCCCCTCTCATTATAACTGCTAAAATACCATGCTGGCCTCATGGGCTAAAGAGAGCCGTCCTTTCTACTCATTTCCTTGACTTCCTTGTAGGGAGCTTGCAATAAACAATAGAAGCTGAAGTGAGGTACAGGAGTCAATTTTGTTTTAAAGATTAGCAAGGTAAATAGATCACCCTTATTGAAGTGTAACTCTCAAAAAATTAAAAACATGACTCTCATTGAAATATATAGTGATCACCTATCAAAATTTTATTAAACTCATTGATGAAATAAACAGCATTATGGTAAAGCTGGTTTTAATTGAAATGAGATTTTAGCAGTTTCTCAAAAAGTTAAATATAGAATAACCATGTGATGATGTGAATTCGCTCAGTTGTGTCCAACTCTTTGCAACCCCATGGACTGTAGCCTACCAGGTTCCTCCATCCATGGGATTTTCCAGGCAAGAATACTGAAGTGGGTTACCATTACCATATGAGCTAGCAATTCCACTTCTAGGTATATATCCAAAAGAATCAAGAATAGGGACTTGAACAGATACTTGTACATTAATGTTCATAACAGCATTATTCACAATAGCCAAAAGGTCCATTGTTCACAACCCAAATGCCCACCAATAGATGAATGAATAGACAAGATATGGTATATCCATACAACGAAACATTATCCATCAGTAAAAGGGAGTGAAGTGCTAATCCATAGCACAGTAGGGATGAACTTGAACACATTATGCTCAATGAACGAAGCCAAACACAAAAGAAATATTGTATGATTCCATTTATGTGAAATGTCTAGAATAGGCCAATTCATAGGGACAGAAAGTAGACTGGAAGTTACCAGGGGCTGGGAAAAGAGGGAAAGGGAAATTACTGCTTAATGTTCTTGTTTGGGATGATGAAAAATTTTGGAAATGGATAGTGGCAATGGTTGTACAATATCATGAGTGTAATTAATGCCACTGAACTATATGCTTGAAATGATTTTAATGACAATTTTGTGCTATATATATATAAAACTTCATTAAAAATAGCAAAAAAAAGTGTGAAAGGCCAAAAGATATTGGAATTTTCAAAAGAATGCTGGGATAAGATAAAAAGCTGGATACAAAACTAATTCTACAAGATAACAAAACTGTAATCTTTGGGGCTATTTTTTCTATTAGACAGAAATAATTTTCATTTCTACCAGGCAAAAATCACTTGTAACTTATCAATCTTCTACTAGCTAATGTTTAACTTTACAGAGTGGGCCTTAATTAATACTGAACAGTCAAACAACAAGGATTTAGTGTATAGCACAGGAAATTGTATTCAGTATCTTGTAATAAACTATAATGGAAAAGAATTGGAAAACAAGACTATAGATATATACAGATATATGTATAGCCAAACCACTTTGCTGTACACGTGAAACTAATACAATATTGTAAATCAACTATACTTCAATTTAAAAACTTTTAAGTAGTGAATAGTCAAACAATCACATAGATGATGCTCTCCTGTGTTCTTGAAAGGGCATTCAGTAATATATTTTGCCGTGTCAAGGTTCAGATAATTCTTAACACTTCAAATAATACATGATGAACCACAGCTCTCATATAAGTCTCCATGAAGAAAACTTAACTTTAGTTTCAAGGCCTGACTCTCATGGCATTAACATCTTGGTGACATCTTCTGGGTGGCACCCAGCAAGTACAGTCTTTGGCTACTTGTCAGGCTCACTTCAGTCCATGCTAAATCCAGTATGAATCCACCAGGCTGGTCTTTCAAAACATCACTTTCACTGTGTCCCTCCTACACACAAAACTGAAATCACTCCTGATATAGTCCACACTTCCCAGACTGGTTCACAGAAGCCTCCGGAATCTAGCCTGGCTCGAAATTTGAAAGAAAGCTTTTAGGTTTCATTGCCCTCAGTCCCAGTCAGGTGGGTCTCTCCAAACTCCTTGCTGAGTTCCTGACCTTCCCTTAGGCAGACACTCCCATTTTATGTCTCTGGCCCATCTCTTATCCTAATGGGCTTATGGCAGTTTCCCAAATTTCAATCATCCATGTACTGCTGTCACAAATTTTGTTTGCTATCTGTACTGTTTTCTGATTAAAAAAAAAAAAAATGACTCTCTTTTAAAAAGTTACTTGCCCAAAGCTGCAGGTTTGATAGGCTGTTTAAAAAAGAAAAATTCACTGGTGTACTGCTTCAAATCACATTTATTTCATACGTGGTTGTATTCTAATTGTTCAGTGTGTTTGGCCTCCCTTGAAGATGGTAACTCCCTGAGGACAAGTACTATGGTTCTGGTGTCCCTCATCACCAGCACTGGCCTAAGCCCTTGGTATGTACTTACCACAAAACCTTTGGTTGACTGAGTAGCTGTCTTCCTTGATAAACTTCTTCTCAGAACACTGCTGACTTTCCCTCGGTCCCATTAGTGTACAGAGAAATGTTGAAAATGTACTCCCGGTCCTCCAGGGACATATATTCTGGCTGGAAAAACAAAATTAGGTGTTCTTGGTGAGTCCAGCAAATGTAGCTTCCCCCTTGTCCATTTTCTACTTATGTTACCTCGAAGAAGAAACCTCCCTGCCCCTGAGTTTCCTCATCAATGAAATGAAAATAGCAATGATCATACCTGCTTTGCCTCCCTCATAGAATGGATGGGAGGCTCCAATGAAGTGATAGTCATGTAAGTGCTTTGTAAATAAGAACATGATATCTATATTTTAGTTAAATATTTCCGTAAAGTTTCCATAACAATACAAGATGGCCAAATGAAAAATGTCATAAGGCAGTTTTCCAAGCTCCACATGAGTCCCTCTGGTACTCACTTACTAATGGGCAGAATGGTTCCAGAAGGCTTCTTGAGATGGGCCATGAAGCAAGAGCAGAAGGTCAGTAAGGAGTGGAGGTAAGGAAAGGGAGCAGAGATAGGTGTGGAGCATGAGAGAAGCAAATTGAATAGGGAAGAAAAACAGACACCTGCTTGGGGCTGATGAGGAGTGAGGAGGCCAGTTGGGATATGCAAAACCATATCCCAACTGGAGCAGTGGGGGCAGTGGGAGAAACGGGGAGGTGAGCCACACCTGGAGGCCTCCAGTGCCAGGCTAAGGTGCTGGGCCTTCCCGCCATGAGGTCACTGGGCAGCTTTTGAACAGAGGAACAATCTAAATCAAGCTTTAGAATGCAGCTTTCTCTAAGATTGGATTTCTTGTTTTCCTCATGATTTATTTACCATATGTATGTTTTTATTATGAGATAAAATATAGTCATTATGCCAAAAAATCACAAGTAAATCAACAAGTATTTAGGGGGTAAAAAAAGTTCCCCTCTTATCTCTCCTCCCTCTCCCCCTAGCCACTCCCAGTCACTTTCAGAGACTACATCTGTTCTTTGCATGTTGTGACTCATTCTAGATCTTTTCCTATGAATACGCCCGTGGATGTGTATCTTTTTACGTAAGTGGGGTTCTCTTATACATCTTGTACAGAGCCTTGAGATTTTTAACCTAATATGTCTATGGACAATTTCTGTGGCAGAATCTCTTCTGAATGGCTGTGTAGCATTCCTTAGTAAGACTATATTGCAACTTGTTTAACCAACCCCTTGTTGATGAAGACTTCTGCAATTAATTTTGCTTTTTCTTTTTACTTTCGTGTCTTTAAGTAACACATGCATGTGGCAAAAGAAACTCAACAGTAAAAAGCAGGAAAAGTAGTTATCCTGACTATCCCTAACCCCCACCCCCACTTTATTAGCTCCGCTTGCAAGAGGCAACCACAGAGACCAGTAGTTTGTGTGTCCTTCCAGAAGTGATCTATGTACCTGGAGATGATTTATGCATATACATAGATCACTTCTATGTATGAGAGAGAGAGAGAGTGTGTGTGTCTGTGTGTGTGTGTGTGTGTATGGAGAAGGAGGGACTTTCCAGGTGGCAGTAGTGGTAAAGAACCTGCCTGCCAATGCAGGAAATGTAATAGATGTGGGTTTGATCTTTGGGTCAGGAAGATCCCCTGGAGGAGGAAATGGCAACCCACTCCAGTATTCTTGCCTGGAGAATCCCATGGACAGAGGAGCCTGATGGGCCACAGTCCATAGGGTTGCAAAGAGTGGGACATGACTGAAGTGACTTAGCACATGGAGAAGGAGAGAGGGAGGGGGGCAGAGAAGGAGAGAACATTCTATATCAGCGCATATTTTAGCTGCATGATTCTTCTTAATGGCCGCAGAGTGTTTTATCATGTGGCTAAACCACTGTTTATCTAGCGTATCTTCTATTGAAGGGGTTATTGCTAGTAGTTTGCTATCGTACATAGTTTTATTTGTTTGACTGCAGCACACCAGGCTCCTCTGTCCTCCACTGTCTCCCAAAGTCTGCTCAAAGTCATGTCCATTGAGTCCATGATGCTATCTAACCATCTCATCCTCTGCTGCCCCTTTCTCCTTTTGCCTTCAATCTTTACCTGCATCAGGGTCTTTTCCAATGAATCAGCTCTTCACATCAGCTGGCCAAAGTATTGGAGCTTTAGCATCAGTCCTTCCAATGAATATTCAGGGTTGATTTCCTTTAGGATTGGATGGTTTGATCTCCTTGCTGTCCAAGGGATTCTCAAGACTCCTCCAGCACCACAATTTGAAAGCATCAATTCTTTGGTGCTCAGTCTTGTTTTTTGTCCAACTCTCACATCCATACATGACTACTGGGAAAACCATAGTTTTGACTATATAGACCTTTGTTGGCTAAGTAATGTCTCTCTGCTTTTTAATATGCTGTAGAGGTTTATCATAGGTTTCCTTCCAAGGAGCAAACGTCTTTTAATTTCATGGCTATAGTCACTGCCTGCAGTGATTTTGGAGCCCAAGAAAAAAAATCTGTACATAGTAGTATAATGTATGTCTTTGTTCACTTGCCTTCATGTGTACTTTGCCTCTAGTGTAAATTCCTAGAAATGACATTGTTGGGTAAAGTTCAGTTCAGTTCAGTCACTCAGTCATGTCCGACTCTTTGCGACCCCATGGACTGCAGCACACCAGGCCTCCCTGTCCATCACCAACCCCCAGAGGTTGCTCAAACTCATGTCCATTGAGTTAGTGATGCCATCCAACCATCTCATCCTCTGTCGTCCCCCTCTCCTTCCGCCTTCAGTATTTGGGTACAAGGAACACGTATTTACACTTTTGACAGATAATGCCAAACTGTCCTCCCAAGAAGTTGTTCCAGTTAACCCTTCCACTAGCTGTGTGAATCCTGTCCCCGTATACCCTCTCCCCATCACGGTGAGTAATAAAAATTTTTTCATCTGTGCCAGAGGAACAGGATGAAAGCCTAAGATGATGGGGTGGGAGTGTCATCAGGGAAGGCAGAGATGGCCCGGTTGTTCGCCATGTTCCCCATGGGTATGGCTGAGACTCATAACAGCCCAACGGTGCTTGTAACTCAAAAACATTGTGTCCCCAAGACCTTAGGTGTCTAGTGGCACCCAGAAATTACCCATGATCCACAAACCCATGTGATGCAGTCTTGGATTGCCCGAAGAGATCCTTTGTGGTTCTTGCCACCCTCTTACAGCTTCACACAGAACCTCTTCTGGACTTCTTCATGTACATCACCAGCCAGGACCAAGAAGCCTGGATGACATTCTGCTAGTGAGCAGAATTTTTCACCCACTGTTCCCAAATTCACATACACACACACACACACACACACACACACACACACACACAAGGACTACCTATAGAACTCAACACCCAGGTTCAGAATACAAGCCCAGGCCTTGGAAAGCACAGCTCACGTGTGGTCTGGGTTCCCAGACACTTGAGGTTAATCAGTTGCAAGAACAAGGGTGTGCCTCAGTTTCCTTGGGCAGCAGGCCATGAATGTGAGGATTCATGCATAAGTGAAGGAGAGGAAGTCAACTCCAGCAGCCACTATTCTTCACACCTAATGCCTCAGCAGTGCTTTACAAGACAAGCAGTGTCTGCCACTTCTCCCACTCAGTTGCTCTCTGCCATTCCCTCTCCTGCTGTTCCCCGTGGCTGTGCTTTACCTGCTGCCTGTGGCTTCTGCTTACTGCTCTCTCTCTGGGCTTCTGGGCCACCCCCACAGCTTGTGCTCGCCTGTCTGTGTGTTACATCACATTCCCCAGGGAAGGCATCTCCTAGGGTCAGTTGGTTCCTCTGCATTCTGGAGTACCTGTCTGTCTGGGTCCTCACTGCAGAACCCTCACAGCCCACCGTGTGCCCTCAGAGCCAGCTGGCAGATGACTTCCCTTGACTCAAGCACAGGCTTCCTAAATTATTCAGTCACAACCAAAAGAACAGTGCCTGGCACAGAGTAGCCACTCAATAAAATATTTCTTGAATGAATAAATAATAATCCAGAATCAAGAAATCACTTCTGTACACTTTGTTCAGAAGGGGCTATGGGTGAGGCAGGCGCACAAAACATTGTGGGACCCCTCTCTAAGGTCACATTTAGCAAATTAATTACCTGGATTTCTGATATACTTCTGTCTCGAATGTAGAGGTGCAATATTATAAGAAGAATACAGACAAACCTGAACTCAAATCCTGACTATCACTAACTCTGCAGCTTTGGGCAGGTTCCTTGACCTCTTCATGTCCTTACCAAAAAATGAGCCTCATAATATATCTGGGGCTTCTCTGGTGGCTCAAATGGTAAAGAATCTCCTTTCAGTGCAAGAGACGTGGGTTTGATCCCTGACTCAGAAGATCCCCTGGAGAAGGGATTGGCAACCCATTCAGTATTTTTGCCTGGAGAATCCCATGGACAGAGGAGCCTGATGGGCTACAGTCCATGGGTCACAAAGAGTCGGACACGACTGAGCGACTAACACTTTCACTTTCATAATACATTTATCTTACGGTGTTATTAGGAAAACTAGTCTAGACAAAGAATGCAGTGCCTAGTACTTAAAGGTGTTTAAGAGGCATTATCTATTGTGGTTATTAAAGTCGTTTTAAAAAGTTAAACCTTCTGGCTTTATCCACTAAGCTCCCAGTAAATGAGAGCATGCTTGCAATTTTAGAGATATGCTTGAATGTCTCAAGTCAAATTCTCCCAGGCACCACAAACATTTCCTCTTATTGATGTTTGTTACCAAAAGAAAAAGCCTTTTCTTCCTTTTCTTTCTGTTTGGCATTTAGCTTTGAAACAAGGCAAGTCATCTCATCAATTTGCAAATGTTCCTTTCAAATACTTACGAATTCTGTCTCCTTCTGATAGTTCCACAACCTGAGTTCTAATTTATTCCTTGGACTACTTCCCTATTTTTTTAAAATTGATTTCCAAGAAAGGCACCTTCCCAGCAGACTGGAACTCTAGTCAGGTCTCCAAATGGCAGGAGTGAGGATATCTCCATCTAATACATCAGCAGTTATGTCACCTCCCTGGTACCTGGCCCTGTGCTGTGAGCAACATTATTTCTTCAGTCCAGGAGTCAAGGTAGTAGGTGAGAAAGGGATCGCTTAACATTGCTTTCTTGCAAACTCTATTCTCTAGGGTAGGAGTCCCACAAATTGTTCATCTGCCCCGCTCTACACTGATGGACGTTGAGAATGTTTCTAGTTTCACCCAAGTGCCAACAACGGGGTGATGAGCATTCTCGTACATATATCTGTGTATATACTGGGGCTTCCCAGGTGGCACAGTGGTAAAGAACCTGCCTGCCAATGCAGGAGATGCAAGAGACTCAGGTTCGATCCCTGGGTCAGGAAGATCCCCTGGAGAAGGAAATGGCAACCCACTCCAGTATTCTTGCCTGGAAAATCCCATGGACAGAGGAGCCTGGCGGTATACAGTCCATGGGGTTGTAAACAATCAGAAATGACTGAGCAATTGAGCATGCACATGTATGAATACTTACTTAGTCTAGCTTTATGAAAGTGCAGTTACTGGGTCAAATACAGTATGAATAGTTACTTTGGATAAATATCAGAATATTGCCTCAAAAAACCTTTTAAAATTTACACTTCCATCATTTACCTCAACTATTGCATGCCTAGGTATATATCCTAGAAAAACTCTCATACAGGTAGACAATGACACATATGCCATGAATGTTCATGACAATGTTGTTTACAAGAGTAAAAGCTTGAGAAACAGCAGGAGGACAGATAAATAAAATCATTGATTATTGTGGATTAAAACAGTGGAATACTACACAGCATAAAAATGTCTGAACCAACATCAGTGTGACTATTTCTCACATATCTAATGTTGAACAAAGAAAGCACACTGTAGAAGGATATATACAGTTCAGTAATAATTTGTATAAAGTTTAAGGATGTGCAAAACAATACTGTGTATTGTGTATTGTTTACGAGCATATGCAGAGCATATTTTTAAACGTGCATGTGAATCATAGCCTCTCAAGTCAGGGGATGGCTGCCTTTGGGAGGAGGGACACAAGAGGCTTCAACTGACCCTGTAATATTTTATTTCTTTAAAGAAAATATTCCAGGACAAATACTGGGAAATGAGTTGTTCCTAATACTTTTCTGTATGTTTGAAATAGTTCAGCATCTTCAAAACAGAAGGAAAGAAAAGCAGGGCAAACATTCCCTCTACTCTTTTTGTGAAGATGAGAAAACTGAGGCTGAGACAGGTTCACAGCCCCTCTGGAGTTCACCCTTTCGTTCAGGGGCAACCAGTACACCAGAGAGACCAATAACCCCTATGAGAATGGAGCTCGCACCCTGACTCACTGAGAACTTCCTTCTGTTTCAGACTCCAGTATAAATCCTTGAAGTAGATTGCTTGGGTGATAACATTATGATGCTTGACTTCCTGACCTAAGAAGGTGACCACTGAATTTTTGCTGCTGCTGCTAAGTCACTTCAGTCGTGTCCGACTCTGTGTGATCCCATAGATGGCAGCCCATCAGGCTCCGCCGTCCCTGGGATTCTCCAGGCAAGAACACTGGAGTAGGTTGTCATTTCCTTCTCCAATGCATGAACGTGAAAAGCAAAAGTGAAGTCGCTCAGTTGTGTCCGACCCTCAGTGACCCCATGGACTGCAGCCCACCAGGCTCCTCCATCCATGGGATTTTCCAGGCAAGAGTCCTGGAGCGGGGTGCCATTGCCTTTAAATGCTGGAGTCTGCCTGCCCACCCATCTAGGGATTCTGAGTGTACTCAAATCAAGTGTTTGGGGCAAATGTTAGATCCAATCCTGATTTGGTAACACCCTTTACCCTACCATTGCACCACAGATGCAAGGAAACAGGAATATTGCCAAGCTCTTCCTAGAACTGAAGTTTTGCCACAATGCCTCCTGCAAGCAGCATTGCCCTGATTAGGTGACACAATGGAACCATTAGCCCTTATCAGCAGCACTTGGTCTAAAACAGAAACTAGGAGGAATAGGAAGGGCAGTCCTCAGTGCTTGGCCCTGTTGCCATGGCCCCTGTTGCCATGGTTCCCAAGCACTTTTTGCTTACTATTTCTTTCTACCATTCATGGCATCCATCAGCAAGCAGGACCTAGAAGCTCTCTGAGGCAGACCAGGGAGAAAGTGATTAACAGAAAAGGTAAGAGTGAGTAGGGAAGTAATTAAATGAAAAGAATTTGGTGTACAGAAACATGAGGCCGAGAAAACAGTTTCTTTTAAGGACTCTTCTTGACATGTGATGGATTGAGGTGGCTGGGTCAGAATTAGCTGAGAAGTGCCTATTATGCAGCTGCTTTGGGTTTCAAGTATAGCAACTCTGCGCCCTAGATTTTCCAGAAAAGTCCCAGTTTAAAGTATTGGGTTCTGTTTGTCAGACCTAGGATCCTGATTTGAGATTCAGAAAAATAAGGTCACTGTAGTTATAGTAGCTCTCTAAATTATCCAGGAAAAGCTGACTTAGAATTCACTCTGCCCCCACTGGGTGGCAGGGAATCCCCACAGTGCCTGCCCCTGGGCACTAAAGACCTGAGTAATGTAGCCTTTTATACTGCCAACAAGCATCAGAGTGCCTCCTTGCCCTCCACACCCCTGTAGCTCTCTACAGGGTGTGTAGCCAGAAAGGGATAGGTTTTGACCCCCATAAACCTAGGTTTCAATATTCTCTGCATTTATTCTGTCAGTTTGGGCAGTGCTCTGAGCCCCAATTTCCTCATCTGTAAAATAAGAACAACAATACCAGGTTTATTCCAAAGAAAAGTGAAGTCACTCAGTCGTGTCCGACTCTTGGCGACCCCATGGACTGTAGCCCACCAGGCTCCTCTGTCCATGGGATTCTCCAGGCAAGAATACTGGAGTGGGTTGCCATTTCCTTCTCCAAAATTATAGATTATTGAGTTTTGATACAAAGTAGCCATTACAGTTTATCAGGTAATTAAATATACTATTATGTGCTTAGTCGCTCAGTCGTGTCCGACTCTTTGCGACCCCATGGATTACAGCCCGCCAGGCTCCTCAATTCATGGGGACTCTCCAGGCGAGAATACTGGAGTGGGTTGCCATGCCCTTCTCCAGGGAATCTTCCCAACCCAGGTATTGAACCCAGGTCTCCCGCATTGCCGGTGGATTCTTTACCATCTGAGCTACCAGGGAAGCCCAAGCAAACATCAAATGAGATGTTTACCTTTAAAGCTCAAACAAAAGTTAGTTATTAAAATTAATCCCTTCATTCATCCAGTAAGTGTCTACTACATGTCAGGCTTATATGAGGCCAGTCCTGGGGGTACAGACATGAGCAAAACAGACAAGGTCCCTGCTAGCATGGAACTTTCAGCCCAGGGGAGATGGCAGACATTAGCCAAAGAATCACCCATTCAGAGTTCACACAGCGGAGAGATGAGGTAGAGCTGTTCTTTCTAAAAGCTGGCTCTGGCTGCTTTGTAGAGTGAGGCAGTGAGAGAAGGGGCTGGAGGCCACTTAGGAGGCTTCTGCCAGCCACAGTAGCGTGGGCTAGGGTGGTGGCAGTGGTGGCAGTGATGGTGAGAAGTGGTCAGATTCTGGATCTATTTTGAAGGTAGAAGCAACAGAACTGGATGATGGACTGACATTTCAGAGCAAGGAAGAAGCAAGGAGGTATCTTAGCTAGCTGTGTCCCCAGGACTGGGGCCACTGGAGCCACAGAGACAGTCCCAAGGCTGCCGAGGGAGCCCATGTGAAGCTTGGGTTTCCTCTCTTCTCTGTAGCTCAGACGGTAAAGAATCCACCTGTAATGTGGGAGACATGGGTTTGATCCCTGGGTTGGAAGATCCCCTGAAGGAGGGCATGGCAACCCACTCCAGTATTCTTGCCTGGAGAATCCCCATGGACAGAGGAACCTGGCGGGCTACAGTCCATGAGGTTACAAAGAGTCGGACACAATTGAGCAACTAAGCACAATCACCCTTCTGTAGAATGGTGCAGTTCCCACCAAATCTGTTTGCTAGACTTGATCTTAATCGTTTAGTATTTAAAATCTTGCTTTATAGTTGATAATAAAGGCAAATATATGGCATTCTGTCTTTACAATGAATGCAGATTTCCTCTTAATGGGAAATCCTTTGCTTCCAAATTTCAAATGGAAATTTTATTTCCAAATAAATTTGTAATTTATTTGTAATTGAAGGATAATTGCTTTACAACACTGTGTTGGTTTCTGCCATACATCAGCATGAATCAGTCATAGGTA
This sequence comes from Bos javanicus, assembly GCF_032452875.1. Classification (NCBI taxonomy): domain Eukaryota; kingdom Metazoa; phylum Chordata; class Mammalia; order Artiodactyla; family Bovidae; genus Bos; species Bos javanicus. The sequence continues at coordinate 80,423,302 of NC_083897.1, read as the reverse complement.
TACATATGTCCGCTCCCTCTTGAACATCCCTCCCACCTCCCACTCCATCCCACCCCTCTAGGTTGTCACAGAGCACTGGTTTGAGCTCCCTGAGTCATACAGCAAGTTCCCACTGGCTATCTCTATTACAAATGGTAATGTATATGTTTCCACGCTACTCTCTCCATTCGTCCCACTCTCTCCCTACCCTCTGCATCTGCAAGTCTTTTCTCTATGTCTCCATCAAATGGAATGTTACTTTAAAAACAACATAGTTTCCATTCATTTAGGATGCTGAAAAACTTCTTCAATCTAGGTGATCTCAGGGCCAGCATATGTTCTTTAAATTGCATTCCTTTCAAAGCTCTGGCTTGGTATTTTTTTGTTCTGAGAGGCTGGGAGAGAAGAGGGCCTGAAAGGAGAGGGGGGAACAGAAAGGCCCAAAGACAAAGTTGAGTTTCATAACAATGATGGACCATACTTTATGCTTTTCAAAGGAATTTCATGCCAATTATTTGTTGTCATGTTTTGCAAATTCAGGACCAGAGGTATGTCCTGACTCCCAGTCTGGTGATTTTGATACTTATAGCACTGCCAAGTCCTTAAGTTCGGGGGCTAGGTGGGGGAGGAGCAGAGCTCTCCATGAAAAACAAAAATGTTTCAGTAGACGTACAAGGCCCTTCTTTATCGAAGCAATTTATTTCATCTGCATTGAGAATGATTGTTAAAAGAAAATTTGGTATTTTCCCACACCACTTGTCTGCTACACACATCAGCAGGGCTTTCATTTCTCAGTCCTTGCAGGCCCACCCTTCAGAAGCTATTATCTGCTTGACAACTGGCTGAGACCTCTTGTCTCTTTTCCTCTCTCAATTAAACACTAAGGATTGAGGTTCCCATCTGCCCTGGAGCAGACAAATCTTTTGTTATACCTGTTTCCAAGAAGCTGAAGAGCTTTATTGCTTTCTCCAACCTCTGTAGTTCTCTTTTCAAAACACTTGACCCTCAACTGCAGATGGTACATGAAATTGGTTTCCCAAACTTTGAGCAAGGCTCTCCAAAGCCCACTGTTTCAACCCTGCCTCCACCCATCCCTGAACCAGGAAAGAAAAAAACCACACACGTTTTCCTAAGTTGTTGTTTTTTTCTCTCTTTTGTAAGCAATCTCATCTTAACATGAATGTGGCAAACTCCTAGAGAGAAATGGTAGGATGTATCTCCACTGAGTAGGTTTTTCTCTCCATAGTGGATGGGGCTGACCTGGCCATCTTTGATAATGCTGTGGGTAATTGCGCTTTATCCAGGATGGTGCCTTCCTCTTCTATGGGAAGACAGAGGGAGCCTCAGGTTCAAGCTGAGCAAGGAGCCAACAGATGTGGAGTGGCTCCCCATGCACAGGGTTTTGAGGGTGAGAGGAAAGGGAAGGTGAGGAAAGAAAAGGGCAGAAAAGGAGGAACAAGAAAGAGTAAGGTGAGAGGGGTATTTGCAAGTAGAAATAAAGCTATGAAAAGAATAATAGAACCTCTAATTTTTTTGGTTGAAAATATTAATACTTTTATATAAACTATTATACTAAATTATTTTCCAACATATAAAATTTAAATGAATGTAATGGTTTCATTATTGTAAAAATATCACATTTGTCATTAAAACCTCAAATAGCACTGAAGAGTTTAAAGTGAAAAATTTGAGTCGGAGTCCTTCCCCTTCCCTCAAAGCCCTCCTCATGGCCCGCAGAGGCCCGTTAGTGGTAGCAGTTTTTGTGCGTCCTTGGCAGACAGACTAGCTCTGTTCATATGCAAACTTCAGTGTGCTTTCTAGATGCATAAATGAGATCATACTATTTATTATGGCCCATTCCTAGCCCTTTTTTCCTTAAAATTAATAATATCTGGAATTTTCCCATTTTGTTTTTAATTTAATTTTGGGGTAGTTTTAAAACAAAGGTTTTTTCTTAATTGAAGTATAGTTGATTTACAATATTGTGTTAGTTTCTGGTGTACAGTAAAGTGATTCCATTATACATATATATATTCTTTTTCATATTTTTTTCATTATAGTTTATTATAAGATATTGAATATGGTTCCCTGTGTTATACAATAGGACCTTGTTGTTTATTTTATATATCCCAAACTCCTAATATATCCCTCCCCTACCATTTCCTCTTTGGTAACCATAAGTTTCTTTTCTATGTCTGTGAGTGTGTTTCTGTTTCATAAATAAGTTCATTTATATCATTTTTTACATTCCACGTATAAGTGATATGCGATATTTGTCTTTTTCTGACTTACTTCACTTTTTATGATAATCTCTAGATCCATCCATGCTGCTGCAAATGGCATTATTTCATTCTTTTATGGCTGAGTAGTATTCCATTGTACATATGTACCACATCTTCTCATTTATTTTCATTGAAGTATGGTTCATTTACAATATTTGACATATTCCCATTTCTTCTCATAGAGATCTACTTCATTCTTATTAATGGTTGCATGACATCCCATTGTATATGTGCCCTGTGGTGTGTGGAACCCTGTTGATGGACATTTAAATGAAATAGGGAGCCCAGAGCAGCACCACCCAATAGAAATTAAAGGTGAACCACAAATGTGAGCTGCCTATAGAATTTTGAAATTTCTAGTAGTAGCCATATTTTCTTCTTGCTGATTTGAGATGCCACTTTTATACATGAAATTGTTTGGGACTATTTTATTTCATTCACCAATTTGCCTATTTCTACACCATTTCCAGTAGCCACATTTAAAAAGTAAAAATGAAAAAAGAACTTCTAGAAACAATTTTTAGCATAGTTGGTTTTTTCCATTATATATCTTGCTTCAGTTCATTTCCATACTCAAAAAAAGTAAAGAGATGAAACTTTTATGAAAATTTTTAAAATACTTTAGTATAAGATTGTTTCTCATTGAAGTATAGTTGATTTACAATGTTGTGTGTCAGGTGTACAGCAAAGTGAGTCAGTTACATATGTGTGTGTGTGCATGTATATATGTATATTTATATTCTTTTTCAGATTCTTTTCCATTATAGGTTATTACAAGAGACTGAATATAGTTCCTTGTGCTATACAGTAGGTCCTTGTTTATCTGTTTTATATACATTAATGTGTATCTGTTAATCCTAAGCTTCTAATTTATCCTCTCCCCACCCTTTCCTTTTCAGTAATCATAAGTTTATAAGAAAGAGATGAAAGTAATCTTAAGAATATATTTTATTGAATCCCATGTATCAAAAATATTATTTCAACATGAAATCAATATTAAATATTATTAGTAAGATATTTAACACTCTGTTTCATACTCAGTCTTTAAAATCAGGTGTGAATTTTACACTTCTGGCACATTTCAATTCACACTAGCCAATTTCAAGTGCTCAGGAGCCACACATGGCTGCTAGCTGTGGTCCTGGACAATGGAGGTCAACCAGACAGAGGCCCAAAATGTCACCCAAGTTGTGTGTCTCTGTGGCGGTAGGAATGGCTTAGAGTGGCAGAAGCTGAGGATGAAAACCTCAGTGTCACCACTTGGGACAACTCCTGGGCCCTCTTGGGTCGTTTGTGTGTGGATCCCCATAAATTTGCTGTATGCTGCCATGGTGCAAGGCAAAATAGCTGACCCACGCACAAAAACCCCAGCTCCTTACCCCCTGAGGGGCTCTAGCTCTGCTGGCCACAGAGATAAAGAAACGACCTTGAGTGCTCAGGAAGTGATTATCTGGGGCCTGCCACAGGTTCCCCTTTCTTTGCTTCCAGAAGTGCATCTGTTCGCAGCTTCTCATTGTACTTAATGAGCACTGTACCCAATGCTCCATTTCCTTTTTTTAAAAGTAGAGTGATGTGCCAATGGGGCTCTGAGGAAAGCCCTTCACTGGTGTCAGAGAGGGTGTGGTGGGAGGAACCCACACTGTGGCTTACTCAACTGTAAGATCTTAACCCAGAAGCTCCCAGAGCTACTGTGTTCCCTGGTGGCAGTGGCAACAGCGATGGTGGCCCAGCCTAGAGCATGGAATGGTGAGCATGGGCATGATTTCATACTGCAAGGGGATTTGCAATGGGGTTGGAGGTTGGCGCCTGGATGGGTGCTGGCAGTATGGGAGGAGGTAGGTGGCTGGAGGACACTGAGGATGGGGAGGCCATCTTTGGCCAGGTTTGGGAAGCATTTGGACTTCCCAGCAGGCTTGAGGGCTTGCCCCCAAGTTGGCAGGAAACTGAGAAATATGATTATCTCCTGCAGCACAGCATGCTGTCCCTGGGCAAAGGCAGTGGCCCCATGCCCACTGCCTGACTGATTTCCAAACCAGCCCTACCCCAGCCTAGCCTTTCCCTGCTGGCCATCCACAAGAATCCACGCATGCTGGTGAGCTGCTCCAGGGGCTCAGAGTGGACTCTGAAACAGGAGAAAGGGAGCTCTTCTTCACTGGCCCCTCTCCCGGTTTCCAGGGACTGCCTTACATGGGGGTGCTCAGCCTTCTTTATGATCCAACTCTCACATCCGTACATGACCACTGGCAAAACCATAGCTTTGACTAAACGGATATTTGTCAGCAAAGTGATGTCTCTGTTTTTTAATATGCTGTTTCTAGGTTTGTCATAACTTTTCTTCCAAGGAGCAAACGTCTTTTAATTTCATGGCTGGAGTCACCATCCTCAGTGATTTTGGTGCCCAAGAAAATAAAATCTGTTACTGTTTCCACTTTTTCCCCATCTATTTGGCACAAAGTGGGACCAGATACCATGATCTTAGTTTTTTGAGTGTTGAGTTTTTAGTCAACTTTTTCATTCCCCTCTTTCACCCTCATCAAGAGGCTCTTTAGTTCCTCTTCACTTTCTGCCATTGGAGTGCTATCATCTGCATATCTGGGGTTATTGATATTTTTCCCGGCAATCTTGATTCCAGCTTGTGATTCATCTAGCCTGGCATTTTGCATGATGTACTCTGCATATAAGTTAAATAAGCAGGATGGCAATATACAGCCTTGACATACTCCTTTCCCAATTTTGAACCAGTCCATTATTCCATGTGCGGTTCTGTTGCTTCTTGACCTGCATATAGGTTTCGCAGGAGGCAGGTAAGGTGGACTGGTATTCCCATCTCTTGTATGCGAGGCAGCAAAAGAGACACAGATGTATAGAACAGTCTTTTGGACTCTGTGGGAGAGGGAGGTGGGGGGATGATTTGGGAGAATTGCATTAAAACATGTATATTATCATATTAAAAAAACAGAATTTTCAACAGTTTGTTGTGATCCACACAGTCAAAGGCTTTAGCATAGTCAATGAAGCAGCAGTAGATGTTTTCTTGGAATTCTCTTGCTTTTTCTATGATCCAGCGGATGTTGGGAATTTGATCGCTGGTTCCTCTGCCTTTTCTAAATCCAGCTTGTATATCTGAAAGTTCTCTGTTCACATACTGTTGAAGCCTAGCTTGAAGGATTTTGAGCATTACCTTGCTAGCATGTTAAATGAGCATAATTGTACAGTGATTTGAACATTCTTTAGCATTGTCTTTCTTTGGGATTGGAATGCAAACTGACCTTTTGCAGTCCTGTGGCCACTGCTGAGTTTTCCAAATTTGCTGACATATTGAGTGCAGCACTTTAGCAGCATCTTTTTAGAATTTGACGAAGTTCAGCTGAAATTGCATCACCTCCACTAGCTTTGTTTGTAGTGCTGCTTCCTAAGGCCCACTTGACTTCACACTCCAAGATGTCTGGCTCTAGGTGAGTGACCACGTCATCATGGTTATCCAGGTTCTTAAGACCTTTTGTGTGCAATTCCTGTGTGTATTCTTGCCACCTCTTCTTAATCTCTTCTGCTTCTGTTAGGTCCTTGCCATTTCTGTCCTTTATTGTGCCCATCTTTGCATGAAATGTTCCCTTGGTGTCTCTAATTTTCTTGAAGAGATCTCTCGTCTTTCCTGTTCTATTTTGTTCCTCTATTTCTTTGTATTGTTCACTTAAGAAGGCTTTCTTATTTCTCCTGGCTATTCTCTGGAACTCTGCTTTCAGTTGGGTATCTTTCCCTTTCTTCTTTGCCTTTTACTTCTCTTTTCTCAGCTATTTGTAAGATCTCCTCAGACAACCACTTTGGCTTTTTGCATTTCTTTTTCTTGGGGATGTTTTTGGTCAACATCTTCTGTGCAGTGTTATGAATCTCCGTACATAGTTCTTCAGGCACTCTATCAGATTTAATTTGAATCCATTTGTCCCTTCCACTGTATTATCATAAGTGATTTGATTTACATCATACCTGAATGGCCTAGTAGTTTTCCCTACTGTCTTCAATTTGTCTGAATTTTGCAATAAGGAGCTCATGATCAGAGCCACAGTCAGCTCCTGGTCTTGTTTTTACTGACTGTATAGAGCTTCTTCATCTTCAGTTGCAAAGAATATAATCAGTCTGATTTTGGTAGCTTTCTGCCTGATCCTCTAAGCTGAGGCCTCCCAACAAGTTGAGCCTGGGCCAGAGTAAAAGTACTAGGAAGACAGAGCAGCTTCACGGCAAATCAAAGTCCCATATGCATACAGTGGCCTCACCCCAGTTCCACTGTGCCAGTCCCCTTCTCCAGCTGACCAAAGGGTGGAACCCTGCTAATTAAGACTCATCCCTGAATGCCAGTGGCTTCGCATAGAGCTTGGCACATACATGGGAGCTACCCAGTAGAGTTTTCTTGGATCGATGGATGAATGATCATGTTCTAGATTTTGTCTTTGCTGTACCACTTGCTCCCAAAGCCCTCAAATTAAAGTCTCTCATATCACTTTTGCTCCTGATACTCCAGGCACCTCAGCTGCCACTAATCTCTACTAAGAAAAAGTCATGAGTACAGCCAACCCAAGGACTCCTGAGGGTAGGCTGGGAGAATGATCTCACTGCGCATTATTGCTTCTCTCTCTTCACGTTATTGCTTTTAGGTCTTCTGGGCTGAATCATCCTACTCTGAGAATCAAAAGCATGGGATTGGATTCTAGTCTCAAGCCTGCTTTTTCCTATTTACATGACCTTAATCAAAAGTTACATAGCCTCTCCAAGACTTAGTACTCTGCTTTGTAAAATGGAGCTGAAAATACCTATCTGGGATTGTGGTAAGGAATAAATGAGAAAATGCATTAGGATGAACCCTAAGAAATTGCCCCCAAACAGTTGAACACCAGCAGTTTTGTACAATTCAACCTAATATATAAAGTGCTTCCTCCTTTACATCAGAATGCAGGTCAAACTAATAGTAGCAGCTATTCCTCCACCAATCACAGCTGCAGGCATTTCCTGGAGTACTTTGGCCTGGGAAATCGGGACCAGGTATTTTTAAGAGACTAGACTGGTTCATGGAAAGCAAAGGAGGTGAGAAACAGGGTGACTTCTGGCAGCTCCTACCCGGGAATGATTTACCCAGAAGAGCACAGTAGGAGTTGGCAGCTTCTCCTGACCTGGGCAGGAGTGCTCACTTCATAAGTCAAGTTCCAAGGCAGAGATGGCCTAGGACGGGCTTTCCTTCCTAGGAGCAGAGCCACAGGGGTCCCAGCCCATCAGGCATTTGGGAGAAATTGAAAGCAGCTGCCTGCCAGCTTTTTTCTGCCTAGAGGCAGCTGTCAAGCCCAGCTTCTCTTAATCCAGCAAAGATTGAGGCCTGACAAAGCTCCAATTTGGAACCAACAGCCATGATGATCACAGTAGGGAAAGCCCTCTCACCATTCTACATATCTGCTACTCAATCCCAGCTCTATCTGTAAAATTCATGGGGTTTTAAGTGTGAGGGGCATGGGAGAAGTCCAAAGAAATACCCATTGACTGGCTGTGCCTTGGATACCAGCACTCCAGGCCGATGGAGACCACAGGGGCACTAAGCAGATATTTACAGAGTGCCTACTCAGTGTTTCCCAATGAGGGCACAATTGTCGTTTTGGTCAGTACAGTTCATTGTACTGGACTGTCCCATGCACTGCAGGCCAAGTAGCATCTGACAGCAAGATAAGGATAGGGTGCACCTTGTAAGCCTAAGAGCCAAGTGAGTCCCAGTCACTGAAGCTCAGGAGAATGGCCCCAGCAGAGTGGTGGCCTCTCCATCACTCTGAATGGCACCTTGAAGATGACTTTTTAAAGTAGATGCTCCACAACTATGTGTTGGCCTGATGGCCATGAGCTATCCCATGAACCCAGTGACTGGGTAATCTTGACTGGGCCAGTGGAGACGTGTAAAATCAGTCAGATGGGGCCTGGGACCTCAGGGTAGAAAAGCCAGGAAAGATATTCCCCCAGGAGCTGCCCGAATGGGGGTTATACCCCTGGCAGGCAGTGAACCACTCTGCTCAGGGACCCAAGCCCTGGCCAGCCTGTGCCAAAGAGTCCACACAGAGGGTGGGGCCAACTCAACCCCAGGTCCAAGTGCCAGTTACCCAGCATCAGGCAGCATGGGAGTGGGATGTGTGAAATTTTTTCAGGAAAGTATGATGAATCTCCAAGCTGAGCTACAGCGTTGACCCCGCCAGAGCACAGAGGTGCTTGACCAGGAGTCCATGTACTTGGATGGGGAAAAAATTACAACTTTATCTTCACTAACCTCTAATTGAAATGTCAACTTCCCTTCCATTATGAATGCAGCAACACCCTGCAGTTGTATTAGCACTACCAGCGACTTTGTCTCCAATTAAAACTGCAGAGATTTTTATATCTCATTACTCTTGCTGTGGGCTTCCCAGGTGGTACAGTGGTAAAGAATCTGCCTGCTAGTACAGGAGACTCAAGCGACGTGGGTTCAATCCCTCAGGAAGATCCCCTGGAGTAGGAAACGGCAATTCACTCCAGTATTCTTGCCTGGAAAATCACATGAATAGAGGAGCCTGGCGGGCTACAGTCCATGGGGTTGCAGTGGGACATGACTGAGCATACACACACCACCACATCACTCTTGCTGCAGATATCTTGAAATATCATTACACTCATAGCCATGAGTGTGGTAGTTACTGGACCTGCCACTAGATCATATTACTCAATATGCTAATAGTGAAACATCTATTAATATATCACAAATTTTAAAGCATACGTGTTTATAATAATCTTTAAAAATAATTGGCTTCCCTTGGTATCCTATGTATCTTATTTTATACTCATAGAAACATTCCAAGAAAGGGTCCGTAGATATCAGCAGACTCCCCAAATGGTCCAAGCCATAAATGTGTTAAGAACTCCTGGGTTTGAGATTTGGCAGGAAATCAGGCCAATTGTGGTCAACAGGGGAGGCCTGGATGCCAGAAGAGGCAACACAGGCTTGTGCTCTGTAGGCACCAAGAGAATACTAAAGGTTTCTAAGCAGGAGACTGCCCAAGATGGTGCTGAGGTTTCCAGCCTGGGATTCCAGAGATGGTGGTAGCATTAACAGAAATAGAGAAGTCAGGAGGAAAGGTCAATTAAGGTAGTGGGAGAGACTTTTGCTTTAAACATATTAAATTTGGGGCTAAAAATTGGACATCTATGTGAAATTGTCCACCCAGCTCTGGAAAATGCAAGTGGGCAGACTGGGAGAGTGGCCATTGCAACAGAAAAGATTTGAGGGGGTCATCCTTCAAGATGGTCATAGAAGAGTTTAGAGTAATTGTAGCCTTCATTAGAAAAAAGAGAGTGGGAGAAAAGAGGCCAAGGCAAGAGGTTGTCATAGGCTGGATTCTCTGGGAAACAGATTCTGAGACAGAGATTTGCATGCAGGTATGTAAGGAGATGGAGAAGGCAATGGCACCTCACTCCAGTACTCTTGCCTGGAAAATCCCATGGACGGAGGAGCCTGGTAGGCTGCAGTCCATGAGGTCGGTAAGAGTCGGACACGACTGAGCGACTTCACTTTCACTTTTCACTTTCATGCATTGGAGAAGGAAATGGCAACCCACTCCAGTGTTCTTGCCTGGAGAATCCCAGGGACGGCGGAGCCTGGTGGGCTGCCATCTATGGGGTCGCACAGAGTCGGACACGACTGACGCAACTTAGCAGCAGCAGCAGCAGCATGCAAGGAGAATGGCTTCTAGAACAGCACCTATGAAGAAGTAATTGAAGCAGGATTGGTCAAAAACAAGAGTTGAACTGCAAAACATAGTCACACTGGAGACCTTAGCTGATCGCATGAGGAGTTCTGAACTGGGATGTCCTTCATAGCATCCCAAATGTGGCCGGGTGGCTGGGTCTTTCTCTTCCTACCACCCTCGCCCCCATATTTTGACTAGTCTTTGGATATAGGCTGCCCTCCCCCAGGGCATTTCCTTGGATAGGGACTCAACTATGAGCCACCAGCCAACATCCCTAGCAACTAGGGGGATGAGTTCCTTGCTCCTGAATGAGGGAAGGGAAAAACTTCAAGTCTGCTGTCCCAGCCCTGCGGAAAGTGCAGATAAATACCCCCAACCCTGCACAGGCCTTTGAGGAAGTCCCATCCTGCAGTCTACAGCCAGTTGTAGGAATCTAGGGACAGGGAACCATGGCCTAAAAGGAATTTGAGTTTTTGGTGCCTGTAATACAGAGGTCTCAGTATTTACTCCAACTTCTCCCATTTGGGGCTAAGCTGGGAGGAAGTTGGAGAGAGCTGAGCCATTGCTATCCTCCGCTGTTTGTTTTTAAGAGGTTACCAAACTGAGCAAACCAACCACAGCAGAAACAAGTTCTGTGGCCTCTGGGTCCCTCCCTTCCCTTTGGGGTGACCCACATCTCAAAAAGGGGATGTCACCACAATTGAGGTGAGAGCCCTGCTCACAAAGCCTGCAGTCTGTCCAAGAAATGATACTGTTAGAGCTGCCAAGTAAAAGGAGGTTGGACTTCATTTTGAAAGTGACACATGTACAAACTAGACTTTTGGTTTTGACATTTATGTCCTAAGACCAAAAAAGCAAACTAAATAGCAACCAAACTTATTAGGCACAAGCTCTTCCCAAAATGCAAAATCCAGAAAAATTGATTCATTTGCTCATTCATTCCATGAAAAAATAACAGGCTTTGAGTTTGCAAAATGATAGGCCACCTGTGGCCTGAAGGTCAGTTTTTTCTTGTTATTGTGCATAGTTTTAAAAATAATTTGTTAGTTGCCAACTCACTTTTTAAAAAATTCTAAGATCTGACCACAATGAACCTGTCAGTTAGAACTGAGAAATCCTGTCCCCTTGTGAATGGGCATACCTCCTATCCCCTAGTTTACCTCAGGCCCCATTCAGTCCCCTGCTCTCCTGAGTAGAGGCCCTGCATGCCAGCATTCATGTTCATGAACACTTGTTCAGTTGCTCAGTCCTGTCTGACTCTTTGCCGCCCGATGGACTGCAGCACGCCAGGCTTCCCTGTCCTTCACCATCTCCCAGAGTTTGCTCAAACTCGTGTCCATTGAGTCAATGACGCCTTCCAACCATCTTGTCCTCTGTTGTCCCCTTCTCCTCCTACTCTCAATCCGTCCCATCATCAGGGTTTTTTCCAATGAGTGGGCCCTTCATATCAGGTGGCCAAAATATTGGAGCTTCAGCTTCAGCATCAGTCCTACCAATGAATATTCAGGGTTGATTTCCTTTAGGATTGACTGGTTTGATCATGAACACTAGAGCCAGCAAAGTTGGATGCTGAGGCTGCAATGCTGGATGAGTTTTATAGCTCTGCTCCCAGGACTGTCTCTGCCCTCTTCCACTCCTCACCTAGTGTGGGACTCAGACCCACCAACTTAGACATTGCAGATCTGTTATGCACCAATAGACAGGGCTTTGGAGAAGAAGATACTCATGTGGTAAAGAGAAGTTAGGAAAACTTCAGAGATTCTAGGAGGACCGACAGACTTCTAATGGGTGGCCAAAAAGGCAGGGGTGGGGAAAAGAGGCATGTCAGTACAAAGGAATGCTTGGAGAATGGCATTTCTAAATGAAGTGGCTCGTGTTTAATGGAGAGGAGTGGAAGAGGTCTTGCCAGCCAGGTTGAGGGTTGGCATTTTACTCCAGAGGTTTTAAGGCAGAGGCATGAGCTGATCTGACTTGTGTGACCAGAATATGACTGTGGTGGCCCCGTGGAGAGCAACATCCCAGGCAGGGAGGGCAGGCAGGAGGTTCTTGCCAGTGCTTAAGCGAGAAGTCATAGAGATTTTATTTGAGGAGATGCCAGTGAATGAAGGAAGGAAGGGATTCATGAGGGATTTAGGTCAGACTGACAGGTCCCGGTGATTCCTCAAAGTGGATGGGAACTTGTGCGCCATAGTGCACTGCTGAGCTCTGCTGGTGGCCACTGTAGCGGGTGCCCTTTGTTCAGTACTTATCCATCTGTTAATGCACTCCGACCTCAAAGCCAAAAACAGCGAATGAACTATCATTCCACAAGGCAACCTGCTCCTTGAGGAGCTCCCCAGTGTCACTCCTGATACCCTGGCACCCATCCTGACCTTAGCTGTAAGGACAGTCTCCTCTGCTTCAAAGCAGTGTCCTAGGCAGGGACTATGCCCAATCCTGGTCATCACTGTATGCCCCAATGTCTATGTCCCCAGTACACAGAAAGGACCCAATAAGTGCTAAATGAATGAACTACTTTTTTGCACCTAATGTGTGTCAGGTGGGCTTCCCAGGTGGCGTTAATGGTAAAGAACTCTCCTGCCAATGCAGGAGATGTAAGAGACACAGATTCAATCCCTGGGTTGGAAGATCCCCTGAAGGAGGGCATGCAACCCACTCTGGTATTCTTGCCTGGAGAATCCCCATGGACAGAGGAGCCTGGCGGGCTACAGTCCATAGGGTCACAGAGTTGAACACGACTGAAGCAACAACACACATGCACGTATGTCAGGTACTTCACAAATATTGATTCATTTCATTCTTGAAATATCCCCATGAGAATAAGCCAGGTATGCCTGTGATTCCCATTTTTAAGATGAGGAGAATGAGGCATGCAGAGATGGAGAGACTTGCCCAAGATCATGGGGATTAGGAAGAGACAGAGCTGGCATTTGACTCCTGATTGATGCTGCTTCCCCTACAATACATTGCTCCAAAGTATGCATCCAAACAGGATCTCAACTGAGAAGGTCCAGGTTGTTCCATTTTTTTCATTCTTGTTTATTTAAAAAACCTAATTTAGAGAAGTTAGATTTGCCCCTCAGAATGCAAAGCAGATTCCCAGTCAGTGAGAAAGTCATCCTACACCCGTGGGAGATGCAGCTGAAACCCAAAAGACTGAGCATCCCCTGGAGGATGCAGGAACAGAAGGGCGAAATGCCTCCCTCTGGCCCAGGTATCTTTTCTCAACCAACTTCTTGTTACTCAGAGTGTGATATGAGGACCAGCAGCAATAGCAGCACCTGGCTCTCAGGAACACAGCATCTCGGCCCATACCCCTCTCCACCTACTGATTCGAACCTTCATTTTAACAAGACCCTCAGGGGATTCTTATGCATGAAAAGTTGAGAAGCATTGACCTAGGGGGCAACCTTTGAGAATTGACCTGACTCCTCACCAGATGGGAGCTCCCTGAGGGCAAAACTGTGTCATCTTCTGCCCCCAGGGTCCTTGCACAGTGCCAGGCACCTAGCAGGTACTTAGTGATGTGTGTTGAATGAGTAAATTTCTGAAGGAATCTAGCCACATACAGCCAACTTAGGTACAGGTAGAATCATGTACCAGGCACATTGTGCAGCCCTGCCTGCACTTGTCACCTGCTCTTGTAAGCTGCCCAAGGCAGAGGGTCCAGCCCTGAGGCTCCCTCCCAGCCTGTGGTCCCATGAGGGAGGCCCACCAACTGGAGGTTTGTCTCTTTTGGCCTTAGACTTTGGATAGGATGCCAAACAGGCTTGCTTCCTCCATCCTCCCATCCTGAAAACCCCAAGGAGGAACTTCTGAGGCACCTACACTCTGTTTTTTGCTCTCTTCAGAGGACCTGGCTTCCTCAGCACAAGTGACCGCCGCCATCCCCATGTCGTTTCTCAAAGGCATTCCCCTCCTGGAAATCCAGATCCTTTCCAAGGTGCAGAAGGTGCTGCCAGGTGCTGGCTACCAAGCCCTCCATGAGTGTGCAACCAAAATAAACCTCTGTTGATATGGAAACGGGTCAAATTATTTTAAGAAAAAAAAAGTGCTCCTTCATTAAGTCACGTTGTTATGGCAACTGGGATTAGGAAAGTTACTTGGCCAAGGAGGTTATGTTCAACGTTTTGGGACTGAGAGTTTTCAGAAGAGCAGAAAACAATTTGTGAGCTCATCTCTCCGTCCCCTGGCTCTGCGTAGAGTAGGAGGGGGAGGGGGAGGAAGAGGAGAGCCAGTTGAGAATCAGGCCGTCCCACCTGGATGGGCTTGTGCAGGGGGACTGGGGGCCACTCTCAGGGGCCCTGCCTGTGGTGATGCAGGCTGAGGTCATAAAGGATATGTGGGAAAGGAAACTACTGGGGAAGAGGATGTCCTGACCAGAGGTCCAGAACTGCATGTGCAAGCAAGCCCACTACTCTGCTGCCAGAGGAGTGCTGCAACTTCCTGGAGTAAGGGAAAGGTGGGAGAGTTGAAGAAAAACCACAGTAGCTACTCTTGATTGGGTCTTTACTGTGTGCTGGGCACTGAGCTAAGTCCTTGACACTCTCACATTCAATCCTCGCAACAACCCTGCCAGGTAGTATTATTACCTCAGTTCTTCAAATAAGGAGATGGAGTATTAGGTCAATGGGGTGACTTGTCAAAAGTCACACAGAAAGTGCAGAGCTGGGATTGGAATCTTAAGTCACTGTTTGCAGCCTCTGCTGCAAAGTCAAAGGACTAATCACCTGAAACAAGAAACCAGGTATTATCTTAAGCCCTCATTCATTCATTCAGTTAAAAATCATTTATGGAGTACCTACTCTGTGCCAGGCCCTGAGAAGAGCATACACATATTGCATCTGCTTCTTACCTTCAAGGAGTCAGAAACCTTGTGGGGAAACCTTGCAATAACGTGGGTACCAACAGGCTGCCCCAGGCAAGATGCTAAGCAGTCAGGGAGCCCAACAGCCCTGAACAGAAGAAATGGCAAATCCGCCCTTCCTCAGAGGGGCTCTGCTCTCCCTTCTTGCTTCCCTCTCCCTTTCAGATATTCCAAAGTGCTCCTTAGACTCAGGAAACACTGTCCTTTGGCATGGAAAGCAGAGAGGTTGAGGGGCTCAGGCCAACAGAAAAGAGGGGCAAGAGCACCTGAGACTCCAGGGGTCAGGAAGGGAGGTCAGTCAGAGGGCCCAGCCTTGGTCAAGTTTTCTGCTTCCTTCCCTACAAGTCTGGGGAATGCACCATAAACCTCACTGTGACGGAGGCTAGGAGGCTGCTGTGAGGTGTCCTGGTCCCACTAGAAAAAGCGGGTTCCATCCGGCTAAACCGAGTCATTGTGCACCAAAGCTTTTCTTAACACAGAGTGAAATTTGTTGCTGCTTTTTAAATTGCCAGTTAGTATTATGTGAATAGTGCTGAGGCACTTTGCCCTCTTTTCTTTCTAGCCTCAAATAGGCTACTGTTGTGAGATTATCACCAGTGTGCTGTGTGCCAGTTTGCTGTCAGCATAGGCCGGGGCCTGGCTGAATAACAACTTAAGCAAGAGCCCCTAACCCAGCCCAAGACAAAGCCTTCAGAGCCTGCCTGGAGGATCACCAACCTGGCACCCAGTGGGTACACCCTTATCCCAACACAGCTTAGTCAGTGCTCAGCAGGGAATACAGAGGGGTTCCATCTGCACTCCAGAGACTCATTGAGGACCCTCACACACACACGCTCACACCAGGTCTTGTGCAGTTTTGAGTAGGGGAATAAAATTTGCTAGAAATTCAACCATCTGCACTCCAGAGACTCATTGAGGACCCTCACACACACACGCTCACACCAGGTCTTGTGCAGTTTTGAGTAGGGGAATAAAATTTGCTAGAAATTCAACATCTCCATTCACATTTACTCCTCACTGCAAGGTAGATGCTATTTTCCTCATTTTATAGAAGATAAAATGGAGACTCTCAGAGGGCTAAGGAAATGCCCATGGTCACACAGATGGGAAGTCACAGAGCTGGGACTAAGAACCACAGAGGTTCTCATTCCTTACTGTTTCCTGGGCTGAAGAACCCCCCAGAAAACTGCCATGTGACTCTGTTGACTGCCTCAGCAGCCCCAAGGACTATTTACATTCTGCTCAGCGTTAGCAAAGCCACTGCCCACTGGAATCACTGGGGATATATCTGATTAAGAAATCATATCTGTTTCTGCAAACTGGGTTGGGAAATTAACTGTCAGAGAGACCTGAATTTAAGTGTAGGGCTATTGTTTACTAGCTGGGTGGTTTACAGAGCCTCTCAATCTCATTTTTAAATGAAAGTTTGTTGTAAGAATTAGAGATAATATATACACTGCTGCTGCTAAGTCACTTCAGTCGTGTCCAACTCTGTACGACCCCATAGACGGCAGCCCACCAGGCTCCCCGTCCCTGGGATTCTCCAGGCAAGAACCTGGAGTGGGTTGCCATTTCCTTCTCCAATGCGTGAAAGTGAAAAGTGAAAGTGAAGTCGCTCAGTCGTGTCCGACTCTTAGCGACCCCATGGACTGCAGCCTACCAGGCTCCTAATGCCTGATATACAATAGGAACCCAATAAAGCGATAAATAAAAGAATCATCTGGAGAGTTTTTGAAAACAGCCCATGTTGGAGCCCTACTCCAGACCAAGTAAATCAAAATTCCTGAAGGGCCGGGGGTGGAGGGGCCAGGGATTAGTATTGTTAAGTTCTGCAGATGGCTCTAAGGTACAAGTGGGGTTCCAGGAGTGATGCCCATGGCCCCTCTTCACAAGGAGCTCCCAACAAATGGAAAAGACAGAGGCAAGCAACCACAGCCCATAGAAGCCAGGACTTCAACCTGGTTCTGGGACAAGGATTGGGTTGCAGCTGACTTCAGGCGATAAGCGCCATCTAAAGCTAAATTAAAGCATTACAGAGAATTCCCTGGTGGTCCAATGGTTAAGACTCTGTGATTCCACTGCCAAGGGTGCGGATTTGATCCCTGATTGGGGAACCAAGGCCCTACAGGCCATGCCAGGGGGCCAGAAACAAACAAAAAAAATCCAGCAACAAGTAGCAGCTCCACAGTAGCATGTTAGCAGTGAGGAGGGGCTGCACTGACCCTCTGCACACTCACACTCAGCCCCCTCAGCATCAGGAGTGGATATTTGCAAGGACAGCTGGCTGGAGCGGGCTTCCCTGATAGCTCAGTCGGTAAAGAATCCACCTGCAATTCAGGAGACCCCGGTTCGATTCATGGGTTGGGAAGATCCACTGGAGAAGGGATAGGCTACCCACTCCAGTATTCTTGGGCTTCCCTTGTGGCTCAGCTGGCTGAAGTGAGATTCACTCGTTTATTCATTCAACATGCATTTACCGAGCACCTACTGTATGCCAGGCACTGTGGATACACCGGTGACCAAGACAAAGTCCGTTGCCTTGGGGAGTTTACCTCCAATGAAAGGCAAACAGATAGGAAACAATAAAATCAATAAACCAGAAAAGTTTCAAATGGCGGAAGGACTATGAAGGAAAGCAAGCAGAGATGTGGCCAGGATGACTAGGATCTGGGCACCATAGGATTGCAGGATGAAAGAAGGTCTAAGATTTAAATAAAATAAAATTTTTTCACCCATTTATATTCCACTGTCAAGAGTGCGGATTTGATCCCTGATTGGGGAACCAAGGTCCTTATCACCTAAGAAGGTGATATTTGAGTGAAGACCCAGCTGAAAGAAGAAAGCAAACCATGTGACTACCTGGTAGAAGAGTGTTCCCAGGCAGAGGGCAACCAGTACCAAGGCCTTGAAGTGGGAATGGGCCTGGCATATTTGAGAAGCAGCAGGAAGGCAGCAGTGACCAAAAAGAGCTTACAAGGAGAGTGGTAAGCAATGAGGCCAGAGAGGAAGCCAGAGGCCAGATGATGGTAGGGACTTTTCATCTTCATATAATGTGATGAGAAGCAATGGTAAGGTGTGCTGGGGAACAATAAAATATAATAAACTTTTTTCTTTAGTAACTTTTAGTTACTTTTTTCTTTTTTCTTTAGTTCTTTAGGTTTATTGAGATATTAATATAATTCATATGCTATACAATTCACCCATTTATTTATTTATATTGAATATAGTTGATTTATTAATACAATGTTGTGTTAGTTTCAGGTATACAGTACAGTGATTCAGTTATATCTATATATGTATGAAAATATATGCATATATCTCTTCTAGATTCTTTTCCATTATAATTACAAGACATTGAATATAGTTCCCTCTGCTATACAGTAGGTTCTTGTTGTTTATGTTTTACACATAGTAGTTTGTATCTGCTAATCCCAAACTCTTAATTTATCCCTCCCCTACCCTTTCCCCTTTGTAACCGTAAATCTGTTTCCTATGTCTGTGAGTCTATTTCTGTTTTGTAAATAAGTTCATTTGTATCATTTTTTAGAGTCCACATATAAGTGACATCATATGATATTTGTCTTTCTCTGTCTGACTTCATTTAGTATGATGATCTCTATCTAGGTTCATCCATGTTGCTGAAATGGCATGATTTCATTCCTTTTTATGGCTGAGTAATATTCCATTGTGTGTGTGTGTATGTGTGTGTGTGTGTGTGTGTGTGTACCACATCTTTTTATCCATCCATCTGTCAACGGACATTTAGGTTACTTCCGTGTCTTGGCTATTGTGAACATTGGGGTGCATGTATCTGTTCACCCATTTAAAGCATATAATTCATTGATTCTTAGTATATTCCCATATATGTGCAACCATCAACAGTTTAATTCCAGAAAGTTTGCGACCCTTCACCCATTAGCAATCACGTCGTACTCTCACCATCACCTACCCTGGCCATTGGTAATCACTAATCTACTTTCTGTCTCTTGGATTTGTCTAGTCTGGACATGTCACATGAATAGACTCATACAATGCGTTACCTTTTGTGACTAGCATATTTCACTTAGCATAATGTCAACAAAGTTCATCCATGTTATAACATGTATAAGAACTTCATTCCTTTTTACTGGCAAATAATGTATCACTGTGCGGATATACCACATTTGGTTTATCCATTCATCCATTGATGGACATTGGGTTTGTTTCTACCTTTTGGCTATTATGCATAGTATTGCTACAAGCATTCATGTACATGATTTTTTATGGACATATGTTTTCAATTTTCTCGGGTGATAACTATGAGTGGAACTGCTGGATCATGTCATAGCTCTGTGTTTAATCATTTGAGAAACTGCAGTCTGTTTTCCATTGTGGCTGCATAATTTTATATTTCCTCCAGCAATGTATCTGTGGCCAATTCCTCCACATCCTTGCCAACACTTGTGACTGTCTGATTCTAGCCATCTTAGTGAGTGTGAAGTGGGATCTCATTGTGGTTTCAGTGTGCATTTCCCTGATGACTAAAGATGGCAAGCATCTTTCCATGTGCTTACTGGCTGTGGATGGCCGTTTATGTATGTTCTTTGGAGAAATGTCTCCCCATTTGTACATTATGTTAGTATTTGTCTTTTTAGTATTGAGTTGTAAGAGTTCTTTATATATTCTATTGATAAATACAAGTTCCTTATCAGGTAGATGATTGGCAAATATTTTCTCCAGTTCTGTGAGTTGTTCTTTTCACTTTCTTGATGGTGTTGTTTGAAGCACAAAAGGTTTTTGTTTTTTTTTTAATGAAGTACAGTTTACCTTATTTTTTTCTTCTGTTGCTTGTGCTCTTGGTGTCATATCTAAGAACCCATCTCCTTGTCCCTTAACTTCGAGAATGACTCTTCTGGCCATCACGCTGAGAACAGATGGAAGGCAGGGACGCAGAGTACCGAGCAGAGGCAGAATGAAAGTGGCCATGAGGGGTCACTCTGAGCACTCAATGCAGAACCTCGACCTCCTGATTGAGGGCTGGGCTCCAAAGCCTACAAAACGGCCCAGACCCGGACACAAGCATTTACATGCTGTCCTCATTTTCTTGCCTTTCTTTTATGCAAATCCTGCATGCACCTGGTTGGACAACTCAAATGTCTGGAAAATAGGCTCAGATGTGGATGGCCTTGGGTGGCTAGGGAGGAGCCCCTCTCACACTAACTCAGTGTAGGACCTGAGAAGACATCTTTCCTCTTTCTGGGCCCCAGTTTCCACATCTCTATTATGTGAGGGGCTGGACTTGGGTCTCTGGCTGCGCACACGCTTCTGGGTCTTCGCTTTCCCAGTCTCACAGCGTAGCTAAGTGAGGCTGGCAGGAAAGATTTGTTGTGGGAGTGAGAGCAAACCACAAAGCAGTATTTACAGTATGATCCCATGCTTTGTTTGGCATCGGAAAACTTCCGGAGAGGTACACCCAAAGTATCATCAGTGCTTGTCTCTGGCATGTGGAAGATGATGTGTTTTTTTTTTTTCCTCTTTCAGTTTGCTTGTATGTTCTGATTTTTCACTTTGATAAACATGTTTTGCTTTTGTAACAAGGAAAAAAAGAAAAGCATAAGAGGAAGAAAGTAAAATTGACATTTTAAAATTAAATTTTATTTATTTATTTTTGGCTGTGCTGGGTCTTCGTTGCTGTGCGGTCTTTTCTCTAGTTGTGGTAAGCGGGGCCACTCTCTCATTGCGGTGCGCTGGCTTCTCATTGCAACGGCTTCTTGTTGTGGAGCACGGGCTGTAGGAGTCAGGCTTCAGTAGCTGCAGCATGTGGGTTCTAGGGCATGGGCTTCAGCAGTTGTGGCACACAGACTTGGTTGCTCTGCAGCATATGGAATCTTCCCATGTCCTCAGCATTGGCAGGTGGATTCTTAATCACTGGACCACCAGGGAAATGCTAAAGTTGACATTTTTTAAAGAGAGATTGCCTAGAGGTCAATAACAGGGAAAGGGAGCAAAAAAGGTAGTCTCTACCAGAGCCAGTAGGAGCACGTGCCAACACACCTTTCAAAACATGAGGTGCGCTCTCCACCAAGGGAGGTTGCATGTCCCAGAAATTGGACTCTGAGATGGAGATGAGTGTGCAGGAAGTTTATTAGGGAGGATCTCAGGATCTGCAGCTTTGGAAAGAGGGTGAAGAAGCAGGATTGTGCAGGTGGGACAAAGCGCACTGCTGTCCTAAGGCCTTGCTCAGTCAACCTAAGCGGGAGTCTCTGGCTCTGAGCCGACAATTCAGAGTTGGCCTGACTGGGGATGAAAGAGCCACCCTAGGAAGAAGGTATGACATTTGACAAGGAATCCCCACAGATTCCCCAAAGCAAAGGAATCCCCAAGGAAAGCAAAGGAATCCCCAAAGCAGTACAATGCTGCCTAAGGCAGCTCTGTAAACACTTAGGAGACTAAATTGTTTGTCCCTGAGGTGAGATCTGGGCAGGACATCAGTGTCTGCTATTAGGAGACTGCCTGGCAAAGGAGACCTCCATGAAGGGCAAGGCTGTAGGTTAGAGGGGTTTTCAAAGAGGAAAGCATCATTTTTGAATTCAGATGCCTGGCTGCCCTCCCATTCTGAGCTCTAATCTCTATTCCGATTTGTCTCCCCAGGCAGTGACCTTTGAGGGCCACTGATGGGCCAGCCTTTAGTTTAGGTGCTTTCCACGATCCACAACACTACTCCCAGCTTTATCTCCTAGGATACTTTCATTGCTCTGGAATACAGACAGAATGGAAATATTCTGAGCACATTTTATCAATGAGGAATCCTAGGTTCAGAGAGGAGACCCAGCTAAGTTGTGATGACGTAGTCTCAGAGCCAGCTCTGTCCAGCCCCAGGTCCCACCTTCCGTGTCCCTGGTGACACAGCTGCCCAGGCTTTCAAGTGATTTGTTTTGTGATCAAATGGACAAATCTGTTCCTTCTCGTTATTGCCAAACCAGTTTGTTCCCCATGTCCACCAATCATTTTCCAGATGAGCCCGCCTCAATCCTGCAAATCACAAAGTGCACTTTTACTTAGTTGATGCAATATAAAATCGCCCTTCCTCTCCTGGAAAGCTGCTCTCTTTGAAGGGGAGCAGAGCTCTCTTGCACCTGAGCCTCCCCAGTTTGGGGGGACATGGGAGGCTGAAGCCAGTCTGGCTGAGTTAAGCTTGAGTTAATCTTATTAACCTGTGAGATCGATTGGCTGAAGGCACCAGGCAAGTGACAGCACAGGCACTAATTCAGTAGTGACCAGAGCAGCCTGACGGCCAGGGACTAATGTATCAGTCCTTTTTTTAATGGATGGGATTGCACTTAGCTAATTGAGTCTGAGACTGGCGTGAATATGCCCTCTCTTCAGGCAACCCCCTTGTGACATGGTGCTCCTGGGTGGATGTTCTACAGAGGGAATAGTGAGGGAAGAAGAAGCAGGTAGTAAGTGATGCCCCCTTCCTGTAAGCACACTGTAAGGACTGGTTTGGGGACCCAGGTACCTAACTTGCATGCTGCTCTCAGGAGGCAGTGGTTCCCAAATGTGATCCTCACACCAGCAGGGTGAGCATCCCTTGGCGACTTGTGAGAAATGCAGAAGTTTGGACTCTACTCCAAACCTACTCGATTATAAACTCTGGGAGTGGGGTCCAGCGATTTGTGTTTTAAGAGGCCCTCCATGAAATTCTGATTCTCAGTAAAGTCTGAGACTCACTGAAGGAGTTATGAGCACAAACTCTGGCACCAGGCAGCCTGCGTTACTAGCTATGACTTTGGACAAAAGACCTAACTTTTCAGTATCTCAGTTTCTTCATCTGTAAAATGGGGGCCATAATAGTACCTGCCTTACAGGGTTCACAACAATCCTGCAAGATTAAACTTGCAAAGTGCCTAGACCAATGTCTGGGACATGGTAAGGAGCTATATTTATAAATGTTGTTTTTGTGTTGTTCAGTCACTAAGTCATGTCCAGCTCTTTGTGACCCCATGGACTGCAGCACTGGCACCCCACTCCAGTACTCTTGCCTGGAAAATCCCATGGATGGAGGAGCCTGGTGGGCTGCAGTCCATGGGGTCGAGAAGAGTCAGACACGACTGAGCGACTTGACTTTCACTTTTCACTTTCATGCATTGGAGAAGGAAATGGCAACCCACTCCAGTGTTCTTGCCTGGAGAATCCCAGGGACGGGGAGCCTGGTGGGCTGCCATCTCTGGGGTCGCACAGAGTCGGACACGACTGAAGTGACTTAGCAGGGCAGGACTGCAGCACACTAGGCCTCCCTGTCCCTCATCATCTCCCGGATTTTGCCCAAGTTTGTGTCCATTGAATTGGTGATGCTGTCCACCCATCTCATCCTCTGCCACCCTCTTCTCCTTTTGCCTGGTGTAATATTTATATATGTTAACAACTGTTATTGTTGGAAATAATGGAGCCTAGGGCTTCTGTCTGCTCCTTCAGCATGACAGTGATTCTAAGTAAAAAACAGGGTTGTAAAGTTTCTATGATTTGATAAGTAAAAAAAATAATGGTACAAAATTGTATCTTTACTGTTATTGTACTTATGTAAAACTGTGTATGCACATGAACAGGGTAAAATCATGGGCGATTTCTTTCTCTAATCACAAACATTTACATGTGATTAAATACATCTTTGGAATCAAAATATTAAATAAATCAGATTAGACAAGAAAAATGTATTTCATCATAGACAACCAATGGGTGGAGTTGAAGAAAAGACTGCTCTAGAGCACTCAAGGTATAGTTGCCATATGTTGTCCCTATCTCCATTCAGGTACAGGAGGGCAAAACTAAAGTCCCTCAAGGTTAAAATGGAAGAGATGTGAGCCAGAGTCTGGTCCAAATAAAGAACCTCAATAATGGCACCAAAGATGGCTGGGAGGTGGGCATGAGGGCTGGACAGTGAACTCATCCTCAGAAAGGGAGAAACATTCCAGCTGAGACTCAGCATGGCCTTGGGAGCTCAGACCTTGCTGATTTCTTGGAAACATCTGAATATTTGGTGAGAGCTTCAACTAGATCTCCATCTCTAAAGGGAATAAGTCCAGCTAGCTGGCATGTCTATATCCCCATCTTTCCACCTGCATATATATTTAGGTACCAGAGGACTCCTGATTGGACTGTAAAATCCTAGCATAAGGTCAAAATAGCTGACTTTAGGATCAAGGTCGAGGTCAGATTGCTGGGGTAGGTATGTAGTAAGTTGGAAACTTCAGGCAAGTGTGCTACTCTCAACTCTACTTTCCTCTTTTAAACTCTGCTACTTAGAACAACGACTCTCCAGTTAGAGTTTACTAAGATCTCTACAAGCAGTATTTCTTTGTACCTTGGTAACCAGTTTACTTTTAAATGGTAGCATATCTGTTGATACATGGTCACTATGGAATCTACTAAGACATACTAGAATTTCTGCAGTTTATCAATTAGCTACCATGATCTTGGGCTTCCCTCGTGGCTCAAAGGTAAAGAATCCGCAAGAGACACAGTTGATCCCTGGGTTGGGAAGATCCCCTAAAGAAGGAAATGGCAACCCACTCCAGTATTCTTGCCTGGAGAATCTCATGGACAGAGGGGCCTGGCACAAAAGGGCTGCAAAGAGTCAGACAAGACTTAGTCACTAAACAACAACAACGCTGATCTCATCTTGTGGCCTTTGTTTTGACACTTGAGTATGATATTGTGGTACACTTCTGACTTACCAAGGTTCTTTTTCATGTATATAACAGCTTTACTGAGACATAATGCATGCATTTACCATACAGTTCACACATTTTAAAATGTACAATTCAGCGGGTTTTAGTATATTTAAAAAGTTGTGCAATTGAACAAGAGTTCTGCAGCAATCGCCCCAATCTTGGAACATTTTCAGTACCCTGAAAGAAACCTTAAACCCCTTCCCAGCCCTAGATAACCACTAATCTACTTACTATCTCTATGGATTTGCCTATTCTGGGCATGCCGTGTAAATAGAATCATTCACTATGTGGCCTTTTGTGTCTGGCTTCTTTGGTGTGGCATAATGTTTTCAAGGTTTATTGATGTTGTAGTATGTCTCATTACTTCATTCCCTTTTATGACTGGATCAGTTCAGTTCAATTCAGTTACTCAGTTCTGTCCAACTCTTTGTGATCCCATGGACTGCAACATGCCAGGTTTCCCTGTCCTTCACCATCTCTCAGAGTTTGCTCAAACTCATATCCTTTGATTCAGTGATGCCATCCAACCATCTCATCCTCAGTCGTCCCCTTCTCTTCCCGCCTTCAATCTTTCCCAGCATCAGGATCTTTCCCAATGAGTCAGCTCTTCTCATCAGGTGGCCTAAGTATTAGAGTTTCAGCTTCAGCATCAGTCCTTCCAATGAATATTCAAAGTTGATTCCCTTTAGGATTAACTGGTTTAATCTTCTTGTTGTCCAAGGGACTCTCAAGAGTCTTCTCCAACACCACAGTTCAAAAGCATCAATTCTTCAGTGCTCAGCCTTCTTTTTGGTCCAACTCTCCCATCTGTACATGACTACTGGAAAAACCATAGCCCTGGCTATATGGACCTTTGTCAGCAAAGTAATGTCTCTGCTTTTTAATGTGCTATTTAGGTTTGTCACAGCTTTTCTTCCAAGGAGCAAGCATCTTTTAATTTCATGGCTGCAGTCACCATCTGCAGTGATTTTGGAGCCCAGAAAAATAAAGTCTTTCACTGTTTCCTTCATTTCCCCATCTATTTGCCATGAAGTAATGATGCCATGATCTTAGTTTTTTGAATGTTGAGTTTTAATCCAGCTTTTTCACTCTCCTCTTTCACCTTCATCAAGAAGCTTTTTAGCTCCTCTTTGCTTTCTGCCATAAGGGTGGTGTCATCTGCATATCTGAGGTTATTGATATTTCTCCTGGCAAACTTGATTCCAGCTTGTGCTTCATCCAGCCTGGCATTTCACATGGTGTACACTACATATAAGCTAAATAAGCAGAGTGACAATATACAGCCTTGACAACAACGACCAGTCTGTTGTTCCATGTCCAGTTCTAACTGTTGATTCTTGACCTATATACAGGTTTCTCAGGAGGCAGGTAAGGTAGCCTGGTATTCCCCTCTCTTTAAGAATTTTCTACAGTTTGTGATCCACACAGTCAAAGGCTTTAGCATATGACTGGATAGTATTCCATTGTATGACTACACCGTATTTTGTGTGTTTTTTATCTATTCATCAGCTGATGCACACAGGTTGCTTCCTCTTTTGGCTATTGTAAATAATGTGGCTATAAATATTCATTTACAAGTTTTTGTGTGGATGTGTATTTTCATTTCACTTGGGGGTATGCCTAGTAATGGAAGTACTGGATTGTATGATGACCCCGTATTTAACATTTTGAGGGACTGACCATTTTCCAAAGCAGCTGCACTATGTTGCATTCCCACCAGCAGTGTGTAAGAGTACCAGTTTTTTCAATCCTCATCAACATTTGTCTGACTTTTTAATTCTAGCCATCCTAGTGGGTGTGGAGTGGGATCTAACTGTGTTTTTTATCTGTATTCTCCTAATGACTAATGATGCTGAACATCTTTTATGTGCTCATTGGCCATTTGTATATCTTGGAGAAATGTCTAATCAGATCTTTTACCCATTTTTGAATTCAGTTATTTGTCTTTTTATTACTGATTTGTAAGAGATGTTTATATATTCTGGATACAAGTATTTTATTAGATACATGGTTTGCAAATATTTTCTGGCATTCTGGAGGCCATTTACTTTTATGTATTTATTTATTTATTGTTGTCCACCTTAAGTCTTTGTTGCAGTGCATGGGCTTTCTCCAGCTATGGCAAGTGGGGGCTGCTCTTTAATTGTGGTGTGTGGGCTTCTCGTGGTGGTGGGTTCTCTTTGTTGTGGAGCATAGGCTCTAGAGTGTGCAGGCTTTAGCAACTGTGCGTGGGCTCAGTAGTTGTGGGGCACACACTTAGCTGCCTCGTGATATGTGGGATCTTCCTGGACCAGGGATGGAACCTGTGTCCCCTGAATTGGCAGGTGGATTCTTAACCACTGGATGGCCAGAGAAGTCCAGACTTTTTTACTTGCTCAATGGCATTATTTATAACACATTTTTTAAATTTTTTAATAAATTCCAGTTTATTTTTTCTTTTGTTATTTGTGCAATGTGTCACAACTAAGCAACTGTTGTATAATCCAAAGTCTCAAAAATTTCTATATTTCCTTCTCAGTTTTATAGTTTTAGTTGTTATGTGTAAGCCTTTGATCTAATTTGAGTTTAATTTTGTGTAAGTGTAAGAAAGAATTCCCAAGTTCATGCTTCTACATGTGGAGATCCAGTTGTCCTAATACCACTTGTTGAAAAGACTGTTCTTTCCCCATTGAATGAATTTGGCACCCTTGTCAAAAATCAGTTGGCCATGAGTATTATTTCTGGATTCTCAATTCTGTTCCATTGATCTATATTGCTATCCTTATGCTGCTGCTGCTGCTACGTCACTTCAGTCGTGTCCGACTCCGTGCGACCCCATAGACGGCAGCCCACCAGGCTCCCCCGTCCCTGGGATTCTCCAGGCAAGAACACTGGAGTGGGTTGCCATTTCCTTTTCCAATGCACAAAAGTGAAAAGAGAAAGTGAAGTCGCTCAGTCGTGTCCGACCCTCAGCGACCCTATGGACTGCAGCCCACCAGGCTCCTCCGTCCATGGGATTTTCCAGGCAAGAGTACTGGAGTGGGGTGCCACTGCCTTCTCCGATCCTTATGCTAGTAGCACATTGTTTTAATTACTGTGCATGTGTGCTCAGTTGTATCCGACTCTTTGCAACCCCATGGGCTGTAGCCCACCAGGGTCCTCTGTCCGTGAAATTCTGCAGGCAAGAATACTGGGGTGGGTTGCCATTTCCTACTCCCAGGAGCTTTGCATAGAGTTTTGAAATTGGTGGGAAGTGTGAGTCCTCCAACTTTGTTCTTTTTTTAAGTTTGTTTGGGTCCCTGGAATTTCCATATGAATTTTAACATCAGCCTGTCAATTTCTACAAGGAATTCAACTGGACTTCTGATCCAAATTGCATTCAATCTGTAGATCATTTTAGAGAGTATTGCCGTCTTAACAATGTTAAGTATTTGGTCTTTCCATCTGTTTCAGTCTTCTTTCTTTTGTAAGTTTTCAGTGTACAAGTCTGGCACCACTTTTGTTTAATTTTTTCTAAGTGTTTTATTCTTTTGATGATATTGTAAATGGAGTTATTTTCTTAATTTTACTCCAGATTGTTCATTACACGTATATAACAATACAATTTTTATATTGAGTTCATATTCTACAACTTTGTTGAATTCATCCACTACTTTGAATAGTTTTTAGTGGATTCCTTAGAATGTCTATATACAGGATCATGTCATCTGTCCTTCTTCCTTTCCAGTCTTTCCAGTGCCTTTTATTTCTTTTTCCTATCAAATTGCTCTGGCTAGAACCTCCAGTACAATGTCAAGCAGAAGTGGCAAGAGAGGATACCCTTGTCCATTCCTGGTCTTGAGGGAAAACTTCTAGCATTTCACTATTTTGATGTTCTTGTGGGTTTTTCACAGATGCCCTTTGTCAACTTGGAAAACTTTCTTTCTATTTCTATTGGTTGACAGTATTTTTTAATCATGAAAGGGTGTTGGATTTTGTCAAGTCCTTTCTCTGTGCCTTGAAATAATTATGTTTTTGCTTTTTATCCTGTTGATATGCTGTATTTCATAAAATGATTTTCAAACATTACAACAACTGTGCATTCCTGGGATAAATCCTACTTGGCCATGGTGTGTGATCCTTCTTTTTTTAATTTATTTATTTTTAATTGAAGGATAATTGCTTTACAGTATTCTGTTGGTTTCTGCCATATGTCAACATAAATCAGCCATAGATATACATATGTCCCCTCCCTCTTCAACCTCTCTGCCACTTCCCACCCCATCCCACCCCTCTAGGTTGTCACAGAGCCCCAGGTTGAGTTTCCTGAGTCACACAGCAAATTCCCACTGGCTCTCTATTTTACATATGGTAATGTGTATGTTGCTGGATTTGGTTTGCTCATATCTTGTTGAGGATTTTTGTGTCCATAATAAGAAGAGATATCAGTCTGTAGTTTTCTTGTTATGTTTTGTGTCTATTTTTGTTATCAGGATAATACTGGCCTCATAGAATGAGTTGAGAAGTATTACCTCTTCTTCTACATTTTGAAAGAGTTTTTTAAGAATTGACATTAATTCTTCTTTAATTATTTGGTAGAATTCATCAGAGAAGCCATCTGTGTCTGGGCTTTTCTTCATGGGTAGTTTTGATTATTAATTTAATCTCTTTACTTACAACAAATTTATTTGGAGCTTTTGTTTCTTCTTTGTGTCTTTTCAATAGTTTGTGTCTTTCTAAGAATTTATGCATTTCATCTAACTTGTATAATTTATTGTCATACAATTGTTCATAGTATTCTTTTATAATCTTTTTTATTTCTGTAAGGTGGATTGTAATGTCCCCTTTTTAATTTCTGATTCAAGTAATTGGGATCTTCTCACTTTTATTCTTGGTCAATCTAGCTAATCAAAGTTCTTTTGAATTCTCATTTGATCCTCAGTTTCTTTCTGCCTATGTTTGGGAGACTTGGCCGAAGAGTTCTTGGAGACCTAAGAACATACATATATTTCTTTTATAGTCAAAAGAATAAGTCTTCTTCACATTCCAGCACATGAAGCTCTCAATCTAAACCCCCAAAGCGTACTATTCTGTTCCCTTGGCTAACTGAGGCAGATTCATTGTGAACCAGCCTCTTTATTAGCCCCTGGCTATAGTTCATAAGACTATCACAATCTCAACTGCTCGTTTTAGAAATTAAGCTGCAGCCCTTTTAGTACACTGGCCATCAGCCAAGTATTGCTTATTTCTGAATAAATATGGGGACCTGGGGAAGAGCAGAAGGCAGCAGACCCTGGCTAGCTAGAAGCCCCAAGCAAAGCATTGTGAGTAGACCTGAGGCCTGGTCTTGATAAACAGTGCTCTTTGAGTCTTGAATGGGAACAGAGGCAAGTTAGAAAGGCCAGAGGCCTACTGCTGTTCTGACCATTTGTCTCCTTAGCCATGGCACCCAGACTGTGCTGCCCTGGTTGGCAGGGATTCAGCTGACAGGTGGCAAAGTCAGGAAGTCAGGAAAAGGCATTTGGTGTTTTGGGAAAGTGCCAATTTTGACTGGTGGTCTCGGGTGCATAGCACAGTTGGTGATCTTTCCCCTCTCTGCAAGCCTTAAGTCTGACTGGGGTGTTGGGGTTAGAAGCATCTATTATCTCAGAAAATGTCTTTGAGCCAATAAAATGTTCGCTTAAAGATTATTTCCAGACTAATAGGAAATCTGTATGTGCAAGCAAGTCCAAATTTTAAAAGGGAGCAAAACCCACTGAGATTTCACTGGAAAGGAAGTGGCAACAAATCAACTCTTAGGGATGAGTGTGTGGTGAGCTTGAAATTCAAACCAAGTGTGACAGCCTCAGCCCCACCCTGGGCTGCTGACTCAGGACCAAGAGGAAGAAGGAGCTGCCAGACTTCATGATTTCTGTAAACAGTTCTTGAAAGAGAAACCACACACTTGTCTTTCTGCCAGCCCCCAGCTTCTCCTTAGAGCTTAAAATACAGCTATTGTCTTTTCTGTGACACTATAGGGCAGGGCTTCTCAACTTTAGCTCTGTGGACCTCCAAGCAGTTTGTGGAAAGAATTTAGGGGGTCTATGAACTTGGATGGGAAAACTATTTGATCCTTTTCCACTAATCTCTAACAGAAATTGAGCATTTCCTCAAATTGGGAATGTAGGCAGCAAGCCATAATAGTATTAACAGTATCTGTGACTTTATCTGCAATAGAAATCACAAATATTTTCATATCAGATTACAGTTATTGTATCTCTGAAAAGTTATTTATGCTCATCATCACTTCAAAACTTCTAATCTATAGACTTGCCACTCAGTCTTGTAACTTAATGCATTATTAAAGTAATATAACTAGATCACAATTTCTTAAAAGTATTCTTATAACCATTTCAATATGATTCATTTCCTTTGTAATTGTACGCATTATATTTTATGATCTGAAAACCATATTCTGAGGTCCAGAGGTTTGCCCAAACTGCTAGAGGGACCGATGACCAAAAAGAGGCTGAGACCCTCGCCGTATATCTTGGTGCTCTCCTACTCCACTGGCTTCATTTCTGATCTACAGAACTTTCCTTATCTTACTGGAGGGCTCAAAAGCACTTGTGTACTAGTGCTGTGACATTAAGCAAATTCAAATTTCCCTGCTGCTTCTCAATCTGCAAAGTGGGGAATAATAACACTACTGACTTACCTACTTATATAGGGTTGTTGCAATGACTCAATGAGTTAATACATGTAAAGCACTTAGTCCCCAACAAATAGTAACTGCTCATAAGTATTAGTTATTTTTATTATTGTTGTTCATATCAATTATCTCACTAATATATATATATATATATGTCAGTCATTTCACCTCTCTAAGCTCCAGTTTCCTTTAGGAAACTGGAGCTTAGAGAGGTGAAATGACTGACCCAAGGATACACACAAAGAAATGGTAGAGTCAGAGTTCAAAGCCAGGTCTGTGTGATTCTAAGGCCAGCAGAGGTCTCTCTTCACCACATGGCTGATTAGAAGCAACTGCCCATCTCCCCCAAACAGATGGAGACCATCAAGGAGGGAGTCGTTTGGGGATGAACAACAAGCTCTGCACACTCCTGATTTCTCTTCCCCAACTTATTCCTACTGTCCACACCTCCAGCTTGATGGGGGGAGGGGGTGCTCCCAGCTCCACTTATATACCATCAGCCCTCAGGGAGATCTCAGATCTCCCCTCCTCCCAAAGTCTACTGCCAGTGCAGCCCCTACATGTGAAGGGGACAAATGAATACCAAGCTCATTTGGGGTCATGAACCAGCCTCTACTCAAGCCTTACAGAGCATTGGAGTTGGGGGTAGGGGAGCAACTGGGGACTCAGAAATGGATGAGCTTGTCTGGGCAGTGAAAGTGGCATCGAGAAGGAAGTAGTCTGGGAGCAGAGGAGATCACCAGTTGGAGTGGGGCCAGGAGTGCTTATGAATTTTTAAGGCAGAGGGAATAGGCCATGCAAAGGGCCAGAGGCATAAAAGAGTCTGATATGTAAGGAAAGAAGAAAGTAATTCAGGATGTCTGGGGTTTGGATTGAATGGAAGAGGGAAGAAGGTTGGCATGGGCAGATGAGATGGCAGTTTATTTATAACCAGATAGTAAGGAAGGCTGCAGCCATGAAATTAAAAGATGCTTGCTCCTTGGAAGAAGAGTTATGACAACCTAGACAGCATATTCAGAAGCAGAGACATTACTTTGTCAACAAAGGTCCATCTAGTCAAGGCTATAGTTTTTCCAGTAGTCATGTGTGGATGTGAGAGTTGGACTATAAAGAAAGCTGAGTGCAGAAGAATTGATGCTTTTGAACTGTGGTGTTGGAGAAGACTCTTGAGAGTCCCTTGGACTGCAAGGAGATCAAACCAGTCAATCCTAA
This sequence comes from Bos javanicus, assembly GCF_032452875.1. NCBI lineage: Eukaryota > Metazoa > Chordata > Mammalia > Artiodactyla > Bovidae > Bos > Bos javanicus. The sequence goes on along the minus strand of NC_083897.1, from coordinate 80,390,858 downwards.
AGGAAATCAGTCCTGAATATTCATTGGAAGGACTGATGCTGAAGCTGAAACTCCAATACTTTGGCCACCTGATGTGAAAAGCTGACTCATTAGAAAAGATCCTGATGCTGGGAAAGATTGAAGGCGGGAGGAGAGGATGACAGAAGATGAGATGGTTGGATGACGTCACCGACTCAATGGACATGAGTTTGAGTAAACTCCGGGAGTTGGTGATGGACAAAGAGGCCTGGTGTGCTGCAGTCCATGGGGTCCCAAAGAGTCGGACACAACTGAGTGACTGAACTGAACTGAGTGAGGAAGGTCAGAACCTGGTCCACAAATGTTCCAATAGAAGAAGGAGAGCCGTTGAAAGGTTTTTATATAGCAGCAACAGGACCAGATTTGCCTGTTCAAAGAACCATGCCCACCCACCCCACAAGCAAGCTTGCAGAAGGTGGATTGATTAGAAGGGGTAGAGACTAGAGGCTGGTTAGACCAACAGGTAGCGCTACTATAAAGAACCTGCCTGCCAATGCAGGAGACAAAAGAGACTAGGATTGGGAATATCCTCTGGAGAAGGAAATGGCAACCCACTCCAGTATTCTTGCCTGGAGAATCCCACGGACAGAGGAGCCTGGTGAGCTATTGTCCATGGAGTTGCAAAAAAGTCGGACACGACTGAGCAACTAAACAACAACAAACAAGACCAATCCGGAGGCTACTTCAGTAGTGGGCGGAGAGATGAGGCGGGGCTAAACTGGGAAGGGAGGAGCCTGGAGCTTCTGACATTCCCTCGGGTTCAGCCTCTGCGCTAAGTGGTGAGGAGGAGGTGGGATCAGGACCACAATGGCTGGCGGTGCTTGCCCTCCTCAAGTTTCGTTGTGTTTGGAAAGTCGTCTTCACACCAGAAGACAATCTCTATGAATTCACAGGCTAACACCTCCAAGAGCAGAATAAATAAATAGCCAGGGCCCTACTTTCTGGCCCTGCCCTCCTAGGAGAGTAGCTGAGATGAGGGGCCCCAGCTCTACCCCTCTGCGTGGCAGGCAGGAAGGAGAGAGGGGCCTCGAAGAGCAGGTCAGAGCCTGCCCTCAGTCAAAGGAAATATCCACCCTCCTAAGCCTTTCAGAGACTGTTTTCTTCCAAGTAGGTCCCGCTGTTACCAGGGCAACGAAGAACCCTGGGCTTTGTGTTTCTGTCTGTGGAGTCCCTGGGGAGAAGTGATCTGCGGAGCTTTCCCTAGTCTAGGCAGGAAGCAGGAAGTGCTAGCTGGAGGTGGAGCCCCTACTCCCATTTAGAGATAATCTCTTGCCTTGTTAATGCTTTTCTTCATCCCCTGGGAGGGGCCAAGGCCCCAGGGAAGTCAGTTCTGGCAGCCTAGGCTCCGGTGGACCTGGTTTCTCAAGGCCAGGCCCATCTTATGGCACACCTCTCTCAGGAAGTGCAATCTGAGCAAGTGTCCTGGAGGGGGAAGCTCATACCAGGCCATGCTACATGGTGGGGGATCACTGCACAAATATTTCCTGATCCCATACTACACGCTAGTGCAGGATCTCCAGGCTGGCTCCTGCTCCAGGGAGCTCTATGGGAAGGCTCAGAACCAAACTGGCCACTAAATGTCACCTGAGCTGGTTGGTCTCCAAGGCCCTTTTCTGCACTGGGCTGCGCTAGTCATTAGAATTGCCTAGGGAGCTTTTTAGAAATACAAATTCCTGGAGATTCTGATTCCAACAGTGTGGGTGTGAGTGGAGGGTGGAGGCTAAGAGTTCTGGACGTCTAATTGCTAGACCTCACAGTTGAACTCTGCAGATGGAGCAAGTGACCTTAAGCTGCCTCTTCTGGGCTTTTGTTCTATTTCCTTGTTTGGGGCATGCAAATGGACTTCTGTGAGATACAACCTGCTCACTTCCACTGGGCAGCCCAGATCCCAGGTACAGCCTGCTATCTCCTGAGTCCTGCATGCACGCTGTTGCAGCAGCCCTGGACGGTATTAGCATTTCTGGCACCCATGGCACTCTGCTGATTCATCCTGAGCCCCCATCACCTCAGGCCCCCATCAACTTTCAGTTTTTTTTCACAACTTTCTTCTCATCCACATCTTCCCCACTCAGGCTTCTGCAGATGGTTTTGTGAACTTAACTGCAAGATCTCACTGGTGCACCTAGTAAAGGTCATTTCAGCACATCCTTCCAAGCTAGACTGGGAGCGGGTGGCTCCTGATTCCATTTTGGAGGGGGTCCTCTAGTCCTCCAACTTAATGCCATCTGCTAATGCCCTTGGCAGCCTACCTCTAGGTCTCCATCCAGCAGCCCATGTATTCACTCACTTCTTTGTTTATGTACTAAACTGGGGTTGTGATCCTACTGTGTGGATCATGAAATGCTAATACCTGTGCTGAATAGCTGTGTGCTGGGTCCAGGGGACTATATGGATGAGGAAGCTATGTCCTAAGCAGGATTGGGAGTCACACAGGGTCCCAAATCCAGTCAGTGGTGTGACCAGACTGGAATACAGGGCTCTTTTTCCTATTCTCACAGGGCTCCCCACTGCAAGGGTTGGCAAGGCTGAGCCTGCTCTTACTTGCCCCCGCCTCCTTTGACAGGCCATCACGTATGCAATCTGGGATCACCTAGCTCTCCCTGAAATGGCATGAGAAACTCCATTGGGTGCTGGCGACTTTATCTGATCCCCTAAAGCAAAAAGGGGAGCTCCAGTACTCACTGATGCTGCTCATGGCCCCACAGCCTTGTCCTTCCCCAAAAGGGGCAGTTGTCAGCTACACACTCATGCATACTCATCTACATAAACTCAGCCCTGCCACTGGCCTGCCGTGCTCTTCAGGCCCTTCCCTGAAGGACAGAACTGGCTGGTTCTGGAACTTCCAGAGATCGGGCACCTGGTTGCTTTGGCAAAGACCCAGAATCCAGTCAGGTTGAGGCTTGAGCATGTCGGGGGGCTTTCTTGGGAAAAGGCTTGGAGTATCAGAATTGAGAGAGTATAAATCTGGGAGACACAATGACGAGTCCACCATGCAACCTAATATCTCTGAAATTCAGGTCCCTCAGTTCTAAAAGAAGACACCATTACCTTCTTCACTGAGTGTGGGAATGAAATGTGAAAGTGCCTGGCACATGGTCAGAAACACGCTAGTTTCCTCCCTCTTTTCTCCCTCCTTCCCTTTGTTCCTTCCCCATAAAGAGGCAAAGCAAGCACACATCTGATGCCGGGCTTTGTTTCTCACAGCATGTCTGTACGGTGGTGGGCAGGGCAGGACAGACCCTGTTGGAGGGCCAGTAGAGGGAGGCGGAGAGGGGTGAAGCATCGGTAGAGCTGAGGAATGGGCAGCTGTGGTGCTATGATAGCGCCACTTAGCAGCTGTAAACCTTGGGCCAGGCTTTCTCGTTTCTAAGCCTCAGTTTCCTCATCTGTAAGAGGAGAGTGAGATGAGTGAGATAACGGGTGTGAGGTGCCTGGCAGAGCCACTGGTAGGGACTCCATAAGCGTTCTCACCCACTGTCCCAGGTGGGGAAAATTCAGCTCATGGCTGGGAAACTTGAGCAAATCCCAGAATGGGATTCAGTTTCTTCTGACCCCACAGTCTGTGAGGAGCAGTGAATTCTTGCTGGACAGTGTCTGTGTGGACTTGCTCTGAGAGTGTATTTAAAAATCTTCACCAGCTTTCTCATTGATGTCCCATAGCACCATCTAGTGCCAAGAAGTGGAAGGGCCTTCCCTCCTTCCCCTCTCCCTCCCTCCAAAGTCGTGTGTGCGTGTGTGTGTTGTGTTTGGAGGCCAGGGGGACTGCACTGTTACAGGATGGTAAGGCTAGGTCACTCATATCTTTATATTAGTGGAGAACTAATGCTGTTTTTAAAGATGCCTAGTCCCTCCACTTCCCTCCTGACAGCTTCTGCCATTCACAGATTCAGTAGGCTGGAGCCCTTAGTTTGAAGGACTCCAAGGCTTCAGGCTAGGGTTGATCCAGGTGAAGTGCCTGGGAAGTACCTAATGCCTCCTAGGTGGTCTTCTGTGCTTGCTCAATAACCCAGAGAGACACAGTCTTTACACACCCTTTATCTTTTTATTGAGGAGAAAGCTTTAGCATACAGAACAATTTCTCATCTTCACAACACAGTAAAACAACAATAACACAATAACACATTGGTTTCAAACGATTTCTCCCCGGGTCTCTGGGAATCCCTGGGCTGCCCTCATACCCCTGCATGCATACGCCCACCCCCACCCACCCCTCTTTAAACCCAAGAAATAGCCCAAATCCCGTAGTTCCCCTTACAGCTCTTGTGGCTGTTAGATCACAATATTGAAGATCTGAGAAAGGAGGGGAAGAGGGTCAAAGGGGAGCCCAAGCTCCCTTGCCACCAGAGGGCCACAAACCAGCTCACTGCTCATCTGTTCTTGCCCCGGCCGAGGCTACATGGGCTCAGGATGAAAAGCACCATGGGAACAGGCAGGGCCTGTGATGAGGGGTCCCTGGAAGTGTGGGTGCAAGGCACCTGTCCTTTGGACTTCTCTGACGGACATGGGCAGCAAGGCCAGCATGTTGACCATCAGCAAACAGAGTCCACAGCCTTGAAGAATGGCAGGCTTCCTTCTGGAACTCTCTCCTGAGAAAATAGCTGAAAAACAGACAAAATTTTCTTTACAAGGTTATTTACTTTTGAACTGGTGGGGATGGGGAAAACCAGGCAATTGACGTGTCCAACACATTAGGAGAAAGCTCAAATGTTATTCTGTCTGTGTGATTACATAGGTGGCAGCCATTTTAAATCCTGCTGATCAAGAGCTCGCAGATCTCAACTTTGAAAAGACATGGCAAGAACACACTAGAAAGAAAGGCAGCAAAGTGTTAAGAGTGTGGCTCATCTGTGTGGTGGGATTCTGAATGTGGCTTTTGGATCCCCATCATTTTCTCTATTTGCCAAATTTTCTATAATGATTATGTATTACTTTTCTATTTGGAGAAGGGAGTAGCCTTTTTAAAAGATAGCAACAGGTTATAGGAACCTGGCTCCACCAATCCCCAGGCTGAGAAATGTGTGAGCAACAGAAGTGCTTCTTACCTCCCACTGATGAATAGAGACCTCACCGGAAACCAGTCGGAGGACTGGGTTTCTCTGTGACTCCTCTTCCTCCTGCTCCTTTTTCTTGCCTCTGAGCTCAAAATCCTAAGGCTGGGCTGAGGTTATCTGTCAGACTCCAGTGAGGAACAGAGGTTTAATTTACTATGTTTTCTCCCGTCTGGCCACAGACACTTTGGCTGCACTTGCCCAGCTACCAGGCCCTGTGCAGGAAGCCCAGTGTGGAGGGCAGTTCAGGCTATCAGTGGATCTGGCTGCCATTCTGTGGCCAGAGTAACATAGTATGTACTTTTCACTGCTGGACCCAAGGCCAGCAGCAGGTCTCTGTGAAGGCCCCTAGGTTAGGACCCAGAAGCCCCAGGAGTTACTAGGAGGCAGTCAACCTCTTAAACCTCACCATCTGCTCAATGCCCAGCATCAGGCTATGGCTCGCCCCTCATGTGAGAGACATGAGGTCATCCCGGTTGCAAAGCTGCAGGAGGCACAGTCTCTGTAGAGAGAACCTTCCTCTCTCCTCTCAGAACTAAGGAGTCCTTCACGCTGGAGTTGAAGAGCAGGCTTTGGACCTCTCTCTCTCTGGCATTCTGGGAAGGAAAGGAACCCCAAGGATGGCAAATCTTCTGCCAAGACCTATGGCTGGAGACTGCAGTCCAAGGCCTGGCCAGGGGAGGAGACCACCATCCCTAAGGAAAGAGTCACTCCTTACAAGGTCAAATTGAAAATTGAGTTGTTGCTGCTGCTTTCTCCTCCTCCTCCCCGACCTAACTGCCTACCCTTTAGGCAATGCCAAGGAAAGGAGTAGGGCATGGAATATTGGGCTGTGTCCGCTAGGGATGCCCAGGAGAGCAGTGAAGTAAGAGGAAAGGGTCCCAGATCTGGTGAGCTCTGAGGCCCTAAGCCCATGGTCTGTGGGAAGGTGGAACCAGCTTGCTCAGTCAGTTGAAGACAGGTCTCAGCTGGGTGATCCATTGGACATGTGGCTTTGCATTCTCTCACTGGGCTAATTGGAGGGGCATTTTCAGGGCCCTCCTGCTGGAGGGGTGACCTGAAGCAAGTGTAGGCTTCCAGGTACGTTTCTTGATAGCATCCTGCTGTCCACCAATTATACCTAGTAAGTGGCTTCAGTGGCTTTAGAAGTTCAGTGGAGCCTGTCTGGGGCAGAGCAGTGAGCCACTGGGTGAAGTCCAGGTTATCCAGCCAGAGGATTAAACCATAGAACACAGTGTGAATTAACACAGGAGAGGTGAGGGCTTGGAACTAGAGGGGAAATACAAGAGGGTGACCAGTTCATTTATGAGAACAGGCCTAGAAACCTGCTCTCTAGATCCTGGCAGGTATGAGCAGAGTGCACACTAAGAGGACAGCTATCACTGCGCCCTCCTTTGCCGAGTGTCACTCCCCAGTCAAGGTCACAGGATGGTCTGGAGTCCTCCAGGTCTTCTTCTGGTTCTGTAGGTCTGGAACTCCCTTAAGTACTGGTCAGTGAATGAGGCAGGTGTGGCAGCGAAAGCAGGGGCAGGGAACACAGTGGAAGGGTGTGTTGTAGGGGAGGGGGCAGCTCACTCCAGCTCTCACACGCGAATACGGCCCCGTGCAGCCCGGTGGCCCCCCTGCCTCGGAGTGAGGCGAAATAGCACTGGGGGACGGCGTCGAATTTGGCGTTGCCCCAGGCGACCTGCGCGGCGAATTAGCGGCGGCGAACTGTAGAATGGTGAATTGATACCTGGAAGGCCCTCCAGAAGTGGGAGTCGATTCTGGTTCCTCCGTCTGCTGGGCTGTATGATGGGAGGCGTCACATCTAGGAAGTTTTCATGATAGTAGCCGGAAGTCTGGGATGAAGCGTTGGCGTAGGTGGGCTCCATCTCCATCAGTTCATCCAGGTCATCATCTTGGGTCTCATCCTCTGTCTCCTGCTCCTGCTCGGGCTCTTGCTCGGGCTCCTGCTCTGGTTCCTGGAGGCCACCCTCATGTTCCTCTTCTTTCTTATCCTTACTCTGATCTTCCTCCTCCTTCTTCCTCTTCTTCCTCATCCCCTCCTCTTCCTCCTCTTCTTTCTCCTCCTTTTCTTCCGCCTCCTCTTCTTCCTCCTCCTCCTCCCCGTCCTCCTCCCCTTTCTGTTTCAGCTCCTTCCTCATCTCTTCCTCCCTCTTCCTCCTCTTCTCCTCCTCCTCCCCGCTGGTCTCTTGTTGGATTGCTCTCACGCGCCTCCGCTGGTCCTTGTTGAGAATCCTGCGCCTGCGTGCCTCTTCATCTTGATCCCCACTGTGGCACTCTTCTCCCTCTTCACCTTCGAGATTACGGTCTGCTGCAAAAGGGAAGAAGATATTGCGAACCCCAGGGAGTGGCATTGGCTTGGGGACACGCACTTTTCTTTCTATCTCCACACACTCGAGAATCAGCTCGTCCAGGTCGGCCATTTCAGTTGACCATAAGAGCTCCTTGCGGAAGAACTCTGATAAGCCTTTGAGGAACTGGTTTTGAAGGCGGCAGTCATCCCAAGACAAGAATTGAGCCAGGAACTGAAAAGCATCTGCATAGCTGCCCAGGGTACAGTCTCCCTGCTTGAGCTTGCGGATGGCTTTTTTTGCCACGCTTGGGGGAATGGGGCCACAGAATTGCTTACGGATTTCATCTAGGAAGCGCGGAAAGTTAGCATGCAGGGGGCTTCCTTCCTGGGTGACTGAGACGGCCCAGTCCTTGGCTTCACCAGCGAAAAAGGAGATCAGAAAGGCCACCCGCTCAGCGCCCCCGGGGAAATGATCCTCATGGTCGGCTATGAAAGTCTCTAGCTGCATCAAGAATTCAGCCAGGTAGACTGGGTCGCCCGAGAAGGGCTCTATCTCAGGCCGCTCCAGCGGCGGCAGAAGAGGCTGCGGGGGCAGCTCCTTGGCCGGAGGCGGGGGCAGCGCCGGCGGGGGTGGACTGGGCATTGGGGGTGGGTCGGTGGGTGCGCCGGAAGTACTGCAATCCTGGATCACGCTAATCAACAGCTCGTCCGGGGCATACTCGGGCTCGGTGCGCGGGGGAGGCCAGCACAGGAAGGGCAGTTCTCCCTCGGGAGCGGCGTCGATCTCACTGAGCGGGAACTCAAAGTTCTCCTCAGAAAGGGCGGGCACCCCGGGGACCGGCCAGCGCATGTAGCTCGAGACATTGCCCCGCAAGGAATTGACCTCGGCCAGGGCTCTGCCGAGCTGAAGGCCCAGATTGGCATTCTCCCCGCGAAGGGCATTTAATTCTTCTCGCAGGGCCACGTTCGCCATGCGGAGGCTATTGAGATTCCCGGCCGCCTCGGACATCAGGACTAGCCGGGGCTCTGGGGCTGTGAGCAGGGGTGGGATGGGGAGATAGGGCCGTGAGAGGAGCCGGGGGCCGCGGCGGGGCGCGCGGGGGGCCGAGCCACACCCACTGGAGCGAGCTCGGAGGGCCTGGAGGCTCCGCCCGGGGCGCGTTACCTCGTCCCGGGGATCGCAAAGGGCGGGCGGCGGCGGGAGCCGGGAGGCGCCAGGCGGAGGAGGCGGGCGGCGAGGCAGCGAGGCGGCAATCGGGCGGGCGGAGGCTGGCGGCGAGGTAGGGAACTGACTGCGGCACGATCTGTCGAGGAAAAATCTTGCGGCTGGCGCGTCCCCGCCTTTTAAGCGCGGCCCGCGCCACCACCCCCCACCCCCGGCAGGGGCGGGTCTTAGGGAACCGCGGGAGCCCACTGGCCGCTGCGTGCCGCCCCCCTCAAACCACCCCCCCCCCCCCCGCTTGGCAGCGCCTCTCACTGCCTCTCTCCTTCCCTAGCTGCAGCTAACTCGGGTCGGGAAAATGCGACAGCGACTGCCCACTCGAGGTCGTCATGGCGACAGCCAGTGAACGTGTTCCTCTCCTCGGGCAGGCCCCCGAGTGTAGAGGAGCTGCTTCGCGAGGCGCAGCTCAATCTCCAGAGCCTGTTGCAAGGTACTGAGAGGGAGGGGGGCTGCGGCCAGAGGCCACGGGCCCAGCAGCGGCTAGAGGGAGGCGACGAAGAAAGGACAGGGACCCGCGAGAGAAAAAGAGAGAATAGTAGAAAACCTATTGAAAAACAAAAGACACACTTGCCATCTTTCACCTTCCAAACTACTGACTCCAAAAGACCCTAATTTTAAAGGCTGTTTACACCCCTTGCTCCCCCCTTACTTTTTTTCAGTTCACTTGTCTCTGGGGGAAAAGGTACAGAGGCCGAGACAGAGCCATGAGTCAAGTCATTTACAAAGAACACCAGATGAGAGACTCCGAAGAATGTGGGTCCACATACCCTCAGGTCTTCTCTTGCCACATCACCCAAGCCTTTGGAATTCTGGCACCCGAAGACAAATGAGGCATCAACAGGGTCTCCCTCTCTGGGCTTCACTCTCTCTGCTTTTGAAATAACCTTGTTTATGTGTCTCCTGGGTCACTCCTGCCTCACCAAGTAAGCCCAATACACAGCACTCAGACTTCATCTCATTCCCAATTCCCAACTCAGTGCCTTTGAGGTATACTGATGAGCACCTTGTACACAAAGCTGGGTCCACACAACCAGAGAAACATCCCAGTCATAACACCTGAGCAGTCAGACTGCTCGCACCAGGTGGAGTGAGAAAACCCATACTTTGAAATCAGACAGAGCCAGAATCTGATTTGAATCCCACACCTAACTAGCTGTGTGGCGTTATGCATATTACCCAACCTCTCTGAGCTTCAGACTAGTCCGTCATCTTTAAAATGGGGATTCCAGTTCCCCACATGGCAGAATCTTGTGAGAATTAAAAATAGGGTGTTCCTAAACCAGTTAGCAACAGTATCTGGCAGCTGGGTAAAATGATACTGATAAAATGCAACATCAACTCCTGATTGGTGTCCTTTGGAACACAGACTGATCTAGACACAATGTTAAAATTAACGTAAAGAAAAAAACAATGTGGTCCCTAATAGATCTTAAAATATGAAAAACATACACATTGACCAGTGGGATTTATCCAATGTAAGTAGCAAGAGGATTAAAACTCAGTGCTATGAGAGAAACTCTTAGGGTGCTGCAAATATCTGGATGGAGATTACAAGGAGCATGCATATATCAGAATTCACTGAACTGCACACTGAAGATTTGTGTACCTTACTGTAGGTAAGTTAGATCTGAAGAAAAAAATACAAATAAAACCCCAGTGCTAGTCACAAGCTCCTTATACCCTCCAGGCACTTATTGCCCCACTCCAGGCTCTTTTCCAAGCAGAGAAGCCCTTCCTCCCTCTTCCTCACTCCAATCCTTACACTTTCTTCCAAGTTCTATGCTTGCTGACTCCAAGAAGACCTTTAACGCTAGTTCTGCACTTTGCATCATTCCCTCCCTAAGCACTCATACAAGGCCCTTTGTACCATCCAGCTCAAAAGGACTTGTATAGTTACGAACTGATTTTCCTTTCATTTACTCATTTGTTCATTTACTCATTCTTCTGCTAATCCCAGGTATATATTTTGTCCACCTAACCAGACTGGGCTTCTCAATGTAAAAGATCACATCTCTCAGAACTCTCAGGTTTCCGGGAGCACCTGGCGTAGGGCTGCATCCGCAGGAGGGCATTTGTTGAATGAACATTAAAAGTGAAAAGAGGTCTTACCAGCTGTCATTTATGCATTACCAACAAAGGCTAACTTTTATGGAGAATAGAAAACTTCAGAGTGGCCACCCAACTGGACAACAGCCATGAACCCCACCTCCCTGCCAGGGCAGTGGCAAGCTTAGAGAAGCAAGATTCCAAGGGACACCGTGAGCCTTGTGTTCTGCTGAGAGGAGCTGCCATGCAGAAAGAGTCAGTGTGCTCTGTGTTACCGCCATGGGCAGAATGAGGACAGGTGGGTGGAAACCTAGGGGGAGGTAGATTTCACCTCAAGATAAGGAAGAACTTTCCATATGCCTGACAGCCCCAACTGTCCTTGGATGGAATGAGCCACCTTGGGAGGAAGGCTGCTTCCCTTCTCTGCAGGCAGGTGTGTGTGGAGGCTGAAGAAACACCTGGAAGGGCTGCTGAGGAGGAAATGGGAGCCCAGAATGAAACATTGGACCAGAGAACCCTCGAGGCCCCTCCTGACTCCAAGTTTCTATGATTCTTCAAGTCTCTGTTCAAATGTGCAAGCTCTGACTGTTGGTTCTTTAGCCTCACTTCCTTCATTCATTGAATCCGTCACTTAAATAAAACCCATTCAAATCTTCTGCATTCTTCTTATTCCCTGACAGTGCCCCTAAACTTCTCTTTCTCCTCTGCCACTACCTCCGCCTTCCCTCTCTTTCACCTTAGCCCCGCTGGAACTGACATCGCCCCCCACCACAGTGGGGCTAAGGTGCAGGGAACCAAGCCCTTAGAGGCTGAGGTAAGAGTTCTCGGCATCCAAGGGAATGTTCAACATTGGACTTCCCAAGGCATATTTCTTTGTGCTTCACACAGGTCATGTCCCTGGTAGAGTTGCGTAAAAACCTAGAGAGCTGAAGGGCTTCAAAGAGAGGGCCTTGGAGCAAAGAGTGGCCAAAGGCATCTGCATCCTGAGCCTCTTCCCTGAGTTGAACACTTACCATGGGGGCCATGGAGACAAAGGCTTAGTCCCCGAACCAGCACAACTCAAATCCATTGACTCTTTTCTCCTCGTAGGAAGTAGGCATTTTTCCATTCCTGAATCCAGAGGCTCAGATGCTGGGAACTAACTTAAAGAAACAATGCGAGTCAGACCTGGCAACTAGAGCAGGAGCCCCCAGCTTGTGGTCCTTCCCCAGCCTGGCACTTGGCCGTGGCTCCCTAGAGTGTGTATCCACTGTGCTGTTTTTCAGAAGAATATGAGGAACAGTACTCGGAGGCCAGACTTCTGGGGCAGACCTTCCGCTCTGCTGATGAGGCCCCTGAGCCCACCCCCAGCCCAAGGCTCCAGTCTGCCAGGCGTCTGGAGTTTGTACTGATGGTGAGTTGCCTCTTCCCCCACCTGGGAGAGCCAGCATGCAGAGCTTGCTCCACGCCCTTTGACGGGGGACCTGAAACAACTTTCATTACCCACTGGAAGCTGCTACTTACCTCTGCTCACCAGCAGAGCCATCCTGAGGCCCCACTGAGGTGGGCCCTGCACAGCAGGCATCTGGCCTGGCAGCCTATCCACGCTTCCCTGCCTCCCAGATGAAGCCTCTGACCACCCTGCCTAGACAGCCATCCTGTGGGCACAGCTCATCTCCAGTTGGAAGCACACCCTTCCCATCACCTTCTTTCCCAACAGCCCACAAAATGGCAGCTGAGCGAGGATGAGACTACCATGCAGGGTGTGAGGGCCCCTGAGGCCTCCCTGAGCCTGCCTACCACAGCCGACAAGCAAGCTGCCTGGAATAGCCCCTTTCCTCTGCCCATCCTAGAGGAGAAGCGGTGGCTTCAGTCTTGTCCCACACACTCTGACATCGTGCCCATCAACGTCTCCGGTAGAGTTGCTTAGCATCACCTCTGTTCGCTTCCCTCCATGCCAACTATAGATCATCCTGTCCAAACGCACTGGGTGCTGGGGGAGGGAGCAAGACTTTCTTTGCTACTGGCTCACCCCGCACTGTCAAGATCGTGGATCTCACCAGGGAATGGAGGCATGCTCTTTCTTCACTTTCTACTGGCCCTGCCACGCTAACTGAGACCATTTGATGGCAAAGGAAACTCTCTTACCAGAAAATTCTAAAACTTTATGAATTTGTGTGCTCTTTGGAGCATTGTGGAAACTTAGAGTGTATGAGTTATGTTTGGTTTGGGGAAAGAAAACTTGTGCCAGAAGCTGGGTTTGGAGCACACAGATAGGAGTTTCAGGGGACGTGTGGGGTTCAGGGTGCTGGTGGTAAATAGTAAGATCAGACACAGAGCACAGACCAAGGGCCTTACAGCACTTTGAGTTGTCACTCCGTCTCCTAGCGGGGGTGGGCCTCCTCCTATTGTGTAAGATCAAAGAGGAACCCGGTACTACCTTGAGATGGGAAAAATACTGTACACAGCTCAGCTGGCTTTTTCTCTGGGGACATGTGGAACCCTCTACCGTGCCCATTATTAATTCATTCACCACACTTCACCAGCTATAAGTGGAAGAGGAGGAATGTCAACCATTTCAGGAGATAGGGCCAACAACTTGATGAGATCAAGACCTCCTAACCCAAGGGGACCAGAGGCACCCTGTGCACCAGCACTGGCCTCTGGTGTGCTGGAAAAAGTCGATGAAGATGATAAGGACAGCTCTGGCCACAGGTGGTGATACTCCCTGGATATGAGGTCATCCAATGCCACTGGTGTCATCTCAGGAAATCAGAGGCAGGAAACAGAGCCCAGAGCCTCAGGAGATATACCCAGAAGTGTGAGGGCTGAGAGGAAAAGCTCACAGTGGTGGTGGGCACTTTGTTTTTGAACTTCTACCTTGCCCTCAATGAGGCTGGCCCTGTGATTTGTCCACAGAGCCACTTGCTGGGGAGGCGGGTACCTATGTGTTCATGGGACTAAGAGGGGAGGGTTTGGTTAGCCAGCTGCTGTAAGAGAGACAGTGGTGGGAAGCAGCAAACTTCACTCCACTGCCCTCACCCTGTCCTTGCCCTAGCAATTCCATAGAAGCAAAGGCTGAGCCGGTGCTTTGAGAAAAGTAGATCTCAGTCACCATGCAGGGCGAACTTTGATCAAATGTGATCAGGGGGCTGGAGGGCAGGTTATCTGACTGCTTCCTGGATGCCGGGATGGGGCAATTTCTTGGAGACACTCACTGGCCCAAGTTACAGCATTCTCTGAGAAAAGATTGCAATCAAACAACATCTAGTCTCAACCTGTCTCTCCACTTCAAGGGTTCTCACCCCAGGTTGTACATCTGAACAATCACCTGGGGAGTCTGAGAAAATGCTTCTACCTGGGCCCTATTCCCAGAGTGTTAAGTGTTCTGAGATGGGGTCCAGTTGTTAGAGTTTGAAAAGCCACCCAGTTTATTTCGATATAAAACCAGGGTTGAAAACCACAGCTCTCAGCCACCTAAGACTCACAGGTGACCCCAGGGTGGACCTCTGAAATTCAGCATGCATGCTTTGGAGCTGCGGGTGCCCAGGGCCAAGATGGGAGGGACGGGGAAGAAGGGTCACCTGCCTGAATGCTATTCATTCTCATCGCTACTGCCATCATCCCTTCTCTCTACCTCAGGCCAGTTTCTACCATACTGTGAACAGAAACCAGGATGCACCCAAGTGTCTTTATTTTGGCTACAGGGCAGCAGTTTGATAAACATGCAAGTTTGCGACACTCGTTGTTTAACACAGAGACAGCCGTGAACCCCAAGTCCACCCTGAGGCGGAGGCGGACCATTATTGGATTCTCTAACTATTCCCAGCGAGACCAAGGTGACCCCACCATAGCTGATCCCCCAAACCTTTTCCCTTGCTCACTCTTACCATTTTTCTGCAACCCAAGTGTTATTGTTGTGACAGAGAACAGGAGTGATTGGGGGAGAGGGGGACTTTGGACATCTTGAAAAAGGCAATATATTAATAGTAATTAAGGATAACCAAAAGCCTTTTGTCACAATGCTTACAGGGCAGCAACTGAAAATGGACAGGAGATCTCCAGGCTAATAAATTTGTTATGTTATTGTTTCCCATTATAAGTAGAATATAGCTATATATGTCAACTTCAGGCGGATAAAGAAGGAAATCATCACTAAAAGTAGCATCTTCACAAAACCATTACTGCCATTAAATGAATGCCATCCAAAGAGCACAGACCAGAGAAATGTGAATACAAATTCTGGCCTCTCCACTTACTAACTGTGAGGCCTTAGCCAAGTTCCCTAACCTCTTTGAGCCTCAGCTTCTTCATCTGTGAATGGGGATGATGATTCCAACCCATGGAGTGGTCGTGAGGATTAGAGTTATTGTATGTAATTTTCCTACCATGTGCCCAGTACATAGTATGTGTTCAGCAAACAGTGGCCGTTATTATAAATTATCATAAGAGTAGTCATCCTCATCGTCATCCTCATAACAGTAATAATTGTTATGTATATGAGAAAACCTTTGGGCGTTTTCAACATCTGAATGGTTTCCTCACATTGTAAGTTATCCTCACTTTCTCCTGTTGCCAATCTAAAAAGCCAAGAATGCAACCAAACAACTTTTCAGCTGTGGCATACTCCCAATGTGCTGCTGGAACTGAAGGTCACACTGCTGTCCTTTATCAGTTTGAAAGCCTCTGCTCTCATCTCTGGAGAGGTGAATGCTGAGGGCTGTCTGTGGTGGCTTCCTGAGCCTGGGGTGAAAACCTGGGGGAAAAAAGACCATGGCTGTCCCACATGCTACTTCAGCTCCAAAAGGCATATTCAAAGCTGGAAAGTCAGAGATGTACATATGTCCCCTCCGTCTTGAACCTCCCTCCTATGGCTGATTCATGTTGATGTATGGCAAAAATAAAACCAATGTTGTAAAGCAATCATCCTTCAATTAAAAAAAAAAATATATATATATATATATATTTTTTTTTTTTAAAAAAGCTGGAAAGTCTTTGGCAGCCATCTGGACAATTCAAGGGCACCCTGTGCCTCACTGTGTGGTGATGGGTAAGGACTCAACTTCCCCAGCATCCTCAACTATGGAAAAGAAGAACCAAGGAATTCTGACCAAGCTATTGGCAAATGCTTCTTGACAAAAAATTGGTGATCCCATCTCTTTGGTGACAGCTGCTGCTGGGGGATCCCTAACCACACCACTAACATTCTATGTTTACCTCCTCCAGGTCACAGCAACAGCCCAGCAGGCAGTGTGGCCCGCTCTACCACCTCAGACATCAGGCCCAGCCATTCAGTTCCAGAAAGTGTTCATGGAAGAGTTGCACTTGGTCAGGAAGCTCGGTTCCCAAATCTCACCTCACCAGTACTAAGAAATCCTTCTAGTCATCCGGAAGAACCTCCCCAGGCATGGGGTGCCACAAAACCCCCTGGAATGGAGAGCATGGGGGTGGTGTACAGCATTCCTGGTTCTTGCAATGGACCAACAGAATCGACATTCTCTGCTTCCAGGAAGGGAGATGCTTTTACCTATGTGACTCCAAGTGCCACCGCTCAGAGCAGTCAAGTCAATGAAAATGGAAAAAGTCCTTCCTCTGGGAATTCTTGGGTCTCTCTGCACACACTGCCACCTCTTGTTCCTAAGGAGGCTGCTACCCTCTTTGTCACTCGTGATATCCCAGCAGGGTGCAGTGGGCCTGCTGGCTACTCTCAGCATCCTGCTCAACGAAGCCAAGTATCTGAACGACCCTCCAAGATTGGCCTTCTGACCAGTGGTACCTCAAGGCTGGAGACAGGCCCAGGTGGGGCCAGCAAGTTCCGGGAGCGGTCACTGTCTGTACCCACAGATACAGGTACCATGGATGTGGACTATGAGGAGGAGCAGAAGGCCAGTGAAGCCTGTGCCCTACCTTATGCCAGTACGAGTTCTGAGGGCAGTAACAGTGCTGACAACATTGCCTCCCTCAGTGCCCAACAGGAGGCCCATCACAGAAGGCAGAGGTCCAAGAGCATCTCACTCAAGAAGGCCAAGAAGAAGCCTTCCCCTCCGACTCGCAGTGTCTCACTGGTCAAAGATGAACCAGTCCTCTTGCCGGAAGGTGGGTCAGTACTACCCAAGGACCAGAGGCCCAGGAGCCTTTGTCTCTCCTTGGAACACCAAGGACATCACTCATCCCACCCAGATACTCAGGGTCACCCAGCTGTGCCAACCTTCAAAGACCCAGAAGGTACACAATTCGCCCATCACTGGTATCTTACTGACTGGAAGTCTGGTGACACCTACCAGTCCTTGTCCAGCTCCAGCACTGCCACTGGCACCACAGTCATTGAGTGCACCCAAGTTCAGGGCAGCTCAGAGTCTCTTGCCTCCCCTTCCACTTCCAGAGCCACGACGCCTTCCCAGCTTTCCATCGAGGTGGAGGCCAGGGAGGTATCCTCTCCAGGAAGGCCTACTGGGCTGATGTCACCCTCCAGTGGATACTCCAGCCAGTCAGAGACGCCAACACCCACTGTCTCCATGTCCTTGACCCTGGGCCACTTGCCCCCTCCAAGCAGCAGTGTCCGGGTACGTCCAGTGGTACCTGAGAGGAAGTCATCACTACCCCCAACATCACCAATGGAGAAAATGTCCAAGTCACGGCTATCGTTTGACCTACCATTGACCTCTTCAACCAACCTGGATCTGTCTGGGATGAGTATCTCAATCCGAAGCAAAAACAAGGTGAGCCAGCATCACTCAGATACAAATTTGGGGGCCAAGCTAGCCCAGAAAACTAGCCCCAACCAGCCAATCATGCCCATGGTTACTCAGTCTGACTTACGTTCTGTTCGCCTGAGGTCAGTCAGCAAGTCTGAGCTGGAAGATGACACTGAGAGCCCTGACTACGCTGAGGAATCAGGAGCTGAAGTCTTCACCTTGCCAGAGAGGAAGATGAAACCTCCCATAGCCGAGAAGCCCCCTCTGGCCCGAAGGCCTCCAAGCTTAGTCCACAAGCCACCATCTGTCCCCGAGGAGTACCCACTAACTTCGCCTACATTGGCTATAACTCCCAAGAGCTCAATTCAGCACATAAGGCCACTCCCTCAAGATATCTACACAGTGGTGCGGAAATCAAAGTCCTCCAGCTTCCCTGAGAGCAGAAGCCCAGGGGAGTCCACAGCACCCTCATCTCTTGTTTTCACGCCTTTTGCCAGTTCCTCTGGTGCTTTCTTCTCAGGAACACAGCAACCTCCCCAGGGAAGTATGGAGGATGAGAGCCCTAAGGGGAGAGCCCTGCCTGAAAGAATTAGCCTCCAGAGCCAAGAAGAAGCTGAGAAAAAGAAAGGCAAGATTCCACCTCCTGTACCAAAAAAGCCCAGCGTGCTGTACCTGCCTCTCACTTCACCCACGGCTCAAGCGGAGGCCTATGTGACTGAACCAAGACTGCCCCTCAGCCCCATCATCACCCTGGAGGAAGATGCCAAGTGTCTCCCAACTGATGACCACCTGCCATCTGCTGGTACAAAGATGACCTCAAGGCCACAGTCCAACAGCGAAAGGGAAGCAAGTCCTCCAGGTTAGTAAAATGTCTGTGGGCTTTTCCTTTCAATCCCAGAAGAGACAAGAGTGAGGATGGGGTGCCAGAGGCAGAAGCAAATGCCCCCAGATAATGAGCCTGATCCCAGGGTGACCAAATCAAGAGTGGACACCTCTTGAGGTTTGAGTTACTCTAAATTGGTCTCACTGCCCTTGGGATCAGGACTGATCCGGGGGTCGGAGGGATCTCCACAGCAATCAGTGGAGTATGGGACAGTATGGAACAGTCTACCCTGGAACCCCCAGTGGTGAGCTAATGAAATCAACTAGGTCTCAGCACCCTAAGACCTTAGGAACCCATCTTCCTCCTCAGGCAGGCATCTCCTGCCCTAGGAACCGTCTCTCCATCTCATTAGACAGCACTTTTCACCAGCTTCCACTAAATTTAGTTTCATGCATGGGACTAAGTACCCTCCCAGTCTGAGTTCAAGTGCCATGGCAGACTGGCGGGCTTCAAGCAGTGTAATATTTTACCACCAGCAGCTTCTCTTAGTGTTTTCTAGAGGAAAGGGGGCTCACTTTCTTGGATGGTTTGAGCCTATCTCTGCCTGGAACCATAAGACCAAGCTGGATGATATTTCATATCCTTTTTTTTCTTTCTTGTCTCTTTTTGCTTAAACTGTGGTAAAATACATATAATGTAAAATTTACCATCTTAACCATTTTGAGGGCTTCCCAGGTGGCACTAGTGGTAAAGAATCTGCCTGCCAATGCAGGAGACATAAGAGATATGCATTCAATGACTGGGTCAGTAAGATCCCCTGGAGGTAGAAATGGCAAGCCACTCCCAGTATTCTTGCCTGGAGAATTCCATGGACAGAGGAGCCTGGTGTACTCTAGTCCATAGGGTTGCAAACAGTCGGACATGACTGAAGCAACTTAGCATGCATGCAACCATTTTTAAGTGCACAGGTCAGTAGGTGTTAAGCGCATTTATAATGTTGTGCAACCATCACCCGGAGAAGGCAATGGCACCCCACTCCAGTACTCTTGCCTGGAAAATCCCGTGGACGGAGGAGCCTGGTGGGCTGCAGTCCATGGGGTCGCTAAGAGTCGAACACGACTGAGCGACTTCACTTTCACTTTTCACTTTTCACTTTCATGCATTGGAGAAGGAAATGGCAACCCACTCCAGTGTTCTTGCCTGGAGAATCCCAGGGATGGGGGAGCCTGGTGGGCTGCCGTCTATGGGGTCGCACAGAGTCGGACACGACTGAAGCAACTTAGCAGCAGCAGCAGCAGCAACCATCACCACCATCCATCTCCAGAACTCTCTACATCTTGCAAAATTGAAGTCAGTACCCAGTCAACAATAACTCCCCATCATCCTCTCCCCGCAGCCCCTGGCAACCACTCTTCTACTTTCTGTCTCTATGAATTTGACTCCTATAGGGACCACATATAAGTGGAATTACATAGTATTTGTCTTTTGATGACTGGCTATTTCATTTAACATAATGTCCTCCAGGTTCATCTGTGTTTCTCATCCTTTTTGAAACCCTTAACACAAACATCAAAATCTTATGGCCTTTCTTAAGCTGATTTGGATTTTCGACATAAGTTAAATCCTTGTAACTAAAACAAGCAAACAAGTCAAAGCCACAGGTAATTTTAGAATCTGCTTCCTCAAACTCCACAGGCTCCCTCTGAGATTCAGATAGGTCCCACTTCCACCCACTGGTTGAGTCATTGCTTTAGATTGTTCTCAGCTCCTTGAGTTTTAAAAATGATACATTTAAAACAAGAGAATGCTCAGGCAACCTAAGCATTGTTGTAACGGAAAAGGCATGAGAAAACAGGGAGCCAGGCTGGTCTTCATCACTCCCTCCACATTGTGCAGGCCAAATCACTAACCTTGGGAACATCTTGTTCTCTGCAGAACAGAGACAACAAGTTTCTTCCCTGCTGCCCTCCCAGAGTTGCTCTGAACATCAGATGAAATACATCTGAGAATGTGCTTTGTCCTAATGATTGTGGTCAAAACAATTCTTTCTGGTTTTTATGCCTAGGGAGTTTGATGGAACCAAGCACCGAAGAAAAAAGTGTAATCAGTGATAAAACAGCCGAATGGATTGCAGAAGATGATGATGATGTGTTTGTGGCTTCACGTACAACTGAAGATTTATTTACTGTGATCCACAGGTCTGGACCAATTTCTTTAATTCTCATTATAATTGCCTTCCCTCCTTATACCAGAAGAAAAACTGCTACCTCTAAGCATTAGATTGGAAACTGGAGACTAAGTTCAGATGTCCACGTATGTGAACACAGTCCAGGGCCTCACATCTCTGATTCACTGACATCTTCGGGTGAAGTGGAGGAGGGGCAGGCAGGGAAGGGAGGACCAGGTGCGGAGTGAGAGGCCCCTCGTCTCTTAGCAACCACATGGCCTATTGTGGCTCCATCTGCTCTCTCACAGCTCTGCCTACAGTCAGAGACTTAACCCTTCACAGAATTCCTGTACCCAAAAAAAAAAAAAAAACCTCATCAAAAAGTAAAGTGGGACACCAGGCTGAGCATCAGAGCAGGAACTTAGCCAAAGGATGACCACACGGGGACCCAGTTATAGGCAAAGAATGACCACATGGGGACCCAGTTATTGAACCGGGGCACAAAGCAGGGATTCAATAGTGAGGAAACTGGAAAGAGCCTAGTTACTGGAGTTGGAGCACAAGTTCATAACAGGATCAGCTCCCAGGCTGTCTTGATTCAGAGTCACTGAGGTACTAGCCTTGACTCCTTAAATTCTTTGTTGGTCCCAGAACCTGGGCAGGACTGAGCCTGCAAGCACAGGCCCAGTGACTCCAGATGTGGACATTGAAAGGAGTATAGGGACGGGACCAGATGAGGAACTCTGAGGACTTAGCAGAGAGAGAGAAAGCTGGTAGGTACAACTGCTCACAAAGCTGTTGCATGGACATTCCCAGATCATGTCACCGACACTCGTGACACTATATGAAGCATTAGGAAATGTTTGCACATGAATTCACTGAAAACACACGTTCTCTTGTTTAGGTCCAAAAGAAAGCTGCTTGGCTGGAAGGAACCTGGTGAGACCTTTGCTGGCAGCAGCAGACCAAGCTCCCACTCACCAGTAAGGAACCCACCTGAGTCTCCGGTCAGTGAGTTGGCTGCCTCTTCAGGGTCAAGCGGCAGTGCCAACCTAGATGCTGGCAGAAATGATGATTTCAAGGCCTTGCTACAGAAGAAGGGAAGCAAGGCAACTCCAAGGTCCCGCCCCTCAGCAGCCGAACTGCTGAAGACCACTAACCCACTGGCTCGGCGAATTATTGCACAATTTTCAAAAGACTACAAAACCCCTGATAACCCCAGTACCTAAGCCCTGGGTTCAGCAAGCAAGGTTTAGTTACTAAACTTGAGTAGAGAAGGGGGAAGAGGAAAAGAAGGTTTTGAAAAAGAACATAACAAAAAAGCCTGCATTTCTTTGACGTTAACTTACACTCTGGACAGCAGGAGAGAGGCCACATCTAGAACTAAATTTATCAGGCACTTTAATCATCTTCAGACATTTTACATTTTCATACTTAAAATCTTGCCATTACTGAGTACCGATTTTCTCCTTATTTCCCCCAGTGGTATGCACTTAGAAGAAATTCTCAGATGCAAGGGCACATGTGCCATCTCTTTAATCAATCACCAAGCTGCTCCATCCCTGGCTCCTGTCACTGAGGGGCACAGTGAGAGAGCAGTTTGAGGGCTGCCAATCCCAGGGGATACAGGGTGCCAATGCTCATTATTCACTTTCCCATCAAGGCCCTGATGACCTTGTATGGAGAAACAGAAGGACTCTAATGCCTCTTCAACCACAGTATAACTCTCTCTCATGAGAGGTTTGCAGGTGTGCGTTTATTTCGGCATGGGGTTGATTGGATGGCTTTTGTAGTACAAAATATGAATGTGACTCTGTCCTGAACTTCATGCCTTTTTCAGTTTGATTGTCTACACGGAGATCAGGGTGATGAGTTTCAGTAAACATATAGACCTCCCCCTCCTCACTCCTCTGCTAGAAAAGGTCAGAACTGGGTTGCTTTGGATGAACCAATCTCAGTCAACAAACAAGGCAGCCATTTGTTCACTCACATCTACCCAAGGTAACTCACACATGCACTTTGAGATCCTTCAAGTGTCTGCCACCAACGATAGCTAGTGTCTGTGCCCAGCTCATGCTGCATTCGAAGAACTCTGGTTTCATTTGCATATAGCATTCATTACAGGAAGTCATTAGCTGAAGGAAGAGCATCCTCAGAGGCTCAAGGAGAGAAAGTAAGTGTAACTTGCCCACCACCATTCAGTTCAGATTGTGGTTTGTGGTTGGTTTTATTTTGTTTAAAGGAGATCTTCCTCTGTTCCCAAGCCAAGAACATACACACTAAAAGGATAGAGCGAAAATCTGAAAGGCAGCCTTGCAAGTTACTGTGGTCCATAACCCCCCAAAAAGGGCTACTTTTTGCCATTTAGGTTCTGCTGTTTGACCAGTTTTCAATTAACCATGCTAGGGGAGAAAGTAAGAACTTTGTTAAATGGGATGCTGACAGAGCACCAGAACAATCATTGTGACCCCTTCCCCCCACCCCCTGCCAAAGCTTATAGACACTAACTATTCTTGTCAGTTCAATTTTCTAAGAAAAGCAAGAGCCATGATTCATTTGATTTTCATATGTCTGGTTTCTGAGAGGTTGAGGGGGAAAACAGATAGCTATGAACAAAGAAAACTAGCTGACCAATAATGGAAAATTAATTGTCCACCATTCCCAAGAGGGAAAAAAGAAAGTCAAATGAAATTCACAAAGAGGGTATCCTGACCTCTTCCTCCTTCACCCCCCCACCCAACAGATTCATTGGTCAACCTCTTGGAGGATGTGGAAACGTCCCCCCAGAGACAAGCAGATCTTGATTTTGATAGGTCTCAATAAGAAGCAAACCTTTAGCCCAGCTGCCCACACAGCAGACAGAGCAGCTGGAAAACCAGACTAAGTGCTGATGGGACTTGGGCCTCTCACATAGAAGGCCTAGGCCTGGGCCCTTAGTTGGTACAGTTTTGAATTCTAGACTTCTAAGTGCAGACCAGGCCCATCCACTCCCTTGCCGTCAGCACCTCCCCCGATTTAGACAGAAGCTACTTCAAATAATAGACGGTTACCAAAAGCTCAGTTGCCTTTGAAAGCATTCCAACTAGTTGGTTCAAAGGCCCTGACCAGATTTCAGAGGTTTTGCCTAAAGTAAAACAAGATTCATTCCTAGCCTTAATTTATATACAAATACCACACTTGTCTGCCCTCGACTCAGAATTTCAAAGGACAGAAACATTTTCCTCTGTGGGGAAATGGAGTGTTCGTTCTTTTGCCTAACAAAAGTGAAAGACTGCCGGGGCCCTGTACTCTTGATTATGAGCTATAAAACAGAGTACGAGACTCACATCGTATAAGACTTGTTACTTCTGCTGACTTTTTGGAAGCTTCTTGTTTGCTACTTTTGTCTCTCCCCTCATTTTGCCGCCTCTGGTGGTTTTCCCCAAAGATTCTAAAGCTGAATACCCAGACATCTTGACGTTTTTCAATTACCCTAAGTCTTGCTTTCCTCTGCAATATTCTGCATGCCTGCAATTTTTAGAAAGTCTTATACATCTTCACTATGGCCCTCCAATACCCAGTGTTGTTCCTATTAGCAGAAAAGGATTCGGGGCAGAGATGGCGTGGTCAGAGGTAACACTGAGGGCTGGTAATAATCATTTAATATTGTAACAGGTGGACGTAGTCCTAAACAAACAACCAAACTATAGCATTTCTATCAATCTTTGATGAACATCATACCAGACAGCTCTCCTATCCTAGCACTCAACGTTTTGCTTCCCCTTGTTTATCATAACACCAACTCTGTCTCCCATCCAGGCACAAGCCGCAGTGTTTGCTGCCTTTTGCACCTACTCTGCCAAGACGAGAAGAGAGGCAGAAAGCCCCTTCCAGTAAGACTTTCAGAAAACCCACTGTTGCCACTATTACTAGCGTGAATAAAAATAATAATTTTTGAAGGTGGAATACAGAAGGGATTCAGATGAAATGAAGTTAGCCCTAGGAAATCAACTTCCAATTCAAGTTGTTTCTGTCCCTTTGTTTCCTCTGATTCCAACTAATAGCAGCAGGGTTCTCTGCTGGACTGACTTCTGTCTAGTCAGGAGTAGAGGGAGTCATCCCCAGGGGAGGAAGTTAATCGGTAGCTAAGAGCACTTTGCCCTTGGTGGGTATTCATTATGTGTTTGTGGTTCAAAGGTTGAGGGTGGAAAGCAAGTCATTCTCAGCACAACAGGAATCTTTGCTGCTGTCTCTTGTCCTTTGCCTGCCTCAGTCTCTCACCTGGGCCTCCCACCTGGTCCCAACATGTCCCTCAGTATGCATTCCTGTGAACTACATCCCTGGCCAACAGCTCACCCTTTAAAGAGGTAAGATCATAGGAAGCAAAAAAGCTCATGTTAGCTTACTGACCACAAATCAACCAGTTGATCTGGAAACATTACCTTGAATGTACAAAGACAGAGGAGAGTCTGCAAGGCTCTTATAACAGAAGTGTCACCAGACACCCATTTTAATTCTCCAGTGACACAGGTCAGATTGTGATCCCACAAGACCCATCAGTCTGAGCAGATCTGTCCATGCACCTGCTCTCTTCCTCATCAACAAACTATTCCCTAAAAGGACAAGTTCATAGTCAGTGCTCTGTTCTCCAGTGCAGCCTTCGATTATCACCAAGTATGTAACACAATGGCCAGCCTTCACTTTAATATGATTTGCCAGGGCCAGGGCTAGAGTGGGGTGAGTGAGGCACCTGGGGTGCAAAATTTAAGGAGGCACCCACTCTCAGGGCCATGTAAGTGCCTTACCCTAATCCCGGCCTTGCAATTTGCACTCTGTAAAGTAATATCAATTTAACTTCTTCCTATGGACATGTACGGTTCTTCTGATTTGAGGGGGGAGGGTAACTCCCTATCTGTTGTTGCACCAAATGTTTCATTGCCATCAATTTTTCCATGATTCTAAACCTTTGTATGCCTATACGTCAAAGACTTTTCAATATTATCAGAAAACATGGCTGATTTCTAAGTAACCTGCTCCAAGTGGCAAGTTAGCACTCATTTCAGTAGGAATACTGACAGAGACAGCCCTTCAGCAAAATAGTGAATGAGTTGGAGGTCTGTCATTGGCCTCCTCTGTCTCCTCTTTCTGCTCCATTCCCCGCAGACCTTGCTTCTTGGTACCAACTCTCCTGAATGCCTCCTCGTTTGTCCTCCTCCTTGCTAAGGAAAGCATGCTCTCAGGAAAGGAATAAATTCCTTTACTTTGAGATTATAAGGCTTATTGAAACCTCTTTGGAGGGTCACTTGCATTTTAACAGGGAAAAAGCCTTAAGCCAAAGGAATGATGTTCTACTTGTAGAATTTTAGGCATCTGTCAGTTACAGAAGTATATTTTTCACCATGGAAAGGTCAAATTCACTGATAACTATTTCCTAAATATAGAAAATACCTTAATCTCCTGGAACTATCTGAGTAAATTGCTGATGGTCAATTAAATTCTCCTGATTCTCAGTGCTGTTCAGTATGGTTTCTACAGAGGGAGTCTCAGAAATGGCTACCCAAGACACTTAGAAGGCCTAGATAATTCTTGTTGTACCTTAACATTTTTACACAAATGCAATTAGTACTACTTATCATTTGAGTAAAAAACACAAAGATTTAAAGAGTTTGTGAAAATCTGTCTTGTTTGTGAAAGGTGAAACTGTCCAATAAGTGCCAGATCAATGTCAGCCATCTGGTATCAGTGGTGATTATTAAACTTCTTCAAGGTGCAACTTTACTGCACGCAGCCTCGGCCCCAACCCTTATCTGTGTTTTGTGCTACCACTTCCTCTTGGTGTGAGAATGAGACCAGATCTATTCCAGAGTATGGTCCCTCCAAAGCCTTTGTGTGTATTTCAGCTATAAGTGACTAAACTATTATGGATTTAAAATGATGAGAGAATGAGAAAGAGATGCAAAGAGCTAACTTTGTGAAAGGGCGGCAAAAATGATAAGGATTTTAACAAGGATACGAAATAAATTTTTTAATAATCTGAAACATTTTGTAGAGGAATACAGTAGGAAATGGTCATAGGCACACATTTGAGGCACTTTTAATAAGTTTAGCAAAAAAAATTTGCATAAGTAATGAGTTATGTGAAATAGGTATGTACTTCTGTTCAGTAAAGCCCAAAATCTAGCCCAGTGGTTCTCAAAGCATGGTCCCAGGACCAGCAGCAGCAGTATCCGAATAGTGTGTGTCTGTGTGTGTGTGTGTTCTAGTGCTGTTACTTCTTCAAGCTCCTGAGTCACTATAGCCACGACTCCAAATGATTCTAGCCTTTCCTATCTTTTCTGCTGTCATTACATTACGTGATCAATCTCCAGCCATGTGACTTATGTTATCATGTTCGTCAGATAATATGTTTATTTGGTGTTAAGTAATTATCATATTGAATCAACTACTCGCTCAACCTGCAGAAACTTTTGATTTGACTTAGCCAGCACATCTGGCCTGTTTTTGGTTTAAAAACAATTTTTTAATCCACAAATAGGAAAAAGAAAAGGTGTTACATTTGTTTGATACTGCTGACCCTTAAATGTCTATCTTCCCTGTGGTGGCTATTCTCTAGGGAGGTTCTTATAGAAGTAGATTTGATTTTTAAGATTTTGCATATTTGTGGAATTTGATATCAACAAATCTGCAAAAAAATCTGAACTGCAGCAACTAGTTAACTACTCTTTCTTTATTCCTTATGTGGTGTTGAGCTCTTTTTAATGTCCAATTTTACAATATGTTCTGCATGCAAACGCAGCATTGTGCTCATTGTGCAAGTCACCAGACACTCATCTCCTCCATATGTATGATGGTGAAGAAATAGCAACATGTATGTTCTTACCTCTCCTAATCAATTGTAAATTACAAATCTTTTCATTAATTTTTAAATGAGATATATTTACTCTGGCTAGTAGTTAAAATTTAATTCTTTTTATTATATTTCATTGCTACTTTTTTCTACTGACTCCAGAGCTTACTTTGGGGATTATTTCTTATTTTTAGATTGTTGTATTGATCTTATTTCTATATTTATCTGTAGTCATGGAATGTTAGTGCTGAAAGGGACCAACCTCTCCTCTTACAGATGAGGAAACTGAGGCCCAGAAAGTTAAATAACTTACGCAAAGTCATGCAGTGGCAGGCCCAGCCTCAATCCCAGTTCTCCTGCCTCTGGGCCCAGTGTTTTTTCATCCAAATCACTGCATTTATGGAAGACCCACAGCTGGCTTCTACTATTATGACACATGAATTTCCCAGGTATGTCAGTGAATAATACATATGCTTTAAGGAAAATGTTCGTGAATCCAAAGACAAATCTGATTTTTAGTATAGAAACATTCATTTCCCTCCAAATTAAATATATATGCCCTACTCTTTACAGTGGATGTTTTCTCTAAGAGTTATTTGAAAAACTGAATTTTTGTAGATCAAATTCCATGTTTTAAGAGATAAGCTTCTTACAGAAGGGCATCTTCTGGTGACTTCTTTTGAAAAATGAAAAATGCTCTTGTCCATATCCCTAATGCCTGTATTTTCTTTTTCAGTGTGAACTTTTGTAACTGATATTTATTTAAAGTAGGGCAAACCAATATAGACTTTCCTAGAATCTACTTTATTCTTCCCTTATTAAACTTTACAAGATAGTTTCAGACTGTTAGATGCTCATGAGATACTTACTTGTGTTCTAGAAACTTCTTGATATTTTACCAATCCCTGGGCTCAAACTCTATCTCAGTTTTATCAAACAATACCAAATTTTCTCATCCGTACTGAGCTCTGCATGCTGTTTGTTTTCCAGAACATGCTTTGCCTAATGTTCCTTATTATGACTCTCTCTCTAGCTATTCTCAGGCTTCCTTCCAAAGCTCATGTGTACCTCACTAGCGTGGTTTAGTGGAGTTGCAGGCAGTACTCATCAGATGGAGTGGTGTTTTCAGTTATCCCATTGTTCCAGTCCTTCTCCTGAACCTGCTCTGGTTTCCCTTTTCAGGAATACTCAGAGATTGATGGGATTTTCCTCTTCATCTAGACCAAAGTTCGACAAACTGTTACCATAAAAGTCCAGATAGTAACTCTTTCAGGCTTTGTGGGCAGGGAACAGATGGTCTCTGTAGCATAGTCTTCTTCTTTGTTAGTGTTTGTTTGCTTGCTTTACAACACTTTAAAAATGTAAATACTATTCTTAGCTCTTGGGCCATACAAAGCTGCAGACTGAAATTGGCCTGCCTGTCATAGTTTCCTGACCCCTGGGTCGGACATTTCTGTGACCCACGTGATGACTGGGTTGTGTGCTGCGTGATGTGCACACTGCCCTTCCATTTACCACAATGTCAGACTCACCCGCACAGAGGTGGGTGGCAAGGCGTTGCACATGCCAACCAGTACTCTCTGACAGACGCCCTTCATAGACTCTCTCAGTCTGTCTCCGTCCCTGTCCCTCTCTCTCTCTCTGACTACCTCAGTGTAGAACCCTCATTCTTTTCTCCAGATCTCCTGTACTGGTTATCTAATGTGCCTCTGCTTCCTCGAGTGTGGGTTAAGCTGGCAGGAAAGAATGGTTTTCTGAGTTTTCTTATTTCGTTCATTCCAAACTATGAGCAGGGACCCCTGGCCCCGGTGCCCAATACTTCCATCACATGTTCAGGGCCATCTCTGGAAAGTCTGGTGGCCCGGGTCATGAGATTCCAGTTCAGTCTACAGTTTCCTAGGGAAATCACCAGCTCTCTTGGTTCTAATGGCTGGTTTTAAAATCTGAAATGTGCATGTGCCCATTTTAATGTGATTTGGACTTGTTCTAGACTCAGCCCCAGCAATGAAACCAGTGAGGTATGGAAGGTTCTATGTCCACAGTTTTCCCCTGCCTAAACCGCCTGCATCCCTGACCCCCAGCCCCAGGAATAGGCTCCTTGGGATGCCCCATGCAGCACCACAGCCAGCAGGCATTCAGCACACTGCCACCTCCTGTTTTCTGAACCTCTAAAAGGATTCCTTAAAGCTCCTCCACATCTCTCTTCATCTCACTCCTGCCTCTACCTCTCATGCTGCTTGGGAGTGTAAAGCTCAGTTTCACATTTTCACATTTGCTCATATAAATATTGGAGGATACCAGTGAATAACAAGTTATGTGCCTGTGTGTGAGAACAGCATGGTTTCTCCACCTGGACTGTGAAGGTCCCATTTGCTAGTGTATCTTATACACACACACACACACACACACACACACACATACATGTACACACACACTGTCCAGTTCTCTCATCAGTTCTCTGGTCCAGTTCCAGGTCTGATGGGGCTGGCCAAGGAGTAGGGGATAGTGGGGGCTCCTGAGATATTTCCCTTTTCTTGTCTTTTGAAACCTTCTTTCCACTGGCTTATGCTCACTTCTCCCAGGAAGCCATTTGAAGATACTCCTCTGGGGCAGTTTTGGACAGCCAACATACAGAGAGCTAGGACTTTAATCCCTTATGAATTCTGTCACTTAGACGTATTTCTCAGGCTGCAGGATTTTTTAAATCTAAGAACTTTGTTTCTGGGGACCTTTAGTTTGCTTTCTGTCATTTGAGCCCAGGGATTTACCCACTTACTGAAATCTACATTTTTAAAAGACCAGAGACACTAGTAATTTTAGGATTTCCCTATTTAAAAGCATTCATGAAACAGTTCCTTTCTGCATTTTGATTAGGATTTCCAGCCTTGAGGGAACCAGGCTTGTACCCTGGACTCTAAAGCAGCAAAAGTAGCACACTTGCCAAAAACAAAATGATGAAGGAGGATTGGCTAGTCATACTCTGCAGTCAGGAGGACTTTTGTTAATTTAGTGCTTACCATTCAGTGCTTACTGAGTGGGTGTGATGTGCTCTAGAAAAATAAGGGAGATAGGAACTTGCAGACCAATATCCTAAACTGAAAGACAGTGATGAGGCAATTCCCCCAGTGATGAGAATGTATCCCTGGATTGAAATTTCAAGAAGCAACATACACTAGGAGAAGAGTGTCATCCCAGTCTTTTTGGGATTACAACACAGAATGGAAGGGAGCCCTCTGTGGGGTGATATTACAAAGGGTCTTGTTTGTCTTTCTTTCTTTTTCTTTTTTCCTTTAAAAAAAAAAAAAGCATTCCTTACTGGCTTGCTACCAGCAATTGAACTGTATTCTTTATATAGCTAGAGCTGTTTGTGACTTCTTAAAATAAATTTTTTCTGTTAAAATACTTTTCTGTTTCATCCTCTGGTTCCCATTGTAGCAATGATTCGTTTATCCAGATACTAAGCCTAGTTTGTGAGTACCTTTTACCAACAACACAAGTATGGGGCCCACAAACATGAGCTTTGATTCTCACAAACCCCCGAGAGCCCAAAACAGATATGCAGGACAGTGTCTTACAGAAACATAACCCATCCATCGGTGAATCTACGTTATATGGGCAGGGAATCCATGCTTGAGGACTTTGTCTCAGGGATTCTCATTCAACTACTGCTGGAAGCAACAAGGGGTCTCAGACAAACACAGCTCTGCTGAAGTGGGCAGCAGTCACCAGGCTCCTGAGGGGAGGAGGTTTCCATAGCAACTGTGCTCAGGGCACGCACTCCCTCTTTGTTCTTTGGCTCAATGAAGCCACCCGGCAGGGGCAGATTAGAGTGAGTCAGGACTGGGAGCGAAAAATGCAGACCAGATATGGCTCAGATCACCTCCTCCCTCAAGAAGGGAATGGTCCCACTATACTAGTGGTGACAGCTGTATTCATGGGTCAAGTCCCATCCAAAACTTTGTTCTCTGGTCCCAATCGGCCCAGGCCTCTAAGGGTGAGGCCCTTGCAACCAGCCTTCTTGTCTTCCCAGTCCCCGTGCTAGCTCACCTCCCCTGATACCACTGGACTGATCTTCCAAAAAGACACCGCAGAGCTGGAAACAACCTAGAAAGTTTACAGGGGGAGGAAGAAGGGCCAGGGCTACTCTCAGACAATAGCAGGTATCAAGACTTAAGACCAAGGTCGGAGAAGGAGGCTGACTCGATGTGGGCCTCATGGGACGCAGTACCTCAATGAGACCCTGTGGTTCCAGCTAGTGTTGATCCCAGCAGGGTCTGGGTCCCCTTTCACCCCCCACCGTGAGCTGGGGAAGCTTTGAGGGATTGATCCACATTGACCAAAGTCACAAAGTACATGTTAAAGGCAAAGAGATACTTGCCTTTAAATACTTTAAATATACCAGTATAATCAAAGAGAGAGCATACCTTTAAAGCACAGGTCATAGAGGCCAACAGGAAGCCCACAGACTGAATTGAGTTCTTATTCATTGCCCAGTACTCCTGCCTGGAAAATCCCATGGACAGAGGAGCCTGGAAGGCTGCAGTCCATAGGGTCGCTGAGGGTCGGACACGACTGAGCGACTTCACTTTCACTTTTCACTTTCATGCATTGGAGAAGGAAATGGCAACCCACTCCAGTGTTCTTGCCTGGAGAATCCCAGGGACCGGGGAGCCTGGTGGGCTTCCGTCTATGGGGTCACGCAGAGTCGGACACGACTGAAGTGACTTAGCAGCAGCAGCAGTAGCAGAGTACTTAATGTTGGTTTTTAATTTTTCAAAATGTAGATGGGACACAAAGTCTTCACTTTACCCAGTTCCCCACCACTCCCTGCTATATGAAGTCCAACTAGCTTCATTCATTTATATCACCTGCCAGGCTCCTGAAGGCATTTGAGCCTGCGACACCTTGTTGTGGTCGGGCTCCCTGGGAAGCAGACTCAGAGATGGAGTTTGGTGTGTGGGATGTTTGTTAGGAAATGTCCAAGGGATTGACATCTGTGGGAGAGAAGGGAAGGAAACAGGCTTAGGCCAAAGGAGAAAAGAGCAGCAATGCAGGCGCCGGATAGCCTTGGCTGACTCTACAGAGAGCTCCGGCACTAATATGACCCGTCAGAGTTGTCCTACACAAGCCAAAGGCAGGCTTTCACACCCCTGCTTCAGTCAGTCTCTGGCTATGGGGCCATCCCACCAAGGGCCTGACCTTGGGTGAGATGACTTTCTCCAGCAGAGGCAGTCCCCAAAGGTGGGGGACAGCTAAAGAAAGTTCTTGGCTGACAGCACTCCCAGCAGCTGGAGCAACATCTGCCCTTGAAGGGGGATCTGACCAACACAGTTCTGTATCCATCACAGGTGTCTTTCTCCCAAGCACAGTGCAGGTTAAACACAAATTCTGGGACTTCCCTAGTGGTCCAGTGGTTAAGAATCCACCTGCCAATGCAGGGGACACAGGTTCAATCCCTGGTCCAGGAAGATCCCACATGCCATGGAGCACCTAACCCCCTGTACCACAACTACTGAGCCTGAGCTCTAGAGCCCATGCACTACAACAAGAGAAGTCACCGCAATGAGAAGCCTGAGCACTAGAGAGTGGACTCTGCTCACCACAAATAGAGAAAGTCTGCACACAACAGTGAAGACCCCGCACAGCCAAATAAATCTTTTTAAAAAACATACAAATTCTTATTTTCTGTTACCTCAGACAGATTACAGTTCATTTGATGAGGTATATAGCTTTCTTAAATTGTTGTCACCATTTCAGGATACATGCCAGTAGCCTTAATTGGCCTTTGGTGTTTCA
Organism: Bos javanicus; assembly: GCF_032452875.1. NCBI lineage: Eukaryota > Metazoa > Chordata > Mammalia > Artiodactyla > Bovidae > Bos > Bos javanicus. The sequence goes on along the minus strand of NC_083897.1, from coordinate 80,357,939 downwards.
CAAACCTCATTCATGCCCATTAGCAAACTTTCTCTGAGGGCATGTCATAGATGCAAATGGATAAGTCAATCCATCATAGATACCAGGAATAAAATGGTGTCAGCATCTATCAAGCACCTGAGACGGCTCAAACATTGTGTGCTCCCCCAGCCACTTCTGTTATTCATCCAGTCAGCAAAAATGTAACAGGCTCCTTCTTACCTGGCTGAGCGCCAAAGAATTGATGCTTTTAAACTGTGGTGCTGGAGAAGACTCTTGAGAGTCCCTTGGACTGCAAAGAGATCAAACCAGTCAATCCTAAAGGAAATCAACTCTGAATATTCACTGGAAGGACTGATGCTGAAGCTCCAATACTTTGGCCACCAGAGATTGAAGGCAGGAGGATAAGGGGACAACAGAGGATGAGATGGTTAGATGACATCACCAATTCAATGGACATGAATCTGAGCAAACTCTGGGAGATAGTGAAGGACAGGGAGGCCTGGCATGTTGCAGTCCACGGGGTCGCAAAGATTTGGACACGACTGAGCAACTGAACAACAACAGCAATCTGCCTGGCAGGGTGTTAGGTGCTGAGGGTAGAGTAGTGACCAACACAGATAGTGTGCCCATTCCTTGTGGAGTTTACAGTCCACTGGGGCCACTGCTGAGACTAGTTCACTCTACAGCCCTGTTGAAGAAGCAGAGCCATTGAAAAGGTGAGGGTGATACTAAGTCAGTCATACAGAGAAAGACAACTATCACATGATATCATTTATATGTGGAATCTAAAAAAATGATGCCAAACAGAAATAGACTCATAGACATAGAAAACAAACTTATAGTTACCAAAAGGGAAAGGGGGTGTATAAATTAAGAGTCTGGCATTAACAGATACATAGTACTATATATAAAATAGATACTCAACAAGGACCTAACCATATAGCACAGAGAACTATATTCAATGTCTTGCAATGACCTCTAATGGAAAAGAATGTATATGTATATACATAGTATATGTAATACATACACATATGTATAATTAAATCACTTTTCTGTACACCTGAAACTAATACTACATTGTAAATCAACCACATGTCAATAAAATTTTTTAAAAAAGAAAGAAAAGGTGAGAGTGAATAATACCCTGAACACAGGAAGAAGGGTTGGCTGGCTTTTTATAAGGAGTGAAGAGAGTTCTTCCATAGTAACAGGACAGAAAGCAGAGTATTTGGGCATAAACACAGGTTTTATGGACTGGTGTGAATATAGGAGCCTGAGGAAGTTCATTTCTGGCTACTTCAAATTGCTCAGTGAAATAGGAAGCAAAGCCATCAGCTGAGATGGTGTGGCCTTTTGGGTGGAGTGGTCACTCTCTCCGGAAATAACAAGGCAATGTGGTGGTCATACAGTAACCTGGGATTCCTTTCTCCTGACTCCTGGATGGAACAGAGACGGCCATATTTCTCCATCCGAAACATAACTCTTCCTGAACCTCACATCACTTCTCAGCTACCATCCCATGTCTCATCTCCTGTCATTTAAATTAACACCATGATCAAAATGAACTTATTTACAAAAGAGAAACAGACTCAAAGACAACAAACTTACTTATGGTTACCAAAGGGAAAGCAGGGAAGGGGATAAATTAGGAGTTTGGGATTAGCAGAAACACACTGCTATACATAAAATAGATAAACAACTAGGTCCTACTGCATAGTACAGGGAACTACACTCATTATCTTATAATAACCTATAATGGAAAAAAATGTGAAAAAGAATGTATATATGTGTTATGTGTATATATATATATGTTTATATACACACACACATATCTGAATCACTGTGCTGTACACCGGAAACTAGAACAATATTGTAAATCAACTATACTTCAACTTAAAAAAAAATCAGGATAGGATAATCTTTAATATTAACTACATTAATGACTAATTTATTTCTTTCAAGAATTGATAATGAAAACAAATCTTAATTTTTGATCCTTCATGAGTCAAAAGTCTCAACTCTGCACTGCTGTGTGAAACAATATTTTGTGAACATTTGCAATTTATGAGAAGTCATTTTACTTATATATTTTAAAATTATAACACCTCAAATTCCCCTAAGGATAGTTATCTATTCTTTGGTTTTGCTTAATATCAAACCAACAAATATGAAACCAATAGATATTGAACAAGAAAAAAAATTAACATCATGAAAGAATTGTCACCACTGCCCAGCTCTGTTCTTCATGTGTCACCCTCTCACAACTCTCTCTGATCTGAGTTCTACCCTCCTCCCTCCGCCACGTCCACATGCTGTCCTGAGGACACTGAAGAACTCCATGTCAAAAATGTCCAGCGACGCTTTCAGTTCTGTCTTATACCTTTGAAGCACTTGGTACCATTGAGCACCGCCTTCTTCTCAATAAACTTCTTCTTAAAAAAGAAGCTTCTTCGTTTGGCCTCCCTGACATTGCACTCTCCTGGTTTCCCCATTCACTTACCTGAGCACTCCTTTGCAATTTCCCTTGCTTCTCTCTCCACTTTATTTTTTTTTTTAATTTTTATTTTGTGTTGGAGCATAGTGGATTAATAATGTTGCAAAAGTTTCAGGTGAACAACAAAGGGACTCAGCCATGCATATACATGTATCCATTCTCCCCCAAACTCCCCTCCCATCCAGGTTGCCACATAACATTGAGCAGAGTTCCATGTGCTATATAGTAGGTCTTTGTTGGCTACCCATTTTAAATACAGCAGTGTGTACATGTCTATCCCAAACTCCCTAACTATCCCTTCCCCCATCCTTTCCCTGGTAACCATAAGTTCATTCTCTAAGTCTGTGAGTCTCTTTCTGATTTGTAAATAAGTTCATTTGTATCATTTATTTTTAGATTCCACATATAAGGGATGTCATACAATATTTCTCCTTCTCTGTCTGACTTAGTTCACTCAGCATGAAAATTGTTAGGTCCATCCATGGTGCTACAAATGGCATTATTTCATTCTTTTTAATGGCTGAGTAATATTCCATTGTATATACATACCACGTCTTCTTTATCCATCCCTTTGTCGATGGATATTTAGGTTGCTTCCATGTCTTGGCAATTGTAAACAGCACTATAATGAACATTGGAGTGTGTGTTTCCTTTCAGACCAAGTTTTCCTCTGGATTTATGTCCAGGAGTGGGATTTCAAGATCAAATGGTAGTTATATTTTTAGTTTTTTAAGGAACCTCCATGCTGTTCTCAGTAGCCTCCATTCTTAAGTTGGAGTCCTCAGGCCTGTATTTCAGACTTTCTCCTCCTTCTTCTTTACAGATTTTCCCTGGGCTGTCTCAGTAACACCTATTGCCCTTCTTCTTGTGGTTCATTCCTCAGTGAATCATGTCATCATCCACTCATTTGCATGAGTCAGGGGCCTGGACACCTTCATAGATGTCTCTTCTTACATTCAATAAGCTACATTCAATAAACTTTGCAGATTCCACCACATAAATATCTCTTGTATTTCTTAATTCTTTATTTTTATTTGTTGCTGTAAGGGCTCAATAAATACTTGGAAGCCTATCATTCTGTTATTTATTTCACACGATAAAAAGTGAGCCTCACACCATAGTAGGAAATTGGTTCCAAGTGGACAAAAACCTAAATATGAACAGCCAGAATATAAAGCTTTTGGAAGATAATTAAGGAAAATATATTCATGCCTCAAAGTCGAGAAAGATTTCTTAAATAAGATACAAAACCACTAACCATGAAGGAAAATTGATAAAATTCAACTATTTTAAAACTAGGAAACCATTTAAAGAGTGAAAACGAAAGCCACAGTAAAAGAAAAGATATTTGCAACACTTAAAAAGATTGGTACTCAGAATACACAAAGAACTCCTACAAATTAGTAATAAAAAGAAAACTCAGTAGGAAAAATGGGTAAAGGACTTGTATAGACTCATGATAAAAGAACTCCAAATATCCAATAATCATTAAACTGTGCTTAACCTCATCTAAGAGAGAAATGAAGATTGAGGGGCGATAGATTACTAAGGAGCAGTGGAACTTTAGGAGGTGATGGGTATGTTCATTATATTGATTGTTTTTCTGGTTTCACAGATGTTTACTCATCAAACTGTCACTTTAAATACATATAGTTTGGTGTACATCAGTTATACCTCAATAAAGCTGTAAAACACACATATACACAATAACATACCATTTCACACCCACCAGACTGCAAAATATATTTTATTTTATTGAAGTGTAGTTGATTTACAATGTTGTGTTAGTTTCTGCTGTACAGCAAACGAAGTTTAGTTATTTTTAAGTTTATTTTTCACTCTCCTTCTTCACCCTCATCAAGAGGTTCTTTAGTTCCTCTTCACTTTCTGGCATTACAATTGTATCATCTGCCTATCTGAGGTTGTTGATATTTCTCCCAGCAGTCTTAATTCCAGCTTGTAAGTCATCCAGCCCAGCATTTTTCATGATGTGCTCTGCATATAAGTTAAATAAACAGGGTGACAATAAACAACCTTGTTGGACTCCTTTCTCAATCCTGAACCAGTCAGTTGTTCTGTACAAGGTTCTAACTGTTGCTTCTTGACCAGCATACAGGTTTCTCAGGAGACAGGTAAGATGGTCTGATATTCCCATCTCTGCGTTTTCCACAGCTTGTTATGATCCACACAGTCAAAGTCTTTAGCGTAGTCAATGAAACAAAGATAGATGTTTTTCTGGAATTCCCTTGCTTTCTCTATGATCCAGCGAATGTTGGCAATTTTACTTCTGGTTCCTCTGCCTTTTCTAAACCCAGTTTGGACATCTGGAAGTTCTCGGTTCATGTAATACTGAAGCCTAGCATGCAGGATTTTGAGCATAACCTTACTAGTATGGGGGATGAGTGCAATTGTTTGGTGGTTTGAACATTCTTTAGTACTGCCCTTCTTGGGAACTGGGATGAGGATTGACCTTTTCCAGTACTGTGGCCACTGCTAGATTTTCCAAATTTGCTGATATATTGAGTGCAGCACTTTGACAGCATCATCTTTTAGGATTTTAAATAGCTCTGCTGAAATTCCATCACCTTCACTAGCTTTATTGACAGCAGTGCTTCCTAAGGTCCACATGACTTCACATTCCAGAATGTCTGGCTCTGGGTGAGTGACCACATCATCATGGTTATCCAGGTCATTAAGATCTTTTTTGTACAGTTCTTCTGTGTATTCTTTCCATCTCTTCTTGATCTCCATCTCAAGTTCCAGAGGATAGCAAGGAGAGATAAAAAGGCCTTCTTCAATGAACAATACAAAGAAATAGAGGAAAACAACAGAAGGGGAAAAACTAGAGAGCTCTTCAAGAAAATTGGAAATCTCAAAGGAACATTTCATCCAAAGACAGGCACAACAGTGGACAGAAATGGTAATGACCTAATAGAAGCAGAAAAGATCAAGAAAAGATTATATGTATAATAGTTTTCTAAATCTTATGGCAAAATATTTTCAAGTCTGACAATAAATAGGGTTGAGGAAGAGGTATAGAAATAGAAACTATTATACACCCCTAGTGGGGATTGGCAGAGAAGGCAATGGCACCCCACTCCAGTACTCTTGCCTGGAAAATCCCATGGATGGAGGAGCCTGGTAGGCTGCAGTCCATGGGGTCGCAAAGAGTCAGACACGACTAAGCAACTTCACTTTCACTTTCCACTTTCATGCATTGGAGAAGTAAATGGCAACCCACTCCCGTGTTCTTGCCTGGAGAATCCCAGGGACGGGGAGCTTGGTGGGCTGCCGTTTATGGGGTCACACAGAGTCGGACACGACTGAAGCGACTTAGCAGCAGCAGCAGCAGTGGGGATTGGAATTGCTTCAACCACTTTGGAAAATAGTTTGTAATTATCTATTTAACTTGAAGGTACACATCCCCCAGGACCCAGAAATTCCACTCCTAGCTATATATCTTAGAGAAATGTGTGCCTATCTTTCCCAAAATATATACAGAAAATACATAGCAGCATTGCATATAACAGCCCAAACTGGAGCCACCAAACAGTCCATCAAAAGGAGAATGAATAAACTGTGGAATATTATACAGCAATGACAATTAAACTATAGGCATATGCAAGAACATGTATGGAACATACAGACAAAGAGTTGATCAAAAGAAGCAAGGCACAGGGGAGTTTCCTGGTGGTCCAGTGATTAGGAATTTGTGCTTCCAGTACAGGAGTTCAGTTCAGTCCAGTACAGGGGGCACAGATTCAATACCTGGTCAGGGAATTAAGATCCCACATGCCATGCACCTTAAAAACAAACAAACACAAAAAAGTAAGGCACAAAGGAACACATACAGTATGATTTCATTTAGATAAAGTACAAAAACAAACAAAACTAAACTCTTGTTTAGGGATACATAGATAGATGATTAAAAAAAAGACTTGTAAAAGAAGCAAGGAAACTGTTATAAAGTTAAGAGAATGGCTCCTTATAAGAGGAAGGGTAAATTGTAATTAACTGTGGAAAATTCTGAAAGAGATGGGAATACCAGACCACCTAACCTGCCTCTTGAGAAACTTGTATGCAGGTCAGGAAGCAACAGTTAGAACTGGACATGGAACAACAGACTGCTTCCAAATAGGAATAGGAGTACGTCAAGGCTGTATATTGTCACCCTGCTTATTTAACTTATATGCAGAGTACATCATGAGAAATGCTGGGCTGGAGGAAGCACAAGCTGGAATCAAGATTGCGGGGAGAAATATCAATAACCTCAGACATGCAGATGACACCACCCTTACGGCAGAAAGTGAAGAAGAACTAAGGAGCCTCTTGATGAAAGTGAAAGAAGAGAGTGAAAAAGTTGCCTTAAAGTTCAACATTCAGAAAACTAAGATCATGGCATCTGGTCCCATCACCTCATGGCAAATAGATCGGGAAACAGTGGAAACAGTGGCTGACTTTATTTTGGGGGGCTCCAAAATCACTGCATATGGTGATTGCAGCCATGAAATTAAAAGACTCTTACTCCTTGGAAGGAAAGTTATGACCAATCTAGACAGCATATTCAAAAGCAGAGACATTACTTTGTCAACAAAGGTCCATCTAGTCAAGGCTATGGTTTTTCCAGTGGTCATGTATGGATGTGAGAGTTGGACTATGAAGAAAGCTGACTGCCGAAAAATTGATGCTTTTAAACTGTTGTGTTGGAGAAGACTCTTGAGAGTCCCTTGGACTGCAAGGAGATCCAACCAGTCCATCTTAAAGGAGATCGCAGTCCTGGGTGTTCATTGGAAGGACTGATGTTGAAGCTGAAACTCCAATACTTTGGCCACCTGATGCAAAGAGCTGACTCATTGGAAAAAAAAAAAAAACCCTGATGCTGGGAAAGATTGAGGGCAGGAGGAGAAGGAGACGACAGAGGATGAGCTGGCTGGATGGCATCACCGACTCAATGGACATGGGTTTGGGTGGACTCCAGGAGTTGGTGATGGACAAGGAGGCCTGGCATGCTACGGTTCATGGGGTTGCAAAGAGTGGGACACGACTGAACAACTGAACTGAACTGAACTGAAACTGTAATTGGTGAGAACACAGGAGAGGCTTCTAGGGTTCTGGCACAGTTCTAGTTTTGGATACTGAGTAGTGGTCACACTGGTGTTTGCTTATAGTTATTATTATAAGCATACTAATAAACTATACATTTGTTTTAAACACTTTTTTCTTGCATGTCTGTGTGTTATATTTTACAATAAGAACATTTTTAAAGACTCAGGATACAATTCTGAGTTGCACGAAATTTAAGACAAAAGCTGCAGGAAAAGTATAGGAAAGAGGTAGGGCAGGCAGCAAACCAGAAAAGAAGCTGCCAAATTTACAAAGGGAGTGGACCACAGCACCAACTCCTATTCACCCCTGCTCCACAGGAGGCATTGCAAGCACGTCTGAGAGCCACCATTCTGGGTCTTTGCACCCATGACAAGAATGTGCTTACATGAGAGGAAAATAAGTGAAGGCACAAACAGATGGAAATACTATTAGAAGGAAAAGTAAAAGTGAAAGTTGCTCTGTGTGTCCGACTCTTTGCGAGCCCAGGGAACTATACAGTCCATGGAATTCTTCAGGCCAGAATACTGGAGTGGGCAGCCTTTCCCTTTTCCAGGGGATCTTCCCAACCCAGGGATCGAACCCAGGTCCCCCGCATTGCAGGCAGATTCTTTACCAGCTGAGCCACAAGGGAAGCCCAAGAGTACTAGAGTGGGTAGCCTATCCCTTCTCCAGGGCATCTTCCCAAGCCAGGAATCGTACCAGGGTCTCCTGCATTGTAGGCAGATTCTTTACCAACTGAGCTATGAGGGAAGCCCATTAGAAGGCAAACATATGGGGAAATGCATACTCTTTTTTAATGAGGTAAGACATACAAAATTTTAAAAACTGAATGGCCATTTTTTGCCTATCATAGTAGCAAAAATTGAGGGGAAGCAGGAGAAATCACAATATGTCAGGCTGGAAAGAGTACCAAATTGAAGCCTGGAGTTACTGGCTGCTGATGCTATGAATAAACACGATCCCATTAAAATAAAATCTGGCAATATGCATCAGGAAATTGTAAAATGCTCATACCATCTTAGTAATCTTACTTCTGGGAATCTGTGCTAGGAAAATCATGCAAAGGAAGGAAAGGTTATATGAACAAATCTGGAAGTGACTCAAGTATCCCTTAACAGGGAAACCACTGAATAAACTTTGTTAAGCACCACTAAGTAAAAATCATAATTATGATAATAGGAAGGAAGGAAACTAACATTTAGTGATATGTCTTAACATGTATTATACTAAGTGCATTACTTTATCTAGTTTAATGCAGCTACCTCCAAAGTCTTTTAATGTTACTGTCATTAAAATATGAAGAAACTGAATCTCAGAGAAGCAAATTAACTTGCCAAAGATTACACAGCTAGTGAGGCACAGAACCAAGATTTGAGTACATATCTATCTGAATTGAAAATTCTGTTATTTTCACCCCATTATACTGCAACATGAAAAAAAAAAATACTTCTAGCATTTCTTGAAGTATTTTTTCCCAAAAGACATAAGACATTACTAATAGGCCTTTTTTGGTATGCTATTTATTTTTTTAACATTTTTATTTATTTATTTTTAATTGAAGGATAACTGCTTTACAATATTCTGTTGGTTTCTGCCATACATCTACATGAATAACCCATAGGTATACATATGTCCCTTCCGTCTTGAACCTCCCTCCCACCTCTCAGCCTGTCCTACCCCTCTATGTAGTCACAGAGCCCTGATCTGAGATCCCTGAGTCATAGAGCAAATTCCCACTAGCCATCTATTTTACATATAGTTGTTGTTCAGTCGCTCAGTTGTGTCCGACTCTGATCTGATGGACTGCAGCTTACCAGGCTTCACTGTCCTTCACCATCTCCTGAAGTTTGCTCAAATTCATGTCCATTGAGTCATTGATGCCATCCAACCATCTCGTCCTCTGTCATCCCCTTCTCCTCCTGCCTTCAATCTTTCCCAGCATCAGGGTCTTCTCCAATGAGTTGGCTCTTCGCATCAGGTGGCCAAGGTATTGGAACTTCAGCTTTAGCATCAGCCCTTCTAACAAATATTCAGGATTGATTTCCTTTAGGATTGACTGGTTTGATCTCCTTGCAGTCCAAGGGACTCTCAAGAGTCTTCTCCAACACCATAGCTCAAAGGCATCAATTCTCTGGTGCTCAGCCTTTTTTATGATCCAACTCTCACATCCATACATGACTACTGGAAAAACCATAGGTTTGACTATATGGACTTTTGTCAGCAGAATGATGTCTCTGCTTTTTAATACACTGTCTAGGTTTGTCATAGTTTTTCTTCCAAGGGGCAAGCGTCTTTTAATTTCACAGCTGCAGTCACCACCTGCAGTGATTTTGGAGCTCAAGAAAATAAAGTCTCTCACTGTTTCCATTGTTTCCCCATCTATTTGCCGTGAAGGGATGGGACCGAATGCCATGATCTTAGTCTTTTTAATGTTGAGTTTTAAGCCAGCTTTTTCACTCTCCTCTTTCACCCTCATCAAGAGGCTCTTTAGTTCCTCTTCACTTTCTGCCATAAGGGTGGTGTCATCTGCATATCTGAGGTTATTGATATTTCTCCTGGCAATCTTGATTCTGGCTTGTGCTTCATCCAGCCTGGCATTTGGCATGATGTACTCTGCATATGCGCTTCCCTTGTGGCTCAGCTGGTAAAAAATCTGCCTGCAAAGCGGGAGACCTGGGTTCGATCCCTGGGTTGGGAAGATCTCCTGGAGAAGGGAAAGGCTATTCACTCCAGTATTCTGGCCTGGAGAATTCCATGGACTGTATAGTCCATGGGGTCGCAAAGAGTCAGACACGACTGAGCGACTTTCACTTTCACTCTGCATATAAGCTAAATAAGGAGGGTGACAATATACAGCCTTGATGTATTCCTTTCCCAATTTAGAACCAATCCATTGTTCCATGTCCAGTTCTACCTGTCATTTCTTGACCTGCATACAGATTTCTCAGGAGGCAGGTCAGGTGGTCTACTATTCCCATCTCTTTAAGAATTTTACATATGGTAGTGTATATGTTTCCACGATACTCTCTTCCTTTCATCCCACCCTCCCGTTCCCCTCCCCCCATATCCATAAGTCTGTTCTCTGTGTCTGTGTCTCCCCTGCTTCCCTGGAAATAGGTTCATCATTACCATCTTTCTAGATCCCAAGTATATGTGTTAGTATATGATATTTGTTTTTCTCTTTCTGACTTACTTCACTCTGTATAATAGGCTCTAGGTTTATCCACCTTATTAGAACTGACTAAAATGCATTCCTTTTTATAGCTGAGTAATATTCCATTGGGCATATATACCACAACTTCGTTATCCATTCACCTGCCAATGGACATCTAGGTTGCTTCCATGTCCTAGCTATTGTAAATTGTGCTACAATGAACATTGGGGTACATGTGTCTTTTACACTTCTGGTTTCCTCAGGGTGTATGCCCAGTAGTGGGATTGTTGAGTGATATGGTAATTTTATTCCTAGTTTTTTAAGGAATATCCACACTTTCCTCCATAGTAGCTGTGTCAATTTACATTCCCACCAACAGTGCAAGAAGGTTCCGTTTGCTCCACACCCTCTTAAGCATTTATTGTTTGTAATTTTTTGATGGTGGCCATTCTGACTGGGGTATGATATTCTGACTGGTGCGATGATATTTCATTGTGATTTTGATTGGCATTTCTCAAATAATAAGCAATGTTGAGCATTTTTTTCACGTGTTTCTTAGCCATCTGTATGTCTTCTTTGGAGAAATGTCTGTCTAGGCCTTCTGCCCACTTTTTGATTGGGTTTTTTGTTTTTCTGGTATTGAGTTGCATGAACTACTTGCATATTTTGGAAATTAATCCTTTGTCAGTTGTTTCATTTGCTATTATCTTCTCCCATTCTGAGGGTTGTCTTTTCACCTTGTTTATAGTTTCCTTTGCTGTGCAAAAGCATTTATGTTTACTTAGGTCCCACTTGTTTATTTTTGTTTTTATTTCCATTACTCTAGGAGGTAGGTCATAGAGGATCTTGCTGTGATTTATGTCATAGACTGTTCTGCCTATGTTTTCCTCTAAGAGTTTTATAGTTTCTGGTCTTACATTTAAATCTTTAATCCATTTTTTAGTTTATTTTTGTGTATGGTGTTAGGAAGTGTTCTAATTTCATTCTTTTACACATAGCTGTCCAGTTTTCCCAGCACCACTTACTGAAGAGACTGCCTTTTTTCCTTGTATATTCTTGCCTCCTTTGTCAAAGATAAGGTGTGCATAGGAGTGTGGGTTTATCTCTGGGCTTGCTATCTTGTTCCATTGGTCTATATTTCTGTTTTTGTGCCAGTGCCATACTGTCTTAATGACTGTAGCTTTGTAGAATAGTCTGGAATCAAGACGGTTGATTCCTCCAGCTCCATTCTTCTTTCTTTGGCTATTAAGAGTCTTTTGTGTTTCCATATGAATTGTGAAATTATTTTTTCTTGTTCTGTGAAAAATGCCATTGGCAATTTGATAGGGATTGTATTGTATCTGTGAATTGCATTTGGTAGTATAGTCATTTTCACAATATTAATTATTCCAACCCAGGAACATGGAATATCCCTCCAACTGTTTATGTCATCATTGATTTCTTTCATCAGTGTCATAGTTTTCTATATATAGCTCTTTTATCTCCTTAGGTAGGTTTACTCCTAGGTATTTTATTTTTTTTGTTGCAATAGTAAATGGGGTTGATTCCTTAATTTCTCTAATTTTTCATTATTAGTGTATAGGAATGCAAGTGATTTCTATGTGTTGATTTTGTATCCTGTAATTTACTAAACTCACTGATTAGCTCTAGTAATTTTTTGATAGTATCTTTAGGGTTTTCTATGTATAATATCATGTCATCTGCAAACACTAAGAGTTTTACTTCTTCTTTTTCAATCTGGACTCCTTTTATTTCTTTTTCTTCTCTGATTGCCATAGCTAGGACTTCCAAAATTATGCTGAGTAATACTGGAGAGAGTGGGCGTAATAGGCCTTTTTCAATACCAGATTTTAAAGGTTTCTTTAGTAGCAATCTCAGACTTCTCAGGGCTTTTATTACACATTTATTCATTCCGCAAGTATTTTTTGGATATGTCAGACACCCAGCTGTTGGGAATATAGCAGTGAACAGAGACACAAGTCCCTGACCTCATGAAGCTTATATTCCAATCAGAAGAGGCAAAATATAAGTAAATACACCAAATTACTTCAGATTTCAGCAGGTGCTGTGCAGGGAATTAACAGGGTGACATGGGAGATGGGAATAGAGAGAGAAGAGCTACTCTAGATGGGTTGGTAACAGAAGGTGCCTTTGGAGTGACCTCAAGGAGCCTGAAAGGAGAATCTTCCAGGCAGGAGAACAGCAAATGCAAAATCCTGGATGAAGGAGAGAATTTGTTATTTTCAAAGAATAGAAAGAAGCCTGGCATGATTGGGAGAGAGTGAGTGAAGCAGAGTGACCAAGCTAAGGAGTTGGGATACTAAGAATAAAGGAAAGCCCTTGGAGGGTTTTAGGAGAGTCACTGACATTATTTGATTTGTTTTCAAAACTGTTCTCGCTGCTCTGTGGAGAATAGAGTGGAGTGAACCAAGAATGAACACGGAGGACCAGTGAGGAGATTACTGCTACAAGCTGGGCAGAGAGGACAGCAGCTTGGGGCAGGGTAGCAACCAAGGACATGGGGAGAAATGGAAGTATTTGGGCTATATTTTGAATATTGGGCCAACTAGACTTTCTTCTGGTGACTTGGAAGTGGATGACAAGTGAAAAGGAGAAATCAAGAATGATTTCTAGTTTGGCATTAACATGTACACACTATGATGTATTGGAGAAGGGAATGGTAGTATTCTTGCCTGGAAAATCCCATGGATAGAGGAAGCTGATAGGGTTGGATGGGATTGCAAGGAGTCGGACACAACTAAGCACACACACACACACACTACTATATATAAAACAGATAAACCACAAAGTCCTACTGTAGCACAGGGAGCAATATTCAATGTCTTGTAATAACTTATAATGGAAAAGAGTCTGAAAAACTATATTTATATATATATATATAGTTTATATATATATGTGTATATATATATATATAAACTGAATCACTTTGCAGTATACTTGAAGCTAACACAACATTGTAAATGACCTATACTTCAATTTTTATATATTTATATATAAAATATATAATATATATATACATATATATATAGTTTATATATATATGTATATATATATATATATATAAACTGAATCACTTTGCAGTATACTTGAAGCTAACACAACATTGTAAATGACCTATACTTCAATTTTTAAAAAATCATTATTAAAAAAAACTCCTAGGTTTGAGGCTTCAGCAGCTGCATGGATGGTGGTACCATTTATTAGGATGGTGAAGATTTGACAAAGAGTGGAGTTGGGAGGGACCAAGATTATGCTTTATATATATTTAATCTGAATTGCCTATTAGACATTCAGGGGATGATACAGTGGACAGCTGGATATACAGATAAGCAGTTCAGGGCAGTGGTCAGGGCTTGAAGAAATTTGGGAGTTCTCTTAGGACACTGATGGTTTAATACCTTAAGATTGGATGAGTTCACCTATGGAGCAAAAGAAAATAGAGAAGAGAACCCAGGATGAGCCCTGGGGCTGTCCTGTGTTTAGATACCCAGCAAAGAAGGAACAACCAAGAAAGGAAGCTGAGTTGTGAACTGTCAAGAGAAGAACTCTAGATTGCAGTGTTCCCAAGACCTATTTTTTTTATTTTAAAATTTTTTTTTTTTTATCCCACCCCCGCTACGGCTGGGTCCTTCTACCGCACCCCCCCAACTTCTAGTTGCCAGAATGGAAAATTAACAGAGTCCAGCCTAGTCCAGGTCAACAAACTTTTATTGCCATTTCTGGCTCCCCCAGCCCCAGCAAGATCCCTGCTTACACTGGGCTCTGCTGCAGAGGAATGGCGGTGGTGGGCGGGTGTTCTAAATTTATTTATTTTTAATTGAAGGATTGCTGTACAGAATTGTGTTGGTGCTGTCAAACATCAACATGAATCAGCCATAGGTATACATATGTCCCGTCCCTCTTGACTCTCCCTCCCACTTCCCTCCCCATCCCACCCCAGGTTATTGATCATGGAAACTTTTTCTCATGGGGTGGCTTGTGCTCAGCAAAACACAGGAGAGAAATCCTGGCTTATGCTACAGTAAATGGAGAAGCAGGCTAACAAAATTATGATTGAAACAATGTGCATCCATGTATAGAACATGCCTGGCACATGTGTTCGTAAACATTTGTTGAATGAATTAAGAATGAAAAGTAATATACATATGGCATCACAACCACTACAAGGGAATAAACAAAAATGACTGTAGTTGTTACTAGTGAGATATGATTAGAAATAGTTTCTCAGAATTTTCTGCAATGTTTTGTTGCCTATTTTTCTCTAACAGTGTTTTGCCAATTCCATGTATCCATCTGTTTCTGATGCGTTCAGGGCCACTGTTCCCAAACACTGTAGGAATCCATTCTGCCTGTTCTCTCCTGCTTGCTTCAGAATCCTTAACACCATTCTTGGCCCATTTAATTTTAATTCCGTTTAGTGCCATTAGTAAATATTTACTGAATCATCTTCAGCCTAGAGAGATAACTAACACATGGGGCCCCTGCCCTCGCATCGCTCATAGCCTAAAGGGAGATAGGCACGCAAACCTTGTGCAGAATCCACTTGCCCTGTAGTCCCTCTTTCTCAGCCTGTCTGTGAGCTTTGACCCCTGTTTATTTACACTTTCCTGTTTTCAGTCAATTCCTTCCAGCTTCCAGCTGTGGCCCTAGCCCTACCCCCTCCAAATAGCCCATTCACATATCTAATGAGAGTAAATAACCTCCAAGGACAAATATCTGGAATAAAAGGTTAGAGTGGAGTTTATACCACAGTGGTGATTTCTGAGTTCCTGCATGAACTGCCTTTTATAGACAATTGTTCATTGCTGTTTAATGTATCTCTATATGTGTGACTTCCTTCTCTTTGCTTTTGGAATAGCTTCTTAGGGTATTTATAGGTTTTGCTAGGATAAGGCACCTTATACTGTAAAACACCCTACCACCTACCAGGATATCATCTCACAGAGCTTTGATTATGTTAATTAACACACTTTGCCCAAAAAAAGAAAAAATACTGGCTCATGCAAACATAATAATTGTTTATGTTTGTTGAGAGTGTACTTGTGTGTTAAGCATAGTTCTAAATGCTTTATTCAAATTAATTCTTGTAATCCTCCTAATGTCCTATGCTGCTACTGCTGCTAAGTCGCTTCAGTCATGTACGACTCTGTGGACCCCATAGACGGGAGCCCATCAGGCTCCCCCATCCCTGGGATTCTCCAGGCAAGAACACTGGAGTGGGTTGCCATTTCCTTCTCCAATGCATGAAAGTGAAAAGTGAAAGTGAAGTCGCTCAGTCGTGTCCGATTCCTAGCGACCCCATGGACTGCAGCCCACCAGGCCCCTCCGTCCATGGGATTTTCCAGGCAAGAGTACTGGAGTGGGGTGCCATCGCCTTCTCCGAATGTCCTATGAGGAAAATACTAATATTACTCTGCTTTGTAGACAAGGCCAGAAAAAGTAACTTACCTGTGATGTTACAGCTGGTAGGTGACAAAACTAGGATTCATACCCAGATAGTCACTATACTCACTATAAACCTATTCCCATATACAGATATATCATACATCAATTTTTGTATTGTTTTAATTCATTCCACATTGAATACTACCTTACTCATACTAAGCTCTTACAGCAGACCTAGCATACTTTCACATCATTAAGTTAGAAGGGGCAAAACCTTGAGACACCAGAATGACCCATTAGGCTGTGTGAACGTCATATCCTTTTGAGAGAAAAGCATTCTGTTGAGGTTACAAAAGAGTAACATGCCTAACTTTGCTAAAAAAAAAATTACTATCTTGAAATGTTTTAGATGTAATCTTAGTCCCAAAGGAGCTAAGCCCCCAAAGGCCTGTAATGAATTTACTTTGCTTATGAAATGTTTCAGCAGAGCAAAGACTACCACATTGGAACCTTGCCATGGCACTGTTCCACATAAAACCACTTTAGTATTAGGCCAGAGGCCTTGGATGGGATGCAAAGGGGGGTAATTTCTGAAGTAATTGGAGATGCTTCCTAGATGGTAACTTTCCTTCCGAAGGCAGTACTATGGCCTGAATACAGAGAAAGTTTTCTAGAATGATCTTGTTAAATTATTAGCTAATTAAGTAATTAAGGCAGCTCTTTTAAGAATAAAAGGTTAGTAGAGAAATAGTTGCCCTTACACATGCTCAGTGGGAATGTTGGCTGGTCTACTCTCTTTGGAGAGAAATTTGAAAATTACAATTGCAGTGCATGCACAGGACCCTTTAAAGGAGGTCACCATTGTCTTCATTACCTCCACCATAGTTTGGTCTCAGGTCAAACAACAGGGAGGGAACACAGCCCCACCCGTCAACAGAAAATTGGATTAAAAATTTACTGAGCATCAGTTCAGTTCAGTCCTGTCTGACTCTTTGCAGGCCCATGGACTGCAGCACACCGGGCCTCCCTGTCCATCACCAACTCCCAGAGTTTGTTCAAACTCATGTCCACTGAGCCTGTGCTGCCATCCAACCATCTCATCCTCTGTTCCCCTTCTCCTCCCACCTTCCATTTTTCCCAGCATCAGGATCTTTTCAAATGAGTCAGTTCTTCACATCAGGTGGCTAAAGTATTGGAGTTTCAGCTTCAACATCAGTCCTTCCAATGAATATTCAGGACTGATTTCCTTTAGGATGGACTGGTTGGATCTCCTTGTAGTCCAAGGGACTCTCAAGAGTCTTCTCCAACACCACAGTTCAAAAGCATCAATTCTTCAGCGCTCAACTTTCTTTATAGTCCAGCTCTCACATCCATACATGACTACTGGAAAAACCATAGCTTTGACTAGACGGACCTTTGTTGGCAAAGTAACATCTCTGCTTTTTAATATGCTGTCTAGGTTGGTCATAGCTTTTCCTCCAAGGAGCAAAGGTCTTTTAATTTCATGGCTGCAGTCACCATCTACAGTGATTTTGCAGCCACAAAAAAAAAGTCTGTCACTGTTTCCATTGTTTCCCCATCTCTATGGCATGAAATGATGGGACCAGATGCCATGATCTTAGTTTTCTGAATGTTGAGTTTTAAGCCACCTTTTTCACTCTCCACTTTCACTTTCATCAAGAGGCTCTTTAGTTCTTCTTCATTTTCTGCCATAAGAGTGGTGTCATCTGCATATCTGAGGTTGTTAATATTTCTCCCAGCAATCTTAATTCCAGCTTGTGCTTCATCCAGCCCAGTGTTTCTCATGATGTACTCTGCATAAAAGTTAAATAAGCAGGGTGACAATATACAGCCTTGACGTACTCCTTTCCCAATTTGGAACCAGTCTGTTGTTTCATATCCAGTTCTAACTGTTGCTTACTGAGCATGGCCCTGCCCATCAGAACAAGACCCAGTTTTCCCCACAGTCAGTCTCTCCCATCAGGAAGCTTCCATAAGTCTCTTATCCTGATTCATCAGAGGGCAGACAGAATGAAAACCACAATCACATAAAACTAATCAAACTGATCACGTGGACAACAGCCTTGTCTAACTCAATGAAACCATGAGCCATGCCATGTAGGGCCACCCAAGACGGACAGGTCATGGTGGAGAGTTCTGACAAAACATGGTCCACTGGAGAAGGGAATGGCAAACCACTTCAGTATTCTTGCCTTGAGAACCCAATGAACAGCATGAAAAGGCACAAAGATGGGACACTGAAAGATGAACTCTCCAGGTTGGTAGGTGCCCAATATGCTACTGGAGAATAGTGGAGAAATAATTCTAGGAAGAATGAACAGACAGAGCCAAAACAAAAGCAACACCCAGTTGTGGATGTGTCTGGTGATGGAAGTAAAGTTCAATGTTGTAAGAACAATATTGCATAGGAATCTGGAATGTTGAGTCTATGAATCAAGGTAAATTGGAAGTGGTCAAACAAGAGATGGCAAGAGAGAACATTGACATTTTAGGAATCAATGAACCTAAATGAACTGGAATGGGTGAATTTAACTCAGATGACCATTATATCTACAACTGTGGGCAAGAATATCTTCGAAGAAATGGAGTAGCCATCATATTCAACAAAAAAGTCCAATATACAGTACTTGGGTGCAATCTCAAAAATGACAGAATGATCTCTGTTCATTTCCAAGGCAAACCATTCAATATCACAGTAATCCAAGTCTATGCCCCAACAAGTAATGCTCAAGAAGCGGAAGTTGAACGGCTCTATGAAGACCTACAAGACCTTCTAGAACTAACACCAAAAAAAGATATATTTTTCATTATAGGGAACTGGAATGCAAAAGTAGGAAGTCAAGAGATACCCAGAATAACAGGCAAATGTAGCCTTTGAGTACAGAATGAAGCAGGGCAAGGGATAACAGAGTTTTGCCAAGAGAACATACTGGTCATAGCAAACACCCTCTTCCAACAACACAGAAGAAGACTCTACACACAGACATGAACAGATGGTCAATACTGAAATCAGACTGATTATATTCTTTGCAGCCAAAGATGGAGAAACTCTATACAGTCAGCAAAAACAAGACTGGGAGCTGACTGTGGCTCAGATCATGAACTTCTTATTGCCAAATTCAGACTTAAATTAAAGAAAGTAGAGAAAACCACTACTGTTCAGGTATGACCTAAATCAAATCCCTTGTGATTATACAGTACAAGTGACAAATAGATTCAAGAGATTAGATCTGATAGACAGAGTGCCTGAAGAACTATGGATGGAGGTTCATGACATTGTACAGGAAGCAGTGATCAAGACCACCCCTAAGAAAAAGAAAGGCAAAATGGTTGTCTGAGGAGGCCTTACAAATAGCTGAGAAAAGAAGAGAAGCTAAAGGCAAAGGAGAAAACGAAAGATATACCAATTTGAATGCAGAGTTTCAAAGAATAGCAAGGAGAGATAAGAAAGCCTTCCTTAGCAATCAATGCAAAGAAATAGAGGAAAACAATAGAATGGGAAAGACTAGAGATTTCCTCAAGAAAATTAGAGATACCAAGGGAACATTTCGTGCAAATATGGGCACAATAAAGAACAGAAATGGTATGGACCTAACAGAAGCAGAAGATAGTAAGAGGAGGTGGCAAGAATACATAGAACTGTACAAAAAAAGATCTTAATGACCCAGATAACCACAATGGTGTGATCACTCACCTAGAGCCAGACATCCTGGAATGCAAAGTCAAGTGGGCCTTAGGAAGCATCACTATGAACAAAGCTAGTGGAGGTGATGGAATGCCAGTTGAGCTATTTCAAATCCTAAAAGATGATACTCTGAAACTACTGCATTTAATATGCCAGCAAATTTGGAAAACTCAGCAGTGGCCACAGGACTGGAAAAGGTCAGTTTTCATCCCAATCCCAAAGAAAGGCAATGCCAAAGAATGTTCAAACTACCACACAATTGCACTCATCTCACATGCTAGCAAAGTAATGCTCAAAATTCTCCAAGCCAGGCTTCCACAGTACATGAACTGTGAGCTTCCAGATGTTCAAGCTGGATTTAGAAAAGGCAGAGGAACCAGAGATCAAATTGCCAACATCTGTTGGATTATCAAAAAAGCAAGAAAGTTCTAGAAAAACATCTACTTCTGCTTTATTGACTACACCAAAGCCTTTGACTGTGTGGAACACTTAAAGAGATGGGAATACCAGACCATCTGACCTGCCTCCTGAGAAATCTGTATGCAGGTAAACATGCAAGTTAGAACTGGACATGGAACCACAGACTGGCTCCACATCGGGAAAAGAGTTCATGAAGGCTGTATATTGTCACCCTGTTTATTTAATTTATATGCAGAGTACATTATGCGAAATGCCGGCTGGATGAATTGCAAGCTGGAATCAAGATTGCCGGGAGAAATATCAATAACCTCAGATATGCAGATGACACCACCCTTATGGCAGAAAGTGAAGAACTAAAGAGTCTCTTGATGAAAGTGAAAGAGGAGAGTGAAAAAGCTAGCTTAAAACTCAACATTCAGAAAACTAAGCTCATGGCATCCAGTCTCGTCACTTCATGGCAAATCGATGGGGAAACAATGGAAAGAGTGACAGACTTTATTTTGGGGGGCTCCAAAATCACTGCAGATGGTGACTGCAACCATGAAATTAAAAGACGCTTGCTCCTTGGAAGGAAAGTTGTGACCAACCTAGACAGCATATTAAAAAGCAGAGACTAGACTTTGCCAACAAAAGTCCATTCTGTCAAGGCTATGGTTTTTCCAGCAGTCATGTATGGATGTGAGAGTTGGACTATAAAGAAAGCTGAGTGCCGAAGGATTGATGCTTTTGAACTGTGGTGTTGGAGAAGACTCTCGAGAGTCCCTTGGACTGCAAGGAGATCCAACCTGTCCATCCTAAAGGAAATCAGTCCTGAATGTTCATTGGAAGGACTGATGTTGAAGCTGAAACTCCAAAACTTTGGCCACCTGATGAGAAGAGCTGACTTATTTTAAAAGACCCTGATGCTGGGAAAGACTAAAGGCAGAAGAAGAGGGCAACAGAGGATGAGATGGTTGGATGGCATCACTGACTCAATGGACATGAGTTTGGGTAAACTCCGGGAGTTGGTGATGGACAGGGAGGCCTGGCATGCTGCAGTCCATGGGGTCGCAAAGAGTTGACACGACTGAGCGACTGAACTGAACTGAACTGAGGGCTTCCTTGGTGGCTCAGTGGTAGAGAATCCGCCTGCCAGTGCAGGAGATATGTATTTGATCCCTGATCTGGGAAGAGTTCACGTGCTGTGGAGCAACTAAATCCATGCACCACAACTACTGAGCCTGTGCCCTAGAGCCCAGGAGCCACAACTACTGAAACCTGTGTGCCCTAGAGCCTGTATTCTACAACAGGAGAAGCCAGCCAATGAGAAGCACATGCACTGCAACTAGAGAGTAGCCCCTGCTCACCGTAACTAGAGAAAAGCCCAAGCAGCAATAAGACCTAGCACAGCCAAAATAAATGAATTTTAAAAAACCTTTAAAAATAAAATAAACGTTGACACCTGAGTGAAACAGACTGATTCCTATGAAGAAAACTGAATGTGTAACTAAAAGTTTGTCCAAAAGAAATATTCAGTTTTGGTGGTTTCATTGGACAGTTCTACCAAATATCTAAAGAAGTATTAATACTAATTCTATATAATCTTTTTCAGAAAATAGGAGGGAACATTTCCCAACTCATTTTATGAGGTTAGGCCCTATACAATAACCAAAGACAATACAAAATAAACTACAGATCAATATCCTCCATGAATATAGATGTAAAAATCCACAACAAAATATTAGCAAATACAATTCAGCAATATATACTATACGACCCAGCAATCCCACTACTGGGTATATACCTAGAGAAAATGATAATTCAAAAAGATACATACACATCAGTGTTCATTGCAGCACTATTTACAGTAACTAGGACATGGAAGCAACCTAAATGTCCATCAGTAGAGGAATGGATAAAAAAGATGTGGTACATATATACAATGGAGTATTAGTCAGCCATAAAAAGGAACAAAATTGTGTCATTTGCAGAGACATGGATGGACCTAGAGACTGTCATACAGAGTAAAGTAATTCAGAAAGAGAAAAACAAACATCATATATTAATGAATATATGTGGAATCTAGAAAAATGGTACAGATAGTCTTATTTCAAAACAGAAATAGACACAGATGTAGAGACCAAATGTATGGAGGCCAAGGCGGGGAAAGGTAGTGTAGGATGAATTGGGAGATAGGGATTAACATATATATACTACTATGCATAAAATGGATAACAAATGAAAACTTACCTTATAGCACAGGGAACTCTACTCGGTGCTCTGCGGTGATCTAAACAGAAAGGAAATCTAAGAAAGAGACGATATACAGGGACTTCCCTGGTGGTCCACTGGCTATACTCCAGGTCATAGTCAGGGGGTCCACATTAGATCCCTGGTCAGGGAACTAGATCCCACATGCTGCAAGCAAGACTTTGCGTGCAGCAACTAAGACTCAGTGCAGCCAAATTAATTAATTTTTAAAAAAGAGAGGGTATACACATATATGAATGGCTGATTCACATTGCTATACAGCAGAAACTGACACAGCAGTGTAAAGCAACTATACTCCAATTTAAAAAACTTAGAAAGAATTTAGCAATATATAAAAAGAATTATACTCCATAACCAAGTAGGGTTTATTCCAAGGGTTTGCATCAATCAATCCTTGCAGCTGGTTCAACATTTGAAAATCAATCTGTATAATCCACCATATTAACATACTAAAAAAGAATCACATGACTGTGTCAATTTATGCAAAAAAAAGCATTTGACAAAAGTAACCACACATTCATTTTTTAAAAACTTTTAATTTTGTATTGGGGTATAATTGATTAACAATCTCATGATAGTTTCAGGTGAACAGCACAAGGACTCAGCCATACATGTACATGTATCCATTCTCCCCCAAACTCCCCTCCCACCCAGGCTGCCACATAACATTGAGCACAGAACCGCACATTCATTTAGAAAACTAGGAAAAGAGGGGGAACTTCCTAAAGTTGGTAAAGAACATCTATAAAACCCCTACAATTAACATCATCCATACTAAATGCTTTTCTCCCCTAAGACCTGGAGCAAGGCAAGGATGTCTCCTTTCACCACTCTTAATTCAACACAGTACTGAAAGCCCTAGCCAGATAAGAAAATGAAATAATAGGCATGCAGATTGGAAAGGAAGCGGGGGTGGGGGGGGCGGAATCCCTATTTGGAGATGACATGTTGGTCTTTATCAGTTCAGTTCAGTTCAGTCACTCAGTCGTGTCCCAATCTTTGTGACCCCATGGAGTACAGCACGCCAGGCCTCCCTGTCCATCACCAACTCCCGGAGTTTACCCAAACTTATGTCCATTGAGTTGGTAATGCCATCCAGCCATCTCATCCTCTGTCGTCCCCCTCTCCTCCCACCTTCAATCTTTCCCAGCATCAGGGTCTTTTAAAATGAGTCAGCTCTTTGCATCAGGTGGCCAAAGTATTGGAGTTTTAGCTTCAACATCAGTCCTTCTAATGAATATTCAGGAATGATTTCCTTTAGGATGGACTGGTTGGATCTCTTTGCAGTCCAAGGGACTCTCAAGAGTCACCTCCAACACCACAGTTCAAAAACATCAATTCCTCAGCGCTCAGCTTTCTTTATAGTCCAACTCTCACATCCATACATGACTACTGGAAAAACCATAGCTTTGAGTAGATGAACCTTTGTTGGCAAAGTAATGTCTCTGCTTTTTAATATGCTGTCTAGGTTGGTCATAACTTTTCTTCCAAGGAGTAAGCATCTTTTAATTTCATGGTTGCAGTCACCATCTGCAGTGATTTTGGAGCCCAAAAAAATAAAATCAGCCACTGTTTCTGCTGTTTCCCGATTTGCCATGAAGTGATGGGACTGGATGCCATGAGCTTAGTTTTCTGAATGTTGAGTTTTAAGTCACCTTTTTCTCTCTCCTCTTTCACTTTCATCAAGAGGCTCTTTAGTTCTTCACTTTCTATCATAAGGGTGGTGTCATCTGCATATCTGAGGTTATTGATATTTCTCCCGGCAATCTTGATTGATTCCAGCTTGTGCTTCATCCAGCCCAGCATTTCTCATGATGTACTCTGCATATAAGTTAAATAAGCAGGGTGACAATATACAGTCTTGATGTACTCCTTTTCCTGTTTGGAACCAGTCTGTTGTTCCATGTCCATTTCTAACTGTTGCTTCCTGACCTGCATACAGATTTCTCAAGAGGCAGGTCTATATAGAAAATCACAAAATATCTGTAAAAACAAACATAAAACCCAACCTTCTAGAACAAATAAATGAGTTCAACAAGGTCACAGCTCACAGGATACAAGATCAACATATAAAACTCAA
Organism: Bos javanicus; assembly: GCF_032452875.1. Lineage (NCBI taxonomy): Eukaryota > Metazoa > Chordata > Mammalia > Artiodactyla > Bovidae > Bos > Bos javanicus. The sequence continues at coordinate 80,333,341 of NC_083897.1, read as the reverse complement.
TTGTACTTCTAAATATCAGCAATGAACATGTGAAAACCAAAGCTTAAATTACAATATTATGTGACTTCATTGGTGGTCCAGTGGTTAAGAATCCACCTTGCAGTGTAGGGGGCATGGGTTCAATCCCTGATCGGGGAACTAAGATCCACATGCCATGGAATATTTAAGCCTATTCACCACAACTAGAGAATCTGTGTATCACAAGATCCTGAATAACACAATGAAGATTCCACATGCTGCAACTAAAACCTGATGCAGCCAAATAAAAAAAATTTCAATATCATGCACAAATCACTCAAAGAAAATGAAAAGATATAAATCTAAGAAAACATGTACAGGACTTGTGTGCTGAAACTGCAAAACACTGATGAAAGAACTCAAAGGAGAACTAACTACATGGAGAGACATACTGTGTTCATGAATTGGAGAACTCCACAGAGTAAGGATGCTAATTATTCCCAAAATATTTTACAGTTTTAACAATATTCCTATTAAAATCATATCAACATTTTTTGTAGATATAGACAAGATTATTCTAAAATGTACATGGTAAGGTAAAAAAAGAAATAGAATAGCTAAAACAATTTTGCAAAAAAGAATAAAGTGGGAGAAATCACTCTACCCAATTTTAAGACTTAGTGTGCAGCTACAGTAATGAAGGCTGCATGACACAGTGTAATACTGATGAGGGGATAGACACATAGACCAATGGAACAGAACAGAGAATCCAGAACAGATTCACACAAGTACAGTCAACTGATTTTTTTAAAAATATTTATTTATTTGGCTGCATCGGGTCTTAGCTGTGGCATGTGGGATCTAGTTCCCCCACGAGGGATTGAACTCAGGCCCCCAGCATTGGGAGCATGGAGTCTTAGCCACTGGACCACCAGAAAAGTCCCCAGCCAACTGATTTTTAACAAAAGTACAAAAGGAATTTAATGAAGATCAACATTTCCAACAAATGTTGCTGGAGTAATTGGACATCTATATGCCAGAAGAAAAAAAAAATAGACTTCAATATAAACCTCACATCTTCCACAAAATTTGCTCAAATGGATCATACATTTAAATGTAAAACATAGAGCTCTAAAACTTTTAGAGAAAAATATAGGAGAAGCCATTTGAGACCTACAGCTTGATAAATAACTCTTGGACATGACACCATAAAAGTATAATCCATAATAAAAAAAAAAAAAGAAGAACTTTTGCTCTGCCAAAAAAAAAACCCTCAAGAAGATGAAAAGACAAGCTAAGAGACTGGGAGAAAATATTTGCAAACCACATAGCTAACAAAGTACTCATATATAGAATCTATAAAGAGCTCTTGAAACTCAACAACAAAAAAAATCCATTCAGAAACTTCACAAAAGACATGACATTTATTTCACCGAAGAGGATATACAGATAGCAAATTCACATGTGAAAAGATGTTCAGTATCATCAGCCATTAGAGAAATGCAAATTAAAATCACAATGTGATATTAGTACACATCTATCCAAATGACTAAAATGAAAAATTTTAATGACACAAAATGCTGGCAAGCAGGTGGAGAAAGTGGATTACCCATTCATGACTGGTAGGAATGTGAAACGGTACAGACACTCTGGCAGTTTCTTACAAAACTAAAATGCAATTACCATACACCTCACAATTATACTCTTGGAAATCATCCTAGAGAAATGAAAATGTATTCATGCAGAAACTTGTACACAAATATTAATATTTATAGCCACTTGATTTGTAATAGCCTCAAACTGGAAACAACTCAGATGTTTTTCAATGAGTGAATACTTAAATAAACTATGGGTGATCATGTTATGGCCTGCTACTCCAAATAATACAAATGGCAGATATAAGCATAGGGTGCTTTGGGAGCACAGAGGAGTGCCTAGCCCAACCTGGGAGAAGGTGGAGAAGAGAGCAGGGAAGGCTTTCAGGAGGAAGTAACACCTGGTCTTGGGCTTGAAATGTAAATAAGAGTTGTTGTTCAGTCGCTCAGTCATGTTCGACTCTGCAATCCTGTGGACTGCAACACAACAGGCTTATCTGTCCTTCACCATCTCCTGGAGCTTGCTCAAACTCATATCCATTGAGTCAGTGATGCCATCCAACCATCTCATCCTCTGTCATACCCTTCTCCTCCTACCTTCAATCTTTCCCAGCATCAGAGTCTTTTCCAATGAGTCAGCTCTTCGCATCAGGTGGCCAGAGTATTGGAGCTTCAGCTTCAGCATCAATCCTTCCAATGAATATTCAGGATTGATTTCCTTTAGGATAGACTGGTTTGATCTCCTTGAGGTCCAAGGGACTTTAAAGGATTTTCCCCAACACCACAGCTCAAAAGCATCAAGTCTTCAGTGTACAGCCTTCTTTGTGGTCCAACACTCACATCCATACATAACTACTGGAAAAACCATAGCTTTGACTAGATGGACCTTTGACAGCAAAGTGATGCCCCTCCTTTTTAATATGCTGTCTAGGTTTGTCATAGCTTTTCTTCCAAGGAACAAGTGTCTTTTAATTTCATGGCTACAGTCACCAACTGCAATGATTTTGGAATCCATTTCCATTGTCTCCCCATCTATTTGCCATGAAGTGATGGGACTGGATACCATGATCTTCGTTTTCCAATGTTGAGTTTTAAACCAGCTTTTTCACTCTACTCTTTCACCTTCATTAAGAGGCTCTTTAGTTCCTCTTCACTTTCTGCTGTAAGGGTGGTGTCATCTGCATATCTGAGGTTATTGATATTTCTCCCAGCAATCTTGATTCTGGCTTGTGCTTCATCCCACCTGGCATTCTGCATGATATACTCTGCAAAAATATTAGTTAAATAAGCAGGGTGACAATATACAGCCTTGATGTACACCTTTCTCAATTTTGAACCAGTCTGTTGTTCCATGTCTGGTTCTGTTACTTTTTGAACTTCATACAGCTTTCTCAAAGGCAGGTAAGGTGGTCTGCTATTTCATCTCTTTAAGAATGTTCCACAGTTTGTTGTGATCCACAGAGTCAAAGGCTTTAGTGTAGTCAATGAAGCAGATGTTTTTCTGGAATTCTCTTGCTTTTTCTATGATCCAGAGGATGTTGGCAATTTGATCTCTGGTTCCTCTGCCTTTTCCAAATTCAGCTTGAACATCTGGAAGTTCTTGGTTCATGTACTGTGGAAGCCTGGCTTGGAGAATTTTGAGCATTACTTTGCTAGCATGTGAGATGAGTGCAATTGTACAGTAGTTTGAACATTCTCTGGCATTGCCCATCTTTGGGATTGGAATGAAAACTGACCTTTTCCAGTCCTGTGGCCACTGCGGAGTTTTCCAAATTTGCTGGTGTATTGAGTGCAGCACTTTAACAGCATCATCTTTTATGATTTGAAATAGCTCAACTGGAATTCCATCACCTCCACTAGCTTTGTTTGTAGTCATGCTTCCTAAGGCCCACTTGACTTTGCACTCCAAGATGTCTGGCTCTAGCTGAGTGATCACACCATCGTGGTTATCTGGGTCATTAAGATCTTTTTTGTATAGTTCTTCTGTGTATTCTTGCTACCTCTTCTTAATATCTCCTGCTTCTGTTAGGTTCATACTGTTTCTGTCCATTATTGTGCCCATCTTTACATGAAATGTTCCCTTGGTATCTCTAATTTTCTTGAAGAGATCGCTCGTCTTTCCCATTCTATTGTTTTCCTCTATTTCTTTACATTGATCACTTAGGAAGGCTGTCTTATCTCTCTTGTTATTCTTCAGAAGTCTGCATTCAGATCAATATATGTTTCCTTTTCTCCTTTCCCTTTCACTTCTCTTTTCTCAGCTATTTGTAAGGCCTCCTCAGACAACCATTTTGCCTTTTTGCGTTTCTTTTGCTTGGGGATGGTTTTGATCACCACCTCCTATACAATGTTACAAACCTCCATCCATAGTTCTTCAGGCACTCTGTCTATCAGATCTAATCCCTTGAATCTATTTGTCACTTGCACTGTATAATCATAAGAGATATGATTTAGGTCATACCTGAATGGTCTAGTGGTTTTCCCTACTTTCTTCAATTTAAGTCTGAATTTTGCAATATGGAGTTGATGATCTGAGCCATAGTCAGCTCCCAGTCTTGCTTTTGCAACTGTATAGAGCTTCTCCATCTTTGACTGCAAAGACTATAATCAATCTGATTTCGGTATTGACCATCTGGTAATGTCCACGTGTAGAGTCTTCTCTTGTGTTGTTGGAAAAGCATGTTTGCTATGACCAGTGCTTTCTCTTTGCAAAACTATGTTAGCCTTTGCCCTGCTTCATTTTGTATTCCAAGGCCAAACTTGCCGGTTACTCCAAGTATCTTTTGACTTCCTACTTTTGCATTCCAGTCCCCTATGATAAGAAGGATGTCTTTTTTTTTTTTGGTGTTAGTTCTAGAAGGTCTTGTAGGTCTTCATAGAACAATTCAACTTCAGCTTCTTCAGTATTAGTAGTTGGGGCATAGACTTGGCTTACTGTGATTTGAATGGTTTGCCTTGGAAATGAACAGAGACAATGCTGTCATTTTTGAGATTGCACCCAAGTTTTGCGTTTCAGACTCTTTTGTTGACTATGAGGGCTACTCCATTTCTTCTAAGGTATTCTTGCCCACAGTAGTAGATATAATGGTCATCTGAATTCAATTCACCCATTCCGGTCCAGATAATCACGATGGTGTGATCCCTCACCTAGAGCCAGACATCCTGGAATGTGAAGTCAAGTGGGACTTAGGAAGCATCACTATGAACAAAGCTAGTGGAGGTGATGGAATTTCAGTTGAGCTATTTCAAATCCTGAAAGATGATGCTGTGAAAGTGCTGCACTCAATATGCCAGCAAATTTGGAAAACTCAGCAGTGGCCACAGGACTGGAAAAGGTCAGTTTTCATTCCAACCCCAAAGAAAGGCAATGCCAAAGAATGCTCAAACTACCACACAACTGCACTCATCTCACACACTAGTAAAGCAATGCTTAAAATTCTCCAAGCCAGGCTTCAGCAATACATGAACCAAGAACTTCCAGATGTTCAAGCTGGTTTTAGAAAAGGCAGAGGAACCAGAGATCAAATTACCAACATCCACTGGATCATCGAAAAAGCAAGAGAGTTCCAGAAAAACATCTATTTCTGCTTTATTGACTATGCCAAAGCCTTTGACTGTGTAGATCACAATAAACTGTGGAAATTCTGAAAGAGATGGGAATACCAGACCACCTGACCTGCCTCTTGAGAAATTTGTATGCAGGTCAGGAAGCAACAGTTAGAACTGGACATAGAACAAACAACAGACTGGTTCCAAATAGGAAAAGGAGTGCATCAAGGCTGTATATTGTCACCCTGCTTATTTAACTTTTATGCAGAGTACAGAGAAACGCTGGGCTGGAGGAAGCACAAGCTGGAATCAAGATTGCCGGGAGAAATATCAATAGCCGCAGATATGCAGATGACACCACCCTTATGGCAGAAAGTAAAGAGGAACTAAAAAGCCTCTTGATGAAAGTGAAAGAGGAGAGTGAAAAAGTTGGCTTAAAGCTCAACATTCAGAAAACTAAGCTCATGGCATCCAGTCCCTTCACCTCATGGCAAATAGATGGGGAAACAGTGAAAACAGTGGCTGACTTTATTTTTCTGGTCTCCAAAATCACTGCAGATGGTGACTGCAACCATGAAATTAAAAGACGCTTGCTCCTTGGAAGCAAAGTTGTGACCAACCTAGACAGCATGTTAAAAAGCAGAGACTAGACTAGTCTGTCTAGTCAAGGCTATGGTTTTTCCAGTGGTCATGTATGGATGTGAGAGTTGGACTATAAAGAAAGCTGAGCGCTGAAGAATTGATGCTTTTGAACTGTGGTGTTGGAGAAGACTCTTGAGAGTCCCTTGGACTGCAAGGAGATCCAACCAGTCCACCCTAAAGGAGATCAGTCCTGGGTGTTCACTGGAAGGACTGATGTTGAAGCTGAAACTCCAATACTTTGGCCACCTGATGCGAAGAGCTGACTCATTTTAAACGACCCTGATGCTGGGAAAGATTGAGGGCAGGAGGAGAAGGGGACGACAGAGGATGAGATTTTTGGATGGCATCACCGACTCGATGGACATGGGTTTGGGTGGACTCTGGACAGGGAGGCCTGGCGTGCTGCAGTTCATGGGGTCGCAAAGATTCGGACACGACTGAGCGACTGAACTGAACTGAGTCCATCTTAGTTCACTGATTCCTAAAATGTTGATGTTTACTCTTGCCATCTGCTGTTTGACCACTTCCAATTTACCTTGATTCATGGACCTAATATTCCAGGTTCCTACGCAATATTGTTCTTTACAGTATCAGACTTTACTTTTATTACCAGACACATCCACAACTGGGTTTTGTTCCCTCTTTGGCTTAGCTTTTACATTCCTCTAGAACTATTTCTCCTCTCTTCTCTAGTAGCATATTGGGCACCTACCAACCTGGGAAGTTCATCTTTCAGTGTCGTATCTTTTTGCCTTTTCATACTGTTCATGCGCTTCTCAAGGCAAGAATACTGAAGTGGTTTGCCATTCCCTTCTCCAGTGGACCACATTTTGTCAGAACTCTCCACCATGACCTGTCTGTCTTGGGTGGCCGTACATGGCATGGCTCATAGGTTCATTGAGTTAGACGATAGTTAGCTAGATCAAAAATAGGGGAAGGGTATTCCAGATAGAGAGGGTATTATGTGAAAAGGCATGGAGTCTTAAGAGAGCCCTGTGTACTTGAGGGCCTGTAGATGGTAACTTGACATGGTTAGAGCCCAGTGTGGACCAGCATGAAATGAGACTACAGATGCCAGGAGAAAGGCCCTTGGGTCTCTAGGCTAAGTAGCCTCTCAAATAGTCAGAGACATTGAAGAGTTTTCACTGAAAGAGGGTCAGATCTGTTTCTGAGAGCTCTCTATCAGTCGCTAGAGAGGGTAGATTGGAGGGGTGATGAGACTGGCAGCTGAGAGACCAGTGTGGAGGCTGTTCCAGAGATGATTGCTGAATTCTAGTGTTCATTGTTCACTCTAAAATGATGAAGGGTGTAGATAAAGAGGTGTTTAAGTGGCAGAATCCACTGCACATGGAGACCAGTTCCTGAGCACACAGAAGACCTCTTCCCAACTGTCCTCTCCTCTGCCTTGGCCACGGCACTCTGCCCATTGGCTCCCACCCCACCGTGTTCCTTCTCCTCGCCTCTGTGTTTCTGAGCTTGGGAGTTCCAGCAGTGTAGGTAGAGGTGATCACCTTCTAGATTACTCCAAACCAACACAATGATGCATAAACCAGAGGGAAGTCTATTTCTTTCTTGTGGTGGGGCCATAACTTGGCCTTGGTGCCTCTCAGGCAGAAACACCCCTGGGGAAGCTGATTTGGAGAACAGGCACCCAGAACAAAGGTATTCTTGAATTTCATTTAGAGAACGGCAAAGCCTATGGCAGTGTCATCATACAGAGAGTACCAGCTTGCAAGTTACCCAGGCCTAAGTTCTGAGCCCAACCATGCCACAATCCTTAGCTGTGAAACTTTGAACAGATTTCTTAACTTCTCTGAGCCTGTGTCTTCAGCTCTGAAATGGCAATGGTGATTGACCAATAAGACTGTTCTGAAAAATAAAAGAAATAATGAAAAGAAAGTGCCCAGTTCATGCCACATATGCCATTTGTGTCCATTGTTTTTCACTGTCTCAAATGAACACTGCCTCAGAAGACACTCTTCTCCCTGTAGATACTGGAACATTAATGTCCTCCAGAAACTGCAGTTATTTTGCTTAGGCAAGGCTGGACAAACCTAGATGGAATCTTCTTCTCTGACATTCTTTTTAAAAAACCAGTTCTTGAATGCTTCATTATCTCACATCAGACATGTTACAACAGCATGAAGAAAACAGAAACTTTTCTGGCCACTGACTGCTCAGGAGACACATTCATCCCATCGGCAATGTCCCAGCATCCATTTGCCTTGATGGGCGGTTACTTCTGCAGGTGTACATCCACTGTATACTGATTTTTCCTGGTTTCAGTGTCCAAAGGTGACCTTTTCCCACCCTTATCCCTAGAGTCTTGGGCCCAGAGCTCCGCATACACTGACCACCTCTGAATGGGATCAACTAGAGCTCTGTGTTTTATAGCTTCAAGGCCCCCTTTCAGACTAAGTTCTGCTGGCACCACAAATGGGAAAGAAGCTGCAGCCCTTTGGTTGTGGAGCGGCTGGGATGGGTCAGTGAGTTTGGGTCAAGATTTGTGAAACTGTGTCCTGAGAAGTGGGCTGCTGGCTTCCCTTCCTGATTTTCCTTGTTTAAGAAATGCATGGAAGAATCAGTCTGAGGAGATAGTTACTAGAAAATACAACTGGCAGCCATCCCTGGCTCTGACTCACTGTGCACACTCTCGCAATTGTTACCATGGTTTCAAGGCTGAAGTTTTCTCCGCTCTGCCCCCTTGCCCCTTCTGCTGTTCATTCGTCACTCTGCTCCCACAGATTCCTCCACAGTCGGCCTCCACAGACTGGTGCAAACTTAACCCTGTATAGAGGCTAGCTTTTCTGTTGTTTGTTTTACAAATAACATTCATTGTTTTTTTCCTTGAATTAAAAAAAGAATACATGCCAATTCAAATAAACAGAATATAATTTAAACAGAAAAAAAAAGAAAGTTAGCCATAAACTTACATCCCAAAACTAACTGTGGCGGATTCATGTTGATGTATGGCAAAACCAATACAATATTGTAAAGTAGCCTCCAATTAAAATAAATAAATTTAAATTAAACAAACAAACCTAACATTTAAGATGCTTGTGATGCATACTGCATAGTTGAGACTGTACATGATATTATCAGTCCTAAAGTGCTTTTGACCTATGCCCATCATTTTCTCCTTTGAACTACTGGCCTCTAGGCACTGCTTTGGGCAAATTCAGGCACTTGACAGGCTTATTATTGTTGTTGCTGTTATCTGCTGGAACACACAGAACTCTCACAATGTTCCAGGCACCAAACATTTGCAGATACGTCAGCCATTTAATGCTGGCTCTTCATTGGGGTCTGAACTTTGCTTCATTCCCACTCTTAAGACTGCCATAGCCAGTGGTCACAGGAAAGGCTGTCCCCTCTGAAAAAACAGAAGTAAAGGTGTCCTCTTGGCCTCCTGGCTATAGATGAACTGTTGAACATGAGGCCATACTATTACTGTCAACCTGCCTCATCTCCAGCAGGACTTTGAAAGTAAATACCTAAGTGGGATCCACCTCAGAAGTGAGGGACCAATTATCTCCTCAGCTCTGGATGTGTTTCCCACAGTTGATCACTTCCAATCCAAACCAAGGAGTGCCTAAACTGTGCCTGTTCAGAAATGACAGCAGTAAAACAGGGGGCTGCCTGTAATGCATGAGTTCGGGGTGGCAGTCTCAGAAATACCTGATCGCTGGCAAGTAGCATCTGAAGTCCCACAAGACTCTATTCAAAAACTAAGCTCTGAGCTGGAGGACCTACATATTCTGGCTGGCATGGGCAAGCTGAGAGAGCTATCTCATGGAGTGGAGGAAAAGCCGTGATCTTACAAAAATTGGGAGAAGAAGGGTTGTGGATAAAGGTAAAAAGTTTGAGGATGTAAATTCAAAACTCATTCACCTTAAGCTAACATTCCACAAGCAAGTCATTGTTTTATGTGCTTTACAAATACAAACTTGTTTAATTCTCTTCACACTCTATAAGAAGGTATTATTATTAATTCTATTTTCCAGAAGATGAAACTGAGCCAGAGAGGTGAGGTAACTTCCCCCAGGTCACAGAGTTAGTACCTGGGTGGTGGAGCAGGGATTTGAAGCCAGAAGTCCAGAATCCATGCTTTTAACCATATTGTTATTGTTATAGTTGCTAAGTCCTGTCTGACTCTTTTGCGACCCCATGGGCTAGCCCGCCAGGCTCCTCTACCCATGGGATTTCCCAGGCAAGAATACTGGAGTGGGTTGCCATTTCCTTCTCCAGGAGATCTAACTGACCCAGGGATCGAACCTGTGTCTCCTACATTGCAGGCAGATTCTTAACAATTTTGAGCCACCAGGGAAGCCGCACAGGTACTAACTATGCTGCTGCTGCTGCTAAGTCACTTCAGTCGTGTCCGACTCTGTGCAACCCCAGAGACGGCAGCCCACCAGGCTCCCCCGTCCCTGGGATTCTCCAGGCAAGAACACTGGAGTGGGTTGCCATTTCCTACTCCAATGCATGAAAGTGAAAAGTGAAAGTGAAGTCGCTCAGTCTTTCCCGACTCTTAGCGACCCCATGGACTGCAGCCTACCAGGCTCCTCTGTCCATGGATTTTCCAGGCAAGAGTACTGGAGTGGGGTGCCATTGCCTTCTCCGGGTACTAACTATAGCAAATATTTAACAGTAGTAGTGTTAGTCGCTCAGTTGTGTCCGCCTCTGCCCATCATTTTCTCCTTTGAACTACTTGAGGCACTGCTTTGGGCAAATTCAGCCACTTATACAGGCTCGCTACAAGCTGTAAAATAACTAAAAGCGAAAACCTGAAACGAAGGGCGGGCGGGTGTGTATGAGTGCGCGAAAGGGGTAGGCGGCCGCCGAAGTTTTTCCGTCTATGCCTTTGTCTAATGGCCCCGCGCGATTGGCTGGAACGCCACGCCGAGGGACTGCAGAGGCGCTCCCCCACCCCCACCCCTCCGGCTTCCACTATGCACGCGTGGAGGAAGTGCGTAGGGCAGTTGGGGAAAGGGCGCAAAAGAAGGACGTGTGAAAGAAGCCACAAAAAGCACAGAGGCGTGGCTTCCTGCCCCCGCCCAGCCTTTGGCTCCGCCCCTCTACCCCGTCCGAGCTTCAGCCCCATTGGCCCAAGAGTCAAAGGACCGGGCCTGCCCCAAGATATGCCTGCTTCCGGAGCCACGGTAAGGATGGCCAATTGTGATGCAGCTTTCTGGCCTATGTTTAGGACACACCAGTGGGGCCTGAAGGGGCTTTGTGCGGCAACCTAAGCAGTTGAGAGTTCAACGGCAGACTTTGGAAATGCCCCCGAAAGGAAAAAGCGGTTCTGGAAAAGGGGGAAAAGGTAGAGCAGCCAGAGAAACCAAGAAGAAATGGGGTTGGGTGAGAAGCAAGGCGGAGGGAGCAGACCGCCGGGGTCCGGGGCGGAGGCAGCGGGTTGGACTGACCAGGAAGTGATTAGTTAGAAACAGTCAATACGGACTTCAGTTTTGATTTAAAAGCATGGGGATTAGATGGTGGATAGAAGAGGAGAAAGGATTACAAGAAAGTTTGATTTTGTTAGTTTCTTCCAAATGGGCAAAACTTGGGAGTGAGGCTGTCATGAAGGATCCATTAGTTAGGTAAAGCTACAGGGTAATGAAATTTGGGAGAAAAGAGGTAGAGCAGTTGACTTTGAGTAGGAGAAGGGACATCTTAAGCTTGACGTCACAGAGATGAAGATAGATGTGGTAAAAAGTGGAAGGCAAGGGTAGTTTTTAAAACAGCAAGACAAGTACTGAGTAGGGGTCTTGAGGAGAGTGGTAAGCATTTGGAATAGTCATTGGGGTGGTGAGAGGGGATGAAACACTTAAAAAAGGATTGCCCTTAGGGCTGAGAGCTTAAAATTGAAGGCCGTGAATTTGTAGAGGACACAGTCTGCTCAGTCATGATTTACCTAGTACCATATAACTGGCTTCCCTGGTGGCTCAGAGGTTAAAGCATCTGCCTCCAATGCGGGAAACCCGGGTTCAGTCCCTGGGTTGGGAAGATCCCCTGGAGAAGGAAATGGCAACCCACTCCAGTACTCTTGCCTGGAGAATCCCATGAACAGAGGAGCCTGGTAGGCTACATTCCGCGGGGTCGCAGAGTCGGACACGACTGAGCGAATTCACTTCACTTCACTTCTTCATATAACTGGCACAATACAAGATTGAGAAGAGCTAAGTATAACCTGTAGCCAACGTTGAGGTTTTGTTGGACAATGATAGTAGAAGGAAAGCAACCCAAGGGAATTAAGAGTGCCACTGGGGACACAGTTAAGATGATCAAGCATGGGATCCAGACTGGGAAGGGAAGGAGAAGTTTGATAGCATAGGAGAACATAGGAGGATAAAGGAACTGAATGGGGGGAGGGAGGAGGTGGTTCTGTGACATTAAAGAACTTGTGTTGTGGGAATGAGGCATGAGACGGCTGGAAGAACAGAAAGATGTAGCTAGAGATTGAATTAGTTGTGAGTGGCACAGTTTCATCACGTGCCTCTGGGAACAGGTGGCCTGGAGTAAAAGGCATGGGTATTTGGGAGGGAGGTCTAGAAGTGTGAGGTTAGGCTGTTGGATGATTCCTCTGAATAGATGGTGAAGTCATCCAAGATTAGGGCAGTAGTGAGGGTGGAAAGGAAGCCTGAAGTTGCTGCCAGAGTCCTCAGTCAGAGGGAGTAAAGGGGCATTCAGAAGATATCATCCATTGGGGCAGAGGGTGGGATGACTGGAAGGCATCATTGTTCTAGAGAAAATAAGAGTTTAGTGTAATACAACTCCTTTGGCAGTAACATTTTCTTAGGCATTTGGTGGTTGGCATTTTGGATTTTCAGTTTTGTGGAACATTTATTGAACAACTTTTGGGTGCTTGGCATTGGGGTTCCTAAGACAGGATGGAGTCTCCCGAATAAAATTTCAATGGGTCCCCGTTACTTCTAGGATAAATTCCAAGTTCCTTAATGGAGCCCAAAGGCCTTCATGCCCTAACCCTCAGCCACCTCCCCTGGGTTCATCTCACAGCACTCCCACTTCAGATTTGGCTTCGTCCGTAGTTTCCTCCACATACTACACTGTTCCCCTACCCTGGAATTCTCCTCACCTTTGTCCTGTCTTTGCCTGTTCAGCTCCTACTCATCCAGGAAACCTTCTCTAACTGGCTAAAATGTACCTCTGTGCTTCCACAGCCCCCTATTTATAGAGCATAGCTCATTCTCCTGAAATGATCTTTTATATAACGATCTTCCCCAGTAGTATATGAGCCCCCTGAAGGAAGGTATTATGCCATGGCTTGTTCATTTTTGTATCTCCAGTGCCTGGAACTTAGTTACTTAGGAAATGTTTATGAACTGAACACTTAAACCAACAGTAGTTCTTAGGAACATCAACCTCGAACAGTAAATATGCTGCCATTAACACAGAAATTGGCATAGTAGCAAAATGACACAGTAATAAAAAGTAAAATACTGCCCGTTGTGTTAATCTGAATATTGATAACTTCTTAGGAAGGTTATCAGTAGGCAATGTCATTGACTCCAGGAGTTTGGACATGAATGTATTCTTTAGCCAAATATGGGTGGTAGGAAATTTGATCTTTATTTAAAATATATTCTTGGACATTTTACCTACTATAATTGTGAGTATCCAAGTACATAGCTGCAGTGCTTATTGGAAATCTCACAAGAGCTCCAAGGTTTGCTCTTGGAAGGCAGGATTTCAAACTGGGTCTAGAGAATCCAGGCCAGGTTTTTGGTGCTCCCATTCAACTATTAGCACACTCACTTGTGTATCCATTTTCCTTGAAGGGTTTTTGTAGGGCACAAATTTGTTTTAAGAGGTGAGTTACAGGTTAATTTAGCTTGATGTAAAGTGTCTGCAGAGTTCCCTTTTAAAGCTTGGTGCTGTGATGGAAGTATCAACTCCTGTTGTGTTGAGTAATAAGGTGAAAGTGTAGTTTAAATGAGTACTTGTCATCTCTTCTCTAAAGGAAAAGCAGCCTCTGGGAGTGAGAGTTCTGAGAAGAAGGCTCAGGGTCCCAAAGGTGGTGGCAATGCAGTAAAGGTGAGCTACTCGTTCCTTTTTTTTTTTTTTTTCATTTTAAATATAAATAACATATACATCTGTTATTTTGGTACACATAAAAGGAAAAGAAAGCGTGCTTAACTCATCCTAAGGCTAGCCTAATACTGATAGAAGATCAAGATAACACAAAAGTGGAAAATAATAGATCACTCGCTTACGAAAAGTAATTCCTTTTAAATATTTCTTAAATGTTTTCTCAGACATCCAGAAATTCTTCATACTCGAGTATTTTTCCTTAAAATGTATTAAGTCTTTCCAAGTAAGTGAATGAGTTATTTCTCAGAATGAAATACTACTTGACAAAACCAAGAGCTGAGATGAGCAGGCAAAGGCATGGGTCTCATTAGACAGCTTCCCCACTGGTGAGCTACAAGCCAGAGCCCTGACCATGAAAATTAAGGTGGGAGACAATTGCAAATAATTAATTGAAGTTCCTGACATAGTGCCAGAGGTATGTCTGCCCTGGGATAATATAATCTGAAATAGAATTATACTGTTTAATGCTACATAAAAAGGCGATTTCCATGTTTTAGTCAGGATGTGGGATTCCATACTTTGATTCATTCATTCCTTAAGGATTTAGTGACATCTGCTCTGTGCCAAGCAGTGTACTAAATTCTGGGTATTAAAAAAAAAAAAAACAGGTAAGAGATGCTCCGTGTTATTACAGTCTAGTTGGGAGCAGTTAGGTAAAGAAAGAAATTTTATTGCTATATGAGAAGAGCTACAGTGGAGTTGTAGCATATAAATGCACCTATACGTATGCAGCCAAAAAAAGAGCAAATGTAAATAGAGAGGGCCATTCTGCCCACTTTTCTACTCAGTGAACCCATAGAAAGATAGAGAGACGGGAGACATGAATTTGCTTTTCATGTATAGTTGACCTTCATTCTCATATGAACATCCCACCATGTGAAGTGGGATTCTGGTATCCAAAGATAATTTTCATAAAACATGGTGCCTAAATGCAAGCCAGCTACTTTGTCCAGGCATCCAACTGAACAAGTGGCTTTAAAGAGGCATCTTGCCCTTTCTGGAAACAAAAATAAGTTCAGTGTGGCTATATTTGAGGTATATGGAAAGGTGGTTGTTGTTCAGTCGCTCAGTTCTGTCTGACTCTTTGTGACCCCATGGACTGCAGCATGCCGGGCTTCCCTGTCCATCACCATCTCTCAGAGTTCACTCAAATTCATATCCATTGAGTCAGTGATGGTATTCAACCTCAGTCACCCCCTCCTCCTCCTGCCCTCAATCTTTCCCAGCATCAGGGTCTTTTCCAATGAGTTGGCTCTTTGCATAAGGTGGCCAAAGTATTGGAGCTTCAGCTTCAGCATCAGTCCCTCCAGTGGATATTCAGGGTTGATTTCCTTGAGGATTGACTGGTTTGATCTCCTTGCTGTCCAAGGGACTCTCAAGAGTCTTCAACACCAGTTTGAAAGCATCAATTAGCTAGGAAAGTCAGTTAAGGTTAAACTCTTTTGTTAAACTTTTCCTTTTGAAATAATTTTTGACTCACATTCAGTTGTAGGATAGATGTACTTTTTATACATGTACATGTGCCTTTTGTCAGGGGCTTTCCAGATGGTGCTAGTGGTAAAGAACCCGCCTGCTAGTGCAGGAGATGTAATAGACATGGATTCAATCCCTGGGTTAGGAAGATCCCCTGGAGGAGGGCATGGCAACCCACTCCAGTATTCTTCCTGGATAATCCCACGGACAGAGGAGGCTGGCGGGCCACAGTCCATAGGGTCGCAAAGAGTCGGACACAATTGAAATGACTTAGCACTATACCTTTTATCCTGTTTTCCCAATGGTAACATCTTACAAAACCCTAGTACATTAGCACAACCAGGAGGTTGACATTGCTACAATCAAGATCCAGACATTTCCATCATCCCTCCTGTTGCCCTTTTATAGCCATACCCACTTCCCCCCTGGATCCCCTACCCCTGCCCTCCATGATCTCAGAGCAGCAGCTCATCTCTTCTCAATTTCTATAATTTTATAATTTCTATGTAAGTGGAATGATACAGTGTGTAGCCTTTCGGGGTTGGCTTTTTTCACTCACCATAAACCTCTGGAGATTTCATTCCACTTGTTGTGTGTATCCACAGTCTGTTCTTTGTATTACTGAATAGTGTTCCACGGACACATGAGAGTAGTATGTTGAACTTTTCACCTGCTAGGGGATGGCTGGTTTGTCTCCAGTGTTTGTGAAGGCCCCAGTAGCAGAGGGACCCCAAACCCTTCAGCCTTTTAGGATCTAGGCTCCTTCCACACCTGCCATTCTGCTCTAGACCGCACTCTTGAACCCAGCCCTGCCCTGTGTCACTAGAGCTGCCCAGATTCTGAAACCTACCTTCCCATCACAGCTTCCTTCCTTCCTCTTGTTTCCCACCTCCCCCAATCCTGTTCTGTTCCTCTCCACGCACAGACCTCTAGGCCCTCTAGCCTGCCCTGTGCTTCACCTTCTCCCAGGCTTTGTGTCTGTTCTCTGAGCCCTGTATGTCTTATAGGCTGGAAACTAGATGGATCATGGAGCCCTGACTCCTTTCCTTTTGGTGATCCACTACGTCTATCTGCCAGACCACAACTCAGGATCAATCCAGTGATCTCCTTCTTTACACTCAAACCCAGAACTGCTGGAGCCCACTGGAGAGTCACACAGCCTCGGGGGTTGGGGCCACTGATTCCTGGTCTGTACCCTGATCTGGGCCATCAGAACTGCACGGAGATCCCTTGCCATTTGCCTCAAGCCATCCACCACCCTCCTCCAGTCAATCAGCAGACAGCTTTGTCCAGTGGTTCTCAACCCTCGTATACATCAACTTCACCTGGAGAGCTTCTGAGTCTTCATGCCTAGGGATCTACCCCAGACCAGCTGCCTCACAGTCTCTAGGGGTGGGGACTAGATCTTGGTATATTTTTTAGAAGCTCTTGGGGTGACTCTGACATGTGCCAAGGTTGAGAAACACTGATTCAGTCTCACAGGGTTGGTGTGAAGATTTCATGAGATCACATATGTAAAGCACTTAGCACAGTTAGTATTAAGTACTCAATAACTGAAATATTGTTATAATTGTCACAAGAAAATGGAAACCAGACCTATAGTCAGGAACTCATTGACCAGCAAAGTTATCTTCACCACACCTCCCTCCTCATTCTTCTTACCTCTCTTCTTTTAAGGCTAACTAATTTTTCCAGCAGTGCTCTGAATGCCTAGCCTCGCTCCTTCATTTATCCCTACCCTCTTTCTTTGCTGTCTTCAACTTTTCCCTCTTTACTGCATCTTTCCCTTCATTCTGAAAATATACCCAGGGATCTTTAAAATATATTAATGTATGTGACTCTTTCCCTCTGACCAGAGCCCTTTCTCCTTTTCTAACTCAGTTAGTTGGGGGAACCCTACCCACATTGCAGCTCCCTGGTGGTTCAGCAGTAAAGAATCTGACTGCCAAGCAGGAGACGGGGGTTCGATCCCTGGGTCAGGAAAATCCCCTGGAGAAGGAAATTGCAACCCACTCCAGTATTCTTGCCTGGGAAATCCTATGGACAGATGAGCCGGGCAGGTTACAGTCCATGGGGTCGCAAAGAGTCAGACACGACTGAGCAACTAACCACCACCACCACCCTCATTACTGTCCTGCTTCCCATTATTTCCTCCGTCAGCTGCTGCACCCTGGCTTTTTCACTTACTGCTCTTCTGAAACAGCTTTTGCTAAGGATCCGGATCCTCATCATTCTGCAGCATTTAACCCTGTTGCCCATTTCCTCCTTGAAACTTTCTCTTGCCTGATTTATGTTAACACACCTTTCTCTCTACCTGTCTGGTTCTTTTTATTATGCTTGTTGAGCTTCTTTCTTTGCTTATTGTTTAAACACCAATATTCTCCACCAATGAGTCTTGAGTGTACTTTCCTCTTCTTCTCATTCTGTGTACTTCTTCTCGTTCTGTGTAGCCTCCTTGGGTGATCCATCACCTCCCATAGCATCAGCTGCTACCTCCATGCTCATCACTCCCACATTCTCTCTGGAGCTTGGCTCTCTTTTTTCTAATCTTTTGTCTGCACCACCAGGCATGAAGGATCTTAGTTCCCCGACCAGGGATCGAACCCAGGCCCACTGCATTGACAGCATGGAGTCTTAACCACTGCTAGGAAAGACCCTTGGCTCTCTTCTAAGATGTCAGTCTCATACAGTTGCCAGTTGGTCAGTCACACTTGCAAACTCCACAGGTACTACAGACTCATTTTGTCTAACCCGTCAAACTATGTAAAACCAGAATACTTGCTTATTCATTTATAAAGTGATAGATGGGATCCCCTTTCTGTGATCACAAATGCTGTGTGCACTTTCCCAGTCATTGAACCAGGTTTGCTTTGTGAATGTAAAAGCAGAAAGAGGGAAACAGTGGAGAAGAAGTTTTAGCCAGGCTAAGATACAGTCTGAGGAACCATCCTTATCCCCCAACATGTCTCTCTCTAGTGTCCAGATTGTCCCTGTCTCCCCTAGGCAGTGCTGGACACATTCTATAGAGGTTTGCCTCTCTGAGCCCTGCTTTTTGACACATTCTTTTCTTTGCTGTGTGTCTTCTGTGTAGCTCTCCAGTCCAGGATTCTGTCATCCCCAGTTTTACTAACTGAACCCTGAGGACATGGTTTGTCTGTCTCTAAATTTATAAGGGAGACATCTTTAGGCCCTATCCTAGTGTATCACCTATAATAAGAAATGAATAATGGATTCTGTTTGAATGAGAAATGGGAAATCCTACAAAACATATCTTGACAAAAGCATTTCTAAGGACATAGTGATTTTTTTAAAAACATGACTTTATATAAACATAAGTTGCATTTGAACACTTTTTTAGGGTTGAGTATTCTTAAAATTCAACATATGATTCTTTTTCTAAGTGTTAAATTGTGGAGGGGCTTTATACAATTGGCCTCTCTTGGTAAAAAGTATTTCTTTGCGGGTTTTTTTCATATCATTCTACCTCTGATAAATTAATAGGTAACCTTTATTGAGTGCTAGCTGCATTATCTCAGTCTTCACAACACAGTTACTGTTATTTCAGTGCACAAATGGGAAAACATTTAGAGATTTAAAACATGCCTAAGACCATACAGGAGAGTGGGGATTTGACTCCAGTACCCAGCTCTCAACCATTATCATGTTTCCTCCTCCTCATGTACCATTGAGGTACATGGTAAAGGATGGGAACATTCCACAGCCAGGTGCCCATTTTCCATCTAAATCCGAGTTCTAAGATACTGTCTTATACAGGAAATGGGGTTTTGCCCCATTGGGCTATTGCCCACTTGGGCAGACTTCCAGGATTTTCCATTGCCATGAGTGAATGCATTTTTTTCCCCACTAGTATGGGGGTAATCCCGATGTGACTGCTGTATTGTGAGGAAGGAAATCGTTTGGGTCTCCAGGTATTACATGAACATGTTTTTTCCTTGTAGGTCAGACACATTCTGTGTGAAAAACATGGAAAAATCTTGGAAGCCATGGAAAAGTTAAAGTCTGGAATGAAATTCAATGAAGTGGCTGCACAATATAGTGAAGATAAAGCCAGGCAAGGGGTATGGTGCACTCATCATTTAAAATGTCTCTCATGGAGGACACACAGCAGTAGGGATTATTTCTGTTTTGCCATTAGTTTTAGGCATATCTTAAAGATCTTAAAAGCAGAAATGTCCAACTTGTGAACAGTTTTGTCTAAACCGTGGCAACCAAATTTACACAGCTAACAGATAACTAGGGCTTCCCTGGTGGCTCAGATGGTAAAAAATCCACCTGCAATGAGACCTGGATTTGATTGCTGGGTTGGGAAGTTCCCCTGAGGAGGGCAGCCAGCAACCCACTCCAGTATTCTTACCTGGAGAATTCCATGGACAGAGGAGCCTGGAGGGCTACAGTCCATGGGGTCACAGAGTCAGACACAACCGAGTGACTAAGTACAGAGTAGACACCCAGCAACATTGTGAGTGCTTGTGTGTGCAGCCTGGGGTTGGACCTCTTCCCCATTTTGAGCCCATTGAGTCGTCTTCTCTCCAGCCCAGAAGAATAAACCTAGGAACCTTAGCATTCATGTTGGGAAGTTTTCAAGTTACAGTAGAACTGTTCCCTCTTCGGGGCCACTTGATATCACATATCTTTTGGATTTTCCAGGGTGACTTGGGTTGGATGACCAGAGGGTCCATGGTCGGACCATTTCAAGAAGCAGCATTCGCCTTGCCTATAAGTGTGCTGGATAAGCCTGTGTTTACAGACCCTCCAGTAAAGACAAAATTTGGGTATCATATTATAATGGTTGAAGGGAGAAAATAAAATTGTATGAAAGACTACATATGTTTTATACATTATTTCTTTAAAAGGTATTGAATAAGCATTGTATTTTATGAACTCTGTCATTGTGGGTTTGTGGGTACAAAATCAGGTGGGTAAAGGTTGGTATGCACAACAGTAGGTATTTAGTTGATGGGCTTCCCTGGTGGCTCAGACGGTGAAGCATCTGCCTGCAATGTGTGAGACCTAGGTTCGATCCCTGGGTCGGGAAGATCCTCTGGAGAAGGAAATGGCAACACACTCCAGTATTCTTGCCTGGAAAATCTCATGGATGGAGCCTGGTAGGCTACAGTCCATGGGGTCACAAAGAGTCGGACACGAATGAGCGACTTCACTTCACTTCTCTAAGATAAGTCAAGCAGACTCCTTTTAAACCTGTTAGTCCATTCCCTCCAAGAACTGCTTTATCTGATTCTCACTATATCCCATAAATTAATTTAGAAAGCTTCTCTAGAAAAGTCAAATATCAGCTCATACAATTCAGACTGAATTGGATATTGAATAGATGGATTAGCATATGAAAATCATAAAATAAGTTCCTAGACACTTGTTTTATAAGGTAGCCAACATGATCTGCCAGGACAGTTGTTATTAGCTCCAGTGTCATAACATAGCACATGGCACATTCAACATTATGGCCATTCAATAATGGCCATTCAACATTAACTCTTTTTAAATAAACATTTGTTGGACGAAAAACACTCAGTTCTTCTGTCAGTTTTTTGTACTAAACAGTAGCCATTCACCAACTGCTGATTAAAGGGAAAAATGTGAGAGTTCCCTGGTGATTCAGTGGTTAGGACTCTGAGCTTTCACTGCCGGTGCCTGGGTTTGATCCCTGGTCAGAGAACTAAGATCTCACAAGCCACAGGCCAAAAAAGAAAAAAAAAAAAAAACAAACAGGGATGTCCACCTAAAAACATTCCCTCATCCTCAAATGTATGGGTTACGTTATGACAGTCCTCTCCAGGGTCAATGTTCTGTGTATCTACATTTTTTAAATGCCACTTTTAAGACATAACAAAAAAGTATATAAATATTATAAATACTACACTACTTCAAAAATCAAAGTTTGCGAGTGCAACTGTGTGATTATTAACAGTGATTTTTTGAACACACTGTGTTCTCTCTCGGCTGCATTTGACATACCCACATTATGCCACATAGCAGCAGTTCACCTTAGAGAGTTAAGTTTCCCATTTTAGACATTTCTGACCACCTGTGCTTCCATGCAGTATTCCCCACTGAACAGACTAAAGGCTGCCCACTCCCTAGAATACATAGATATGGCAGCATCATACAGAGGGATGATCAAAATAGTAGGTATCAGATGAAACTGCTTTAAAACCACATTTAAAACACTCTCTAAGGGCTATAAATTCTGAAAATCTTGAAGAAAATTTTGAAGATTGTTCATTTTAAATGAATACATAAAACTACAAAGAACATCAATTATACTGAAATTGAGTAATCAAAAAATAGTTGTTTTATATAGCTCTATTAATACATTGAGATGTAGTGGTAGGACTAAAAACCACTGTGAGGGAATTCCCTGGTGGTCCAGTGATTAGGACTCTGCACTTCCACTGCCATGGGCCTGGGTTCAACCCCTGGTCAGGGAACTAAGATCCTCCAGGCCATGTAACATGGCCAAAATTAAAAAATAAAACCCACCATGATTTTGTGGTGGTGAATATCAATGGTATTTTGAAAGAGCTGCAATAACTATGGAATCTCTGATTTCTATTATCAAGAAAGTTGTGGTACTGCTAATATTTCTGTACTTTGTTGCCAACATTCATAATGAAAGGAAACAAATTCCAGATAGAGTACAGTAGAGGGGGAGGAGGGGGAGATGTAAGTCTTCCCATCCAGATTCAGACATGTGAATTCTTCAGTTTAAAAATCCCTGCCTTAGATACTGTTTTAACATTTTACCATGTACATGTATTCCGTGCCCCCCCCCCCCCAACTGTCATTATAGGTACTCAAGAAGCACTGTTGTTTTTCAGTGAGAAATACATCTAGGACCTTTAAGTCTTACTCTTCAGATCAAATGGACACAGGCCCTGAAAGCCTCCTGGCAGGCAAATAAATCACGTGGGGACCTTTTTTTTCATATCAAGGGAGAGAATTTATCAGCTGAACTTTCATGAACATTTGTGTTTGATGGGAGACTGAAAAACTTTAAGATATAGGACACAGCCAATGATGCACTTGCATGACAACGGTCATTCAGTTCTTGTAGGGAAACTGAAACTGGAGTTAGATACAGACTATGAATTGCTGAATCACAGTATTAACAATGGGATTTTTTTCAATGATACATATTCAATCATATCATCCTCTCTAAAATAACAGTCGGCCCTCTCTTTCCATGGTTCTGCATTAGCAGATTCAACAACTGCAAATCAAAAATATATTTAATTTCCAGAAAGTTCCAAAAAGTAAAACTTGAATTTGCCATGCACTGGCAACTATTTACATAGCAGTTATACTGTATTTACAAACTTTGCAATTTACATTTATGTTGTATAAGTAATCTAGAGATGATTTAAAATATAATACATGTGAGAATGTATGTAGGATATATGTAAATACTACATCATTTTATATGGGCAACTTGAGCATCTGTGGACTCTAGTATCTGCAGAAAATACTGCAAGCAATCCCCCTTGGATTTGAGGGACACCTGTAATAATTTCTTTTGGTAAGAGAAAAGTTTTGTACTATCAATCAGATCAGATCAGATCAGTCGCTCAGTCATGTCCAACTCTTTGAGACCCCATGAATCGCAGCACGCCAGGCCTCCCTGTCCATCACCAACTCCCGGAGTTCACTCAGACTCATGTCCATCGAGTCAGTGATGCCATCCAGCCATCTCATCCTCTGTCGTCCCCTTCTCCTCCTGCCCCCAATCCCTCCCAGCATCAGGGTCTTTTCCAGTGAGTCAACTCTTCACATGAGGTGGCCAAAGTACTGGAGTTTCAGCTTTAGCATCATTCCTTCCAAAGAAATCCCAGGGCTGATCTCCTTCAGAATGGACTGGTGGGATCTCCTTGCAGTCCAAGGGACTCTCAAGAGTCTTCTCCAACACCACAGTTCAAAAGCATCAATTCTTCGGTGCTCAGCCTTCTTCACAGTCCAACTCTCACATCCATACATGACCACTGGAAAAACCATAGCCTTGACTAGATGAACCTTTGTTGGCAAAGTAGTCTCTGCTTTTGAATATGCTATCTAGGTTGGTCATAACTTTCCTTCCAAGGAGTAAGCGACTTTGAATTTCATGGCTGCAGTCACCATCCGTAGTGATTTTGGAGCCCAGAAAAATAAAGTCTGACACTGTTTCCCCATCTATTTCCCATGAAATGGTGGGACCGGATGCCATGATCTTCGTTTTCTGAATGTTGAGCTTTAAGCCAACTTTTTCACTTGCCTCTTTCACTTTCATCAAGAGGCTTTTGAGTTCCTCTTCACTTTCTGCCATAAGGGTGGTGTCATCTGCATATCTGACGTTATTGATATTTCTCCCGGCAATCTTGATTCCAGTTTGTGTTTCTTCCAGCCCAGCATTTCTCATGATGTACTCTGCATAGAAGTTAAATAAGCAGGGTGACAATATACAGCCTTGACATACTCCTTTTCCTATTTGGAACCAGTCTGTTGTTTGTTCCATGTCCAGTTCTAACTGTTGCTTCCTGACCTGCATACAAATTTCTCAAGAGGCAGATCAGGTGGTCTGGTATTCCCATCTCTTGAAGAATTTTCCAGTTTATTGTGATCCACACAGTCAAAGGCTTTGGCATAGTCAATAAAGCAGAAGATAACCTATTATTTAAGCTTCAGCTCATCTTTTTCAAGATTCTATATATTTTATAATACATATAACAGTAACGTGTATTACATGTCATTTACAAGTAGCTTTCATGTGTGTGTGTGTGTGTTAGTTGCTTAGTCATGTCCGACTCTTTGCAATCCCGTAGACCACAGCCCACCAGGCCCCTCCATCCATGGGATTCTCCAGGCAAGAACACAGGAGTGGGTTGCCATTTCCTTCTCTCCAAAAGAAACGATAGAAAGAAAGTAAATTTGCTCAGTCGTGTCCAACTCTTTGCGACCCCATGGACGGTAGCCTACCAGGCTCCTCCATCCATGGAACTTTCATGTGTGTATGTGATAAAAAAAATATATATTTGTCCCTAGTTACTGGCAACATGGCTCCCCTGGAATCTATGTAGTGATTTGGCCTTTTTTATGTTAATGATATGACTGGTGGCTGAGGACCCCTCAATAGCTTCAGGATGGGGACTGGTCACCAGAAAGACTTAATTAGTGGCTTGGAACTCTTGGCCTCACTCCCTGGCCTCTAGGGAGAAGAGAGGTGCTAGAAATAGATATTTACCAATGGCCAGTGATTTAAATGATTTAAACAATCATACCTACACAATGGAACCTCTGTAAAAAAAATTCTAAATGACAGGGTTCAGAGAGCTTCAGGTTGGTGAACACATCAAGATGCTGGAAGTGTGACCATGCCCAGAGAAGACACAGAAGCTCACACACACCTCATTCTCCACACCTTGCCCCATGCATCTTTCATTTGGCTGTTCCTGAGTTATAGTTATAAAGACCAGTAATAATAGGTTTTCCTAAGTTCTATGAGCTGTTCAAACAAATTACTGAACCTGAAGAAGCAGCCATCCTCAGGAACCCTCAATTTGTAGCCAAGCTGAAGAGAAGTGTGGATAACATGGGACCCTAATACTAGTAACTGGCACCTGACGTGAGGGCAGTCTTATGGGAGTGAGTCCTTAAACCTGTGCGCAGTTTGACTCTAATCCAGGGAGTGTCAGAATTGAGTTGAATTGTAGAATACCCAGTTGGTGTCTGCAAAGAAATGGAGAACTGCTAGGTGTGGAAAAACCCCACATTTGGTGTCAGAAATGTTGTGAGTAAAAGCAGCTCAGTTATTATACTGGCTTGTCACTAGGTAACACATGGTTAACAATCCATTTCACCCCTTACTGTGTGATCTTGGGCAGGTCACAGTCTCACCAAGCCATTTCTTCAATTAAAAAATGGAAATACTACCCTTGACCTCAAAGGATTACGGTAAGGATTAAACAAGAAACCTATGTAGAGTACCTAATACACAGATGGTACTTGATAAATTCTCCAGTAATAGAGCACAAAATGCTATGCTGCACTTTTTGTTTTTAGGAGGGAACCAAACTCCTTTTCAGTCTACAACCTGAAGATATAACGTGTTAGCATGTGTCAGAACTCAGGTGGTGGTGGTGACAGATGGCCAAATGGTCTGCAAAGGGACTCCAGGGTAGGGCACCAGTGATAAAGCAGCCCAGCACCAGGTACCTTATCCCAGTCTGCCTGTAGTAAACCAACAGCCTACATGCTAGTGTATGTTAAGTGGGTCTTCGATCTGGAATACTAATAACAGAATTCTGCCTAAATGATTTTTACATGTATTTGTCAATATCAACCATCTCACTGAAAGAAACAATGAAAAATGCTTGAGAAAAGTAACTTTAATATTATTAATATCTGGACTGTGGTATACAAAATTGACATTCTCAGAGTAAAATTTAAAATGGCCAGAGTAATGTTACAAAAACTTCTCTAGAAATAACATAGTTCTATGAAGTTTACAGAGTATGCCTAAAAGAAAAATATAAGAATACCTGAGCAAAGAAATATTAACCTAGTGCTCAGAATACCAAAATATATCTATGAGGGAAAGCAGGAGCAGGAAAAGCAGGAAAGCAGGAAAAGAGCAGGAAAGCAGTAACACAAAATTTGCAAAAAAAAGTTAGAACAAAAACTCACTTTTTGAGTTCTTTCACCTTAAGCCTGAAGGCTTCATGCTCCCAAAGAATCCAATTATGGGAACAAATTACCTCATACTCAAGTTTTGCTCTAAAATACTATAAAACAGGTTATATTCTCAAGTTTTATTAAGTTGTTTATACAAACTTAAAGTCATGAGCATGACTTCAGGATCTGAGCTTTTTATGTCAAGTGCTTTAACCAAGCAGTCTAAGGCCTCCTGTATTTTTCCACACTCTTTCAGTTCTTTTCCATGCAAGACAAGAGTGTCATAGTCATTCACAGCCTCCATTGCCTCATCCTGGGGAGAGTCAACCAACTGTCCATCAGACAAAGGCTCAGGGTCACCTGGAGAGGTCTCCTGAGCCAGAGCACCAGGCTTAGATGTACTTAACTGACTGGATTTATTTTCTGAAGACAGTGTTTCTCTGGAAGGATCTTCTTTTGTATGCTCTGGGGCTTCGTCACCACTTTCCTCTGCTCCTTCCTCCAGATAATCTTCAACAACCTTTGCTTCACTGCTATTGTCAAGTCTTTCCTCCATATCTTCCACGTGGTCTAAAACCACATTAATAAGAGACCTCCTAGAAGCCAGGGATCTTCTAGAGTTTACAGACTTATTTATACTGTCAGATATTTTAGGTGAAAAGAACCTTTCAGGTAGACTGATGTCATTTTTGGGAGTTGAGGCATCAAACTGTTTTACAGATAAAAATGGGAAGGGAGATGTGTTGAATGGGTTTGTGCTTGAAGTATCTTTAAAAGTATGTTCATCTTCATTATCTGAATCAATTCGTCTGGCTTTTCTTCTGATTTTCACATTAACTACTTCTTCTGGCTCATCATCTTCCTCAGAAAGATCCACACTGAGACATGCTTTGCTATGCACTGACTCTGCTCTGGAATTAGCTGCAGAGCCACACAAGCTGTTTTCTTTCTCCACATGCTCCAAAAACTGACTGGAAAGATTTTGTCCATTGTCTGCAGAGTCTTCCAAGAAAAGATTGAAATCACATGCATACTGTCCTGAAGAGGCTAAAGGTTCCTCTTCCAATTTGGCCTCATTTGCTTGAGCATCCTGCAGTGCACTGTGGGCTGCTGTTAAGTCATCATCAGCTATTTTAATAACAGATACATTCGATTCTGGCCTTTGATATTCCTTTGTTTTGGGATTAGCAGGCGAGGGATTGCAATGATGTAAAACCTCATCATCCTCTAGTTGATCTAGATTTGGTCCAAGATCAACTCTGGCTGACTTGCTAGGTAAATAATTAAAACTTGCCAGAGAGCTCTCTTGCTCTGACTCCTGCATAAACCCCTCTTTTGATGCCTCTTTTTGTAGCGCCATCCCTGATAAAGAGTCAGGGAAAATCTCTTCTACATCTCCACACCCTTTGGGTAAAGTAGTGACAAAGTCATCATTAAGTGTAATTATACATGGGTGCCTACCATCTTGTGGGATGGTATCATTCAGCTTTATCCTGGAGAGATCTTTCTCATCCTCTTTGGGCAGATCATCAATGATTACGCTGGCCATTAGAGAACTGATTTCTTCCTGGGTGTGATAAATAGGTAGATGAGATGAAGGCTGAGGCTGTGGTTTATTTACTTTGGGAGGTTTCTTCTTTGTTTGATATACAGGTTCTCTCAGCCAGATGCCCTCATTCCCCATTTTTTGTCTTTCCATTAAGAGCTCTGTATTTTGAGACTCGGATTCAACAAGGAATTGAGCTTTCTGAACCCTTTGTTGAATATAGTTAGAGTCTTCGATCACATCAAGCTCTTCTTTAACAGACAGGTCACGCGTGTACATCAAATCATGGTCTGAGATTCCAGCTATCCTCAAAGAGTGCAGGAAGGCAATATGTTCATCTAGGTTCTTATCAGATCTCCTCTGAGCAGCATGCAAAGACTGAAGCTGCAGCTGGGTTGCAGAGTTCTGAAAATCCTCAATTGTAAAGAGCTCTCTCAATTCTTGTTTACTAAAATATCGGAAAGGGTTCTTCTTATCACCAGTAGTTTGTCTTATTAATGAGTCCTTGAAAACCTGTCTTCTGTATATTTTTTCCTCTACAGTTCCACAAGTGATAAGCCTATAAACTACAACATTTTCTTTCTGTCCAATTCGGTAAACCCTATCCACAGCTTGAGCATCAGTTGCAGGATTCCAGCTAGGGTCAAAGATGACCACTCTGCTTGCTGCAGTTAGTGTTAAGCCAACACCACCTACTTGAGTGGTAAGCAGAAAAACAGAGTAATCTTTATTTTGCTGGAATAAACTAATTCTTTTTTCTCGTTCCACAAGATGAGTAATTGTTCCATCAATTCGCAATATCTTAAAGTGCCTATTCTTTAAGAGACGCTCAATGATGTTTAGAATTCGTCTTGACTGGGAAAACACCAGAGTTTGATGCCCTTCATCTCGCAGTTTCTTAAGCAGGTCCATTAGAAATAACATCTTTCCAGATTCTTCCATCAGTGTATCATCACTTATTTGATCAATATGGTCCACATCTGAGGAATCTTCCCCTTCAATTTCATCCTGAACAGAGAATTTGGCAGCTCCTAGATTCAGCAAACCACAAGCTCGTGCAGATAGCAGCCTAGGATGATCACAGAGCTTCTTTAAGACACCCAGCTCAGCCAAAGGTGAGCGTGTCTCCATTAACAACTCCTTGATATGATCTAGAGACACAAATTTCCTGTATATTTCTTCTTGTAAAGGTACAAGACGTATCCAAATAATTAAATCATTTTTCCTGGAAAGGGAAGGCATTTCACATATGGCACCAACATCTGGACTCTTTTCACTAAGCTGGACCTCTGGGTTGCTTGACTTTTTCTTCTGTACCTCTTCTTTAGTCCTCCTGAGAAAATAGGGCTTTATGATTGCCATTAAGTTTTCAGATATTTTAAATCCCAAAGCTTTTTCCCCTGGGGTAGCATCCTTCTCTCTTGCTCTAGTAATAGGATTTTCATACTCCATTTTAAAAGTTCTTAGTGTTCCTAGCAGGGACCCTTGACAAGCAAAATCAAATAGGGACCATAGTTCTTGTAAATTATTCTGGATTGGGGTTCCTGTGAGGAGGATGCGATTACTGGCAGGGATTGCACGAGCACATATTGCTGACTTGGTAGACGAGCTTTTTATTTTATGTGCTTCATCAAGGATGACATAGTCCCACAAAAACTCCTGGCCATTCAAGCTGGAAAGCTGCTGCCAATTATTGATTAACATTTGGTATGTGGTGATAATGACACCATTCCTTTGCTGAATCCGACAGAGGTTTCTGGTACGTTCATCCTTGCTAGGACCATGAAAAGTTTTGACTCTCATTCCTGGAGTCCACTTGACAAATTCTCTTAGCCATATGCTGATGAGACTGGTTGGCATGATCAGCAGCACATGGTTCACAAGTGAAGCATCAAACATACCAGAAAGGAAAGCAATGATTTGAACAGTCTTTCCTAACCCCATATCATCTGCCAGAATGCCACCTCTCCTTCCATCCCTATACAGGCTGTACAGGAAAGCTATACCTTCCTTCTGGTACTCATATAGTTGGTTATGCAGTTCTTGATAAAGCAGCAGGCCAGAGTTGCACACATCTATGAATTCATCATCTCCATGTTCTGCCAACTCCTCCAAGGCTTCCTGTATTTTTTGGATTCTGCTCATCACCTTTTCGTTAGGAAAAATGTCCTTTGCCAAGTTGAAAAGTTTAAGTGCTTGTTCCAGATCTCCATTCTTAGTTGCTTCTTTGGCCTCCTTCACGTATCTGTAAAAATAAGGTTAAAAAAAGCTATGCATACATAGAGAAAGACTGATAGATAGAAGATTAGAAAGAAAGGAAACAAATTGAACATTCAGTCTAAGAATGCTTTAGAGTCCATTTTGGAACCCAAACCATAGTTGAGCTTTCAATATCTTCAATTCAGGATGGGAAAGATTAGCACAGAAGATACCACTTAAGAAGACACAAATATCCACCAAACCCTGCTAGCAACAACTTCAGGTACTAATTGTAGGAAATAACCAACCTATATTGTGGGAGCATGGAAACAAGAACATACATAAGCACTTCTCAGGCCTTATTTTTCTGGATCTCTGTGATACATTTCATGGTTGATCACTCTGTCCTTGCAAATCCCTCCCTCCACTGGATTCATATAGATTCCTCCTGGTTTCCTCCCCCATCACTGGCCATTTCCTCTCTGGGTCTTTCTCAGGTTCCTATTCTTCCTCCCCAAAGGCTCAGTCCTAGCCCTCTTCTCACTCCTTTTCCTTTCTCCTTATTGTCTCCTAGAGCTGCCACTCCCACCTATGTGTTCCTAACTCCCAAAACACTTTCTCCAACCCAAGGCTTGCCCTCAAGCTCTAGTCTAGACCCATATTCCAACTGCCTTCTGTACATCTCCACTTGAAAGTTTCACAGGCACCTCCAATTCAATTAATTCCAAACTAAACTTATTATTTCCCCTCTTAAGGCGTGCTTCTCCGTTTGTATGGTAATAAATGACAGTAACATCCACTCAGCCATACAAGCTAAAAATCTAAAGATCATCCTTGACTCCAACCCAAATGAGTGATCCTTGCCTTTTCTCTCTTTCTAACCACCTCGTCCCTTAGCCAACAGTCCCCCAAGCCCTCCTAACTTTATTTCCCAAAGATAACCTGTGTCTTGCTCTCTCATCTCTACCACTACTGTGGTCCAAGTCACCATCATCTCTGGATTGGATAACTGCAACTTCCTACTCACTGGTTTCCCTATGTCCACTCTTGGCCCGTCCAACATATTCTCTGCACAGGAGTCAGAGATACTGTCTTAAAACATAGAAGAAATTGTCCGTCCTTTGCTTAAAAGTCTTCAGTGGTTTACAGTTGATAGATTTGGAAAGGGTGCCACAACAATTCACTGAGGAAAGAGTAGTCTTTTTAAGTAAATATCCATGTGCAAAAGAATGAAATTGGTCCCCCACCTCACAACATACACAAAAATTAATTCAAAATGAATCAAAGACCTAAATATAAGTGCTGAAACCACAAAACTCTTAGAAGAAAGTTAGGTGTAATAGGTGTAACTCTGTCATGACCTTGGATTTGGCAATGGTTTCTTAGATATGATGCCAAACACATGTGCAACCAAAGTAAAAAATAAATTGGGCTTCATAAAAGCTAAAAACATTTGTGCTACAAAGGATACCATGAAGAAAGTGAAAAGACAACCCAAGGAATGAGAGAAAATACTTGCAAATCTTGTACCTGATAAAGGATTTGTACCTAGAATATATAAAGAACTCTTACAACTCAATAACTAAAAGACAAAGAGGGACTTCCCTGGTGGTCCAGTGGTTAGGATTCAACACTTTCACTGCCATGGCCCTGGGTTCAATCCTTCATCAGGGAACTAAGACCCCGCCCCCCCCCCCAAAAAAAGACAAGTAACCCAATTAAAATGGGCAAAGTATCTGACTATTTCTCCAAGGAAGATATACAAATAGCTTACAACCACATGAAAAGATGCTCAACATTATTAGTCATTAGGGAAAATGCAAACCAAAACCACAATAACACTTCATGCCCATTAGGATGACTAGAATCAAAAAGAGAAAATACCAAGTGTTGACAGCAAAACAAAAAAGTGGAAAAATTGCAACTCTATAACACTGTTGGTAGGAATGTAAAATGGAATCAATGCTTCAGAAATTAGTCCATCAGTTCCTTAAAAAGTTACACATAGAGTTACCATGTAATTTAGGAATTCTACTCCCAGGTATATACCCAAGAGAAATGAAAACATTTGGTCACAGAAAATCTTGCACATGAATGTTCACAGCAGTATTATATTATTCACTAAACCAAAAGGGGAAATAACACAAATGTCCATCAAATGATGATATACCAGATAAAAAGGTGATATACCCATACAAGGGAATATATGCAGCCATAAAAAGGAATGAAATAATGCTACAGCATGAATGAGTCTTAAAAACATTTTGCTACATGAAACAATAAGCCAGTCACTCACTGATACAGAGGACAAATTAGTGGTTACCATTGGGGAGAGGAATGGGGGTCGTGGCGGGCAACATAGGGGTAAGGGATTAAGAGGTACTAACTATCAGGTATAAAATAAGTTACAAGGGTATATTGTACAACACAGGAAATATAGCCAATATTTTCTAATAACTATATATGGAATATAAGCTTTAAAAATTGTGAATCACTGTATCATACACCTGTAGCTTACATAATATTGTACATCAACTATACATAAAAAAGCCAGTCATAAAAGGGCATATATTTTATGATTCTGTTTATATGAAATGTCCAAGTTAGGCAAATTCACAGAGAAAGTATATTAGTGGTTGCCAGGGGCTGGTGGCTGGGGCATTCATGGACGAGAGGGTATGATGGCTGAAAGGTAAGGAATTTCTTTTAAGGGTGATGAAAATGTTCTAAAACTAACTGTGGTGATGGGGTGCACAACTCTGTGAACATACTAAAAATTATTAAACTGTACTCTTTTATAGTTTGAGAATGGAATGGTACCTCAACAAATCTGTTAACAACAACAACAAAATCTTCAGTGGCTTCCTATGGCCTAAGAATGAAGTTTAAGCTCTGTAGCCTGGCATTCCAGGCCCTGACTGATACAGCCAGGAACTGCTGATCTCTCTGCCTTAACTTCTGCCACTTCCTGCCTCAAACATTTTCTTTTAACCTCTTATGCCCATCATACTACTTTGTCCTCCAAAGCTTAGCCTCACACTACCTTCCTCTTCTGGGCTATACTCCTCTCCAAGCTGACCTCACTCATTCTTTAAGACACTGTTTCTCAATGTTCTGCACAATCTCCTGGCTGCTGCTGCTGCGTCATTTCAGTCATGTCCGACTCTGTGCGACCCCATAGATAGCAGCCCACCAGGCTCCCCCGTCCCTGGGATTCTCCAGGCAAGAACACTGGAGTGGGTTGCCATTTCCTTCTCCAATGCATGAAAGTGAAAAGTGAAAGTGAAGTTGCTCTGTTGTGTCCAACTCTTCACGACCCCATGGACTGCAGCCTACCAGGCTCCTCCACCCATGGGATTTTCCAGGCTAGAGTACTGGAGTGGGTTGCCATTGCCTTCTCCACAATCTCCTGGAAGGCTTGTTAAAACACAGATTGCTGGACCCCAACATCAGATTTTCTGATTCTGTAGTGAGGCCCAAGAATTTGTAGTTCTACAAAGTTGCCAGGTGATGCTAATGCTTCTGGTCCAGAACCCACATTTCAAGACACGTGTACCCCAATGTTCATCACAGCACTGTTTATAATAGCCAGGACATGGAAGCAACCTAGATGTCCATCAGCAGATGAATGGATAAGAAAGCTGTGGTACATATACACAATGGAGTATTACTCAGCCATTAAAAAGAATACATTTGAATCAGTTCTAATGAGGTGGATGAAACTGGAGCCTGTTATACAGAGTGAAGTAAGCCAGAAAAAAAAACACCAATACAGTATACTAACGCATATATATGGAATTTAGAAAGATGGTAATGATAACCCTGTATGCGAGACAGCAAAAGAGACAGATGTATAGAACAGTCTTTTGGACTCTGTGGGAGAGGGAGGTGGGGGATGATTTGGGAGAATGGCATTGAAACTTGTATAATATCATATAAGAAATGAATTGCCAGTCCAGGTTCGATGCAGGATACAGGAAGCTTGGGGCTGGTGCACTGGGATGACCCAGAGGGATGGTATGGGGAGGGAGGTGGGATGGGGGTTCAGGATTGGGAACACGTGTACACCCGTGGCAGATTCATGGTGACGTATGGCAAAACCAATACAATATTGTAAAGTAATTAGCCTCTAATTAAAATAAATAAATTTAAGTTTAAAAAAAAGAAACCTGTCCCATTGCTTAACAGTTAACCATCTTAAATAGTCATATATTTAATAAACTAAAATAACCATGTTAAAAAAAAATAAAATAAAATCAGGCCTCACCTGTGGTTCCTCTAGGATGCCTTTCATCCCTACCCTCCCCCATCAGTTGTTCTACCTCAATATTCCCCTATATGTTCATCTCTATCAGTACATTTAACACACTGTATTAAAATCACCATGAAACCATCTAGCTGTATTACAAATGTATGAAACAACCTCACTGAAGAGGGTGGAGGGAAAATGTGCTGACCTAAGTAACCTAGGAAATGAATCAAGTCTGTGAGAGTAAAACCAAAAGAAACATAAGCACGTACTCTAGAGGATACAGTTGTTTCCCATGGGGGTATGACGTAAAAGTTCTGATACTGAAATGCATGAATGCTAGAGTTGAAGCATTAAGTAAATGGATGGCAGATAGTGGGAGCCAGGTTTCTCACTGTTGGAATGGGAGTTTACAGACTGGTTAAGAGAAGGTTACAATGATCCAGGCGGTAATGGATCAGAATTAGAAACATCACTATAAACCCATGTTCAACATAAATACAGATCAGTTCAGTTCAGTCACTCAGGCGTGTCCAACTCTTTGTGACCCCACGGACTACAGCACGCCAGGCTTCCCTGTCCATCACCAACTCCCAAAGCTTGCTCAAACCCATGTCCAGGTCGGTGATGCCATCTAGATAGATAAACACAGATAGTTACACCTAAAAATATTTACAGACATGTGGATATACGTGGGTTAGTATATACACATATTTCCTTGCTCTGTCAGCTAAGAGGGCCTAGAAGCAAGGAAACCCCAGCAGTAACAAGCACATCAAGCACCCAGATCTTTACTTCTAGTACCATTTGCGAATAAAAGGACCAGGCCTCCTTGGAAAAATGGCATTCTAGGGTTATGGCAAGAAATCTATAAGATGAGCCTGGAGCATGCTGTATTGTCAGAAAGTAAGGAAGTGGTCAAATACAAACAACATCCCACAATGAAAGGAGTGTGTCAGAGACACAAGTGCCAAATGAAAGAGCTCCCAATGGTCAAAGCCAGAACAATTTGAGCAATACAATGAAGTAGTATTGGATTATAACTCAAAGTAGAAAATAAATAGTCATGAGTCCACAGATATATTAGTCCAATATAAATGAGTGAATAAGTATAGGAAATGAGGCAAATCTCCTGTGCAGAAGAATTTCAAATAATTTATACAGATACTCTACCCTCAGGAAAATGAAGCATAATTCCTAATACTTAACTATGAAGTACACGTAGTAACATCCTTCCAAAGAGTACAGTATGGAAAAGTGCAGTGCGGAAAAAAGTACCTTTAAAGTGAAGAAACTGGGAATTTCCTGGTGGGCCAGTGGTTAGGACTCCGTGCTTCCACTGCAGGGGGCACGGGTTTGATCCCTGGTCGGAGAACTAAGATCCCACAAACCATGTGGTGTGGCCAAAACCAAAACAAAAATAAAGTGAAGAACCTGGCAAACAGTACCTCACCCAGGTGATTATGGTCAACATCAACAGTGATAAGTCATGTGGATAATATGTACCCTTTTTTGGTTTCCCTGATAGCTTAGTTGGTAAAGAATCCACTTGCAATGCAGGACACCCCGGTTTGATTCCTGGGTGGGGAAGATCCGCTGGAGAAGGGATAGGCTACCCACTCCAGTACTCTTGGGCTTCCCTTGTAGCTCAGCTGGTAAAGAATCTGCCTACAATGTGGGAGACCTGGGTTCGATCCCTGGGTTGGGAAGATCCCCTGGAGAAGGAAAGGGCTACCCACTCCAGTATTCTGGCCTGGAGAATTCCATGACTGTATAGTCCAAGGGGTCGCAAAGAGTCAGACACGACTGAGTGACTTACACTTTCACTTTGACATGATTTAATGAAAAGGGTAATTTACCTCTGTAGTCTCCCCGCCCCCCCCCCCCCCGCCCCAAAACCAAAAGCTGCAGTCTAAACATAAGAAAGTACAC
Organism: Bos javanicus; assembly: GCF_032452875.1. Lineage (NCBI taxonomy): Eukaryota > Metazoa > Chordata > Mammalia > Artiodactyla > Bovidae > Bos > Bos javanicus. The sequence goes on along the minus strand of NC_083897.1, from coordinate 80,297,406 downwards.
TGACAAATCCCAACTAGGGGAACAGTATACAAACTGCCTGATCAGTACTCCTCAAAATGGTCAAGGTCATCAAAAATACTGGCAAGTCTAAGAAACTGTCAGAGGCAAGAACCTAAAGAGACAGATGACAAAACGTAATGTGGTGTCCTAGACAGGATGCTGGAATACAAAAAGGATATCAGGCAAAACCGAAGGATTTAGGTTTTGCCTAAATCCAAAAACAAGTATGGATTTACTGAGTAATAATGTATCAGTACTGGTTTATTAACTGTAATTAATGTACCACACAAATGTAAGATGTTAAGAATACAGGAAACTAGGTGTCGGATATATGGGAACTCTCTGTATTATCTTTGTGATATACTTGTAAATCTAAAACTACTCTGGAATTAAAAGTTTTTTTTAAAAAAAGAAAAAAAAAAGTCCATTTGTGGACTTGCCTGTTGGTGCGGTGGATAAGAATCCACCTACCAATGCAGGGGGACATGGGTTCGATCCCTCGTTCAGGAAGAGCCCATATGACATGGAGCAAATAAGCCTGAACACCACAACTACTGAAGCTGAAGCTCCAATACTTTGGTCACCTGATGCAAAGAGCTGATACATTAGAAAAGACCCTGACACGGGGAAAGATTGAGGGAGAAAGTGGAGAAGGGGACGACAGAGGATGAGATGGTTGGATGGCATCACTGACGCAATGGACATGAGTTTGAGCAAGCTGTGGGAGCTGGTGAAGGACAGGGAAGCCTAGGAGCAGAGAGGAGGTGGGGAGGGGCAGGATCGATTCATTCTCCCTAGGAGAACACAGGGAGCAATTTCCAGGCTGGGAACAACAGGGAGGGAACACATTTCCGCCCATCAACAGAATTTGGATTAAAGATTTACTGTGCATGGCCCTGCCTATCAGAACAAGACCCAGTTTCCCCCACAGTCAGTCTCTCTCATCAGGAAGATTCCATAAGCCTCTTATCCTTATCCCTCAGAGGGAAAATTGATATTGCTCAGTTGTGTCCCACTCTTTGCGACTCTGTGCACTGTAGCCTACCAGACTCCTCTGTCCATGGAATTCTCCAACAAGAATACTGGAATGGGTTGCCATTTCCTTCTCCAGGGGATCTTCCCAACCCAGGGATCGAACATGGGTCTCCCACATTGCAGGCAGACGCTTTACCCTCTGAGCCACCAAGGAAGTATCCCTCAGGGGGAAGACAGAATGAAAACCACAATCACAGAAAACTAATCAAACTGATCACATGGACCACGGCCTCGTCTAACTCAATGAAACTATGAGCCAGGCCGTGTAGGGCCACCCAAGACAGACAGGTCATGGTGGAGAGTTCTGACAAAACGTGGTCGACTGGAGAAGGGAATGGCAAAGCACTTCAGTATTCTTGCCTTCAAAACCCCATGAACAGCATGAAAAGGCAAAAAGATAGGACACTGAAAGATGAACTCCCCAGGCTGGTAGGTGCCCAATATGCTATGGAGAAGAATAGAGAAATAACTCCAGAAAGAATGAAGAGACAGAGCCAAAGTGGAAACAACACCCAGTTGTGGATGTGACTCATGATGGAAGTAAAGTCTGATGGTGTAAAGAACAATACTGCATAGGAACCTGGAATGTTAGGTCCATGAATCAAGGTAAATTGGAAGTGGTCAAACAAGAGATGGCAAGAGTGAACATCGACATTTTAGGAAACAGTGAACTAAAATGGAATGGAATGGCATTTAACTAAGATGACCATTATATCTACTACTGTAGGCAAGAATCCCTTACGGAAATGGAATAGCCCTCATAGTCAACAAGAGAGTCCAAAATGCAGTACTCGGATGCAATCTCAAAAACAATGATCTCTGTTAGTTTCCAAGGCAAGCCATTCAACATCACAGTAATCCAAGTCTATACCCTGACCAGTAATGCTGAAGAAGCTGAAGTTGAATGGTTGTATGAAGAACTACAGGACCTTCTAGAACTAACACCCAAAAAAGATGTCCTTTTATCATAGGGGACTAGAATGCAAAAGTAGGAAGTCAAGAGATACCTGGCTGCTGCTGCTGCTAAGTTGCTTCAGTCGTGTCCAACTCTGTGCGACCCCATAGACGGCAGCACACAAGGCTACCCCATTCCTGGGATTCTCCAGGCAAGAACACTGGAGTGGGTTGCCATTTCCTTCTCCAATGCATGAAAGTGAAAAGTGAAAGTGAAGTCGTTCAGTCGTGTCCGACTCTTTGCGACCCCATGGACTTCAGCCCACCAGGCTCCTCCGTCTATGGGATTTTCCAGACAAGAGTACTGGAGTGGGGTGCCATTGCCTTCTCCCAGAGATACCTGGAGTAACAGGCAAATTTGGCCTTGGAGTACAGAATGAAGCAGGGCAAAGGATAACAGAGTTTTGCCAAGAGAAAGCGCTGGTCATAGCAAACACCCTCTTCCAAGAACACAGGAGAAGACTCTACACATGGACATTACCAGATGGCCAACACCGAAATCAGATCGATTATATTCTTTGTAGCCAAAGATGGAGAAGCTCTATACAGTCAACAAAAACAAGACCAGGAGCTAACTGTGGCTCCGATCATGAGCTCCTTATTGCAAAATTCAGACTTAAATTGAAGAAAGTGGGGAAAACCACTAGACCATTCAGGTATAACCTAAATCAAATCCCTTATGATTATACAGTATAAGTGATAAATAGATTCAAGGGATTAGATCTGATAGACAGAGTGCCTGAAGAACTATGGATGGAGGTTCATGACATTGTACAGGAGGCAGTGATCAAGACCATCCCCCCAAAAAAGAGATGTAAAAAGGCAAAATGGTTGTCTGAGGAGGCTTTACAAATAGCTGAGAAAAGAAGAGAAGCTAAAGGCAAAGGAGAAAAGGAAAGATATAACCATGTGAATGCAGACTTCCAAAGAATAGCAAGGAGAGATAAGAAAGCCTTCCTCCATGATCAATGCAAAGAAACAGGAAAACAACAGAATGGGAAAGACTAGAGATCTCTTCAAGAAAATTAGAGATAGCAAGGGAACATTTCATGCACAGATGGGCACAATAAAGGACAGAAATAGTATGGACCTAACAGAAGCAGAAGATATTAAGAAGAGGTACCAAGAATACACAGAAGAACTATACAAAAAAGATCTTAATGACCCAGATAACCATGATGGTGTGATCACTCACCTAGAGTCAGACATCCTGGAATGTGAAGTCAAGTGGGCCTTAGGAAGCATCACTACACACAAAGCTAGTGGAGGTGATGGAATTCCAGTTGAGCTATTTCAAATCCTGAAAGACGATGCTGTGAAAGTGCTTCACTCAACATGCCAGGAAATTTGGAAAACTCAGCAGTGGCCACAGGACTGGAAAAGGTCCAATCCCACAGAAAGGCAATGCCAAAGAATGTTCAAACTACTGCACCATTGCACTCATCTCACATGCTAGCAAAGTAATGCTCAAAATTCTCCAAGTCAGGCTTCAACAGTACATGAACCGTGAACTTTCAAATGTTCAAGCTGTATTTAGAAAAGGCAGAGGAACCAGAGATCAAATTGCCAACATCCACTGGATCACTGAAAAAGGAAGAGAGTTCCAGAAAAACATCTACTTCTGCTTTACTGACTATGCCAAAGCCTTTGACTGTGTGGATCACAACAAACTGTGGAACATTCTTCAAGAGATGGGAATACCAGAATGCCTTACCTGCCTCCTGAGAAATCTGTATGCAGGTCAAGAAGCAATTACAACTGGACATGGAAAGAGAGTGGTTCCAAATTGGGAAAGGAATATGTCAAGTCTATATACTGTCCCTGTTTATTTAACTTATATGCAGAGTCCATCATGCAAAATGCCAGGCTGGATGAAGCACAAGTTGGAATCAAGATTGCTGGGAGAAATCAATAACCTCAGATACGTATATGACACCACCCTTACAGCAGAAAGTGAAGAAGAACTAAAGAGCCTCTTGATGAAAGTGAAAGAGGAGAGTGAAAAAGTTGGCTTAAAACTCAACATTTAAAAAACTATGATCATGGCATCTGGTCACACTCTTCATGGCAAATAGTTGGGGAAACAATGGAAACAGTGAGAGACTTTTTTGGGGGCTCCAAAATCACTGCAGATGGTAACTGCAGCCATGAAACTAAAAATGCTTACTCTTGGAAGAAAAGCTATGACCAACCTAGACAGCATATTAAAAAGGAGAGACATTACTTTGTCAACAAAGGTCCGTCTAGTCAAAACTATGGTTTTTCCAGCAGTCATGTATGGATGTGAGAGTGGGACTATAAAGAAAGCTGAGCACCGAAGAATTGATGCTTTTGAACTGTGGTGTTGGAGAAGACTCTTGAGAGTCCCTTGGACTGCAAGGAGATCCAACCAGTCCATCCTAAAGGAGATCAGTCCTGGGTGTTCATTGGAAGGACTGATGTCGAAGCTGAAACTCCAATAGTTTGGCCACCTGATGCGAAGAACTGACTCATTTGAAAAGACCCTGATTATGGGAAAGATTGAGGGCAGCAGGAGAAGGGGACAACAGAGGATGAGACGGTTGGATGGCATAACCAACTCGATGGACATGAGTTTGAGCAAGCTCCGGAAGTTGGTGATGGACAGGGAGGCCTGGGGTGCTGTAGTCCATGGGGTCGCAAAGAGTCAGGCATGACTGAGTGACTGAACAACCACAACTACCGGAGCCTGTGCACTCTAGGGGCCGCGAGCTGCAACTACAGAGCCCGTGTGCCACAACTACTGAGCCAGCGTGCCTAGAGCCTGCTGTGCTTCACATCAAGAGAAGCCAGAGCAATGAAAAGCCTGCACACATCAACAAAGAGTAGCCCCCACTGGCTGCAACCAGAGAAAGCCTGTATGTAACAAGGAAGACCCAGTGCAGCCAAAAATAAAAAAAAAATATTTTTAAATGGTGACTGTCTACCTAGACTTCTTACCACCAGCCCAAGACTCATACTTCTGGGTTCTTGCTACCCATCCTCTGAAACATCCACATTTGTCAACCTTCTGCCTGAACCACAACTGGAGTTTACAGTATTTGTTAGACAGCACCATTTTCTGGCTGGGTCAAACCCCTGCTGTCAGCCAAATTACCTTCCCAGTCCCTGGAACACCCTAATTAGCAGATCTAATACTGTATCTCAGTTCTTCCCCTCCACCCTGTCTGCTCCAACAATAAAGTTAGACCTAGGACAGTATTCTTTCCCTATAATGGAACTGGAGGGAAAATGAAACCTGCTTTTTATAGCACTGGTCTGGGTATCTTGTTATTTACAAGACTACAGTGTTTTCTGTAATACAGTTTGGTTTAGCACTTAACCTCCAATCCTGGGCTTGGAAGGAAAACATGTCATTTTTACTACTACTGCAATCATGTGTCCATCTATAACACACTGTATCCCTAATGATCTGGAGAACTCAGCTAATAGTTTAAGGGCTCAAATATTTTTTCCAAAATTGCTCCCCTATTCTCCTTGGGCCTGGCTAGGGAGAAACCAGGACTGCTTGGGAGCCAAGAGGACAACCAATTCAGCAGAAAAAACACCTTCTCAAGCAGGACAACAAGGAGAAAAAGAGTGCTAGAGTGTGGGGGGAGAGTGTCAGTTTTTATTTTCATTTACCAATTTAATAATTTTCAAAAGATATTTACATATGAAGCTCTAATATGTTAAAGAACTATTCAGATGCAAAACCATCAACCCAAAAGAGATTTTAATTTCATAGCAAGGGATAATAAAACCCTTTACATTTTAATGATTATACCCCAGATTACATGCTTAGAATATGGTTCCCTTTAAGGAATGTTTTGAAGGACACATAGACTGTATGCAAACAACTGCTGGAGAAAGACACAACCATTAAACACAGCCTCTACCTGCAAAGCTACCCTTTCATTGGCGGAACTGCCCAGCTGCTAATTCCCTGGATCCTAAACCCACCTGAGTATTTTTGCCTTAAAGTAGCCACTTAAAACCATTTCTTCCCAAAAGCACTTTCTACTTCCTCAGATACAAAAATCTGCCTCAAACACAGCCAACTAACAATCCCATCACATCTCAACAATCCCATCCCATCTTCCATCCTTCCAGTGTTTGCCTGATCCCTTGAGAAGCATTTTGTCTCCACAGAGGGAATGCCAGGCTTAGATACTGCAATGTTTTCCCACCCAGAGAAACCAATTAGCTATGGTTTCTATACCATAATTATAGCCCCCCAAAGCTAAGCCCCACTAAATACAGCAGTGTTTGCAAATCAGCAGCTGAAAAGACACAAGCTTAAACTGCAGAGACAAGCACTAGGTTTTCCTTAATCTGGAGGGCCCTCTGCAACATGCCCTATGCTGTTCTTCTGGAATTGTGACAAGATAAGGAACTAAATGCAAAGACCCTGACCCAGTAAAACTTTATTGGCGTCACATGCAAAGCAACCAGAAGTTGCTCTTTTCTAACCTGACCACCAACCACAGGGTATAGAAGCCTGGTCTTGCGAATTTTGGTCCATGTGAGTAGAATTATGGCTCTCCTTCCCACAAGAACTCAGTTTCCTATAACCTATAATGGAAAAAAAAATATAAAAAAGAACACACACACATATATATATGAATCACTTTGCTGTGATTTGCTATTTAATAACACAACATTGTAATCAACTATACTTCAATAAAAAAAATTTTTTTTTAAGAATTCAGGGACTTCCCTGGTGATTAAGTGGTTAAGAGTCCACCTGCCAATGCAAGGGACATGCGTTCAATCCCTGATCTGGATTCCACATGCCACGGAGCAACTGAGCCCATGGGCCACAACTACTGAAGCCCATGCACCTAGAGCCCGAGCTCTGCAAGGAGAAGCCACTGCAGTGAGAAGCCCGCACACCATAACAACAAGTAGCTCTCTGGTCACCACACCTAGAAAAAGCCCTCGCACAGCAATGAAGACCCAGCATAGCCAAAAAAAAAAATCAAGAAATCAGTTCCCCTATCCTGATCCAGCCCCCTAATAAGGAGCTCCTTGACACATCTCTATATCTACAGTCCCCATGTCAAGATGCATGTGGATACATCATATACAATTGGTTAAGTCTTTTGATTCTCAGTCAGAATCAGTAAGTCATGTGTGGCTGACATAAAAATTGCAGATGACCTGAACGCCAGTACTGGAAACTGGCCCATTAAAGCCTGGATCATAGAATTAGCCTGGGAAGACGGCTGCCTTTTGGCCTTACTTCCAGGGTGATCATTTTAATCAAAGTGGAAAATAATTTATCATAATGTTAGGTAGGAAGTTAAGCATGAGCAACAAGGGGTGACCTAGCTGAAAAGGATGCAAGCTGATCTCTAGGGCCCATTCCAGACACACCCAGAAGAGCTCAAAGATATGCTACAAAAATAAACAGACTTTTCCAACTACTGCACATGCGCCCTAGGCACACAGTGGATACAAACTAACCACAGGAGCTTCCTCAAGTAACCTTAGGCAGCTAGGAGCCCATTCACAAGTATTTACACATATATACATCTGATTATAACAGACTGAATTATGGTAAGACATGCACAACAAAGCCTATTGTTATGTAACTTCCAACTGTCAATAGGCCTTGAGCATATGCCCATTTCCATTCCCTTTCTTGACTGGTGGTGGGTATAAGCCCTATTTTGCACAGGGCACAACCAAAAGGAGGAGACCTAAAGTATAAAAACGGGGAACCCAAGAGAGATGTTATACTGTTTACACACGTGTAAAGTGCTGCACTCAATATGCCAGCAAATTTGGAAAATTCAGCAATGGCCACAGGACTGGAAAAGGTCAGTTTTCATTCCAATCCCAAAGAAAGGCAATGCCAAAGAATGCTCAAACTACTGCACAATTGCTCTCATCTCACATGCTAGTAAAGTAATGCTCAAAATTCTCCAAGCCAGGCTTGAGCAATAGGTGAACCGTGAACTTCCAGATGTTCAAGCTGATTTTAGAAAAGGCAGAGGAACCAGAGATCAAATTGCCAACATCCACTGGATCATCAAAAAAGCAAGAGAGTTCCAGAAAAACATCTATTTCTGCTTTACTGACTATGCCAAAGCCTTTGACTGTGTGGATCACAATAAACTGTGGAAAATTCTAAAAGAGATGGGAATACCAGACCACCTGAGCTGCTTCTTGAGAAATCTATATGCAGGTCAGGAAGCAACAGTTAGAACTGGACATGGAACAACAGACTGGTTCCTAATAGGAAAAGGAGAACGTCAAGGCTGTATATTGTCACCCTGCTCATTAACTTCTATGCAGAGTACATCATGAGAAATGCTGGGCTGGAAGAAGCATAAGCTGGAATCAAGATTGCCGGGAGAAATATCAATAACCTCAGATATGCAGATGACACCACCCTTATGGCAGAAAGCGAAGAGGAACTAAAAAGCCTCTTGATGAAAGTGAAAGAGGAGAGTGAAAAAGTTGGCTTAAAGCTCAACATTCAGAAAACTAAGATCGTGGCATCTGGTCCCATCACTTCATGGGAAATAGATGGGGAAACAGTGGAAACAGTGTCAGACTATTTTGGGGGGCTCCAAAATCACTGCAGATGGTGACTGCAGCCATGAAATTAAAAGACGCTTACTCCTTAGAAGAAAAGTTATGACCAACCTAGATAGCATATTGAAAAGCAGAGACATTACTTTGCCAACAAAGGTCCGTCTAGTCAAGGTTATGGTTTTTCCAGTGGTCATGTATGGATGTGAGAGTTGGACTGTGAAGAAAGCTGAGTGCCAAAGAATTGATGCTTTTGAACTGCGGTGTTGGAGAAGACTCTTGAGAGTTCCTTGGACTGCAAGGAGATCCAACCAGTCCATTCTGAAGGAGATCAGCCCTGGGATTTCTTTGGAAGGAAAGATGCTAAAGCTGAAACTCCAGTACTTTGGCCACCTCACGCGAAGAGCTGACTCATTGGAAAAGACTCTGATGCTGGGAGGGATTGGGGGCAGGAGGAGAAGGGGACGACAGAGGATGAGATGGCCGGATGGCATCACCGACTCAATGGTCGTGAGTTTGAGTGAACTCCGGGAGATGGTGATGGACAGGGAGGCCTGGTGTGCTGCGATTCATAGGGTCGCAAAGAGTCGGACACGACTGAGTGACTGAACTGAACTGAAGCATTTCTTGGTATGTAAATTTTACTTCAAAAGAAGAAAACCCTAAAATATTGAAATCTATTTAATGGTATAGGACTTCCCTGGTGGTCCAATGGTTAAGAATCCACATGCCAAGGCAGTGGACAGGGGTTCAATCCCCGGTTCAGAAAGATTCCACATGCTGCAGGGCAACTAAGTCCATGCACCACAACTATTGAGCCCTCGTGCCCTAGAGCCCATGCTTCGCAACAGGAGAAGCCACCACAATAAGCCCACACACTGCAAACAGAGAGTAGCCCCTCCCTGCAACTCGAGAAAGACTGAGCCCAGCAACAAAGACCCAGAGCAGCCAAAAATAATACATAAATTTTTAAAAATAAAAATAATTAATGGTATTATGCTGAAGTAGGAGGACATATCCTGATGTCTACAACTTACTTTGAAATGCATCCAAAAAATAAGATGAATTGGTATAACAGATATGTGATAAAGCAAGTATAGTGAGATATTAATAATAGGATCTGGGTAGTGGGTCAAAAAAAAAGAAGGGGACCACTTTGCCCATAGACTGCTGCCTCTCAGTTCAAAGGCTCACAAAACGGAGACATAATACATGACAATGTGGCTTCTCACCTAAGCACCCTAATGCAGCTGTTTTCACCAAGGGCACCAAGAACCTCCATACTGCCAAATCAAATGGCCATTTCTTGGTCTTTCTTGACCTTTGTGCTGCATTTAAAACCACTGACCACCATCTCCTTCATTAAGTTTTCCCTTCTCCTCGGGTATAGTGGTATACAACACTTTCTCCTGGATTTCTTCCTGCTCTCTAATCATTCCTTCTCAGTCTGAGTCTTGAATTCCTTCCTCTCTGCCTATCCTCATATAGACGTTGGTATTCCCAAGGATCTTTGTGTTGTCATTGCCCTTCTGACTCTATGTACTTTCCTCCAGAAGATTTTATACACAGCAGTGGCTTCCTATTGGATCGAACAGTATCCCCCCAAATTTCATGTTGACCTGGAATGTATGAATGACCTTATTTGGGAACATAGGGTATTGACAGATGTAATCAAGTTAATATGCAGTCATCCTGGATTAAGGTGGGTCCTAATCCAACATGACTATTATCCTTATAAGAGGTATACTGCACACAAAGAGAGAGACAAAGTGGAGAATGCCATGTGAAGACAGATGCAGAGAATGGAGTGATGCATCTACATGCCAAGGTATTCCAAGGATCATCAGCACCATCACAAGCTAAAAGCAGCACAGAACAGATTCTCTCTCACAGCCTCCAAAAAGACACTAACCCTGCTGACACCTTGATTTCAGACTTCTGGCCTCTGGAAGTCAGAGAAAGAATGAATTTCTGGAGAATTTTTTTTGTGGTGAAATCTAAGTAAGATGAAATTTGCTATTTTAACCATTCCAATTGTACTTCAATAGCATTAATTACATTCATCATGTTGTAAAACCATCACCACTATCTATTTCTAAAACTTTTGCATCATCCCAAGCAGAAACTCTGTCTCCATTCCCTCCTGCCCAGCCCCTAATAACCTCTATTCTACTTTCTGTCTCTATGTGAATTTGCCTATTCTAGGTATCTTATACAAGTGGAATCACACAATATTGGTCCTTTTGTTCCTGGCTTATTTCAGCTAGCATAATGTTTTCAAGGTTCACCCATAATGTAACATGTATCACAATTTTACTCATTTTCAAGTCTGAAGACTCCACTGCATGGCAACCTATTTTATCCATTTATCAGTGGACACTTGGGCTGTTTCCACCTTTCAGCTCTTATAAATACTGCTGCAATGAACACTGGTATGCAAGTATATGTTTGGGTCCCTGTTTTCAATTCTATTGGGTATACCCCTAAGAGTGGAACTGCTGGGTCACATCAAAATTCTATGTTTAACTTTTTGAGGAACTGCCATTTGTTCAAGAGGATGGGTGTAGAAAGGTGGGAAGTAGAGCAATCCGGAAGAGATACGATAATCTGGCTAAGAGAAGGAACAGAACAACTGACCCAGGCTCAGATATCCCGATTTTATAACATAAAGAATGTGAGACTCAGCATGTCGTGGTCAAATGAACTGTCTGAAGTTACCCAGCTAGCAAAGCAAGTGGCAGCCTGAATTTTAACTGAAGCCTGAAAAATCCAAAGCCACTGCTCTATCTTTCTACCTTGCCTCCATGTTATATTTTTCCCAGGCAGGGAAAAGTTCCAAAGATCTGCTTTCACTCCTCCAATTTTCACCATATTCCAGCACTCCTAAACTCCTACCCTGCCCTGAAGGGGCCATGCTTCCTCTTGCTTCTAAATCTTTACACATAAAACTGTCTAGTATGCCATGTATATCAGCTTCTTCCTCACTGCTTAATTCCCACTAATCTTTAAAAGTCAGTATTTTTTTCTTAAGAAGGCTTCTCTGACAACTTCCCCCTTCACACACACATACACACAATCTGGATTGGAGACATATCTTGTGTTTTTTTATTTATCATATGAAATTTTCCATGTCATCATAGGAAACTGGTGGCTCAGACAGTAAAGAATCCACCTGCAATGCCCGAGACCTGTGTTCAATCCCTGGGTTGGGAAGGTCCTCTGAAGAAGGGATAGGCTACCGCTCCAGTATCCTTGCCTGGAGAATTCCATGGACAGAGGAGCCTGGCAGGCTACAGTCCATGGGGTCGCAGAGTCAGACACAACTGAGCGACTCTCTCTCTCTCTCTCTCTCTCTCTCACACACACACACACACACGATTTTAAGGACATGTATGTCTTTCACCACTGCATTCTAAGCAACCAGCAGATTGAGCTGGTCCACAGGAGGCATTTGGTATATGTTCACCAAAGGTATGCAATGGTGAGATCAGGATACTCAGAAAGTTAAACAACTTTCAGATACAGTGGGCAGTCTTTTGTCTTTCCAGGAGTTTGCAACTCTCCAAAAACTTCACTAGCAGACTATAATCTGACTGACCATCTAAGACCTGGAGGTTTGAAAACCACTGCCTTCAAGACAGGATATAAAGCAGAATTCAGAGAAAGTCACTTCAACATTAACACAATTAAAATGCTTTTATAAGCAGCCTTATTTAAAAACAGCCTTGTTCAGGTAGCTGAAACCTCAGGCTACTAGAGATCTTAATGGAGGAACCTGAGCTTAGCTATAAGGTCCAGCAGAAGCTTAGATCCTGAGACATAATTGCTTCTGAATTAGCACAGATTTTTCTAGTAGACATGTATGGATGTGAGAGTTGGACTATAAAGAAAGCTGAGCATCAAAGAATTGATGCTTTTGAACCATGGTGTTGGAGAAGACTCTTGAGAGTCCCTTGGACTGCAAGGAGATCCAACCAGTCCATCCTAAAGGAAATCAGTCCTGAATATTCATTGGAAGGACTGATGCTGAAGCTAAAACTCCAATACTTTAGCCACTTTGATGTGAAGAACTGACTGACTGGAAAAGACCCTCATTGGAAAAGATTGAAGGTGGGAAGAGAAGGGGACGAAAGAGGATGCGATGATTGGATGGCATCACTGATGCGATAGACATGAGTGTGAGTAGGTTCCGGGAGTTGGTGATGGGCAGGGAAGCCTGGTGTGCTGTAGTCCATGGGGTTGCAAGGGGTCAGACACGACTGAGCGCCAACTGAACTAGCACAGGTAGCACGGAGGCACCAATCCTCAGTAAGCTCTCTCTCAGAATATTCCCGTGATAATCACCCAATGTATACGGGTTCTCCACTGGTGAAATTGTAACCACTGTCATTGGAGGATATTTGACCAACCAAAGTAAGCTACGCAACATTCACTTCATCAAATTTGTATTAAGCATTTGCTGTGCTGTGCTTAGTTGCTCAGTCATGTCTGACTCTTTGCAACCCCATGGACTGTAGTCCACCAGGCTCCATGGGGTTCTCCAGGCAAGAATACTGGAGTGGGTTGCCATGTCCTCCTCCAGGGGATCTTCCCAACCAAGAGACTGAACCCAGGTCTTCTGCATTGCAGGCGGATTCTTATCACATGTCAAACATTGTGCTAAACACTGGAGATACAGGTAAGAACGAAACAGGTCTCTGCCTTCGTGCAGCTCATGGTACAGGAGACTGACATTTATCAAAGAATCACATAAGTAGCTACAAACTGTTGTAATGGCTGTGAAGGAAAAGTACAGAGGGCTATTAAAGCATGTAAGAAAGGGGCTCAGGGATGAAGAGCTGCTGCTGCTGCTGCTAAATCGCTTCAGTTGTGTCTGACTCTGTGCGACCCCATAGACGGCAGCCCACCAGGCTCCTCCGTCCCTGGGATTCTCCAGGCAAGAACACTGGAGTGGGTTGCCATTTCCTTCTCCAATGCAGGAAAGTGAAAAGTGAAAGTGAAGTCGCTCAGTCGTGTCCGACGCTTTGCGACCCCATGGACTGCAGCCCACCAGGCTCCTCTGTCTATGGGATTTTCCAGATAATACTCAAGTGGGTTGCCATTGCCTTCTCTGGGATGAAGAGCAGTGGGCCTCAAACCTTACAGAATTCTATTTTAACTCATCAGGTTTGGTCCTTGCCGAATACACCCAACGTATAGAGATCATAAAGCAAAGACCTATAGGGACAAAGCAAGTAACAGAGGTGTGAAGCTGCTATATTGAAAGCAACACTGAGGAATATGCCCCATGTAAAGGAGGCAAGCTGTAATTCATCTCTGGATGGTAATTCCAACACAGGAACAAGAGCCCAGAGTTCTCAGGGCTTGGCGGGCAGCCCTGCCGCATGTTGGGACCGGGGTCCAATATGGAAAGCCCATCATCCTGGGACACGGGGTGCAGCTGGAAAGGTGGCCATCCCCTCGCGCATCACTTCCCCATCATTTCACCCCTGTGGAAACTGGTGTTAAACCTTTCATAGAGGACCTGCCTCCAGGTCTGGGTTTCATACACAGCAGAGCAGCTACCTCCCTGCAATCTATTGAAACTCAGCCCGCCAAGGGTTTGTAAAAATAAAACAAACCAATAAGAAATTAGTTTAAAAAGAATGTAGTAAACTAAGATTTAAAAATTAAAAATTTATTTTAAAAAAATAGGAAAAAAGTTAAAAAAAAAAAAAAAAAGAGTCCAGAGTTGCCAAGATCTTCTGATAGTTGAAAGACAGTTGGAAATTCTAATTTTTATGTGAATTCTGATTTTTAAATAGTAACTAATGCATACATGTTTAAAATGCTGGGTCGGACAAATAAAATTTATCTGTGAATGTGGCTCATGGACTGCCAGTTCATGACTCCTGGTTTATCTTAGAAAGAAAAAGTACCATCAACTTTGGCTGTATCCCTTCTCCAAATGCTTTCCCCCACCCCTACTCCCAAATGGTAAGCCTAGGGCTCTGAGGATAAGACCCTACACAAGCTTTTCACATTGTCCATATATGTACTCTGTTTCCCCCTATTACCTAAAACAGTGTAAGGCTTTCTGTAGTATTTATTATCTGTGTCACTGGCTTGGGAATCTAGACAAGAACTATCTGGACCAAACCAAATGGACCAAAAGAGATCCAAGGTTCTTAGTGCTCTTTCAGGTCCTCTGAACCCTGTCAGAAAGAGAATATAAGGAGGTAAGAAGAGCAAGGCCTGTTTCAAAGGCAGACAGGGATCTGCCACCTTCTTTGTAACTTAAGACCTGAAAATTTTGGTTGAACTGGACAAATACCTTCTAACAGAAAAAAACAGGAAGATAACATCTCTTACATGTTAACAACATGCCATCAGAAAGCAGCTGAATCTGCTCCTAATTACTCCAGAAAAAGCAGCTAATTAATAATTATGCCAAAACCAAAAAAAGTTTTGACATAGAGGATGTGCTTTGGCATTCAGATAGATTATACCAACTAATACTCTTCAGCAGGAAAAAGTTTCATTATTTGGGGGAGCATTTGGTGGTTAACATCCTGACTGGCCCTTTGGGATAAAGTCTAACTAAAAATGAAAAATTCTCCAGGAACAATATTAAGTTCTTTTATGGTAGAAAAGAACTTTGGTACCTCCAGCCCTCGATCTTTCAGCCCAAGGTTATCTGGTTAACTACGACACTGGAGCGCAAAACTCTGGGGCTTCAAGCAAGCAATTAACCCAAAATCTGAACAAACCCTCAAGTGTGCCTTCAGTTAACCTTCAGGCCACCTCAGTGTACAAACAGATAAGACTTTCCATTAAGACAAGAATATAAATCTAAAAACAAACCATGACCTAGGTAGTAGTTACAATGATAATTCATTACATTGAATATTTACATTTTCTTATATATGTCTTATATTTCAGAACAAGAATGTTAAAAACTATTATCTTGCCCACCCTAGTGGCCAAAGGATAAGATCACCAGAAGAGGGTGGATATGAAAGCCTGCTGAACAGATCAAAAAAAAAAAACAAACAAACCCGAAACAAAACACTATAGCAACTATAATCCCCTACACCTAGTAAATACCTGAAGTATGGGTACTTTAGCTATTCTTGCCTGGGAAATACTATGGACAGAGGAGCCTGGCAGGTTACAGTCCATGGGGTCACAAGAGTCAGACACAACTTAGTGACTAAACGACAACAAAAAATGGGTGCTTTATGTTGTTACAGGAAAGAAGAGTCTAGACTCTTCAGTTCTATTCCATTTATCTCTATGTTTATACTTATATATGTATCCTGACTACCATAGCTTTGTAGTTAGTTTTGAAATCAGGTACAGTGAGTCCTCCAATTTTGTTATTTTTCAAGATCTGTCCTCTGCTTTTGGACAAGTTAAGTTTGATATGTCTATTATCAAGTAGAGATACAGACTAAGTATCTGGATACAGGAGTCTAGCGTTCAGAATAGGTCAGGACTAAAGACAAAAATGTGAAAATTCACAACATAAAGACAGGATTTAGGGACTTCCCTGGTGGTCCAGTGGTTGGGAGTCCGCCTTTCAATACAGGGGACACAAGTTCAATCCCCAGTCTGGGAAGATCCCACACGCCACAGAGAAACTAAGCCCATGAGCCACAACTACTGAGCCCACATGCCACAACTACTGAAATGCCCATGCTGCAGAGTCCGTGCTCCCTCAAGAGAAGAGAACAAGAGAAGCCACCACAACGAGAAGTCCATACAAGGCAATGAAGAGTAGCCCCCATCTGCCACAACTAGAGGAAGCCTGTATGTGGCAATGAAGACCCACTGCACCCAAAAATAAGTGTTTTTTTAAGATGAAATTTAAAACCAAGAACCTGAATAGGATCACCAAAGAAAGGAGTACAATTTTAAAAAATGGCATTCCAACATTAACAGAAAGAAGAATTCCAGCTAATTAATACAGAAAGAATGGTGAAATTAGAAAACCACCACTTGTAATACCTAATGAAATAACTGATTTAGGTATTGATAATAATGATATTATTGATGGTAATGATTATCAATGGATGAAAGGCTGATGGGGAAGTGGGTATTCATAGGATGCTAAAGTATCCCTGACATATTATTTATTCATCACAAGGGGGGAAATGAAGCCTTGCAAAGGAGTGATCTGCCTATGACTACCTGAACTCACTGATCAACCATAAAATTACTAAAAGTAGAAAAATCAGACAGTGTATACTTCCTGATATGTTGCAATATGAAGTACATGACCTTACCTATGAAGAATTCTTGACAAAAACACTGAACCTTAAATCTTTTTGTTTTGGCTCTAGAATAGTTTTTTTTTTTTTTTTTAATTTTTATTGAGATATAATCAACAAACGGCATTGTATTAGTTTCAGGTGTACAACCTAATGACTTGATATTTATATGTACTGTGAAATGATCACCACAATAGGTCTAGTTACCATCTGTCACCACACATAATTATAGACTTTTTTGTGATGAGAACTTTTAAGAATTTTAAAGATTTACTCTCTTAGCAACTTTCAAACATGCACTATATATTATGTGTGTGTGTGTGTATATATATAGTTTCCCTAGTGGCTGGGTCGGGAAGATCCCCTGGAGAAGGGAATGGGAACCCACTCCAGTATTCTTGCCTGGAAAATCCCATGGACAGAGGAGCCTCGCGGACCCCAATCCATGAGGTCGAAAAGAGTCAGACACTCTTTGCGACCTCAAGTCAGGAGATTGAGGGGCCCCGGTGGCCAAATGGATCTAGCATTTTGTGGAGAACTGCTCTACTCTGTCAAGTACTACTGGTAGGCAAAGGAAGAGGAGGATTATGAACTGACCATTAGATTTAGCTATATGAAAGTCAATGGTGACCTTGACAAAAGCAATGGGAGTAGAATGAAACAGAAGAAATAGTAGAAATGAAATAGAAATTAAATAGCAGAAGAAAGTGGGTGACATAGAGAAAGAACAGATGGGTGACAGCAAGAGAACATAGAGGACAAGCAAGTGGGTCACAAAGAGAGAGAGTGACAGACAGTGAGTGACATGGGAGAGAGGGTGGGTCATAGATAAATAGAGGTCAGATAACTCTGTCAGTCATCATTTATCGCGTCTCAGTTCCAAATTTACCCCTCAATACCTGCTCTATGACAGAACTCCTTTAACCATCTCTCCTCTACAGCCAGCATGATGCTAAGCTTTCTCAGTAAAGGATGCCTGAGGCACACTGAAGGAGGACGGGGCTCTCCTGAAGTTGCCAGCTGCTGCTGCACAGTGGATGAGCAAAGTGACACACGGCCACTCACCCAGAACACACAGGCCTTCATCGACCTTGCAGTCTCTACCTGGCCTCGAAGTAACCTTCTTGCACCCCTCTCTCCATGGAAACAAGCCACTTCAGTGGCTGCCTGTGCCCTGAGCCCCACCCCTTCTGTGCTCCTACACCATGGGTTTTGGAGTTTGCAATTAGCAGATGCAAGCTATTATATATAGAATGGATAAACAAGGTATATAGCACAGGGAACCATATTCAATATCCTATGATAAACCATAATGGAAAAAAATATGAAAAAGTATACCTGAAACTATAGTAACATGATGTTGTAAATCAACATGACGTTGTAAATCAACAATACTTGAATTAAAAAGTTTTTAAATCCTAAAAATAAACATGTATAAATCAATCACTTTCCTGTAAAGCAGAAATTAACATATTGTAAATCAACTATACTTTAATAAAAAATAAATTAAAAAAAAATAACGGCTAAGATGTTAAATTTTATGTTCTATTTTATAACAATTTTTTAAAACATTTAAATGTTCATTTCCCCATCCTTAGCCATCTGGTGAAGGAACATTCCTTTCTTAACACGAAAGTCTCCTGTGAGCCCTTCCCTCAGCCCACTGACCCTTGTAGTTGGCCATTCCCCACACATTTATCAAGCAATATACCAATTGTGGTTTACCTATCTCTTTCCACCACTAGAGTATAAGCAATTTGGGGGCAGGACCAGTGTTTTACTCCTCTGTATCCCCTAGGCCTGGAGCTTGGTAGACTGGAAAGACCCAAGAAAAGCTTTTTTTTGTGGGGGGGGATGTTAAAATTAATGTGTATGTTTGTATATTAACGCACAACATGCACAAAAATCGTTGAAAAAATAAAAAGGGAAAATATTTTACTACATATAATGTGAATTTTATATCTTTAATATGTTACATTTCAAAAAAATTTTTTAACTATTTCCAAACAGAAAGGTGAGTGCTCAACCCTGACTGAAAACGATACATTAAATTATAAAAGTAAAATATTTAAATTTAGTAAGAACAATACCATAATGTATCACTTTTTATGTATTGAAATAAAATGGATTTCAAAATAGTAATTTTGAAAGCTGAAGACCCAAGAAAGCCTGGATCGATTGAAGTTCTGGCTCTTCAATCGAGTACATACGGGAGAGTTATTTGACCCGGCATCGGGGGCTCCCCAGGATTTAGAAATCTGCAGATATTCCCACTCCCTCTTCGGAGGACAATGGCGCGCGTCTCGCGCGCGCCCTTGTCAGCACTTTGGGCCCCTAGGGGAGTCCAAGGGACCTTCATCCCCACTCCCGGCCAGGGCCGGTGAACCAGACCCGCCCATCGTCCCAGACATACCTCAGGTAACTGGCAGCCTGCTCCGGGCTTAAGGCCCCAGCTTCCGCAAATCCTCGGGACACCTCCATGACGCCTCAAAGAGTTTCCTCTCGGCCGGGGATTGAATTTCCCTCGTTTCCGCCCTGCACATGCGCCAGGCGAATGGAGGCGGGGCCGGGTCAACCGTCGACGTCCCGGCGGCCAATCCGCTATATCATGCTCTGGCGCCACCGCCTGAGCCCCGCCCACGAAGGTCGTGCGCCTGCGTATACGCAGGCTCGGGCCGGGGAGGTGGGTTAGAGGCGGTCGCCAGCGCAGTGGCGCGGGCTGGATTGCGTCTTTTTGTTTTGCATTTCAATCCAATCCAAATCATGCTGCGGCAGATTCATGTGTGTGTGTGTGTGTGTGTGTGTGTGTGTGTGTGGGTGGGTGGGTGGGTGGGTGGGTGTGGGTGTGGGTGTGATATCCTTGTGAGTGGGGTAGACTGTCTCAAAGGATCTTAATCTTTTTAATGGCCCCTAGAAAGCTCCTCCACAGCGTCCCCAAATATCCTCCTTTCCCTGTTGGGTGATGTCCGACGCTGAGCGTGCTTTAAATTCAAACACCCTAGGAGGTATAGCGGAGAAGGCAATGGCACCCGACTCCAGTACTCTTGCCTGGAAAATCCCATGGACGGAGGAGCCTTGTAGGCTGCAGTCCATGGGGTCGCTAAGAGTTGGACACGACTGAGCGACTTCACTTTCACTTTTCACTTCCATGCACTGGAGAAGGAAATGGCAACCCACTCCAGTGTTCTTGCCTGGAGAATCCCAGGGACGGGGCAGCTTGGTGGGCTGCCGTCTATGGGGTCGCACAGAGTCGGACACGACAGAAGCGACTTAGCAGCAGCAGCAGGAGGCATAGACCTCGTTGTAGGGTAAGGGGGTTAGAGAAGGCGAGGTTCAGAAAAAGAAGGAGACTGGCACTTCTTACAGGAACAATCACCTTTAATGAGGAGAGAAGGGGCAGGAGTCAGATTAGCCAGCTGCTGCACTTATCCAGGAAAAGAGTAAGTATATATGGGCATGTATATGTGGAAAGTTACTGTCTTAAGGGGGCCTGTTCTCCAAGGTTGTTCGGAGTAGTTATCTCTTAAATGGCTGGGGCAAGGAATTTTGGAGATTGACCAGAGGCTGGACAGGCGAGGAGCTGGGAGTAATCAACCTTAATGTCCATTTTTTTCTTCAGGTGAGAGAGTCCTTTGTTTTGCATAGAATGGTGGGGAGGACCTGGAGGGGAGTTTTAACTCCAGGCTATTTTGAGCCATGTAACTTCCTTCACTCCTAATTTAAATTTACGGCGAAGAGGTGGCTAGACTTTTTCTAGCCAAAAGTCTCATTTAAGAAATAAGCAGTGAGACTTCTCTGGTGGTCCAGTGGCTAAGACTCTGTGCTTCCAATGCAGGAGATTCAGTTTCAAACCCTGGTCAGGGAATAAGATCCCACAAGCTGCAATTAAGACCTCATGCAGCCAAATAAATAAATTTAAAAAGAAAAGAAGTAGTGATGTGGTGTATTGTTGCTGTTAAATCACTAAGTCGTGTCCAACCCTTTGTGACCCCATGGCCTGCAGCACCCCAGCCTTCCCTGTCCTTCACCGTCCCCTGGAGTTTACTCAAACTCATGTTCACTTAGCCAGTGATGCCATCCAACTATCTCATCCTCTGTCGCACCCTTTTCCTCCTGCTGTCTATCTTTCCCAGCATCAGGGTCTTTCCCAATGAGTTGGCTTACCACATCAGGTGGCCAAAGTATTGTAGCTTCAGCTTCAGCATCAGTCCTTCCAATGAAGAATATTCAGGGATTGTTTCCTTTAGGATTGATTAGTTTGAGCTCCTTGCTGTCCAAGGGACTCTCAAGAGTCTTCTCCTGCCCCACAGTTCGAAAGCATCAATTCTTTACCACTCAGTTTTCTTTATGGTCCAACTCTCACATCCATACATGACTACTGGAAAAAGCATAGCCTTGACTAGACGGACCTTTGTTGGCAAAGTAATGTCTATGCTTTTAAATATGCTGTCTAGATTGGTCATAGCTTTGCTTCCAAGGAGCAAGCATCGTTAAATTTCATGGCTGCAGTCACCATCTGCAGTGATTTTGGAGCCCAAGAAAATAAAACCTGTCACTGTTTCCATGTTTTCCCCATCTATTAACCATGAAGTGATGGGACCAGATGCCATGATCTTTGTTTTTTGAATGTTGAGTTTTAAGCCAACTTATTCACTTGCCTCTTTCACTTTCATCAAGAGGCTCTTTGGTTCTTTGCTTTCTACCATAAGGGTCATGTCATCTGCATATCTGAGGTTATTGATATTTCTCCCAGCAATTTTGATTCCAGCTTGCGCTTCATCCAGCCCAGCATTTTGCATGATGTACTCTGCATATAAGTTAAATAAGCAGGGTGACAATATCCAGCCTTGACGTACTCCTTTTCCGATTTGGAACAAGTCTTCTGTTCCATGTCCAGTTCTAACTGTTGCTTCTTGACCTGAATACAGATTTCTTAGGAGGCAGGTCAGATGATCTGGTATTCCCATCTCTTTAAGGATGTTCCACAGTTGGTTGTGATCCACACTCAAAGGCTTTAGTGTAGTCAATAAAGCAAAAATAGATGTCTTTCTGGAACTGTCTTGCTTTTTCAATGATCCATCGGATGTTGGCAATTTGATCTCAGGTTCCTCTGCCTTTTCTAAATCCACCTTAAACATCTGGAATATCTACTGTACATGTAACATGTACTGTGCATATAAGTTAAATAAGCAGGGTGACAATATACGGCCTTGACATACTCCTTTCCCAATTTTGAACCAGTCTGTTGTTCCATGTCCGGTTCTAACTGTTGCTTCTTCACCTGCATACAAGTTTCTGAGGAGACAAGTAATGTGGTCTTAGTATTACCATCTCTTAAAGAATCTTCCAGTTTGTTGTGATCCACACAGTCAAAGGCTTTAGCATAATCAATGAAGCAGATGTTTTTCTGAAATTCTCTGGCTGTTTCTATGATCCAATGGATGTTGGGAATTTGATCTCTGGTTCCTCTGACTTTCCTAAATCCAGCTTGAACATCTGGAAATTCATGGTTCATGTACTGTTGAAGCCTAGCTTGAAGAATTTTGAGCATTAACTTGCTAGCATGTGAAATGAGCACAATTGTATAATAGTTTGAACATTCTTTGACATTGTCTTTCTTTGGGATTGGAATGAAAATGGAACTTTTCCAGTCCTGTGGCCACAGCTGAGTTTTAAAAAATTGCTGGTATATTGAGTGCAGCACTTTAACAGCATCATCTTTTAGGATTTGAAATAGCTCAGCTGGCATTCCATCACCTCCACTAGCTTTGTTCATAGTGATGCTTCCTAAGGCCCACTTGACTTTGTACTCCAGTATGTCTGCCTCTAGATGAGTGACCATACCACTGTGATTATCCAGGTCATTAAGACCTTTTCTATATGGTTCTTCTGTGTATTCTTGCCATCTCTTAATCTCTTCTGCTTCTGTTAGATCCTTGCCATTTGTTACTTATGGTGCCCATCTTTTCATGAAATGTTCCTTTGGTATTTCCAAGTTTCTTGAAGAGAATCTAGTGTTTCCCATTCTATTGTTCTCCTCTGTTTCTTGGCATTGTTCACTTAAGAAGGCTTTCTTAAAAAAAAAAAAAGAAGGCTTTCTTATCTCTCCTCTCTATTCTCTGGAACTCTGCATTCAGTTGGATATGTCTTTCCCTTTCTTCTTTGCCTTTTTCTTCTCTTCCATTCTCAGCTATTTTTAAGGCCTCCTCAGACAACCACTTTGCCTTCTTGCATTTCTTTTTGTTTCAGATGGTTTTGGTCACCACCTCCCATACAAGGTTATGAACCTCCGTCCATAGTTCTTCAGGCACTCTTGTCTACCAGATCTCATCTCTTGAATCTAATCGTCACCTCCACTGTATAATCATAAGGGATTCGATTTAGGTCATACTTGAATGGCTTAGTGGTTTCCCCTACTTTCTTCAATTTAAGTTTGAATTTTGCAATAAGGAGCTCATGATCTGAGCCACAGTCAGCTCCAGGTCTTGTTGTTGCAGAATGTATAGAGCTTCTCCATATGTGGCTGCAAAGAGTATAATCAATCTGATTTCAGTATTGACCATTTGGTGATGTCAACATGCAGAGTCATCTCTTGTGTTGTTGGAAGAGTGTTTGCTATGACCAGTGTGTTCTCTCGGCAAAACTTTGTTAGCCTTTCACTGATTCGTTTTGTACTCCAAGGCCAAACTTGCTTGTTAGTCCAGGTATCAGTGGTGTATGTTCACTACCATGTCTTTGGAAGCTCCAACTTAAATGCAGCATATTTTCAAAAGCAGACCTTAGGGCTTCAGGTAACGCGGTTATTGAGTTTTAAGTGGCTTCCTTGTGTGATACTAAATAGATTTGTGAGCCAACAAAAATTGTTCTTGTTCATATAGTGGTAAGAACATGACATTACGATTCCTCAAGGCACTAATTAACAGTTAGCATTTGAAAACTCACCTGTTGCCCCTGTCACATGCCTACCACATGTCCAGAGGATTTAAAACTTTTTATAAATTTCGTAGGTCATTCAGAGTTAAAAAGGGAACTGAGAGAAGATGGTCTGTTCTCCTGGTTTATATGACTTTAAATCATATATTTATATGCTTTAGGCCCTCTGTTATGAGGACTTTTCCCCATTTTTCAGATGTGAAAATTGAGGTTCAGAGAAAAAAATGACTTGGCCCAAGGTTCCAAAGTTAGGAAATGGCAGAGCCAGAATTCCATACCAGGTAAATATGGACACAAATCTGTGCTCATTCACTGTGTCACACTGCCTATTGCTGGAAAAAAGAGGGGAGTGGTGGAAAATGAGGTTGCAAGGGTAGTTAGAAGCCAGTTTGTGAAGGAGTTTGTTTAGGCTGCTGAAGTGTTTGAATCACTTCTTTTCCTGGAGCCATGTTTGTATTGGGATTGGGAGTCAGGGCGGGGCGGGTAAAGTGTATAGGTGCCCCTGGTTACCCAGAAGATGTGTGGTGAGAAGAAGGGCTGGTGGAGAGAATTCCATAGAAAAGAAAAGAGATGGGAGCACAAAAATCTTTATCTCAAGTCTGAGGAAAGCCATCTCTAGTTGTGGGAACTCAAGATGAAGCAAAGCAGAACCCTGATTGCTGCCTTAGGCAGCTGCCCCTATGTTGGCTTTAGAGAAACACTCAAAGGAATGCCCTCAGGAGCTGTACTGCTCCCTCTCTGTTTCCCAGTGACGGTGATATCTTCCCCTGATCCTTAGATGAAAGGACCAACCCTCCTGCTTGCCTGCCTTTAGGTTATTGGATTTTTTTCAGTGCCATTTTCACACAACCATGAGACTCCTCTTTAAACCCACTAAGTCCACCCAGTCCGACAGTAGCCACTTCCTTGGGGCTGTTTTCAGTGCCTTCTGGGGTCCCAGTTCCCATTCCAGAGTGCTGATAACCCAGGAAGCTTGCCACCCAGGACTCCTAGTCCTCCTATCACAGGCCAAAAATAAGAGAGAGGTTGGGGAGGATTTAGAGTGGATAAATGGAGAGAATGAAAGAGGATCAAAGTAAGAGTTACTACTATATTCCATTTATATGTCAGGTCCTGTTCAAAGCACTCATATTAACTCTCATGGCTGTTCCTCATTTCACATCTACCCCTAGAGCAAGGGATTGAATTCTCTCAGCTTCTCTCAAGGGATTGGAGTTTTTTAAACCTTCCCTAATTATTGTTCATTTTAAAAGTGTGATGATGGTATTGTATGTTTTAAAGCCCTTATCTGCTAGAAATACGTAATAGAGTATTCTCAGATAAAATGATATGACATCTGGGATTTACATTAAAATATTCAGTAGAGAAAAAAATGAGAGATAGATGAACATAGATTGGCAAAATGTTGATAATTGTTGAAGCTTGTTACAGAGGTTCATTATCCTCTTCTCTCTACTTGTCTGTGTGTTTGAAATTTTCCATAATAAAAAAAGACCCTTTGCTTTCTAGTCTGCAAATTACACTGAGTCACCCATACTCACAGACCGGAAATAAGATAATGAGACCATGTGGGAGAGTTCAGAATAGGTAAATGGAGAAATGGATGAGGCAGAATAAGAACAATAGCTATTACTAATGGAGCACTTGAGTGTCAGGCCCTGTTCTACGTGCTTAATACACCTATATTAAGTTTAATATAGGTGTATTTAATCCTATGTTAATCCTCACAACAACCTTGTTAGGTAGTGTATACTATTGTTAAAGTCACTTTATATTGATAGATAAGGAACCTGAGGCACAAGGAAGATTTAATAAGTTACACAAGTTTGTATAGCTTGTGAGTGGTAAAGTTGAATTCTAAACCCAAGCAGCCTGGCTCTTGACTTTTTACTCTTAAATATAATGCTAGTTAGGTGTTAAACATGATGCAAGCAGCTGATATGTGAAAAGAAGGAATCATTCATTTCTTATTCATTTATTTAATAAATATGTGTTAAGTCTTTACAAGATTGCCAGTCAAGGATCTGTTTGCTGGGGTACAGTGGTGAGCAAAACAGACAGGTTCTTATCAGGAATTTAAAGTTTGATGTGGGCCTGGGGGTAGGGGTAGGTAGACTTGAAACAGGCTTTCACAAGCCTGTGGAAAATTGCAAACTATGATGAGGTTTGTAGGCAGGAAAATTCCAGGGACTTCTGAGAGCATCTGATGAGGTACCTGACCCAGTCTGGAAGGCCTGGGAAAGGTTTCTCTGAGAAAGTAGTATTTGAGCTGAGAGCTAAGGATAAAGAGGAGTTAATTAAACAAAAGGAGGAAAGGGAAGAGCATTTCAGGCAGAGGGAAGAGCATGACTAAAAACGCAGTGACAGGAGAAAGCTTGATGCATGGGAAGAAGTGAAAAAGCTAAGGTGATTGGAGCAAAGCCAGGAACGCCAGAGTTGGAGCGGTTTCTGGAGTCCAGTGCAATGTCACAGGTGAGGGAACTGCCACTGGGAAAGAAGGAAGTGATTGTCCAAGGTTACAGCCTGAATCATTGGCAGAAACGGGATTCAAACCTAAGTTCCTTCACTCCCAGCCAAGTGGTCTTTCCAGCACAAGCCTTGGCTTCCCTGTGTATGAGGAGGAGGAAAGCCAACTGGGTGCCAGCAAAACGCTGCACTTGGGGACTGAGAATAGGAGAGGGTATTTTTAGAGATAGATATAAATAAACAAGTGAAGTTTTCTTGGGCAAGGAGGTCAAGAGTGGGCTTGGGGCAGAAAAAAAGAAGAAAGTGATTTGGAAACAGGAAGAATTTAATTTGTGATTCCCAGATGCCTAATTAGGCTTTTTGCCCCTATTTCTATCTAGGGTTCTAAAATGAGTGGAGGGTTTGTTTGTTTGCTTTTTTTTTTTTTTTGGTGGGTGGAGAAGAGGACTGAGGTTAAGGTCTTAATTCCCTGTTTGAGGATGAGAGGGATCTTGTCCCAGTTTGGAACCAGGAGGAAGGGTGCCCTCCAGCTCTGCGCCAGGAGGTGCGTCATCTCCAGCTCTGCCAGCAGGGGGAGCCAGAAACCAAATTTCCCAAGAATGGTAGCTGGCCTGGCCCCAGGGTTGGATAAATTCTTATTGGAAACTGGTCAAGTCAGCCTAAGATGCTGTGGAAATGACAGGAACTGAGAGGAAAGAGGGAGCCAAGAGTTAGGATTATCCACAGGGTCTTTGCATTAAATTGCAAAGTGTGATAAGTGCTTTCTAAACTACCTCCTACGGTTTGAGCTGAAGCAGGCACCAAAGTGGAGGGAATCCTTTGACAGGAAGAAGGGCTGCAAAAAAACATGGCATCATCCATTCTCGGGCTACCTCATTCACTCCCCAAAAGTCAGAATTCTCCAGCCTCATCCTCCCTTCCTGAGTTTCAGACCTAGATGTCCAGATGGCTACAAGACATGTCTTCCTGGAAGACTGAACTCAACATGACACTGACTTCATTTCTCACCCTCCCCTACTACACCTGTTCCCTCAGTACTCCCATCCCCAAGAACAGCTCTACCAACCCCTCAATTGTTGAAGTCAGAAACTGAGAGGCATCTTTCCAATCTACCTATAAGTCCTGTTGACTCCACCTCCAAAATATATCTCAAATCTAAACATTTCTTTCCATTTCCACTGCCACCAATCTGGTCTCTAGTGTGGCTCACTGCAGTTGCCTCATGACTTTATTCCAGCTTTTATATTTGTGCCTGTTCCCCACCCTCTCTGCACCCAGAAATCAGAGTGATCTTGCAAAAACACCAATCTGATCATGTCCTGGGCCAGTCTAAACCCTTCAAAGCTTCCTCCTTGCACTCAAAAATCAAATCTTTCCTCTTCACCATGGCTTACAGTGCCTCCCTCAGTCTGGTACCTGACCGCTTCTCCCACCTTATGTCCCACCTTCCACTTTCATGGCCCCTACACACACACACACACACACACACACACACACACACACACACACACACACACACATACACACCACAGTCCTCTCAAACTGAACCACCTCCACTTACTCAACTCTTGCCTCTAGGCCCCCTCACATGCTGATTCCTCTGTCCAGACTTTCCATTTTGTCTAACTATCCCCCTATCTACTCCATGACTCTCAGGTCTCCCTCCTTCCAGGGACCTTCCATGATCCTTCCCAGCAGTGGTTCTCTGTGAGGCAATATGACACACCCTGCCTTTATCTTTGGGTTTAGTCTATGGAATGTGACTGCCTGATTACCTCCCTGGCTTTCCCATGTTCACGTGAGCTCTGTGAAGGACAGATCTTTCTTTTGTACAGTTATAGTTTCACAGAGTTTAGCAAGTACCTACACATAGTAGCTGATAAGTAAATATTTGTTGATGGTGAAGGACAGGGAAGCCTGGTGTGCTGCAGTCCATGGGGTCACAAAGAATTGGACACAACTGAGTGACTGAACAACAACAAAATATTTGTTGGAGGGGTGGATGGATGAATTGTCAGTTCACTAATCCTAAAAGAGAGCAATGGGTACCATGTTGGAGAGCTCGAATGAGGCTGTGAGTGGGATTGATACATTCAAAGCAATAATGGGGACCAGGAACCAGAGAAGAGGGGAGGTCCAAGCATGCCCATCCCAACCACTCCTCTTGCCAGCATTGCTCCGTCTCCCTCCTGAACCTGCCTCAAGAGGGACCTGGAAATAGTGTAGAGGAATCTGAGTTACACCCAGGGACCGGATATTCCTTTTCTATTCCTTTCCCAAATTGTGTGCAGGGATAAAGCCATACATGCTTGGCTGTGACATGGATGGGCCAAGTGTTGGCAGATTCTCTGAGCCCTGCACTCATTTCCCAGGTTAGGGGCATTTCTGGGAGCTCCCTGTGAGTTCCTTTTCAGCATCTTCACCCTCCTGAAGCAGCAGAGAAACCCTCCCTACATGGATGAGTGCCTCTCCCAAAAGCTAGAATCAAGGCTCCTCTCTGGTACCAGTCCAACAAGGGATTGGGGGGGGGGTACCTAATCTTAACATCTTAACCACTGTGGTCCTTTTTCCTACCTCTTTGGCACTAAAAGAGACAGACAGTAAAAACTACAAGCTCTCGAGTGGGGGATGAAGGTTATGTTTTTCCCCAGTCCTTCGAAGGCCTTGGCCCCCTGCCCAGATCTGAGTCAGGAACTGTATGTCCCAGAGAACTGGCTTTCCAGCCATCTGCTCTGAGCTTAAAGAGCCTAGGGGCCCTCGTGGGATGCTCTGTTCAAATTAGCCAAGAAGGGCAGGGCGAGGACAACAGAGTAGGGGGGACCTTGGCCAGTCTAGGCCTCTGAAGGTGTGGAGAGGAGGAGCAGATACATGACACCGGGGCATGTTGAGGGCATGGCAAATCCCCAAGCAGAGAGCTCCTTTCACAGTACAGCTGCACTGCTCCTAAAGCCAAGCTTTCCCAGCTTCCCTTTCAAGGGAACTGATGGCTTTGTGTGCACCTACTTTATGCCAGGCATTTCCCCCACAACAAGCAAGAAATGACTGTTCTCCTTCATCAGCCACAGGAATCAAAACTCAGGGAGGTTAATTGCATCATGCAAGGTCATGCAGCAAGTGCACAGCACATTCAAAGAGACCAGAACCAGGCTATCAACTCTCAGCCCCTTGCTGAACGGTTGCCAGGCTATTAGAAAGTGAGTCTCCCTTTCAGTAAGTAGGTAGGCAGACTGAGGACAATGGGTGGGAGGAGATATAGAAATTCACATTCCTTCTGTGCCTGGGATATATCTTGCTCCATTCAGGAGAAAAATTTGTCTTTGTCTCTTTGACACACGGGCATCCCTGATAGCTCACTTGGTAAAGAATCTGCCTGCAATGCAGGAGACCCCTGTTTGATTCCTAGGTTGGGAAGATCCGCTGGAGATGGGATAGGCTACCCACTCCAGTATTCTTGAACTTCCCTTCTGGCTCAGCTGGTAAAGAATCTGCCTGCAATGTGGGAGACCTGGGTTCGAGCCATGGTTTGGGAAGATTCCCCTGGAGAAGGGAAAGGCTACCCACTCCAGTATTCTGGCCTGGAGAATTCCATGGACTGTATACTCTATGGGGTCACAAAGAGCTGGACACAACTGAGCGACTTTCACTTTCACTTTGACACACACCATCTCAAGGTGGTAGGAATGGGTCAAGCAATAAGATCAAGTTTCACATGAAGAAAATTTTAGGGTAGACACAAGAAAACACTCACCTAAGGTCTCACATCAGAGGATAAGAGAACAGTTCAGATGAATAGACCTGTTCAAGAAGCCAGACAGATCCACAGAAGGCTGGCAAGGCACCCCTCACTCCTAAAATCCTCATAGCCCTGGATACTCACAGGATTGAAGAATCAGTCCTCAGGCATAGTTGCCAGGAGGCAGATTTGGGGATCCATAAGGTTAGGGCACCTCTGGGGCTGATCTTTAGTATACCAGGAGTTCTCAACCCTAGATTCATGATAGAATCACTGGGGATCTTTTAAATGGTGATTTTATTTGCAATACATATATCTGACAAAGGACTAGTATCCAGAATATATAAAGAGTTCCTCCAAATCAATAGTAAAATGATTGACTCTAAAATATGTCCCTGGTCCAAATGTCCCTGGATGTGTGAATGGCTAAACAAACTTTGATCTATTTCAAAGATACATCAAGAGAATACCACACAACAGTAAAAAGGAAGTTGATTAGTGCAACAGTTTGGATGGTATTAGCATTGCAAAGCCATTATGCTAAGTGAAAGAAGCCAATCTCAAAATATTACATACTGCTTGATTCCATTTATATACATTTTTAAGAACAATCAAAATGAATCTATAATAGAAATCAGACTGGTGATTGCCTCTGGCAGGGGTGGGGGCATTGACTGGGACAGTGGAAATGGTCTATATTTTTACTGGGGCAGTGGTTACACAAGTGCCTACAATTATCACAATTCATTGAACTATATGCCTAAGACCTATGCAGTTTACTGTGTGTTAATCACACCTCAATTTAAAAAATCATGCCCAGGCCCCACCCTTGATTAATTAAATAAAAAGTCTCTAGAGGTGGGGCCTGGGCAAGGGCATTTTTTAAATCTTCCCTGCACTAATGTGCGGCAGTCTGAGAACCACTGATTAAGATTAGCACCACCTTTCCCTAGCAACAAACTCTCTCAGCCTCCTGGGTCATGGAGGCTTTTCAAAGATGCCCATTGGAAAAAAATCCCTCCCACTATTACAAGCAGAGGTGGGAACAGAAGGTGAGTGAGGGTAGGCACTTACCAATATATTTCAGATGGTGTTTAATATCAAAACGTAAAGACACTGCTGCTGCTGCTGCTAAGTCGCTTCAGTCGTGTCCAACTCTGTACGACCCCATAGACGGCAGCCCACCAGGCTCCCCGTCCCTGGGATTCTCCAGGCAAGAACACTGGAGTGGGTTGCCATTTCCTTCTCCAATGCATGAAAGTGAAAAGTGAAAGTGAAGTCACTCAGTCGTGTCCGACTCTTAGCGACCCCATGGACTGCAGCCCACCAGGCTCCTCCGACCATGGGATTTTCCAGGCAAGAGTACTGGAGTGGGGTGCCATCGCCTTCTCCAAAAGACACTGAACATTACACTTTAAAATGGTTAAAATAGTGAATTAATGTTATGTGAATTTTATCTCAAAAAATAAAATAAAATAAAATAAAAACATCAAGAGCTTCCTTTGTTTTAATGGCTGTATATATGCCATTGTAAGAGTGCATTTTTATTTATTTAGCCAGTTCCATTGATGGATATTTTTTCCAATCTTTTGCTATCACAAATATTGTGGCAATAAATATCCTGGTACATACATTTTTGTGAATATATGTGAGTATATCTGTAGGATAATTTCCTAAAAGAGGAGTTGTTGGGTCAAAGTGTATATAT
This sequence comes from Bos javanicus, assembly GCF_032452875.1. Taxonomy (NCBI): domain Eukaryota; kingdom Metazoa; phylum Chordata; class Mammalia; order Artiodactyla; family Bovidae; genus Bos; species Bos javanicus. The sequence goes on along the minus strand of NC_083897.1, from coordinate 80,265,785 downwards.
CTTTCTCATTTTGATAGAAATTGCTAAATTGCCCTCCATGAAGGTGAAAGAGGAGAGTGTAAAAGCTGGCTTAAAACTCAACATTCAAAAAACTAAGATCATGGCATCCAGTCCCATCACTTCATGGCAAATAGATGGGGAAACCATGGAAACAGTGACAGACTTTATTTTCTTGAGTTCCAAAATCACTGTAGATGGTGACTGCAGCCATGACATTAAAAGATGCTTGCTCCTTAGAAGAAAAGTTATGACAAACCTAGATAGTGTATTAAAAAGCAGAGACATTACTTAGCCAACAAAGGTCCATATAGTCAAAACTGTGGTTTTTCCAGTAGTCATGTATGGATGTGAGAGTTGGACGATAAAGAAGGTTGAGCACCGAAGATGCTTTTGAATGGTGGTGTTGGAGAAGACTCTTGAGAGTCCCTTGCACCGCAAGGAGATCCTAAAGGAAATCAGTCCTGAATAATCATTGGAAGGGCTGATGCTGAAGCTCCACTTCTAAAGAGCTGACTCATTAGAAAAGACCCTGATGCTGGGAAAGACTGAAGACGGGCGGAGAAGGGTGCGACAGAGGATGAGATGGTTGGATGGCATCACCAACTCGATGGATATGAGTTTGAGCAAGCTTTGGGAGCAGGTGATGGATAGGGAAGTCTGGCGTGCTGCAGTCCATGGGGTGGCAAAGAGTTGGACATGACTGAGTGACTGAATAACAACAGCAAAGGGATGGGTAAACTTACATTCCCATCAACAGTATATGAGGGTGCTGCTTCCCCACATCTTTGCTAACAGTGCTTTCTAACCTTTCGATCTTCACCCTTCTCATTATTAAAAAGGTATACCTCATGGTTTTATCTTGCCTTTCTGAGAGTAAGTCTGCACTGAGACAGATCAAGGGCATTCTTTTGGAGGGCAAGGGTATTGTTTTGGAGGCAGGGAGGGAGGCAGTTATTCCCCTCTCACTTCTGTTCTAGCCTAGGGTCAGCTTTGAACAAGTCAGCAAAAATTCCAAGAACTCTTAGCTAAATATTAAGGACTCCCAAATGTCTTCCTTAGGTCCAAACCTCTCAGGTGAACCTCGGGCTCCTATATTAAGGTCTCCCTGACATCTCACAATGAAAACACCAAAAAGAGAAGTATCAGTTCCCAACCCTCAAATCTGATCTGCTCCAGTCTTCTCCATCTCTGTAAATGACACCACTCGCCACTCAGTTGCTCAAGTCCCAAACCCAGAAACTAGAAACATTCTTTTCTCTGTCTCTCATCTAATCCATCACCAAGCCCAGTAGGCTCTGTCTTCAAAATACATCCTGAATCTCTCCACCTCTCCCCACCCAACTGCAAGTACCCAAGCCTAAGCCACCTGGCATTTACCAATGGCTTCCTAACCACCCCTGTACTCCTATTCCTGTCTCTGAGTTCATTTTCTTATTAGGAAAATCTAATCTGCTCTTCAAATAGCAGCCAATAATCTTTTTAAAAAATATAAACCAGATCACATCACGCCTTCGCTTAAGACCTTTCCGTGAGTTCACAATGCACTGAAAAAAATGAACCAAACTCCTCACTGTGGCTGCAAGTCCCTAGTGACCTGGCTGGTCCAAATCTCAGCCTGTTTGTTCAGTTTGCCTTAACCACATTGGCTTTATTTCTCTTCTTTGAACCACCAAGCCCATTTCCACAATCTCTGCATTTGCTATTTCCTCTGCCAGGAACACTTTCGCCGAAAATCTTAGTATTGGCTGGCTCCACCTTATCATTCAGATCTCAGCCACCTCTCCCTCAAGACCTTCCTGTTTATATTCTTTACAGCCCTTACTATTATTTAAAATTATTTCCTTTTTATTTACTTCCATATGATCTGTTCCTCCTCTAGAACGTTAGCTGCATATTTAGATCTTCAACACCTGCAATAGTTCTGGTGCATAGTAGGTGCTTAAAAAATGTTTGGAATGAATGAATAGTTCAATAGTACTTTTCTTGTTTTCAAAGCTTTGTCCTGGTCAGGATCTCAGATTTAGAGAGAGAGAAGAGGCTATTGCAGAAGGAAGGCCTTCTTGCTTTTCATCTCAAAACTGATTTTTAAAGGACTTTTAAGGTCTGCATCTATCCAAACAATTAGCAAAAGAGGTATCTGGTATCTATTCACTAATTAAGGCTTTCCTTTGAAACACTCGGGAGCTTCCTTTGAATTATCGCGTGTCATTGCAGGCAATAAAACGGCCTTTCTTTGTCAATATTCTATGCTTCAAAGTTGTCACTAATTCCAGCTGGCCTCGTCCCAGCCCAACTGAATGACTGAAAGGCAGAGTAAATACAATTTAATCAGCGGCTCGGCCCCCGCGGGATGAGCTGGGGGTGTCTCTGTGGGCCGCATCACTAAAAGGTGTTCCAGGGCCGTGATTTTTGCACTAAATAAAGGCTGGCCAGCAGGGCCCCGGCTCCTGAGGCGGCGGGGGAATATGGCAGGCGCTGGTTCCGGGCGGGGGCGAGGGGACCGGGGGGAGTCGCAGAAAGGCGGGGAGAAATAAATGGGAAAGGAGACCATTCCATGGAGAATAGTCATTGTTCTCATAGCTAACCCGCGATTTACACTTTTACAGATTGCTTCAACCATTATCTGGTTTCTGCCCCACAACAGCCCGCATGCGGGTCAGTATAGCATCCGGCGGGAGCTACCGGGAAACCGAGGCTCTGGGAGGCGGGGCTGGGAGGGCTTCTGTGCCAGGGAGCCCTACCCGCCGCCCGGAACCCGGCAGCGCCGGGGCCGTTGCTATGGCATTTCTGGAGTGCCACAAGTGCCCAGGAAGCATACAAATCGACCTGCGTGAGACACAGCCCTGTGCAAAACAACTTCCAATTTACTCGCAATAATTACCATCCTCAGATAATCGCCTGTACCCGGGCGGGCGAGGAGGGCTTGGCTGGGGGAAGGAAAGGGTCAACGGAGGGAGGGAGGTCGAGCAGAGGCGATCGAGGCTGGGGTTTCAAGGAGGAGTGGGGCAAACAGGGCGTCTTCCTGCATTCGGTACTGTGGAGGACTCAGTCCTGTACCCTTTGAAGAAAAACACACAGCCTAACAGGTTCAAGTTGTTTTTTGTGGGGAGGCGGACATGGGATTGGGTGGGGAAGAAAACCTATAGTCTGAGAGTCAACGTCTCACATAGCTCTCAGGAGCTGCTCCTAAGGAGAAGTCAGGATACACAAGAATTTTTCTTTGCCTGAAAAACAGGTAATGTCAAGCATACATCTTGGGAAAAGTTACTGCTAGTCATGAGGATCAGATATCTCAGTTAATTGTTTTAGTGCTCTTTCTACTTCTGAGAAGATGCAGGAGTTCTGGGTCACTGCAATTCTTCCTTAGATATGCATCTTAACTATCTAAGGCCAGTCAATATCCAAAGCAAAGGAATGTTTTCTGTTTTTCTCCATCTGAATTCCCTTCAGGGTGCACCTTGTCAGGTGGCCTTGGGGGTGGGATGGGGAGGCTGCAGGGCTTGATGGCGGCAACATTTTATGTTTACTGGAATGGCAGGCCAACATTCTTTGTCCATACCTCTTTGGTTCTGGAAGCATACCTCTTTGGTTCAGCATTCTGGATGGGTCATATCAAGGCATTTCGTTCAATATGTACAGGGAACCTTTGGTGGAAGGTGCTTTGCCTGGCATTGGGGATGCAAAAGCCAGTCTGTGGTGGAGTATGTCACAGACTCCTGGGAGACACACAAAAGACACACAAAGTACAATTATAAGGGCCATCATTCATTCAACAGGTTTATTAAGCACCAAGCATTGTGCTGAAGATACAGCAGTGAACAAAACACACAAAAATCTGTGCCTTCGGGAAGTTTACGTTGATGTGATGGGAGACCAACAACTTTTTCCTTAAATAACAAAGGTATACTGTTGGTTGGTGTATTTGTCTGGGTTCCCCAGAAAAACAGAACCAATAAAATAGGATATGTGTATATATACATAAAAAGATTTATTAAAAGGAATTGGATCGTGCAGTTTTGAAGGCTGAGAAGTCCAAGATGTGCACTGGGTGAGTTGGAGCCCCAGGAGAGCCAATGGTATATATAGTTCTTGTCCAAGGTTAAAGGCCTGGGCCAGGAAAACCAATAGTATAAGTTCCACTACTAGACCAAAGGCAAGAAAGAACTGATATCCCTCAGGCATAGCAAAAGGATTTTTTTCTTCAATCTTTTATCATATTCATGCTTTCAATGGATTGAGTGAGACCCACTCACATTGGAGAGGGCAATCTGCTTTTCTCAGTCAAATCTCATCCAGAGACACTCTCACAGATACACCCAGAGAGATACTGCTTAGCCAAATATCTGGGCACCCTGTGACCCAGTCAAGTTGATACATAAAATGAACCATAACAGTTAGTTATAAGTGCTAACAAGGGAGAAAAATTAAACAGGTAAATAGAAATAGGAAGTGTTGGTGGGGCAGGGGTGGAAAATTTAAACAGGGTAATAGTAAAAGTCTCACTGAGATAATTATCATTTGAATGACGATTTGAAAGAAATGAGGTAGTAAGCTGTGCAGATTTTTAAGAATGTTCCAAACAGAAGAAACTAAATACAAAGGCCCTGAGGGACTTCCCTGGTGGTTGAGTGGTTAAAGCTTTACCTTATAAAGCAGGGGGTGTGGGTTTGATCCCTGGTTGGGGAACCAAGATCACATTTGCCTTGTGGCCATAAAACAGAAACAATATTATAACAAATTCAACAAAGACTTTAAAAACAGTTCACATCAAAAAAGAATAAAAGACTCTGAGACAAGAGCATGTCTAGTGTATCCAGAGGAGCAGCAGTGAGTCCAGAATAGCTGGAGCAGAGTGAGCGAGGGAGAGAGGGCTTGGAGAGAGGCAGAGACAGAGCACGCAGGCCATGAGGGGCAACATGAGGACAGACACTGTAAGGGAAAGAAGAGCCAGGGCAGGATTTTGAGTTGGGGACATGACATGATTTGACTTGTGTTTTAATAGGTTCCCTCTGTCTTCTGTGTGATAAATAGACTGTGTGTGTGTTGAGGCAAAGGGTGATAAGAGGTAGGGGTGAAGCAGTTAGGAGCACTGTGGGGAGCAAAAGAGCAGTCAGGGTACTATTGAAGTAATCCAGGTGAAAGGTGATGGAAGCTTAGTCCAGGGTGGTGTCTGGGGAGATGGTGAAGTGGTAAATTCTGGATATAACTTAGCCAATGGGATTTGCTGGGACATCGTGGTGGGATAAAAAGAAAGAAATTGAAGGTGATCAAGGACGGGCGGTGCCATCTAATCCAGAGAGAGTTCAAGTCCATAGCGCCTTGGGAGTTAAATTGAGCTAGATTTCGTCCCTTCTTAGCTGTGGAAATTTGGGCAGGTTGCTTTCTGTCTCTGAATCCGGGTTCCTTTACCTGTAGAATCTCACAGGGTTCCTGTGAAGATTGAATGAAGTGAGGTGTGCAAATCCCCCAGGGCTACAGCTGGCACAGGATAGGTGCCCCCTGATCACTTGTCCCCTTGCCCTTCCCTTTCTGGGGAAGCTGAAGAAGCTTCACAGCAGAACCAACATAGGAGGGGACTGTAAGGATGAATGGGGCTTTGTTAAAAGGAAAAGAGGGGCAAAGAGATTCATCTTCACAACAGGCAGGGTGAAATGGAGCCAATAGCCAGGCAGGCCTTAGTGGACATCCTGGGGTGTAGAAAGCTGCAGGAGAACAGGGAGCATCTGGGCTTAGAAAGATGTGAGGGAAAGTCCTGTGCGAGGAAAGGAACCCCAACAGAACTGTGTGAGGGGCTGGGAGGCCAACCTTCCTCCTCCCTGGCTGTGCCTCTGGCCAGCCTCAACCCAGAGGATCTTTGAAACCTTCTGAGTTATGGGATGAAGCTGGTTGTAACTATGGCACACAGATTCCAACCTGGTGAGGGGTTGTGAGCTCTGTGCTGTGTGGAGTCACACAACGAACTTGGTCACTGGTCAGGACAGGGCCCCTCACCCCCACCCTTCAGACCGAGGTGTATATACTGATTGTGAACATAAGGCCCCCAAGAAGGGGGCTTTCCAAAAGAGCCATCTTTACCTTCTGGCCTGAATTGGCCTGGCCTGGGTCTGCCACCAGGGCCCTCTTACTCCTTTACTGTTGTATGGAAGTATGAATTACCCTCACTTGGGACTACTTAGACCGAGGAACTCCCCTCCAGAACCATGAACACCAAATGTCTACTTCTTGGGAGGCTCTGACAACAGACTGCCTGGGTTTCTATCCAGTCCCATCCCTGCTCATTGTGTGAATTTGGGTCACGTTCTTGACCTCTCTGAGCCTTATTTTCCATCTCTACAAAGATAGATATAAATTACGCCTCCTTCGCAGACTTGAAAAGAGGCTTAAATGGAAATACCTGAGACTATGATCCAGAGGCTCAGTACTGAAAAGATGTAGATTCTTCCTCGACACCCTTCTACCAACTCCACATCAATATTACTGCTATTTGTAGGTGATTCAGAGTAAAACTTATCACAAAATGTAAAAAGGGGGAGAAAGTCCAGCTAAGTTCTGATCTTTCCTGTGTTGAACCCAAAGCATTTTTATTGAGCAATCAGGCCCTGAAGAATTTGGATTTGGAAACTGTAATGGATCAGATACATTCTTGTTGGCCAGGATCAGCTAACACTCAATAGAGTGTGGGACCTGCCACAGAATGTTCTAGTTCATTTTATCCTCACAACAAATGATGTTGGTACAATTATTATCCCCCTTTATGGATGAGAAAACTGAGAATTGGGGCAGGGGCTGAATTTACTTGCCCAACATTGCACAGCTAGTGAATTTTGGTGGAGGTTTTGAAAAGAGACTGTCTCGCTGTAAAGACCATATGTTTAACAACAAGGTTCTACTGTGTAGCACGGGGAACTCAACTCAGTATCCTATGATAAACCATAATAGAAAAGAATATTAAAATATATATATATATATATCTATATCTGAATCACTTTGCTGTACACCAGAAAGTAACACAACACTGTAAATCAACTACACTTCAACACAAATTTTTAAAAACAATAAAACTAAATAAAAAAAAGAGACCAAGCTATTTCTTTAAACAAAGGCCATATGCTAGACCACTCTGCTATACTGTCTCTTCAAACAGTTGGATCAAACCCTTGTCATACAGGTGAGAGCTTTTTATGCCAGGGAGGGCTGGGATGGGTCGAGGGAGTGAGAATGGCTCTCAGTAGCCCTCTCCATGGCTGGAGACCCAGTCCCCCAGCCCATGCTCACTACAAAATACATGAGTGCCGAAATTGGCATTTGGGCTGCCCAGTGTCCCTCTTTGGGGAGGCATCTATAATTAAGAGAGAGGTTTGAACTAAATACTTTCCAAAGGTGCTTTCAGTTCAAGAAGTCAAAGTCTCAAATGTACCTCAGGTTTGCCAGCTATCTCCTTCCAGAGGAGCAAGCTGACTCTTGGCTGCTCCCTGCAGACCCTCCTCCCTTGGCCCTCCTTCAAACGGGTCAGGTACATTCACCCTTGCCTTGCTCTCTGAGTGCACATGGGAGACCTCATCCCTCTATGGCTAGAGTCTCCTTCTTCTTCCTGATGCCTGATCCACACCTCTTCCCTTAGCTCTAGAACCATCTCTCTAGCTGCCTTTTGAGCCTTTCCTCCAAGGACCTGGCACTTGCCCTGCAGTGTGAACTCTACAGGTGTCTTCATCCCTAGAAACTTTCTCCTCCCATGATCCTCCTCTTTTTGTTTTTTAATGTTTTTCCATTTTTATTGAAAATATTTTTCAAACAATAAGTATATCTCTTATTACTTTAACAGATATTTTCATTTTTCCTAAGCCTGACATGGGCATATATAATTTTTACATAGTAGTAATTCATGTCCATATAACTCTGTATTTTTTTGTTTAGTTGATTGTGTTTTGTTGTTGTTGTTTGGCTGCACCGTGTGTTTGCAGAATCTCAGTTTCCTGACCAGATATTGAACCTGGGCCCTGTCAGTGAATGCCCAGAATCCTAACCACTAGGCAACCAAGGAACTCCTTGAATTTTTTTTAAAGTGAAAATGAAAGTCACTCAGTCGTGTCCAACTCTTTGCACCCCCATGGACTATATACTCCATTGAATTCTCCAGGCAGAATACTGGAGTGGGTAGCCTTTCCCTTCTCCAGGGGATCTTCCCAAGCCAGGGATCAAGCCCAGGTCTTCCGCATTACAGGCGGATTCTTTACCAGTTGAGCCACAAGGGAAGCAAAATCAAACATTAAATAGGAATGGGCATCCTTTGTCGGTCATACACTTAAAAGTGTCCCATACAAGTTTGATTTTCTTGGTAGCTGCTGTGAAAACTCAAAACAAGTCTTCTTTCTTAAGAGGCTGCCTTAGGAAGATGTCTGTGTGTCTCACAGGTTTATAGTTCTGCAGACTGGAAATTCATGTAGGACACCTGGATTTTTTTTTTTTTTTTTTTGCTGTACTGGGTCTCCATTGCCGCACACAGGCTTTCTCTGGTTGTGGAGAGAGAGGGCTACTCTTTTGTTGCAGTCCATGGGCTTCTCATTGCATTGATTTCTCCTGTTGCGCAGCACGGGCTTTAGGCACATGGGCTTCAGTAGTTGCAGCACAGGGGCTCAGTAGTTGCGGCTCTCAGGCCCTAGAGCTTGCAGGCATCAGTAGCTGTGGTACGTGGGCTCAGTAGCTGCCACTGTGCTCCTCTTCTTGAGGAATGGCTCCTCCATTTATTCATTTGCTTGAGCCAGAAACCGGGAGGCATTCTCCAAGTTTCCCTTGCCCTCACTCTCACAGGCACCAGGGCCTGTCATTATCACCTCTCATGTAGCTCATGAATCCACTGCCTTCTCTGCATCCCAGTCGCCACCTTCCTAGTCCAAGCCACCACCATCTGAAAGAGGAGATAGAAAGCAAAGCCTTCCCCTGCCCACCCTGCCTCTATTCTCTTCCTTCCAATTCATCCTCCACCCTGCAGCCAGAATGAGCTTTTGAAAACAAAATTTGAGTGTTTCTCCTCTGCCCAAAACTCTTCTATGACTTTCTCTTAAGATTAAGTCCAAATTCGTATACACATCTGTTGAGGCACTGTGCTATTAGGCAAACCATTTTCCAGGAAGGGTTCTGGAGTCTATATATATGTTTTTAATTGAAGTATAGTTGATTTACAATATTGTGTTAGTTCCAGATGTACAGCACAATGATATATATATATATAGTTTCAGATTCTTTTCCCTTATAGGTTATTAGAAAATATTGACTATAGTTCTCTGTGCTATACAGTAGGTCCTTGTTGTTTATATGTAGTACTGTGTAATGTTAATCCCAGACTCCTAATTTATCCCTTTTGGAGTTGATATTAAACCTCAATCTTGATGTCAGACCAGCCACTTAATAGCAAATGTGACTTTCAGTACACTTCTTAACTTCTCTAACCTGCAGTTTTCTCATTTGTAAGGTAGGACAATAGTAACACCTTCCTGGTAGGCTTATTGTGAGAGTGACAGAAGATAATGCCTGGAATGCACTGAGCTTCATGCCCTGCCAAGATGTGCTTTATTCATTCAATGCAAATGAGATCTTATGATTATATAGTTAGCAGTGTCAGTCATATGAACTATTACTGATTGAATCAACTAATGATGAATAATTACAATTAGTAACATCATGGATCTTCTTATATTATATTAGACATTATTATTATATTACTTTGGATTTTATGATTATTTATCCAGCCTCACCTCTCATAAGCCCCTGCCCCACATCTTTTTCCTTCTTTTCATTGCCACAAACTTTTGTGCCCCCAAGCCTTTTCACTCTCTCCTTGGAAAGTTCTTTTAAAAAAAAAAAAAAGATTTATTGTTTTTGGTGTTTAAATAAAAATTAAAATTAAAAAAATAACATCAATACAGTATACTAACACATATGTATGGAATTTAGAAAGACGGTAATGATAACCCTGTATGCGAGAGAACAACTGAGACACAGATGTATAGAACAGTCTTTTGGACTCTGTGGGAGAGGGAGAGGGTGGGATGATTTGGGACAATGGCATTGAAACATGTATAATATATAAGAAATGAATCACCAGTCCAGGTTCAATGCATGATACAGGGTGCTCAGGGCTGGGGCACTGGGATGACCCAGAGGGATGGTATGGGGAGGGAGGTGGGAGGGGGGTTCAGGATGGGGAACACGTGTACACCCATGGCGGATTCATGTTGATGTATGGCAAAACTATTGTAAAGTAATTAGCCTCCAATTAAAATAAATAAATTTAAATTAAAAAATTTTTAAAAATAAAAATTATTTATTTAACTATAGTTGATTAAGTTTTAGATATACAGCACAGTGATTCAGTTATACATATATATATAATATATATTATTTTTCAGAATCTTTTGCCTTATACATTATTACATAATATTGAGATTAGTTCCCTGTGCTACACAGTAGATCCTTGTTGATTATCTAACCTTGGAAAGTTCTTTTCTCCTCATCCTCTGATTCCTCCAGCCCCTTTCTATATTGCTAAGTCCCTTCCAGTATCAACTCAGGCATCAGTTCCCCTGGGAAGCTTTCCCAGACCCTCCCCAGACCACTGTAGATGGCTCTTCTATGGGTTCCCAGAGCACTCCGTGCTTCCCTTCTCAAAGCCTCTGTCACACCATGTTTGTAAACATTTACTTGTCAGACTCCCAGAATTAGGCCCTCAGTTTGGGGAGGAGCTCTGTCTCATTCACCACTATAGCCCAAGCTCTTAGCACTATTGTGCACATAGTAGTTGTCCAATGTTTGCTGAATGAACAAAAGACTGTCCTGGCAGCAGTCCTCCCCAGCACCCCTCCCCACTCTCCCTTCAAGGGGCCCAAGGCTGTAAGCCAAACTTCTTCAAAGCCAAAAGCTGTTAACTGAGCACAGAATCAGACTGAACCCAACTCGGGGGGTTGACTATCTGGTCATGGCAAGAACTTTCTGTCCCTGCTCTGGAAGTATTTCTGTCCTTGGGTTCATAAACTTCTTACTCCTCCAGGTTTAGTGAAGGTGTGGGTGTTTGTGGTAGGGAGTGATTTAGGGCAAGTTGACTCACCTCCCTGAACTTTATTTTTGTCATCTGTAAAACGACAAATAAGGCCCACTTAGTGGGATCATCATGGAGATTCACTGAGGTAACACACCAGAGGTGCTTTGTAAACTGCAAAGGACTGCATGAGCACTCGATGACAATCAAACACAGAAAATGTGTCACTCTTTGGCTCAACTCTTTTCAAGACCCCATGTAGACAAGGGCGCTCCTGCCCATACAGCATTATCTACAGGAATTAGGTTACAATTGATTGACATTATCACTTTCTTTGTATCTGTCAGATTCCCAGCCTGTGGCAACATGCTGGTCACCATAGAGATCCAAGAAGGACCCTTGTCACATTGATACCACATTTTCAAACCAACTCTTAAAGTGGATTATTTTGCAGATGGCTGATCTCTTCTATTCAGTGTCAATTGTATTAGTTCCAATTTGAGAAGGTGACATTTTCTGACCTTGTCCCCTTAAGCACAAGCAAAAGCTGTGGCTTTTTAATTTAGAAAATGAAAAACTACAAGGTGTTCTTATGGAACAATAAGGAAAGATGGAGGCAAGGGTTTGTAGGGGAACTGCACAATATACCTCTCATTCATTAATTCAGCACTCACAATATGCCAGTTACTGGGCTAGATCCTGGGGATACAGCGGTGAGCAAGATTAGCCTTAAGGACCTCTCAGTCTCCTGGGAGGGACAGACAATTAAATACACAATTATAATACAGTGTGCTAAATAAATCCCATGATGAGAAGAACAGGGAAATGGAGGGCCATGGGCCCCTAATCTTTCCAGAGGTTTCCCGGAGGATGCAATATTTCAGCTGAGACTGGAAGGATGGATGAGAGTCCACCAGAAAAAGACAGATAAGGGAGGGCATGCAGGAGAATGGAATGGAAAAAAAAATGTTCCTGGAAGAAAAGCATCCAAATAATATTAAGAGAGACAACAAAAGGGTAAATTTGAGGGCCTAAATGAAAATCATGGACTATAGGAATAGAAGCACTGTGGGGGTGGGAGGGAGAGGAAAGGATGCATTCTACTTGGAACATGCTGAGGGAATGTCCAAGAGGAGACTCCGGGTGGCAGGTGATTATGTGGGTCTGACTCCAAGAGTGAAGTTGTGGGGAATTAGAAACCTGGGAGTCGGGAGCTAGTGTGTTGTCCCCTATTGAAAAAACAGCTTAGGATCATATTGTGCAGTGTGGGGGTGGGGAGACTTGCAAGAATAGTCCAGGCATTTGGACTTGATTCTACAGACAGTGCATTTAAACAAGAGGTTTTGAAGAGGGAGTGACACAACTCAGGTGGGAGTATAGAAAGTTGCCTATGGCAGAGGTGGCCAAAGTGATGGAGAAGGAGGGCATATGTGAGAGGTCCTGAGGAGGCACACTCAACAGGACCAGAGCAGCCAGCTGGATCTCAGCATGACCCACTGGGCTGTGCTGAAGTGGGCTCATACATGCTCACCAGAGCCAACTGATAAATTTTCAGGAATTTCCTGAGCCACTTGTTAAAAATAGCCTTTATTTTAAAAATATAAAAGAGAGGGAGGGGTGACATAAAAATATAAAAGAGAGGAAAGTAGGGGTGTGGGATTAAGAGATACAAACAACTATGTATAAAATAAATTAGCAGCAAGAATATATTGTACAGTGCAGGAAAAGATAGCCATTATTTTGTAAAAACTTTAAATGGAGTATAATCTATAAAAACATTGAATCTCTTTTGTACACTTGAAACTAATACAATATTGTAAATCAACCAAAATTTTAAAATACATAAATACTAAAAAATTTCTAAATGTTAATATATAAACTTACAATTAAGTGAATTACATTTAATACAAAGGTAGTAAATAAATATTAAAACTCATTATTAATTATTTTACTACATTTTACTATTACCTATAACCTTGAAGTTATTTGCACCTGTTGTATCCTAGTGGTGGAAATGTGATATAATGGCATGCTACTTCATACTTCTTCCCAGCTGCCTGATCATGGGGGTAGCTTGAAATTAGCCATGGAAATTGATAAACATTATAAGTCAGAACTTGGCTAACTGTTTTGCTGATGATCTAGCATTAAGGAACTGATGGAAAAATGTCAAAATGCTGATAAAACTTAGAAATGTGTTGTGTTTTGTAGCTATTAAATTGTAAATTGTACAAAAATTATGGAAACACTCAACATTTGAAAACTGTTATCTGATTCAGCAAATAAGTTGTTCCCATCATTGACAAATGAGTGAAGCCCTAACATAGGTTTGATTGTTTCACTTTTGTCTTATTTGTCAATACAAACAAAAATATCAACCAACACTCTTTTCAGAACTACATTTCTTTGTCAATTGCAACCAAGATGATAGGTTGATACGGATATAAGAGTTTCGCAAAAATCAATGAAAACATTTTGTGAGCATCAACTGACTATATGGAATTCACAGTAAAGAGTCTTGCCTACTTTTATTTTCAAGTTGTGATATACACCCTTTTTATCAGTAAAATTTACAATTAACCTATGTTTATACACACACATATTTTTTTTCCAGAGAGCTGGATGTTAAAGATTTACTAGCACATCACTAATTATACATGTTCACCATTTCTAGAAAAGCTGAGAAAAATACAAGAGCATATCCCTATAAAAGCCTCTGGAATAAACTGAAAATCTGTTGGCCATTGAGAAGTTTCTTCTTTCTGTTGTTGTTGCTGTTAAAAGCTATTTGTTGTCTCCAGGGAACATTTGTTTTCATTGTTATTATGATAATTATTCATTTATTATCCAGACAATACCACATCCTCAGAAGGCAAAGTGATAGAGAAAAAATATGACTCACAAACTCCTGCCTGAACAACTCAAATCTTTTCACTTTTCATTTTCTCTTTGGACTTTAGAATTGATCTTTGGGTTTGGAGAATTTTCCAGGCTCAATAACCTGGGGCAGATGAGTGGATTCCCCTGATTTAGTATGGATAAGTCCTCCCTGAAAAGAGAGTGAGAACTGGACCGTAAAGAAAGCTAAGCGCCGAAGAATTGATGCTTTTGGACTGTTGTGTTGGAGAAGACTCTTGAGAGTCCCTTGGACTGCAAGATCAAACTAGTCAATCCTAAAGGAAAACCCTGGATATTCATTGGAAGGACAAATGCTGAGCTGAAGCTCCAATACTTTGGCCACCTGATGCAAAGAACTGGCTCATTGGAAAAGACCCTGATGCTAGGAAAGATTGAAGGCAGGAGGAGAAGGGGATGACAGAGGATGAGATGGTTGGATGGCAACACGGATTCAATGGACATGAGTTTGAGCAAGCTCCAGGAGCTGGTGCTGGACAGGGAGACCTGGCATGTTGCAGTTCATGGGTCTCAAAGAGTCAGACACAACTGAGCGACTTAACTGAACTGGTCTCTTAGGCTGTCTTCATTTTTTTTTTTCATTCTTTTTTTTTTTTTTAATATTCTGTTCTGTGGCAGTGATTTCAACCATTCTGTCCTCCAGGTCATTTATCCATTCTTCTGGTCAGTTATTCTGCTATTGATTCCTTCTAGTGTATTGTTCATCTCTATTTGTTTGTTCTTTAGTTCTCCCAGGTCTTTGGTAAACATTTCTTGCATCTTCTCCATTGTTTTCCCACAATCCTGAATCATCTTCACTATCATTATTCTGAATTCTTTTTCCTGGAAAACTGCCTATCTCCACTTCATTTAGTTGTTTTTTCAGGTTTTATCTTGTCCCTTCATCTGGGACACAACTTTCTGCTTTTTCATCGTGATTAACTTTCTGTAATATAGTTTTTATTTTAGCCACTGTAGGACTGTGCTTCTTCTTGCTTCTTCTGTCTGCCTTCTGATGGAGGAGGCTAAGAGGTTTGTGTAAGCTTCCTGATTGGAGGGACTGGCATGGGAACAACTGTGTCTTGCTCTGGTGGGCAGGGCCTTGCTCAGTAAAGCTTTAATCCGATTATCTACTAAAAGGTGGGGTTGTGCTCCCTCCCTGGTAGTTGCTTGGCCTGAGACAATGCAGCTCTGAGGTCTACAGGCTCTATGGGGGACAGCAAGGGGGACTTTTTGGACCTCTTGCTGCCAGTGTCCCTGTCCCTGTGGTGAGCCCCTGCCAACCCACTCCTCCACAGGAGGCCCTCCAACACTGGCAGGTAGTTTTGGTTCAGTCTCCTGTGGAGTCACTGCTCCTTTCCTCTGGGTCTTAGTGCATGGAAGATTTCGTTTGTGCCCTGCAAGACTGGAGTCTCTGTTTCCCTCAGTCCTGTGGAAGTTCTACAATCAAATCTCACTGGCCTTCAAGGGCAGATTCCTTGGGGATTCCCAGCCCCTTTGTTGTACCCCCAGGCTGTGAATCCTGACATGGGGTTCAGAACCTTCACAACAGTGTGAAAACTTTGGTATTATTGTTCTCCAGTTTGTGGGTCACCCATCAATGTGATGTGAAAAGACACATTTCATTTTCACCAAGAACTTTATTGAACAATGTATTCACCATTTTGTTCCACTACCTTCTGCATTTTCCAGGGAACTTCATAATTCAATCTTACCAAAACTTTTTATCTTTTTGAGCAAAGAACCATTTTGGGTGCCTTTTACAGTCTTCCAATGAGTGGAAATATTTTCCATTAAGAGAATTTTTTAAAAACTAAAATAAATGGGCATCTGAAGGTGCAATGTCTTGGTGAATATGGTGGGTGAATCAGAACTTCCCAGCCAAGCTGTAACTGTTTTTGCCTTGTCACCAAAGGAAAATGTGGTCTTGAGTTATCCTGATAGAAGATTATGCATTTTCTGTTGACTAATTCCAGATACTTTTTTGGAAAGCAGTTGAATGCTGCTTTCAGCTGGTTTAACTAGGAGCAGTACTTGTTGGAATTATCGTTTGGTTTTCCAAAAGGAGCTCACAATAAAGGACTCTTCCAATCCCACCGTACACACACCATCACCTTCTTTGGATGAAGATTGGCCTTTGGTGAGCTTGGCCGTTGTTCATTTTGATTGCCCCATGATCTCTTCTATTCCACATTATTGTATAGTATACATTTTTCATTGTCCATCACAGTTTGTTTTTAAAACAGAAAAGAATTTGTTATGTTTAAATATAGAATTGCATTCAGAAATATGTTTAAGAAGTTTTTTTATTTTTTTTTTTTGCTTAACTTTTGTGGAATCCAAACATCAAAGTGATTAACATAACCAAGCTGGTGTAAATGATTTTCAGCCCTTGGCCTGGGTATTTTGAGTATGCTGGCTATCTCCCATGTGATATAAACATTGATTGCACTCAGTGAATATCTTGATTTGATCACTATCAACTTCAACTTGTCTACCTGACCATGGAGCACCTGACCATGGGAAATCTTCAACACAAAATTTCACAAATCACTTCTGACGTATACGATCAGTTACAACACTTTATCCATACACTGCACAAATCTTTTTTTGTGTGTTTCAGGTGCATTTTTACCTTTCTTGAGTAATAAAGCATTATATGCTGAAAATGTTGCTTTTTTCCTTCCATCTTCAATATTAAAATGGATACACAAAATACACCAATTTTGATAAATTTTTTAAAAGTTTACACTGATATGACAGCTGTCACAATACAAACTAACAAAATTGTTTAAAATGAAGTTAAGTGCTACTAGAGCCATCTTACAACAACAACAAAAATGAACATTTTGACCAACCCAATATTTGAAAAAGTTTATCATATAAACTAGCTATATGAAAAAAGAGTCCATGTGTGCACTTTGGCAGCACATATACTAAAATTGGAACAATAGAGATTAGCATGGTACAAGGAGGCCTATCGTGCTGCGATTCATGGAGTCGCAGAGTGGGACATGACTGAGTGACTGAACTGAACTGAACTGTGCAAGGATGACACAAATTCGTGACACATTCCATATTTTTTCTTATAATAACCTATAATGGAAAATAATCTGAAAAATAATATACGTGAATGTGTATAACTGAATCACTTTGCTGTAAACCTGAAATATTGTAAGTCAACTACACTTCAATAAAATATATATATTAAGAAAAAAAAAAGAGTCCATGCAGGGTGCTAAGACAGTAGAGTACTTCTCTAGTTCAAGACACAGTAGCAGAAACAAAACACTAAAAACAAAACCAAAACAAACAAAAAAGAAACAGCAGGAGGCCAGTGTAGCTGGCACAGATTGAGCAGGGGGAGAGTAATAGAAAATGAAGTCAGAGGCCGGACTGTGGGAGGCCTCATGGGACCTTGTGTTGACTATGGTTTTTAGTCTGAGTAAGATGGGAGCCACTGGGGCCTCTGGAAAAAGGAGTGATCTGAGCTGACTTACTTTAAACAGTATCCCTCCGAGACTTCCCTAGCTATACAGTGGTTAGAACTCTGCACTTCCACTGCAGGGGTTGTGGGTTCGATCCCTGGTTGGGGAAGTAAAATCCCACAAAGCCAGGAAGCCAGTCTGGGGTTAATGCTATAATCTATAATGTAGGTGAGAGTTGTTGGTGTCTCAGATCAGGGTAGTAGCAGTGCAGGTGATGAGAAATGGTCTGATATTGTTTGAGGGGGGTAGTGTGAATGGGGAGGGCACACACCATAGAATTTATCTATTTGTCCCTTTATAAGTTTAAAACGTGAAAAATGTCAAACATATACAGAAGTGTTGTGACTGGTGTAGCAAACCCCATGGACCCATTACCCAGCTTCAACATTATCAGTATGTGGTCAATCTTGTTTCATTGTTATTGCCTACTCACTAGATTATTTTAAAGCAAATTTCAGATTGCTTGTCATTTCTTCTGCAGATCCTTCAGTATTTATCACAGAAAGATAAAGACTCATTATGATTATCATACATTTTGAAGGGAGAGCCAACAGAATTTTCTAATAAAATTAGGAAAATTATGT
This sequence comes from Bos javanicus, assembly GCF_032452875.1. Taxonomy (NCBI): domain Eukaryota; kingdom Metazoa; phylum Chordata; class Mammalia; order Artiodactyla; family Bovidae; genus Bos; species Bos javanicus. Next base: position 80,247,786 of record NC_083897.1, on the reverse strand, counting down.
GTAGAGCATGAGAAACCGAGTCAAAGTGAGGACACATCCGAAGTGTTTGACTTGAGTAACTGATAAGATGGAATTTGTTGTGACATGAGATGGGAAGACTTCCCTGGTGGCTCAGACGGTAAAGCGTCTGCCTACAATGTGGGAGACCTGGGTTCGATCCCTGGGTTGGGAAGATCTCCTGGAGAAGAAGTGGCAACCCACTCCAGTACTCTTGCCTGAAAATTCCTATGGACAGAGGACCCTGGTAGGCTACAGTCCATGGGGTCACAAAGAGTTGGACACGACTGAGTGACTTCACTTTCACTTTAACTTTGAGATGGGAAAGACTTTGGCTAGAACTGATTGTCTTGGGTCAGGGGCAATGGGATGGATGTGGCTCTTCCTGTAACATCTGGTTTAGCAACGAACACAGGATTAGGAGCTCAAAAAAATCAAGAGGGCTCTTGTAGACTATAAAGTTCTACACAAGTCTTGGCTGTTTGTATTCTTCAGTTCAGTTCAGTTGCTCAGTTATGTCCGACTATTTGCAACCCCATAAATCGCAGCATGCCAGGCCTCCCTGTCCATCACCAACTCCTGGAGTTTACCCAAACTCATGTCCATCGAGTTGGTGATGCCATCTAGCCATCTCATCCTCTGTCGTCCCCTTCTCCTCCTGCCCCCAATCCCTCCCAGCATCAGGGTCTTTTCCAATGAGTCAACTCTTCACATAAGGTGGCCAAAGTATTGGAGTTTCAGCCTCAGCATCACTCCTTCCAATGAACACCCAGGACTGGTCTCCTTTAGGATGGACTGGTTGGATCTCCTTGCAGTCCAAGGGACTCTCAAGAGTCTTCTTCAACACCACAGTTCAAAAGCATTAGTTCTTCAGCACTCAGCTTTCTTCACAGTCCAATTCTCACATCCATACATGACCACTGGAAAAACAATAGCCTTGACTAGACGGACCTTTGTTGGCAAAGTAATGTCTCTGCTTTTTAATATGCTGTCTAGGTTGGTCATAACTTTCTTTCCAAGGAGTAAGCATCTTTTAATTTCATGGCTGCAGTCACCATCTGCAGTGATTTTGGAGCCCCCAAAAATAAAGTCTGACACTGTTTCCACTCTTTCCCCATTGATTTCCCATGAAGTGATGGGACCAGATGCCATGATCTTTGTTTTCTGAATGTTGAGCCTTAAGCCAACTTTTTCACTCTCCTCTTTCACTTTCATCAAGAGGCTTTTTAGTTCTTCTTCACTTTCTGCCATAAGGGTGGTGTCATCTGCATATCTGAGGTTATTGATATTTCTCCTGGCAATCTTGATTCCAGCTTGTGCTTCTTCCAGCCCAGCATTTCTCATGATGTACTCTGCATAGAAGTTAAATAAGCAGGGTGACAATATACAGCCTTGACATACTCCTTTTCCTATTTAGAACCAATCTGTTGGTCCATGTCCAGTTCTAACTGTTGCTTCCTGACTTGCATACAGGTTTCCCAAGAGGCAGGTCAGGTGGTCTGGTATTCCCATCTCTTTCAAAATTTTCCACAGTTTATTGTGATCCACACAGTCAAAGGCTTTGGCATAGTCAATAAAGCAGAAATAGATGTTTTTCTGGAACTCTCTTGCTTTTTCCGTGATCCAGAGGATGTTGGCAATTTGATCTCTGGTTCCTCTGCCTTTCTTAAAACCAGGTTGAACATCTAGAAATTCACGGTTCACATATTGCTGAAGCCGGGCTTGGAGAATTTTGAGCATTACTTTACTAGCGTGTGAGATGAGTGCAATTGTGTGGTAGTTTGAGCATTCTTTGGCATTGCCTTTCTTTGGGGTTGGAATGAAAACGGACCTTTTCCAGTCCTGTGGCCACTGCCGAGTTTTCCAAATTTGCTGGCATATTAAGTGCAGCACTTTCACAGCATCATCTTTCAGGATTTGAAACAGCTCAACTGGAATTCCATCACCTCCACTAGCTTTGTTTGTAGTGATGCTTTCTAAGGCCCACTTGACTTCACATTCCAAGATGTCTGGTTCTAGGTCAGTGATCACACCATCATGATTATCTTGGTCGTGAAGATCTTTTTTGTACAGTTCTTCTGTGTATTCTTGCCACCTCTTAATATCTTCTGCTTCTGTTAGGCCCATGCCATTTCTGTCCTTTATCGAGCCTGTCTTTGCATGAAATGTTCCCTTGGTATCTCTAATCTTCTGAAAGAGATCTCTAGTCTTTCCCATTCTGTTGTTTTCCTCTATTTCTTTGCATTGATTGCTGAGGAAGGCTTTCTTATCTCTCCTTGCTATTCTTTGGAACTCTGCATTCAGATGCTTATATCTTTCCTTTTCTCCTTTGCTTTTCATTTCTCTTCTTTTCACAGCTATTTGTAAGGCCTCCTCCAACAGCCATTTTGCTTTTTTGCATTTCTTTTCCATGGGGATGGTCTTGATCCCTGTCTCCTGTACAATGTCATGAACCTCTGTCCATAATTCATCAGGCACTCTGTCTATCAGATCTAGTCCCTTAAATCTATTTCTCACTTCCACTGTATAATTATAAGGGACTTTATTTAGGTCATACCTGAATGGTCTAGTGGTTTTCCCTACTTTCTTCAATTTAAGTCTGAATTTGGCAATAAGGAGTTCATGATCTGAGGCAGTCAGCTCCCAGTCTTGTTTTTGCTAACTGTATAGAGCTTCTCCATCTTTGGGTGCAAAGAATAGAATCAATCTGATTTCGGTGTTGACCATCTGGTGATGTCCATGTATAGAGTCTTCTTTTGTGTTGTGGAAGAGGGTGTTTGCTATGATCAGTGCGTTCTCTTGGCAAAACTCTATTAGCCTTTGCCCTGCTTCATTCCGTACTCCAAGGCCAAATTTGCCTGTTACTCCAGATGTTTCTTGACTTCCTACTTTTGCATTCCAGTCCCCTATAATGAAAAGGATATCTTTTGGGGGTGTTAGTTCTAAAAGGTCTTGTAGGTCTTCATAGAACCATTCATTCTTGCTGTCATTCAAATCTGTACTGTGCTGCCCTGAGTGGACCACGAGGCCCAGTCTGCTGAATGCACAAGGGAAGTAAATCAAACCCCCACAAGTTCTGCTCACTGCAGTCATTTTTATCTCAGGACCATTTGCTTTTCTGCTAAGATGATCTCTAAGGTTCTCTCCAGCTCTAAGATTTTATGAATCAAACTGGAAGTCTTAAACAGCCTACAATGACCCAAGCCATATTATTTGGAAACTGTATCTCTTTCCAGTGATACAGGCTGCTTTGGGCTAAGTCAAGTGATACAACCTGGTGTGAGGATGGAAATCTGCACATTGGGGCTAGTTGCTTAAAAAAAATCCCTGTGCTAGTTTAACAAATAAAAAACCAAAATAAACTTAGGTTGTAAAAGGGACTTCTCTGTGGTCCAGTGGCTAAGACTCTGCATTCCCAGTGCAGGGTGCCCGGGTTCAACCCCTGCTCAGGAAACTAGATCTCACATGCCACAACTAAAGATTCCGGGTTCAGTTCAGTCACTCTTTTGTGTCCGACTCTCTGTGACCCCATGGACTGCAGCACGCCAGGCTTCCCTGTCCATCACCAACTCCCAGAGCTTGCTCAAAGTGTCCATCGAGTCGGTGATGCCATCTAGCCATCTCATCCTCTGTTGTCCCCTTCTCCTTCTGCCTTCAATCTTTCCCAGCATCAGGGTCTTTTCCAATGAGTCAATTCTTCGCATCAGGTGGCCAAAGTATTAGAGTTTTAGCTTCAGCATCAATCAGTCCTTCCAATGAATATTCAGGACTGATTTCCTTTAGGATGGACTGGTTGGATCTCCTTGCAGTCCAAGGGACCCTCAAGAGTCTTCTCCAACACCACAGTTCAAAAGCATCAATTCTTCAGGTCTCAGCTTTCTTTATAGTCCAACTCTTACATTCATACACAACCATAGCTTTGACTAGATTCCCTGTGCTGCAGCTAAAACCCAACATAGCCAAATGAATAAATATAAAAATCCCTAGTGATGTGAGGAGAATGCAGCCAAGGAACACCAATTCCCCATTTGGACAAGATGGGTGGCCCAGTGAGCATCTAGGATACCGCTGTACTTGTGGAAAGAACCAACCTGGAGGCCTCTCCTCCATATTTGCTTTGGTTCCTTAACTAAACTTCAACAAATCATTTCCATCATCTGTTGAGCTGAGACAGGACAAACCTAGAAAGCACACTGAGCAGGGTGGCAGCAAGAGAATACAGCTGCATTCAGGTCCCCTGCCTTCTAATCCTTTAGTCTCCATTTCTCAAGGGGCACCATAAAAATTACTTCTGATCTGGCCCCTCATAACTGCTTCTGGATAAGCTCCACTCTTGGCAAGAAAAGGCTTAAGTAACATGACTGGCAAGCCCTTTTCGGCACCCCTCTACTTGGCTGGACCCAGTTCTGCAGAAATTCCCTTTAGGCTGCTTAAGCAGAGTTCCGTTAGCCCCAAGTTGTGCTTTATTTTGCAATATGGAAGGCAGGGATGTCCTGTGGGGCCAAATCTGGGTCTGGGAGACCCCTGGGCAGTTTTTGCTAGTATGTTGTTTGTTCAGTTCTTTGGCTTGACTCCAAGCCCAGGACTCAGCCTGGGGAAAAGGATGTTGCCCCAAGCTACAGCTCCTCAGCAGGCTTCCTGGTCCACTGAACCCACAGGCCTGGGCACCAGGGATACCAGATGTGCCCAGTTATATTTGCAGTGATTTCACACAGGTTCATTTTATCTCAGATGAAGACATCTAAAACAACTGTTTTTCACTCCAAATCCTGCCAGAAGGGAAAAGGGAAACTTAGTTGTTTTGAGCAGTCTGTAGCTAGACGTTATGTGAAGGTGATATATACAGGGCAGTGGTTAACACATGGGCATTTTGCTCCTCTGGGGGATCTGGCATTACCTCAAGTCAGTTTCTCGTTATCACAACCAGGAAGAACAAAAGCGCTGTTCTAGTGGGTTAGGGGCCAGGGATGCTGCCCAACATCCAACACAGGACAGCTATCCCCTCCCCCACCCTGCTCCCATATAAAGATTGAGAAAAGCTCTGCTATGGGAAGCCAAGGTGGTTTTAGGTCTTAGCAGGAAGACATGCTGGTTGATATCACACACAGGGTAATTGACACTTGTAAGAAGCCTAGAGTTTGAAATGAGGAATAGGTCTAACTGCTGGCCCCTTGCCAACAGAGGCACCTCTCAAGACTGGTAAAAACATGATTTTGCAGTCCTGAGAAATGGAGTTGAGAACTGAATGCTATAGCAGCTGGAAAATGATAAAGTCCAAGCAAGTGTATTGCTTGGCAACAAGAGTCCATACCTGTATTCAAAACTGGACATTTTTACCATGCCATTTGGCAAGCTGGGCACAGAAGTGGGAAAAACAGATGAGCCAGGCTTATATATGGGGTAGTGCAATAAAGACCAGAGAAAAGAGGGGGATTAAAAAAAAAGATACTATGTATAAAATATTTACTTGCTTCTCCTTCTTGCCAAGGTTTGATATGTTCTCCTACCATCATTGAAGTCTAGCCTATAGGAGACATCATATCCCAGAATGCCAAGCCTGCCTGAAAATTCAAAGCAAACAAACCAAAAACCCAAACCACAGCAAACACCAAAGATACTATTAATCACTTGGTATTATCTTTAATTACAAAGACTTTTCCAATCACATCACATAGAGATCATTTTATCCACTGCTCTGTTTGGCTGCCAATCTCTTATCTCTCTCCTCAGCAATGGTAAGGCGAATACCCTTTCCACGGGGAAGAGAGATCCACGGTTTGTTGCCCTGGAGGAGAAAAGAGGAGAATCAAAACCTGCTACACACCATTAACAGGCTGGCACATGTTATGTTTATGTTTGTCAAGAGAAAGAGAAACCTGTTTGTGAAAGCACTCAGCAACAGTCAGGCAGTCATTTATCTGAAATACCCATTTAAAATTTTTTGCCCATGTATGTAAATGCAAACTACAATATCCTTCATAACTAGTCTTAGATATATTGCAATTGTGCCCAAGGCCAAGCATTAGCTTACCCTCTACCCCCACAATCTCCCACAGGTACAAATTAAAGAGCCAAACTATAAGGTATATTCATCCCATTACTGGCACTTTTCACCAACCCAGGTGATCCGGTCCCCACACCCCATACTGTGATGCTGAAAAAGCACAGGTTTGCCTCAGCCCTGCTGTAAGCCCTATCCCAGAGGAGGCTTTATTTTATAACACTTTAGCAGGAACCAGGAGCTACAATCCCAGCATTTTACAGGTTTCCCTGGACTAGAGAAACCCAGACTTACTTTGCCAATAACGAAAATGTTTGAGAGCCGTGTGGCAAAGCTGTTGCCGTTCGCATCTTTCACATGAACTACATCAAAAGAACCTGGATGCCTCTCCCGGTTTGTAATCACACCAATTCTTCCCAGGTTAGCACCTCCAGTCACCATGCACAGGTTACCTATATAGGAAGGAAATGGTAGTCAATGAGAGAGACAGGTTTCAAACAAAGTTGTTTATCTTTCAAGGTACAATTAATTTTCTGCTACTGTTGTGAACAGATTTGGAGGATGAGTCAATTACAAAAGGCTGTATCTCAATTCCCTCATGGCCACCAGAAAACTACAATGACACAAGGCTTTGCTTTTACATATTCACTGAACATTTCTTAAAAGACTTGCCTTGTTCCTGATCTGTTACTGTATCAACAAAAGACATCTAGCTTTGGTTGCTAATTAGGTGCATGCTGCTGCTAAGTCACTTCAGTCGTGTCCGACTCTGTGTGACCCCATAGACAGCAGCCTACCAGGCTCCTCCATCCATGGGATTTTCCACGCAAGAGTACTGGAGTGGGGTGCCATTGCCTTCTCCGAATTAGGTGCATATTAGACCACAAACCCAAAAAATAAAACCCTGTACCCAGACCTTGTTCAAGTCCTAGATTCAATCAATTTAAAAATTAAAAGCAAAGTACAGCTCTTATGCCTGCCTATGAGAATTCTGCCTAAAGAGAATGCCTATGTAGTAGAGGCTGCTTACCAGTGTCAAATTTGATGAAATCAGTAATCTTGCCAGTCTCCAAGTCAATCTGAATGGTATCATTCACCTTGATGAGGGGATCAGGGTAACGGATGGTACGAGCATCATGGGTTACCAGATGAGGGATTCCTTTTGTTCCCACAAATATCTTTCTTACTTTGCACAATTTATACTAGAAACACACAAGGTTAGCCACATCAGTCCAGCTCACAAGCACTATGCTCCAGAGTACGACAGTTCTGTCACCACTTTAAAGATGTAACCAGCAGCTAAAGAGCTACAGCTGAATAATGGTGTTCTTGACTTTTCTTCCCACTCCGCAATAAATTCATCTTGCACATTGGCCCCCCTTCTAGATTAATCTTCCTATTTCTTATGTGTTTTCTTCGTAGCACTGTATCAACCCCAAGGCTAAAAGTTCAAGGAACTGGAAGGCCTCACAACCTGGGAACTACCAGGAGGGCTAATCACCACCATTTCCTCCCCTCTCAAATGCAAATTACAGCCCCATTCTCAGGTTAAGTCTGGGACAGCTTGAATTCTTCCCTTCTACTCACCCAGCTAACAAGTGCCTCTTAATGGCTCCCTCTATATCACAATTGAATTTTGTCTCACAAAGGGCAATTGCATTACCAGTTCATCAAATCAACTGTTTCACAAACCATTTCACTTTTGGATTTTTCACTCCCCAAAATATTCTTTAAATGAATCAAATCACCTTGATTCCATTGGACATGCTCTCCAGCCTGCTGGTAACAATGCAGGCAGCTAAGGAAATTAGGAGCTGAATCACCCAATTGAATTAACCTTCATTTACAGCCAATAATGGAAGAAGCCATGAACTTATACATAAAACCACAACAAACTGGATTAAATAATCAATGTCTGTAACCTTTTGCGTTATCTCAAATTAGTGCCCCAAAGGCTATTGGTCCTTTCCATTAATACCTTTCCCCTTTCCAGAATACAGCTAGACAAAAGGCCAACTGGACTAGACATTGGGTTTTTCTGGCCCCTTATCCCACACTTCAGATACTCAAACATTTCTAGAAGTCACTCTGCTTGCCTCAAACAAAAAAACACCAGCAATCAGAAGTCACTGTTCAGTGCGAATTCATTTCTGCGATAAAAAAAGGTAACAATCTGTTGAGGATGCTAACCTGACTAGATGTTTCCAGGTATAAGATTATAAGGAATCCTAATCTACCTACCTCACAATGGATCAGCCCATGTACTTAATTCAGGCTGTAACTTAGAATCAAGTACTTTAAAACAACAGCCCAGCGTACTTGCATCACTCACCTTGGCCTCCTCAGGTGTAATACGATGAACAGCAAAGCGACCCTTGGTGTCATAGATCAAACGAAAGTTCTCTCCAGTCTTATCAATGCTGATGACATCTGATATCAAACAATAACTCAGGTTACTACAGTGCACCCCAGTAGACCATGCTGAGCAACAACCACATAAGGAAAAAATATCCATATGCTTCCCATTTTGAATACCAGCAACGACTCTGAGAAAAGTTCACCAGTATTTAATACAACCACCTTCTTAGATAGCAAGATTTACAAAAATATAAGGGGCTACCACCAAGCGCCCATCACTAACCACTTACCCATAAAACCAGCAGGGTAGGTTATATCTGTGCGGACTTTGCCATCGATCTTAATGAAACGCTGCATGCAAATCTTCTTTACTTCATCTCCAGTTAGGGCATACTTAAGTCTATTCCTTAGGAAAATGATTAGGGGGAGACACTCCCTTAGCTTGTGGGGGCCGGTAGATGGACGAGGGGCCTGTAAATGATTAATTTATCACTTTAAAAAAGGTACCTCTTAAGTCCCGAGATTCAGACTGCCCCGACCCCAAAAGAACCTCTGGCAGGCAGTGAATTTTCCGATCCAGTAATCAGGGATATCCACACATACAGAAACAGTACAAAATGTTTCAAACATACAACGTAAAAAAACAGGGTTACAATATAATGATACTTACAAACACACCGGTCAGTTTATCCAGCATCCAATGTTTTGGAGCTGCTACGCGTTTCAGGTGCTTCTTGGGACCCCGAGCCTAAAGTTTCAGATTTTAATACTGTTAAATTGTTTCAGGTGTTTTCAAGAACAGCTTACACAATTATTCTCGAAAGAACAGCATCGTTTCCTCTTTAACAAAAACACACACAGTACCCAGCAAATACTACAGGTGCCGCAAACTGCAACCAGTTTCCTTACTGTTAATTGATTACTGTCTCTAAGAACAGTATTTCCTGTTACTAAGTTATTTACATATTACTACTTAAAAGTGTGTATGCTTCTAGAGGATGTTTTTACTAGGATACTGCTGGTGAAACAGCCAGGGGATGGACTTCAAGGCACACAGCCAGCCAGTAACAGAAATGGACCAGAACTCAATCTGTGCTTCTATATCAAACAGAAATCTTCTCGAAATGTATCTGGTTTTCAAGTGTTAGCTGTTGAGATATTGGCACAACCACGTGCCAATAGCTGCTTCCTTAAACTCTAAAGTAGCTAAGATCATTTTTCACCTTAAAGTGCGAAAAGAAGCCTTTTTAAAGCCGTATACTGAATCTCACCGATCACATTAGCTAAAGTCAGAGCGTGCCAAAGACACGACGGAAAGAATCTCTTCTCCTGCCCCGGGCCAGACGTCTATCCTCCGGGCCCACCCGGGGCTCCATTCTGGGAAACAAGCCGCTCCTCCCAGGGCCGCATGATGCGTGGCCGGGTGTGGCCGGCCCAGATACCAAGGCCTTCCCGCCAGCAGTACCAATTTCCCCCTACAGCTGAAAGCTGGTGTTCGATCTCACCATCTACCCAGCCTGTGCCCACCCCACTAGGTCCCTCTCCCTTCGCCTCGGCCCGACCACCCCCCGCGAGAGTGCCGGAGTCCCGGGCAGCCCCAGCCCTGGGAGGATGGAGGCTGATGGAGCTTCAAGAGCTCGCAAAGAATCCGCCTTACCATGGCTGCGCTAGGCACGAAAAGAGGCCCGCCTTCTTCCGGCGAGAGGAGAAAACAGGGCCCGCGACTGCGCGCGCAGGAACCTTGGACCCGCCTACCAGCTCCGCCCTTTTACGGCACGCGAGAAGGCTATTTTGCCATCTACTGGTGGGAGGTCAGAGGTCCGGGGCTTGGAAATCGCCGTGGAAAAACGGGTGTCTCCCAAGGGCGAATTGCTCCCTCTCCTTTCCCGCCCTCATCCCTCCAGTATTTGCTGGGAACCTCTGGAGCGCTTGATTCTGTGTTAGGTGCTGGACCAAGATGAGTTAGACAAGCTCTCTTGCCTAAAGTGAGGCTATTTTAAGTCCCACATATACAGGACCGTATAATCACTAGAATACACTGAAATGAATAAGGTCCTACAGTGTAGCACAAGGAACTATATTTAACATCGTGTAATAAACTGTAGTAGAAAAGAATCTAAAAATAATATATCTATATCTATATATGTCTATATGTATATATCTGAATCACTTTTCTGTACAACTTGAAAGTAACACAACTTTGTAAATCTACTATACTTCAAATAAATAAATTTTAAAGAATACATTAAAATGAATAACTAATACTGTTCCTTAAACCTATTGTGTGTTCCTTCTCCTGAGTTCCCTGGAGCCAGTCGACCTGCCCTTACTATAAGTTGGGAAGAATCAATATTTTTTCCCTCTGGCTTCTCTACAGATTGCCAAGGGGGTGGAGTGTAGCGGGTGGGAGGGTAGGATCTCTGCTTGAACTCTGCCCCTCCATTTCTGTACAGTGCATTTGGCATTTACCATAAAGTCTCAGGGAAGACCGGAGCCATTCGAGATCATCCGGTTATCTAACTAAAATTTAGACCTAATCATGTGATTTCCCTACTTTGAAAGTGCCCTTGGGCCTCCTGCCTGGCCCCTCAGGTCCCTCTGCCTTTCACCTCCTGCCTCCTGCACTCATCAGGACACCCATTGCTCCCTTACCCTATCCCAAACCTCAAAGCTTAAGCCACTCCAAGGTGTTACTGCTCTGACAAAACTGCCTCTTTCAAGCCTCCTGACAGTGGACCTGATGATCCCTCAGCTTGGAACTGCCATGGACAGCCCAGCACTCTTCCTGGGTACCTAATCCCACTTGTCCACCTTGGAGATGCATGCAGCTCAGGTCCTTCTGGATCTGTGAGAACCCAGTCCCCTCAGGCAAGGTCATGCCACATTCTTCTGCCCCAGAGTCCTCGGTTCAAATTCAATGGCAACACAGTAGCAGATCGGGTTGTAATTAGTTTATTCATCTGTCCTCCACTAGATTGTGAGTATCTTCATTAAACAGCCTGCCTTAATTCATCTTTGCCACCTAACAGAGAGGTTAGTGTGGTGTCCAACACTTGGTAAATACTTGTTGAATGAACAAATTGAGTCAACATCCCAGTCATTGTGCCAAGTCTCACTATACTCTCCCTGACTCTGCCTGGCCTCCCCTGACCATGAGGTCAAAGTCCTAACCCAGGAGGTTCCATTTTACATGTCTCTGTCTCTGCCCTCCTTTTCATCCCCCCGTAGTTTGTAGAGGAGCAAGAGAGAGGAAAAAATGGTTGGCTTTTTTCAATCAGACAGTACTCACTAACTAGATGGACAGGAAATCCTCTTTGTCTAAAATTAGGTCTATAGTAAAGCATGCTATAGATGATTATTGGCAAGAAGGGGCAATTGATTGGAGATGGGGATTAGAGAGAGAGTGAAGTTGGTGAGACAATAGAAGGTGCATTCTGAGGTTTTCAGTCTGAGGGCATTGGGAAGATGGTGGTGCAGCCAACAGAAATGATTGGAGTTCACTTGGGGGTGAGGGATTCCATGGGAAGTTCATGGGACCTCTGGCTTGAGAGGATAGGAAAAATGGCTGGTTAGAGCCGCAGATGTTACTTAAGATCACACAGCTGGTTAGGAGTGGGGGATGGGTTAGGGAGGCTGATCTCTTGCCTCCCAGGTCAAGGGTTGGTTTGTTTTTGTACCACAGCTTGTCAAAGGACTTGACGGAATCAAAGCACCTTTTCCAGTATATTTTTTTCTCTGTCAATTTGTATTTATGCACAAATGACATTCTAACAAGAATAAAGGGAATTGGGAAAGAGCTAAGAAAATCACAAAACAGTACCTCCCCAAACACCCTAAACACATCATCTGTATTCATTTGTTCTTGTTCCTGTTCTTGTTCTGATCGGTTTGTGTGCATGCATACTTTTACATAATTTTACTCCTAGCATACAGACCATTTTGCATTCTGCTTTCATTATACTAAACACTTTCTGAGTTGCTACATAATCTTCATAATGAGTATTTTAACAACTGTGTCATATTTCATTAAATGGATATCCCATAATTAATAAAAGTTCCTTACTGTTGAACATTTAGTTTTTAGTGCTTTTTCTTTATTATGAATGTTGCTACAGTGAATAGTTTCCTTTATATGGCTTTTTCCTTCAGTGGAACAACTTCCTTAGAATAAATCCATTCCTTCACCCAACATTTATTGAGTACCTACTCTGAGTCAAATTCTGTATTATGAGCCAGGGAAACAGAGATGATTAAGATCTAGTTCCTGGTCTCAAAGAATTCACATTATAGTGGAAAGGTAGGGTGGGAGGAGGGGACAGAAAGCTAGAAGAAGCTCTCAGAGGAAAGATGGTGGTGAGGCAGTTGGGAACATGGAGGGCTGTTAAATCTTAAGAATTTGGACTTTAGCCTGTAGGTAGACAATGAGGAGTCACTGAAAGATTTTAAAGAGGAGAGAATCAGCTTTGTGCTTCAGAAAGATAACTGACTGCTTCTTTTAGAATGGTTTGAAGGAAGTGTGGCTGGTTTGGGTCAGGGAGGAGATGGGTCAGGGCTGTTTCAACAATGCAAGCAAGAAACAGAAAGGCGAGACCCAGGTCTGTGATTGTGGGGTGGAGGAGGAGGGGGCAGATTCAAAAGACATTGCAGATGGAGTATTGGCAGAATCTGACTAGGAAATGACATATGTGCAGGGGTGAGGGACAGGGAGGTAATTAGGATGATTCCCAGGTTTCTGGTTTGGTGACTCAGTAGCACATTCACGGGGAACTAGGAGGAGGTATGTTTGGTGTGTGCGATGTGGGACTGAGGGGGAGGACCAGCTGGAGATGCTTTATAGACACAAACCTGAGCGCAGGTGTGTGATATCTGGGCTGGAGATTCCCATTTGGGAGAATTGGTGCATCTGTGCTTAGTCCATGCAAGTGGTTGGCAGTAACTGTTGGAAAGGGAGCACTGTGTTAAGGGTCTGAATACTTTGATAGTGGTATTGTGTATTGCCAAAGACCTTCCTCAGAGCAGCCTTGCAATTTTACTATACTCATGGCAGCCTGGTAATCACTTATTTTTAACTTTTACTAACGTAATTGTTTTAATTTGCACTTCAAAAAATCACTAGTGGGGTTGAACATTTTGTCATATGCTTGTTTACTCATTCCATTTCCCCTTGTGTGAAGTATCTCTGCCTATTAATCTTTGGGGACATGTTTTTCTGATCAATTTGCATGGGTGCTTTACAGAACACAGAAGTTCATCATTTGTCATATTTGAGGCATATATTTTTAACAATTACTTTCCTTTTGATTTTATTTTTCTATGTACAAATTTCAAAATTTTATATAGCCAAATCTGTTGACCTTTTCTCTTGTAATTTCTTCTTGTCAATTCAAAGATTAGAAGGTTACTCTCAGTTCAAAGATCTGCTAAATACTCAATTCTATTTAATAACATGTATTTAGTTCTTTACCAACTTGGGGTTGATAAAGATAAATGGAATTAAAGATAAACTGAAAACAAATCTATTTTCCCCAAAATGCTTAACCAATTTTCTCATTGCAATATGTTGAATGATCTTTGTCTTCATTGTTTTGTAAGAACTGCTTTAACATATCGTAAATGAAACCATGCAGTGCATGGTTCTATTTCTGTAAGTGTGGGCATGGGAGACAATGAGTAGGGAACTGAGATGTACATACATCCCCAGCATCCTGTCCCAGGTTGCCAAAGGAAAAGGATGTGTATGAGTGGTTCATGTTCATAAGTCACACCATGAGTGGAGTGGTCCAAGCCCCTCAGTCTTCATCTTAAAGAGTAGCCCTTCATGCCTCAGATTCCCTGATTGATTTATTGTCAGCAATCAACGAACCAGCATAGCCTTCTCCTCACTTTCTCACATTCCTGTGAGACAGTGAGGCAGAGGTGAAAGAGCATAGTTTGAATCTATCTCTGTGTGCCTTTGAGTACATGGCTTCACTTCTCTGAACCACAGGTGCTTTATTTGGAAAATAGGGATAACCATACTCAATTTAAGAGATGATGTATCAAATGCATAGAACATTGGGACTCAGTCAATGAATTAGTGCTCCAATTCCCTTCTGGATGCTTCCTTCTGAAATTTGGGTTTTTCCAACAGCTTTATTGAGGAATAATCAATGTATAGTAAATGGCACGTATTTAAAGTATGCAGTCTGACAAATTTTGATGTGTGTATAAACCTAGTGAAACCATTTGTCACTAATGTAATGAACATATCCATAAGCCCCAAGTTTTCTCATGTCTGTTTGTAACTCCTCAGTCCAGCTCCTCCCCCTGCACTCCCAGGCAACTGCTGATCTGCTTTCTGTCACTACTGATTAATTTGCATTTTTTTGAATTTTGCATAAATGGAAATATTCCAGCCTGTACTCTTTTTTTGTTTAGCATCTTTCACTCAGCATAATTATTTTTAGATTCATTCATGTTGTTGTATGTATCAATAGTTTATTCTTTTATTGCTTAGTAGTTCCTCGTATACATCATATAGTACATGTGTACATATATGCATATACACATGTATGTATGTATGCCTTGTAGCTCAGTCGGTAATGAATCTGCCTGCAGTGCAGGAGACCCGGGTTCGGTCCCTGGGTTGGGAAGATCTCCTGGAGAAGGAAATGGCAACCCACTCCAGTATCCTTGCCTGGAAAATCTTATGGACAGAGGAGCCTGGTGGACTGCAGTCCATGGGGTCGCAAAGAGTCGGGCACGACTGAGCGACTAATACCATAAGTAGTTTATCCCATTCACTTGTGGATAGACATTTGCATTGTTTCCAGTTTTAAGCAATTACAGATGAAGCTGCTATGAACATTTCTATACAAGTCTTTTTATGAGCAAATGTTTATATTTCTCTTGGTGAAAACCTACAAGTGGAAGGCTAGGTCATATGGCAGATGTATGTTTTAATTTTTTGAAAAAATTGCCAAACTGTTTTCCAAAGTGGTTGTAATATTTTACATCCCCATTTTCAGTGTTCCAGTTGCACCATGCCCTGGCCAACATATGTTAAATCAGTTGTTTTTTCTTAACTTAATTTTTAATTGGGGTTTCCTGGTGGCTCAGTGGTAAAGAATCTGCCTACCAATGCAGGAGATACAAGAGACCAAGTTCAATCCCTGGGTTGGGAAGATCCCCTGGAGAAAGAAATGGCAACCCACTCCAGGATTCTTGCCTGGGAAATCCCATGGACAGAGGAGCCTGGCAGGCTATAGTCCATGGGGACATGACTTAGTGACTAAACAACAACAAATACATAATATTTACCATTTTGACCATTTTAGAATGTACATTTAGGGACTTCCCTGGTGGTCCACTGGTTAACAATCCACCTTCCAATGCAGGGGACATGGGTTCGATCCCTGGTGACCCCTGGTCCGGGAACTAAGATCCCACATGCCATGGGGCAACTAAGCCAGCACACCAAAACTACTGAGCCTGCCCGCCACAACAAAAGATCCCTCATGACACAATGAGGGTCCTGCATGCGGGACCCGACTCAGCCAAATAAACGAATATTTTAAAATAAATAGGTAAATAAAATGTACATTTAGGGGACTTCCTTGGTTTTCCAGTGGTTAAGACTCTGAACTTCCACTGCAGGAGGCAAGAGTTTGATCCCTGGTTAGGGAACTAAGATTCTACATGCCACGCAACACTGCCAAAATATTTTTAAAAAACCAAAACCAAAATTAAATGTACATTTAAGTGATGTTAAGTACATTCACATGGAAAAGATAAATGCATCCCAGTGTTTACAACAGCACTATTAACAATATCCAGAACATAGAAACAACCTGTTTCCATTGACAAATGAATGGATAAAGAAGATGTAGTACAAATACAATGGAATGCAGTGGTGGTTTAGTGTCTAAGTCATGTCTGACTCTTGTGATCCCATGGACTGTAGCCCACCAAGCTCCTCTGTCCATAGGATATTAGCCACAAAAAAGAATGAAACAACACCATTTTCAGCAACATGGATAGACCTAGACAGAGATTAGTATACTAACTGGAATAGTCAGAGGAAGAAAAATAGATGGTATCACTTTAGCTCAGTTGGTAAAGAATCTGCCTGCAATGCAGGAAACCCTGGTTCGATTCCTGGGTCAGGAAGATCTGCTGGAGAAGGGATAGGCTACCCTCTCCAGTGTTCTTGGGCTTCCCTTGTGTCTCAGCTGGTAAAGAATCTGCCTGCAATGCGGGAGACCTGGGTTCAATCCCTGGGTTGGGAAGATCCCCTGGAGAAGGGAACGGCTATCTGTTCCAGTATTCTGGCCTGGAGTGTTCCATGGACTGTCCATGGGGTCGCAAAGAATAGGACATGACTGAGCGACTTTCATTTCACTATATGTGATACAGATCTAAATCTGATACAATCTAAAATAATAATACAAATGAACTTATTTACGAAACAGAAAGAGACTTACAGACATGGAAAAGAAACTTCCGGTTACCAGAGGGGAAAAGGGCAGGGGGAGGGATAAATTAGGAGTTTCGAATTAACAGATACAAACTCCTATATATAAAATAGATGAACAAGGAGGTCCTACTGTATAGCACAGGGAACTATGTTCAAAATCTTGTAATAACCTGTAGTGTAAAATAATATGAAAACAATCTCCATACTGTCCTCCATTCCCACCAACAGTGCAAGAGGATTCCCTTTTCTCCGCAACCTCTCGAACACTATCATTTGTAGACTTTTTGATGATGGCCATTCTGACTGATATGAGGTGATATCTCATGGTAGTTTTGATTTGCATTTCTCTAATAGTGAATGATGTTGAGCATCTTTTCATGTGCTTTTTAGCCGTCTGTATGTCTTCTTTGAAGAAATGTCTGTTTAGGTCTTGATCAGATTATTTGTTTTTCTGGTATTGAGTTGTATGAGCTGCTTGTATATTTTGGAAATGAATCCTTTGTCAGCTGTTTCATTTGCTATTATTTTCTCCCATTCTGTCTTTGCACCTTGTTTATAGTTTCCCTTGCTGTGCAGAAGCTTTTAAGCTTAATTAGGTTCCACTTCTTTATTTTTGTTTTTATTTCCATTACTCTAGGAGGTGGGTCATAGAGTATCTTGCTATGATTTATGGAGAGAGTAGCATGGAAACATACACATTACAATATGTAAAATAGATACCCAGTGGGAATTTGCTGTATGATACAGGGAACTCAAACCAGGACTCTGTGATAACCTAGAGGTGTGGGATGTGGTAGGAGGTGGGAGGGAGGTTCAAGAGGGAGGGGACGTATGCATATCTATGGCTGATTTATGTTGATGTATGGCAGGAACCAACACAATATTGTAAAGCAATTATCCTTCAATTAAAGACAAATACATTTTTTAAAGTATATATGTGTGTGTATATATATATATATATATATAAAATAACTGAACCACTTTACTATACACCAGAAACTAACATAATATTGTAAATCAACTATACTTGAATAATTTTTTTAAAAAGTACATTCGCCATATGCACTTATCACCACTCTTCATTTTCAGAGCCTTTTCATCTTAAACAGTAGCTCCCCTTTACCCCTTGGTCCCAGCTCCTGGTAACCTCTATTCTACTTTCTTTCTCTACGTGAATTTGTCAATTCTAGGCATCTTATATAAGTGGAATCATACAATATTTGTCCTTTTGTATCTGGCTTATTTCACTTTGCATGATGTTTTAAAAGTTCACCCATACTGTATTAATAGCATGTTTGAGTTTCACTACTTTTAAAATCTGAATAATATTCCATTGTTTGTATACCCTGCAATTTGTTTATCCATTCTCTGTTGATGGACATAGGTCATTTCCACCTTTTGGATATTATGAATACTGCTGCAATGAATATTGATGTACAAGTATCTGAGCTGCGTTTTTCATTTCTTTTGGGTCTGTACTTAGAAGCGCAATTGCTGGATCACGTGGTGATTCTATGTTTAAGTTTTTGAGGAACTGCCAAATTATTTTCCATAATGGCATTTACACTCCCATCAGCAATGCACAAACATTCCAAATTTCCCCATATATATCTTCACCAATGCTTGTTATTTTTCCATTTAAAAAAATAGCCACCCTAATGGATGAGAAATTGTACCTCACTGTGATTTTGTTTTTCATTTCTGTAATGATTAGTGATATTCAGCATCTTTTCATGTGCTTATTAGCCATTTGTATACCTTCCTTGGAGAAATATCTGTTCAAGTCCTTTGCCTATTTTTGAATTGGGTTGTTTGGTTTTTTTAAAATGTTGAATTTTAGGAGTCCTTATATATTCTGTATACTAATTCCTTGTCAGGTACATGATTTGCAAATATTTTCTCCCATTCTGTGGGTTGTTTTTCACTGTTTTGAGTTCTTTGATGCACAAATATTTTGATCTGATGGAGTGTAATTTATCTGGGCTTCCCTTGTAGCTCAGTCGGAAAAGAATCTATGTGCCTGTAATGTAGGAGACCTGGGTTCAACTCCTGAGTCGGGAAGATCCCCTGGAGAAGGAAGTGGTGACCCACTCCAGTATTCTTGCCTGGAGAATCCCATGGGCAGAGGAGCCTGGCAGGCTACAGTCTATGGGATCACAAGAATCGGACATGACTGAGCGACTAAGCACACAACTTATTTACTTTTTTTTCTTTTGTTGCCTATGAAGGTCAGTCTTTTTAATTTTAGGCATTCTAAGAAAATTAGAGATAACCAAGGGAACATTTCATGCCAAGATGGGCTCGATAAAGGACAGAAATGGTATGGACCTAACAGAAGCAGAAGATATTAAGAAGAGATGGCAAGAATACACAGAAGAACTGTACAAAAAAGATCTTCACGACCAAGATAATCACGAAGGTGTAATCACTGACCTAGAGCCAGACATCCTGGAATGTGAAGTCAAGTGGGCCTTAAAAAGCATCACTACAAACAAAGCTAGTGGAGGTGATGGAATTCCAGTGGAGGTATTTCAAATCCTGAAAGATGATGCTGTGAAAGTGCTGCACTCAATATGCCAGCAAATTTGGAAAACTCAGCAGTGGCCACAGGACTGGAAAAGGTCCGTTTTCATTCCAACCCCAAAGAAAGGCAATGCCAAAGAATGCTCAAACTACCACACAATTGCACTCATCTCACATGCTAGTAAAGTAATGCTCAAAATTCTCCAAGCCAGGCTTCAGCAATATGTGAACCGTGAACTTCCAGATGTTCAAGCTGGTTTTAGAAAAGGCAGAGGAACCAGAGATCAAATTGCCAACATCCTCTGGATCACAGAAAAAGCAAGAGAGTTCCAGAAAAACATCTATTTCTGCTTTATTGACTATGCCAAAGCCTTTGACTGTGTGGATCACAATAAACTGTGGGAAATTCTGAAAGAGATGGGAATACCAGACCACCTGATCTGCCTCTTGAGAAATTTGTATGCAGGTCAGGAAGCAAAAGTTAGAACTGGACATGGAACAACAGACTGGTTCCAAATAGGAAAAGGAGAACATCAAGGCTGCATATTGTCACCCTGTTTATTTAACCTATATGCAGAGTACATCATGAGAAACGCTGGGCTGGAAGAAGCACAAGCTGGAATCAAGATTGCCAGGAGAAATATCAATAACCTCAGATATGCAGATGACACCACCCTTATGGCAGAAAGTGAAGAGGAACTCAAAAGCCTCTTGATGAAAGTGAAAGTGGAGAGTGAAAAAGTTGGCTTAAAGCTCAACATTCAGAAAACAAAGATCATGGCATCTGGTCCCATCACTTCAGGGAAATAGATGGGGAAACAGTGGAAACAGTGTCCACTTTATTTTTCTGGGCTCCAAAATCACTGCAGATGGTGACTGCAGCCATGAAATTAAAAGATGCTTACTCCTTGGAAGGAAAGTTATGACCAACCTAGATAGCATATTGAAAAGCAGAGACATTACTTTGCCAACAAAGGTCCGTCTAGTCAAGGCTATGGTTTTTCCTGTGGTCATGTATGGATGTGAGAGTTGGACTGTGAAGAAGGCTGAGCACCGAAGAATTGATGCTTTTGAGCTGTGGTGTTGGAGAAGACTCTTCAGAGTCCCTTGGACTGCAAGGAGATCCAACCAGTCCATTCTGAAGGAGATCAGCCCTGGGATTTCTTTGGAAGGAAAGATGCTAAAGCTGAAACTCCAGTACTTTGGCTACCTCATGCGAAGAGTTGACTCATTGGAAAAGACTCTGATGCTGGGAGGGATTGGGGGCAGGAGGAGAAGGGGACAACAGAGGATGAGATGGCTGGATGGCATCACTGACTCGATGGACATGAGTCTGAGTGAACTCTGGGAGTTGGTGATGGACAGGGAGGCCTGGCGTGCTGTGATTCACGGGGTCGCAAAGAGTCGGACATGACTGAGCGACTGAACTGAACTGAATAGATATGTAGTTGTATATCATTGTGGATTTATTATGCATTTCCCCTAAAGCTAATGATGCTCAACAGCTTTTCATGTGTTTTTTTTCCATCCATATATCTTCTTTGGTGAAATATCTGTTCCAATGATTTGCCCATTAAAAAAAATGGGCTGTTTTTTCTTATTAGGAGTCCTTTATATATTCTGGATGCAAATCCTTTATGATATATGTGATTTGAAAATATCTTTTCCAATCCATTGTTTGTCTTTCATATTTTAATATTGTCTTTCAAAAAGCAGGAGTATTTAATTATGATGAAATCTGACTTATCATATTTTTTCTTTTATGGACTGTGCTTTTGGTAACCATCTCATCCTCTGCCGCCCTCTTCTCCTTTTGCCTCCAATCTTTCCCAGAATCAGGGTCTTTTCCAATGAGTCAGCTCTTTGCATCAGGTGGCCAAAGTATTGGAGCTTCAGCTTCAGTATCAGTCCTTCCAATGAATATTCAGGGTTGATATTCTTTAGGATTGACATATAACACTTACTATGTGCTCAATTCTGTTCTAAATGCTTTACATATATGAATTCAGTTAATCCTCACAACAAGCCCATATTTTATATATCTAAAAAGTCTTTGCCTAACTCTAGATCACACAGATTTTCTCCTATGATTTCTTCTAGAAATTTAATAGTTTTAGGTTTTATATTTAGGTCAATGATCCATTTTGTGTTAACTTTTTAATATGAAACAAGATATGGATAGAGGTTATTTTTATGCTTATGGATAGCCAATGCTCCAGAACTATTTGTTGAAAAAATAATTCCCTTTGGTCATTTTTTGCTATTTCCTTATTAAACTTTAAAACAATTCTTTTTAATCACACAAGTCACAGATGAATATATTCTCCATATAAAATATAGGATCATTTTTTATGACACTTATATCCAATCAGACATCCCCCAACATTCACCACTAACAACATCAATTTGAAGTGTATCCTTCCAAACATGTTTTGTTTGGATAGGATCATCCTGTAAGTATCATTCTGAATTTAGCTTTTTGGTACATAACAACTCTTTTCATAGATCTTTCCATAGCTGAACATAGCAATTTGCTTCATTTTTTTAGCTGTTTCAGATGATTCCCTAGTACCACTATACCTTCCTTTATTTCTCAATTGCCTTATATGGAGATGAGTATTTAGGTAGTTTCCATTTTTGTCTAACTGCTACAAACAGTACTGTAGATGAGCATCTGTAAGCCTGATTTGGTGTAGATGTGTTTCCCTAGGTAAATATTGAGAAGGGGAATTTATGCGACAAATGCATATATAACACTTCTTGTTGTTATTGTTCAGTCGCTAAGTCATCTGACCTCATGAACTGCAGTATGCTAGGCTTCCCTGTCCTTCCTTCACTATCTCCTGGAGCTTGCTCAAATTCATGTCCACTGAGTCACTGATATTATCTAACCATCTCATCCTCTGCCGCCCTCTTCTCCTTTTGCCTCCAATCTTTCCCAGAATCAGGATCTTTTCCAGTGAGTCAGCTCTTTGCATCAGGTGGCCAAAGTATTGGAGCTTCAGCTTCAGTATCAGTCCTTCCAATGAATATTCAGGGTTGATATTCTTTAGGATTGACATGTAACACTTACTATGTGCTCAATTCTGTTCTAAATGCTTTACATATATGAATTCAGTTAATCCTCACAA
The DNA here is from genome assembly GCF_032452875.1 of Bos javanicus. Classification (NCBI taxonomy): domain Eukaryota; kingdom Metazoa; phylum Chordata; class Mammalia; order Artiodactyla; family Bovidae; genus Bos; species Bos javanicus. The sequence continues at coordinate 80,225,321 of NC_083897.1, read as the reverse complement.
CAAGCCCATATTTTATCCTTGTTTTACAGATTAGGAAACCAAGGCACAGAGAGGTTAAACAACTTACCAAAGGTCACACAGCTGGTCAATAGCAGGGCCAGGATTTGAACTCAGATAGTTTGGTTTCAGAGTTCAGTTTGCTGGGTCATAGGGCATGAGTATTTTTAATTTTAAACGATCTGCCAAGTTGGCCTTCAAAGAGGCTGTATGAATTGCCCATCAGCAGTGTATGAGAGTATTCACTTCCCTTCACTCTTGCTAATATTTAAACCTTTAAAAGTAACATTTTTACTGATTGTTAATGGCAATGTATAACAATAATTAGTATTTTTTGAACATTAACTATTTCTAGCACTGTGCTAAACACTGCATATGCTTCTTATTCTTTTACCTCTATGTTCTAGTATTGTACTAAATATTCTATATGCTTTCTCTTTTTTCGCCTCACTTTGCTTTACTTTTGCTGATAGTATTAATACCATCTTTGCTGATATGTATTAATTAGTATGTTTATTTATTGCCTCTCTTCTCCCCACTAGAGTGTCACCTCTATGAGAGCAAAGATTTTTGTCTCTCTTGTTCACCGCTATCCTCAACACTTGGAACTAAGCATTTGTTGATTGACTGAATAAATGAATGAAAACCACTTTATGAATGTGGAAATCAAGGCTCAAAGAAATTAAGCAACTCACCCAAATATTTGGTAGTTCACTGTGGAGCTGGATTTAGAAGCCAATCTAATTCCAGGGTTTGTCTATGCTCTTGTTTAGCCTCCCCTGTCCTGTTTTCCATTGTTATAATTCTTTTATTTCATGGATGTTACATACATGAAATCATGTAGTATGTATCCTTTAAAGATTGGCTGTATTTCATTCAGCATAATTTCCTAGATGTTTATCCAAGTTGGTCATTACTTCATTTCTTTTTTTTTTGGCTGAATAGTATTCCATAGTATGGATGTGCCACTGTTTGTTCAACCCAAGGAAGTGTATCTGAGTGGTTCCTGTTCGGGGCTTTTAGGAATCAAACTACTACGAACATTTGTGTACAGGTTTTTGTGTGAACATAAGTTTTCATATTTCTGACACAAATGCTCAAGACTGCAACTGCTGGGGTGTATGGTGAGTACAACTTTGTATAGTTAGTTTACTTTGATTAAAACTGCCATATTCTATGCGGTAGTGGTTGTACCAGTTAACATTCCCACCAGCGATGTGTGAGTGGTTCAGTTTCTCTGCATCTTTCTCAGCATCTGGGATTGTCACTACTTTTTAAAAATTTTAGCCATTATGACAGGTGTGTAGTAATATCTCACTGTAGTTTTAATTGACATTTCCCTAATGGCTGAACATCTTTTCATGTGCTCACTTGCCATCTGTTTATCCTCTTCAATGAAATGTCCATGCATGTCTTTTGCCCATTTTCTAACTGGATTTTTTTTTTTTTTTATTGTCACATTTGGAGGATTCTTTTTTTTTTTTTTTCGCTCACCGTTCTTTTTTTTTTTTTTTTTGCTTTAATATTATTATTATTTTTTTTTACTTTATAATATTGCTAGTTTTCAGAGTGCTTCATGTCGTCTGGATACTAGTTCTTTGTCAGATAGGTGGTTTAGAGTTATTTTCTCCCAGTCTATAGCTTGTCTTTTCATCCTCTTCACACAGGCTTTCACAGAACAAAAGTTTTTGTTTTTGCCAAGGTTGAAATGATCAATGTTTCCTTTTATGGATTGTGCTTTAGATGTCAAGTAAGAATTCTTCACCTAACCTTAGGCTTTGAAGATTTTCTTCTATGTTTTTTTTCCTTTTTTTCTAAAAAATGTTTATTCATTTGGTTGCACTGGGTCTTAGTTGCAGCGTATGGGATATTTGATCTTCACTGTGGCCTGTGAACTCTTAGTTATGACATGTAGGATCTACTTCCCTGACCAGGGATCAAACCTGGGCCTCATGAATTGGGAGTGCAGTCTTAGCCACTGGACCACCAGGAAAGTCCCTGTGTTTTTTTTCTAAAAGTTCTACAGTTTGTTTTACAATCTAATCAATTTTCAATTTGAGTTAATTTTTGGATATGATGTTCAATTGCTCCAGTGGCATTCTTTGAAAAAGCTATCCCTTCTCCTTTCAACTGCTTAGCACCTTTGTCAAAAAATAATTTGGTCATATTCCTGTGAGTCTATTTCTGGGTTCTCTGTTCTGTTTCATTGATCTATCTATTTGTCTCTCTTTCCACCAGTATCACAATCTTTTAATTACTGTAGTGATATAGTAAGCCTTAACATTGATTGAGGTGATTCTTTTCACTTTATTATTTTTTATTATTATTGTTATTATTTAGAAGCACCTCCCAAATCCTAGCTCCCTGACCAAGGATGTAACCCAGACCCTTGCTAGTGAAAGTGTGGAATCCCAACCATTGGACTGCCAGGGAATTCCCTACTTTATTCTTCTTTAACAGAATTGTTTTAGCCACTCTGGTTCCTTTGCCCTTCTCTGCATATTTTGAAATAAGTATTATTATGTAAAAAAAAAAAAACAACAAACCTTGCTGATATTTTTATACAAATTGCATGAAATTTGTAAATCAATTTAGGTCTTCTTTGATTTCTTTCATTAACATATTGTAATTTCAGCATGTTACCTAGAGCCAGACATTTTGGAGTGTGAAGTCAAGTGGGCCTTAGGAAGCATCACTATGAACAAAGCTAGTGGAGGGGATGGAATTCCAGCTGAACTATTTCAAATCCTAAAAGATGACGCTATTAAAGTGCTGCACTCAACATGCCAGCAAATTTGGAAAACTCAGCAGTGGCCACAGGACTGGAAAAGGTCAGTTTTCATTCCAATCCCAAAGAAGGACAGTGCCAAAGAATGTTCAAAATACCGCATAATTACACTCATGTCATGTACTAGCAAGGTCATGCTCAAAATCCTGCAACCTTGGCTTCTATCATACGTGAACTGAGAACTGCAAGATATTCAAGCTGAATTTAGAAAAGGCAGAGGAACCAGAGATCAAATTGCCAACATCCATTGGATCATAGAAAAGCAAAAGAATTTCGGAAAAAAACATCTACTTCTGCTTCATTGACTACACTAAAGCCTTTGACTATGTGGATCACAACAAACTGGAAAATTCTTAAAGAGATAGGAAGAGCAGACCACCTTACCTGCCTCCTGAAAAACCTGTATGCAGGTCAAGAAGTAACAGTCAGAATTGGACATGGAAAAACGGACTGGTTCCAAACTGGGGAAGGAGTATGTCAAGGTTGTGTATTGTTATGCTGAGTATTTGACTTACATGCAGAGTACATCATGTGAAATGCTGGGCTGGATGAAGCACAAGCAGAAGCACAAGATTCAGTACAGTTCAGTCACTCAGTCGTGTCTGACCCTTTGTGACCCCATGGACTGCACCATGCCAGCCTTCCCTGTCCATCACCAACTTCCCAGAGCTTGGTCAAACTCATGTCCATCGAATCACTGATGCTATCCAACCATCTCATGCTCTGTTGTCCCCTTCTCCTGCCTTTAGTTTTTTCCAGCATCAGGGTTTTTTGTAATGAGTCAGTTCTTTGCATCAGGTGGCCAAAGTATTGGAGCTTCAGCTTTAGCATCAGTCCTTCCAGTGAATATTCAGGACTGATTTCCTTTAGGATTGACTAGTTTGATCTCCTTGCAGTCCAAGGGACTCTCAAGACTGTTCTCCAATACCACAGTTCAAAAGCATCAATTCTTCAGCACTCAACTTTCTTTATGGTCCAACTCTCACATCCATATATGACCACTGGAAAAACCATAGCTTTGACTAGTCGGACCTTTGTCAGCAAAGTGATGTCTCTGCTTTTTAATATGCTGTCTAGGTTGGTCATAGCTTTTCTTCCAAGGAGCAAACATCTTTTAATTTCATGGCTGCAGTCACCATCTGCAGTGATTTTAGAGCCCAAGAAAATAAAGTCTGTCATGGTTTCCTTTGTTTCTCCATCTATTTGCCATGAAGTGATGTGACTGAATGCCATGATCTTCGTTTTTTGAATGTTGAGTTTTAAATCAGCTTTTTCACTCTCCTCTTCACCTTCATCAAGAGGCTCTTTAGTTCTTCTTCACTTTCTGCCATAAGGGTGGTGTCATCTGCATGTCTGAGGTTATTGATATTTCTCCCAGCAATCTTGATTCCAGCTTGTGCTTCCTCCAGGCCAGCATTTCGCATGATGTACTCTGCATATAAGTTGAATAAGCAGAGTGACAATTATCAGCCTTGAAGTACTCCTTTCCCAATTAGGAACCAGTCCATTGTTCCATGTCCAGTTGCTTCTTGACCTGCATACAGATTTCTCAGAAGGCAGGTCAGGTGGTCTGGTATTCCCATCTCTTGAAGAATTTTCCACAGTTTTTTGTGATCCACACAGTCGAAGGCTTTCGTGTAGTCAATGAAGCAAAAGTAAATGTTTTCCTGAAATTCTCTTGCTTTTTCTGTGATCCAACAGATGTTGGCAATTTGATCTCTGGTTCCTCTGTCTTTTCTAAATCCAGCTTGAACATTTGGAAGTTCATGGTTCACATACTGTTGAAGCCTAGCTTGGAGATTTTTGAGCATTACTTTGCTAGTGTGTGAGATGAGTGCAATTTTGCAGTAGTTTGAACATTCTTTGGCATTGCCTTTCTTTGGGCTTGGAATGAAAACGGACCTTTTCCAGTCCTGTGGCCACTGCTGAGTTTTCCAAATTTGCTGGCATATTGAGTGCAGCACTTTAACAGCGTCATCTTTTAGGATTTGAAATAGCTCAGCTGGAATTCCATCACCTCCACTAGCTTTGTTCATAGTGATGCTTACAAGTCCCACTTGACTTTGCACTCCAGGATGTCTGGCTCTAGGTGAGTGATCACACCATCATGGTTATTTGGGTCATGAAGATCTTTTCTGTATAGTTCATCTGTGTATTCTTGCCACGTCTTCTTAATTACTTCTGCTTCTGTTAGGTCCAGCCCATATCATTTCTGTGTTTATTGTGCCCATCTTTGCATGAAATGTTTTTCTGGTGTCTCTGATTTTCTTGAAGAAATCTCTAGATTGCCAGGAGAAATATCAATAGCCTCAGATATGCAGCTGACAACACCCTTATGGTAGAAAGTAAAGAGGAACTAAAGAGCCTCTTGATGAAGGTGAAAGAGGAGAGTGAAAAAGCTGGCTTAAAATTCAACATTCAAAAAAAATCCAGTCCCATCACTTCATGGCAAATAGATGGGGAAACAATGGAAACAGTGGCGGACTTCATTTTCTTGGGCTCTAAAATCCCTGCAGATGGTGACTGCAACCATGAAATTAAAAGACACTTGCTCCTTGGAAGAAAAGCTATGAGAAACCTAAGCAACATGTTAAACAGCAGAGACATTGCTTTGCCAACAAAGGTCCATCTAGTCAAAGCTATTGTTTTTCCAGCAATCATGTATGGATGTGAGAGTTGGACTATAAAGAAAGCTGAGCACCGAAGAATTGATGCTTTTGAACTGCTGTGTTGGAGTCCCTTGGACTGCAAGGAGTTCAAAGTAGTGAATCCGAAAGGAAATCAACTCTGAATATTCATTGGAAGGACTGATGCTGAAACTGAAGCTCCAATACTTTGGCCACCTGATGTGAAGAGCTGATTTATTAGAAAAGACCCTGATGCTGGGAAAGATTGAAGGCAGGAGAAGGGGACGACAGAGGATGAGATGGTTAGATGGCATCATGGACTCAAAGGATATGAGTTTCAGCAAGTTCCAGGAGATGGTGAAGGACAGGGAAGCCTGGCGTGCTGCAGTCCATGAGGTTGTAAAGAGCTGGATATGACTGAGTGACTGAACAACACTAACAACTTTTCAGCATACAGATCCTGACTAGGTTTCATACATAAGTAGATGTATATTTAGTGATTGTAAATGGTACTATCAAGTCCTAAATTTCAGCTGGCATGTGTTTATTGTTAGTATATAAAAATGTATTTGCCTTTTGTGTGTTGATAGTATATCTTTTGAACTTGTTGAGCTCACTTATTAGTTCTAGGAGTTTTTTCTGTAAATTGCTTGGGATTTTCTACATAGCCAATCGTCATTTGCAAATAGGGAAAGATTTTTTTTCTTCCTTCTTTCCTTTTTTCTTTCTTTTCTTCTTTCTATCTGTGTGCTTTTTATTTATTTTTTCTTGCTTAACTGCATTTGACTTACTTCCAGTGCTATGTTGAATAAAAACAATGAGTGTGTATTCTTATCTTATTCCCTATCTTAGAGAGAAAGCATTTAGTTTTTATCCATTAAGTGTAAGGCTAGGTGTAGGGTTGTTTTTTTTTAATGCTCTTTATGAGGTAGAGAAAATTCCCCTCTATTCACAGTGTTCTGAAAGTTTAGTTTCTGCTTTTAAATAATGACTTGGTGTTGGATTTTTCAGATACTGTTTTGCATTAACTGATATGGTCAAAATTTTTTCTTCTTTAGTTTGCTGATATGGTAAATTACATTGATTGAGTTTTGAATGATGAATCAACCTTACCTATCTAGAATAATTTTCACTTGGTCATGACATATTATATTTATATATTATTAAATTGAATTTGATAAATTTTTGTTTAGAATTTTTGAATTTAAGTTCAGGAGAGATATTGGTCTGCAGTTTTCTTCTTGTGTGTGTTGTCCTTGTCTGGTTTTGGGGATCAAGGTAATATTTAAGAGGTATTTCCTCTTATTTTCTGGAAGACATTGTATAAAATTGGTGTTAATGTTTCTTCGAATATTTAATAAATTTGTCCAGTGGAAAAAATCTGGGCCTAGAGATTTCTTTTCCAGGAGCTCTTTAATTAATCACATGCAATTCATTAGTGGTTATAGGACTATTAAGATTATCTATTTTATCTTGGTTGAGTTTTGGTAGCTTTAGGTTTTGAGGAATTAGTCCTTTTCTTCTACACTGAATTCATGAGCATGAAGTTGTTCATAGTATTCCCTTACTATCCCTTTAACAGCTTCAGAATCAGTAGCGATAGCCCCTGTTTCATTCCTGAGATTAATAATTTATGTTTTCTCTCTTTTCATTGATGTCAGTCTTACTAGAAATTTGTCAGTTTTATTGATTTTTTTTCCCTGAAGAACTAGCTTTTTATTTCATTGATTTTCTCTATTGTTTTTGTTTTCACTGATTTCTGTTCTTATCTTTATTATTTCCTTTTTTTTCTGCTTAGTTTGGGCTTATTTTGTTCTAACTTTTCTTGGTTCTTGAGGTAGGAATTTAGAGCATTGGTTTGAAACCTTCCCTCTTTTTCTAATGGAGGCATTTACTGTTATAAGTTTCCCTCTTAACTTTAGCTATGCTCCACAAATTTTGATATATCATATTCTCATTTTCATTCAGCTCAGTATGTTTTTTTTTAAGTTTTCCTTCAAGACTTACTTTTTGATCCATAGATTATTTAGAAGTATGTTGTTTAGTTTCCATGTATTTGGTGATTTTCCTGTTATCTTTGTCATATTTTCTAGATTGATTTTATTATAGCCAGAGAACATACTCTGTATTATTTCATTTCTTTCACATTTAATAAGTTTTGTTTTATGACCAGGGTATGGTCTCTCTTGGTCAATACTCCATGAGCATTTGAAAATAATATGTATTCCTCTGTTGTTGGGTGAAGAGTTCTATAAATGTCAATTAGATCCTCTTGATCAGTAGTGTAGTCAGGTTCTATATCTTTGCTGAACTTGTCTAGTTGTTCTGTCGGTTGCTGAGAGTGTGTTAAATTCTACAACTCTTGTTTCAGATCTGTCTCTTGCCTTGTAGAGCTCTTAGTTTTTGCTTTATGTATTTTGAAGCTTTGTTGTCAGTGCATACACGTGTTGGATTGTTATGTCTTCTTGGTGGATTAATCCTTTTAAATTATGTAGAGTCTCTCTTTGTCCCTAGTAATTTTTTTTGCCCTGAAGTCTACTTTATATGATATTAGTATAGCCCCTTCTGCTTTTAAAAAATTATATTGGGAATTCCCTGGTGGTTCAGTGGTTAGGACTCCATGCTCTCACTGCTGAGGACGTTCAATCTCTGGTTGGGCAACTAAGATCTCACAAGATGGGTGGCCAAAAATAATTGATAATAATTAATATTTGCATCATGTATCTTTTTTTCATCCTTTTACTTTCAACCTACTTCTGTTGCTTTGTTTCTTGTGGACAGTGTATAGTTGGGTTGTGGGGTTGTGTGTTTTTTTTTTTTTTTAATCCACTCTACTTATCTGTTTCTTTTAATTGGTATAGTTAGTCTGCTGCTGCTGCTGCTGCTAAGTCACTTCAGTCGTGTCCAACTCTGTACGACCCCATAGACGGCAGCCCACCAGGCTCCCCGGTCCCTGGGATTCTCCAGGCAAGAACACTGGAGTGGGTTGCCATTTCCTTCTCCAATGCATGAAAGTGAAAAATCAAAGTGAAGTCGCTCAGTCATGTCCAACTCTTAGCGACCTCATGGACTGCAGCCTACCAGGCTCCTCCGTCCATGGGATTTTCCAGGCAAGAGTACTGGAGTGGAGTGCCATCAGTCTACTTACATTTAAATGATTATTGATATGTCAAGGCTTAAGTCAGATGTTTGATTCTTTCTGTTTCTCATTCTTTTGTTTGTTCAAGTACTTTATTTGTTAATTTGAAGTTTAGCTGACTTATAATATCTTTTGTTTTTCCTTGCATCCCTGAGTTACTTGAACATATTTTACAGTTCCATCTGAATTTACTTATAATGATTCTGAATATATATATTGCTTTTCATGGTTTTCTTAGTACTTGCTCTAAATAGTGTCATAAACACATATGACTTATCATAGCTTACTGGTGTTTAAGTGAGTTCAGATTGACTAAGTTCTCTTGATCTGTCTTCAAGGTCACTAATTCTATCCTCTATTTCCTTCCACTCCATTATTGAGTCTACCAGTGAGTCTTTTTCCTTCAGTTATTTTTCTTTCATTCTATAATTTCCACTTAATTCTTTTTTAATAACTTGTATTTCTTTGTTGAAACTTTCAATTTTTATTTATTTCAAATAAATTTGTAATTACTCATTGAAGCCTTTCTATGACACCTTCTTTAAAACCTTGTCAGGTAATTCCAACATCTCATTCATCTTGGTATTGGTGTCACTTGACTGTCTTTTCACATTAAAATTGTGGTTTTCCTGGCTCTTGCCAGGAAATGAGTGATTTTCTATTGTATCCTGGAAATTTTGGTTATGTTAGGAGACCCCTGATCCCATTTCAATCTTCTATTTTAGTAGGAAGTTGCCCTATTTAGGTTTAGTATGTATGTTCTGGTCTACTTCTGTGGGTAGTAGTTCCAGTGACAGTCTAGTTTTACACACCCTTGCAATGCTGTTTGTGTCTGCTTCATTCTTCTGTTGTCCATGGGGCTCGTTTTCCATCCTTGCGGGTGCTGTCTGCAGCAACTCATTTTTGCTGGGTGATCTTCTGGGGGAAGAGGAAATTGCTGAAGTCACTGTGTCTGGGTCTCCTTTTGCCACTGTGGAGGGTAGGAAGTGGAGGGTAGGAAGCTTTAGGGATGCTGCTACCAAAAGCAAAGCAGGCTTCCTGTTGGCTTTTCAGTTCTGGAGTGGGGACTGAGACAGCCCAGAACTTTGCTGCTGCAAGCAGGTCAGACCATCCGCTGGAGCTCTGGTTGTGGAGCAGAGTTTAGGTCCCCCCACTAGGTCTTTGTTGGGCTTCTCATTTCCCATTTTGTGTGTGTGTGTGTGTGTATGTGTAGATGTTGGCTTGGGGTTGTCTGCCTCTTTGGCACCTAGTTGCTGCTGCTGCTGCTAAGTCGCTCCAGTCGTGTCCGACTCTGTGCGACCCCAGAGATGACAGCCCACCCGGCTCCCCCATCCCTGGGATTCTCCAGGCAAGAACACTGGAGTGGGTTGCCATTTCCTTCTCCAGACACCTAGTTAGGGGTCTATGAAAGATTAAAAAGAAAACAGGAAACTCACTATGTCATTCCTCAAGTCCTGAAGTTCCTAGCCTGCTTTCATGCTTTAAGAGTCCTTTCATCATTGACTGTTGAATAGTTTCTAGGGTCTGTAGTGTTTTTGAAGAAGAGGAACACAGAAAGGTAAGACTGCATCATTTTGCTCTGGAACCAGAAGTCCCCTAGTGTAGTTTTAAAATACATTTCTTTTAGTATGAGTGGATTTGAACATCTTTTGATAAGTTTTAAAGTCATTTTAATTCTTTTCTGTATTTCATGTTGATATTATTTGCTCATTTTTATGTTGAATTGGTGGCTGTCTGGGGAGGCCTTACAAATAGCTGCGAAAAGAAGAGAAGCGAAAGCAAAGGAGAAAAGGAAAGATATAAGCATCTGAATGCAGAGTCCCAAAGAATAGCAAGAAGAGATAAGAAAGCCTTCCTCAGCCATCAATGCAAAGAAATAGAGGAAAACAATAGAATGGGAAAGACTAGAGATCTCTTCAAGAAAATTAGAGATACCAAGGGAACATTTCATGCAAAGGTGGGCTCAATAAAGGACAGAAATGGTATGGACCTAACAGAAGCAGAAGATATCAAGAAGAGGTGGCAAGATTACACAGAAGAACTGTACAAAAAAGATCTTCATGACCAAGATAATCATGATGGTGTGATCACTGACCTAGAGCCAGACATCCTGGAATGTGAAATCAATTGGGCCTTAGAAAGCATCACTATGAACAAAGCTAATGGAGATGATGGAATTCCAGTTGAGCTATTTCAAATCCTGAAAGATGATGCTGTGAAAGTGCTGCACTCAATGTGCCAGCAAATTTGGAAAACTCAGCAGTGGCCACAGGACTGGAAAAGGTCCGTTTTCATTCCAAGCCCAAAGAAAGGCAATGCCAAAGAATGCTCAAACTATTGCACAATTGCACTCATCTCACACGCTAGTAAAGTAATGCTCAAAATTCTCCAAGCCAGGCTTCAGCAATATGTGAACCATGAACTTTCTGATGTTCAAGCTGGTTTTAGAAAAGACAGAGGAACCAGAGATCAAATTGCCAACATCTGCTGGATTATGGAAAAAGCAAGAGAGTTCCAGAAAAACATCTATTTCTGCTTTATGGACTATGCCAAAGCCTTTGACTGTGTAGATCACAATAAACTGTGGGAAATTCTGAAAGAGATGGGAATACCAGACCACCTGACCTGCCTCTTGAGAAATTTGTATGCAGTTCAGGAAGCAACAGTTAGAATTGGACATGGAACAACAGACTGGTTCCAAATAGGAAAAGGAGTACGTCAAGGCTCTATATTGTCACCCTGCTTATTTAACTTCTATGCAGAGTACATCATGAGAAATGCTGGGCTGGAAGAAGCACAAGCTGGAATCAAGATTGCCAGGAGAAATATCAGTAACCTCAGATATGCAGATGACGCCACACTTATGGCAGAAAGTGAAGAGGAACTCAAAAGCCTCTTGATGAAAGTGAAAGTGGAGAGTGAAAAAGTTGGCTTAAAGCTCAACATTCAGAAAACGAAGATCATGGCATCTGGTCCCATCACTTCATGGGAAATAGATGGGGAAACAGTGGAAACCATGTCAGACTTTATTTTTCTGGGCTCCAAAATCACTGCAGATGGTGACTGCAGCCATGAAATTAAAAGGCGCTTGCTCTTTGGAAGAAAAGTTATGTCCAACCTAGATAGCATATTGAAAAGCAGAGACATTACTTTGCCAACAAAGGTCCGTCTAGTCAAGGCTATGGTTTTTCCTGTGGTCATGTATGGATGTGAGAGTTGGACTGTGAAGAAGGCTGAGTGCCGAAGAATTGATGCTTTTGAACTGTGGTGTTGGAGAAGACTCTTGAGAGTCCCTTGGACCTCAAGGAGATCCAACCAGTCCATTCTGAAGGAGATCAGCCCTGGGATTTCTTTGGAAGGAAAGATGCTAAAGCTGAAACTCCAGTACTTTGGCCACCTCATGTGAAGAGTTGACTCATTGGAAAAGACTCTGATGCTGGGAGGGATTGGGGGCAGGAGAAGGGGACAACAGAGGATGAGATGGCTGGATGGCATCACTGACTCGATGGACGTGAGTCTGAGTGAACTCCGGGAGTTGGTGATGGACAGGGAGGCCTGGCGTGCTGCGATTCATGGGGTCGCAAAGAGTCAGACACGACTGAGCGACTGAACTGAACTGGTGGTCTTTGGTGCTTTGATTTGTAAGAGTTTTCATTTTCATTATGAGTTGCAGATATTTTCTCAGGTTTATTGTTTATCTTTTAATTTACCTTTTAATGTTTCTTTTTATCTTTTTGCCGTACACTTTTTTTTTTTTTTTTACAATGTAGGGTTTTGTGCCATTCTTGGAAAAGTCTCTTCATATCAAATTTTCTTTTTAAATCCCTTCATATTTTCTTTTAGTATTTTTATAGTTTCATTTTTTTGTTTTAAATCTTTGTCTATCTGGAATTCATTGTGGTGTTAAGTATGAGATAGTGTATCCAGTTGTCCCAAAGAATTTATTGAATGTTTCCTCATTTTCTCTCTAGTTGGAAATACTAACTTAAAAATTGTGGTAAGAAACACAGAAAGATTGACCATCTTAACCCCCCTCCCTGCTTTTTTTTTGGCTGCACCATGCAGCTTGTGGGATCTTACTTCCCTTAGTTCCCAGGATTGAATCTGGGTCCATAGCAGCGAAAATGCCAAGTCTGGACCACCAGGGAATTTCCATCTTAACCATCTTTAAGTGTGCAGATCAGTAGTGTTATTACAATGTTGTGCAACAGATTTCTAGAACGTTTTTTATTTTACAAAAGTGAAGCTCTATACTCATTGAACAACAACTCCCCATTGAAATGCTACTTTTCATCATAGATTAATTTCCTGTCTGTTACTTTTTTGTTTGGATCATTGTAACAGCTTTCTAGCATCATCATAATTTCAATCTGTCATGTACCCTTCATTTTCCTCATGCACGCTTTGACCACAACACTCCTTCATCCAAGACCTTCAGAAGCCCTCTTGGATACTGCAGTTGAAATTAAGTTCCCCATTTGTAGCAACATGGATGGACCTAGAAATTATTATACTAAGTGAAGTAAGTCAGACAGATAAAGACAAATATCGTATGATATCACTTAAATGTGAAATCTGAAAAAAAAATGATGCAAATGAACTTATTTACAAAACAGAAACAGACCCACAGACTGTTGAAAACAAACGGGAAAGAGGGGCAGGGATAAATTAGGAGTTTGGGATTAACATATACACACTACTATGTATAAAATGGATAACCAACAAAAACCTACAATACGGCACAGGAATTCTTCTCAGTATCTTGTAATAACTTTATAGGGGGAAAGAATCTGAAATATATATAATGGCACCCCACTCCAGTACTCTTGCCTGGAAAATCCCATGGACGGAGGAGCCTGGTAGGCTGCAGTCCATGGGGTCGCTAAGAGTTGGACATGACTGAGCGACTTCACTTTCACTTTTCACTTTCATGCATTGGAGAAGGAAATGGCAACCCACTCCAGTGTTCTTGCCTGGAGAATCCTAGGGACCGGGGAGCCTGGTGGGCTGCCGTCTATGGGGTCGCACAGAGTTGGACACAACTGAAGCAACTTAGCATAGCATAGCATATATATAGAACTGAATTACTTTGCTGTACAACTGAAATTAACAGATTATAAGTCAATTATATTTCAATAAAAATTTTAAAAAAGAAATTAAGTCCTTCATTATACTCTTTCATAGCACCTGTACCTTTTCTTGTGTCACTTCTCATAATTCGTGGTTTTAATGATCTGCAAAATTATTTCACTGTTGTTGATCTCCTTGCTAAACTTCAAGCAAGGGCAATGAGCTCAGTGCCTATTCCCCACTGTTTTGTGTGTGCCTGGTACACAGTAGGTGCTCAGTCCATGTTTGTGGAATGATACTTCCCTCATCTGTGGAATAAAGTAGAAACGACTACAAGGTCTGATTCCAACTTACCTTCTCTCAGTCCTCTGCCCTTCAAGGAAGTCAAGCTGCTGAATTTTACTGAAAAAGCCATGGGCTTCATAACATTTCTTTCTGGTTTACACCATGTTCTGATTTTATCTTTTAATTTGAGCTCTAATTGTCCCTTGAGAAATCTGTATGCATGTTAAGAAGCAACAGTTAGAGCTGGACATGGAACAAACAGACAGGTTCCAAATCAGGCAAGGAGTACCTCAAAGCTGTATATTGTCACTCAGTTTATTTAACTTATATGCAGAGTCCATCATTAGGAATGCTGGACTGGATGAAGCACAAGCTGAAATCAAGATTGCCGGGAGAAATATCAATAACTTCAGATATGCAGATGACACCACACTTATGGCAGAAAGCAAAGAACTAAAGAGCCTCGTGATGAAAGTGAAAGAGGAGAGTGAAAAAGTTGGCTTAAAACTCAGCATTCAGAAAACAATGATCATGGCACCTGGTCCCATCAGTTCATGGCAAATAGATGGGGAAACAATGGAAACAGTGACAGACTTTATTTTTGGGGGCTCCAAAATCACTGCAGATGGTGACTGCAGCCATGAAATTAAAAGATGCTTGCTCCTTGGAAGAAAAGTTATGGCCAACCTAGACAACATATTAGAAGGCAGAGACATTACTTTGCCAACAAAGGTTCATCTACTCAAAGCTATGGTTTTTCCAGTAGTCATGTATGGATGTGAAAGTTGGACTATAAAGAAAGCTGAGCACTGAAGAATTGATGCTTTTGAACTGTGGTGTTGGAGAAGAGTCTTGAGAGTCCCTTGGACAGCAAGGAGATCCAACCAGTCCATCCTCAAGGAAATCAGTCCTGAATATTCATTGGAAGGACTGATGCTGAAGCTCCAATATTTTGGTCACCTGATGTGAAGAACTGACTCATTGGAAAAGACCTTGATGCTGGGAAAGATTGAAGGTGGGAGGAGAAGGGGACGACAGAGGATGAGATGGTGGGATGGCATCACCAACTCAATGGACATGAGTTTGAGTAAGCTCCGGGAGTTGGTGATGGATAGGGAAACCTGGCGTGCTGCAGTCCATGGGGTTGCAAAGAGTCGGACATGACTGAGCGACTGAACTGAACTAATTGTTCCTTGTGCCTGGAGGTCATGCCCTCTCCTTACTCTCCCACCAGAATTGATGCCTTATGGAAATATAGTTCACCCTTTGAGGCCATGCCCGCCTTTGCCACTGGACTGTGAGTTCATTGAGAATAGGAACAGAAGCCCCCTCATTTGTCCCCAGGGAGCAGCTCAGCTCCTGAACTCTAGGAGCCACTCTTGCTTACACATCCCCATCTGCTCCCAGGCTACAAGCTCCTTGTGGGTAGGCAATATTGCTTTACCTGTGTGCATCTGGGAGCCTCGTTTTCTAAGCCCCAGGGCATGGCCCAGGGTGAGACTTGGTGTTGGCTCTGGAATCTCCTGGAGAGAGAGATGAATGTGCCTGGTCTTGTTGTGAGAGGCCTAAACATAAAATGGCAGGGCAGGGGCAGAGGCTTCCCTGCCCTCCCCCGAAGGTACTCTTTGATGTCCGCTTCCCCACCCCCATGGACAGAGGAGCCTGGCGGGATATGGTCCATAGGGTTGCAAAGAGTTGGCTGTGACTGAAGCGACTTAGTGCACACACACACACACACACACACACACACATTCCATCATGGCCCTTCTCCAGCAATAAATAATTACCACCCCACACCCTCATCCTGCCCCACCCCCCGACTCCTAGGACCCCATGTTTCCCTGTTCACAGCCTTAAATGAATCCAGCCATCCACCTTCAGTGGGATCATTCTAAAAATCAAAGTTGGTTAAGTCTTTGCTTTCTTACAAATTTCCAGAGAGACTCCACAAACCACAGGGATGGTGGTACCAAGGGGAAAGTCACGCTCTCAGCTTGGCCTAGAAGGCCCTTTGAGCCCTGCCTGCTCACAAACCTGCTCTGGCCCTGTGACCCTGCTTGCTGAACTCCTGTTTTGTAGCATGTGCAGCCCCTTTCATAAACATGCACTTACATAACAGCTTTTCTCCTCACTCATTTTTTCCTTGGTTGACTCTGCTCTTGTTTTTAAACCCAATTGTTTCTGTGGGTAAAGTCTCTGTGTAAAGACATACAGCAAGGCCATGGAGGATACACCACAAACAGATAAGCAGTTGCTACCTCTGTGGAGGGCAAGAGGCAATCAGGATTGAGGGAGAGAGCTGGTCAAAGGGTATTTTGGCCTTATCTGTAGAGTTTCTACTTTTCACAAAGAGATTGGATCATGTATTTATTACTTGTGAGATATAAAAACAAACAAATGAACTAGTTCAATACTAGGAAGCCTTCCCCAGACTTCCCAGGCAGATGGAGCTGTTTCCTGTTCTGGGATCGAATAGGATGCTCCCCTGTGTTATAGGAAATACTGTTTTATGTAATTTGTTGATGCCTTTCTCCATCTAGATGGGGGACCCCTTCAAAGGTACTAACTTTAACTTATGCTCCTGGTGCCTAGCAGAGTGCCTGACCCAGAGCAGATGCTCAGGGAGTGCTGAATCCAATGCCTTGCTTCTCTTGGTGGGCTCCCTCGAAAGCATTTGCTAAGGGACGGGCCCCATGCTAGTCCTAAAAAGCTGATTAGTTTTCACAATGTCCATGGAAGAATGTCTCTGGGAGTCTGAAATGTGGGTAGAGGAGTCTCTAGACTCTTGGACTGTGTCAACATAAGGACAGGGCTGGATTGCACACCAGCGCCATAGCCCGCCCTCCCCTCCCCCGCAGCTCAAGGCTGGGATCCAGTTCAATGCTCCAGTTTTGTCACTTGGAATTCTTCTAAAGCCACTGCCTCCTCAGCAGTTAATCTAAGAGCAACAGATATATCCTCAAAAGTTGACCTTGTTGAGCCCGGGCCTGATGTATGTCTCTAAGATGGAGAAGCCAGCCCACAGAAACAAGCTGTCCCCATACAGTGTGGGCCAGGGAGGCGAGAGTTAGGGGACATTTAGACCTGCTCAGAGTGTCCCAGGCATGGAAGTAGGGGTTGTGCAACTTTCTGAGGGACTTCAAGTCATCTAGAATCTGAGTTTAATGGTCTGTAGCTTTTTCAATTTTCAAGAGAAATCTGAGCTCCCAGGTCATAGGCTCCTTCTTGGGTCATACCTACTGCCTTGGGCAAAAAGGCAAAGGAGTAGCCTTAATGCACCAACTGGATAGGGGCTAGAGAGTGAGTGGGGTGGCTCTTGAGTTGGTGAAGCATGTGCCATGTGGCGAGGGCAACCTTTTAGACTTGGATGTACAAGGTGAGGAGGCTGTAGAAGGGTCTGGATCAGTCTTTTTTTCCAAGAATGCTCCCAACCAGCCCCTGTCATCAACCTTGAATAGGACGGTGTTCCTGTGGTCTTAGGGCACTGAGACTAGGTACTTGGGCTCCTAAAGTAGGAATTCAGTGAGTAGCATTCCCCACCACACCCTCAGCCTCCCAGTCTTTCCCTTTCCTCCCATCCAACCAAGTTCCCTCCCAGCTATCCACCGACAACCTCATCATGGGTTTCATAATTGTTAAAAGAACATTGGACCGTGCCACACCCATTTAGACCTCAATGAAGAACACCTCCAGTAGGCCTGTCTCTTTGCAAGTAACTTTTATTTTTATTTACAACAGAATTGGTGGCTTTATTCCTCCATCTTTAGGAACAATTGGCATCAGCTGCCAGATGGAAAGTCTGCCGTGAAGTCAAACTCATTCTGCCCCAGCCACAGCTCCGGAAGCTCATTGGCCCGGTCCAGTCCCAGTTCCACCACCAGCGACATCAGCACCTCTTCATCCACCGGGTCTGAATCGATGATGGCAGGGCTCTGGGCACCGGCAGAAGGAGAGAGTGATCCCGCCCCCCCGGCCTGAGCCCCAAAGCCCCAGTTTGGCAGGGGCTCTGCCTCTCCGGGTTGGCCCGGAGTGGCAGCGGCCATCCCATGATACTGGCTATTTAGTTTCTGCAGCTGCATACTGGCCAGCAGGTGAGGGGCGGGGTGCAGGTTGAAGGGTGGGGGTTTAGTGGGAGGGGTGGCAGTAGGAGAGCTTATTGGAGATGGAGATCCCGAGGAACTAGTGGGAGCCCCACTGGCCTTGGTTCCATTCGAGGCTACCCCGGGGTAGTGCAGGATGGCCACCGCTTTGCGATCTTTCACCCCCAGGTTAGAGTAGGCCAGAGAGTTCATCTCTGGGTTGGCATTCTAGAAGACAGAGAAAGGCACAGCATGGTACCCCTGCTCTACATTTTGTTCCTCACCATTCATCAGGCCTCAGAAGTGTTTCGTCAGGGGCTAGTGGTGGGGAGGTAGCAAGAAGGCCCCCTAGAAAGGTAGGCTCCTTTCCTAGTTCAAGTTGGGCTCAAGTATTCTTTTGCCACTGTGGCTCCAAGCACTGTGTTCAGGTCTAAGTCTTCATTCTGGACACCCACCATCTTAAAGGAGTTCACTGCTTTCATCTCCTCTCGACTCTACCTTCAGCTCACCATTCTACAAAAGGGGTCTCATTTTCCCCCTCTGCTCAGTCTCACTTTAATCCATTGAGACAATGGAGTGATCTTTTCCAATTCTGCTTCTCTCTCTGCCATCTTTCAATACCCCTAGTGGGTTCCAAGTGACCATATTTAGGAAGAAGCCATTTTCATTCTCCCCTGAGAAAGCTCTGCTGTCTCCAGTCTACTAAAGGACACCAGATACCACAGCCAGGAGGACCTACCACGTGGCCCCAGACCACGTCATCTTTCCCACTCCAGTGTCTCCATCTGTAAAATGGCAAAAGTTACCTCCTTCACAGGTGAGGTGCCACCCTTGACATCAAGTGCAGGCCTCGACATAGTTGGCATTTCAGAGTCTTGGCAGAAGTTGGATAAATTGGTGGGAGGTGATGCTGCCAGCTGGAGCTGTTGTGCTGTATGTGAAGGAGAAGTGGTAATAAGGGCAAAGGCTTTATTGACCAAGAAAGTAATAGCAAAGCCGGATGCTGGGCCATTCCACACAGCTACAAGGCAAGGATGGTGATGGGTTAGA
Organism: Bos javanicus; assembly: GCF_032452875.1. Lineage (NCBI taxonomy): Eukaryota > Metazoa > Chordata > Mammalia > Artiodactyla > Bovidae > Bos > Bos javanicus. The sequence goes on along the minus strand of NC_083897.1, from coordinate 80,206,286 downwards.
GCCAAGACCAGAGACTACCTGAGCAAAGGATCTCTGCTGGAACTTTTGCCTGAGGTGGGAAAGGTGCTTGATTTGGCCAGGTGCTGCCTGGACAGCCAGCTACCCACATCGCCAAGAGAGGACACACTTGACTATTTCCTCATGCAAGTGATGTCCATGCCACCAGTGCAGGGGGCACTCTTTCTGATTCCAAGGACAATAATGTCCCTGAGTACATAGCACACTCTCTCAACTGGCCACTGGCACTCAGGCCAGAGAGCTGTGGACTCCATTGGAACTGGGAGAAAGTGGGAAGGAGTCAGGGTGAGGACGACTAAAAAGCTGGTGGCTGCTACACAGAGAAAGAAGAGGTCCCCACAGCAAATGTCATGAGGTCCAAAGTTCTGCCTTAGGCATGGTTTTGTGTGAGAGAATGGGGCTGATTATGGTAGTCTGGGGGTTCTGAAGCAGCCAGAGAGCAGCTAGGGATGTCTCAAGTTCCTCCACACTGCAAGTCCCCTCCAAGACAGCCCTGGTGACACTTGGCTTTCCCAGGACACCTGCTCTGAGCCCAGCCACACTCATTTGTAGTGGCAGGTAGATATAATTCTTCCCAGAGGGAAACTGAGGCACAGAGGTTCCATGGATTTCCCATCAGGTGGTGGTGGCTCTGGGAGTAGGATCCAGCACTCCTGTGCCCACATGCCTCATGTGACCACTGGCCAAGATATCATACCTAGAATGATTCAAATGGCTTCTGAAGAAATTATCCCCTAGTTCAAATGCCAAAGGAATAAGATAAGGAGATGAGGGGAAAAGAATCTCCCCAAACCAGAAAATATTTTTAAAAAATCTCTAAAAACTCTTGTTATTTTCCGAGAAGCTTTTTTTTTTTTTTAAGCCCCATATATTCTAGCCTTTATGATGAATTAGAGATGTAAAATTTTACATTTATACATGTCTCTTGGCCCAAAGAATCTTCAGGATCTTAAAGAGTCTATAATCTTTCCAGCAAGGTTAGAGTTCTCTGTGACACTTCCCTCCCCTCGGTGGTCATTAAGAAACTGCTCAGACACTTCTAGAAAGTGGCCACTTACTACCTCTCTCATCTTTGCATCACTTACTGGTAGGGGAAGGAGGCAAGAAAAATAGAAAAAGGAAGAAGGGGGAGAAACATGAGAAAACAATCAGTTGCTGGGTCCATCACCACTGCTTGATTGGAGTCCTGTTTCTTCTGTGAGGCAACCCGAAAATATTTCAAGCCAGTGACCACAAGACAAGGAATCTAATTCATGTCGTCTTCAAGAGCCCTGCACCTTCACTATCAAGCAATTTTCATGTCCTAAGAAAAATGTCTGGGGGGGGGGGTGGCTGTCCATCTTTTCTTGTGTATATCCAGCTTTTCTTCTTTCTTTATGCTACCCGTTACCTGAACCATATATAAGCGGGGAAAAAAACCCACAGGCAGCAAAAACAAAAGGAAACAGAAGTGGGGGTGGGGGGAGAAAGAAGAAAAACAGAGAGAGAGAAGGAGAAAAAAAGTATGTTCCTGGGGAAGACCATTTTACCACGTCTCCCCCTTCAGGCTGTTGCACTCCCTTAGGCAGGACGTTGTTTCCTTTCAGATCTGTTGCCTCCCATCGCCGCCTTCCCCTCCACCAGCCCTGACCCTCGACCTGGGTCTACGCTCGGTAGGTGCTCAGTAAGTATTGTTGAATCCGTTTAAAGAGGCAACCACATTTCGATCGGAATCCTTACCCTTGCTTCCCCGACTTTCTGTCTCCCCTCTGCCACCCAGCCAATTCGAAGACAAAACTTGGCAGCGAGGAAACGTCCCAGCTCACTCTCCAAGCCGCGAGCTGACCGCTGCGAAACGGCTGCGAGAGGCGGCTGGGCAACCCAGAGCAACAAGTGCCTCCTCGCCCGCCGGTGCCTCGCTGGCCCCGGCCACCAGTTCCCGGTCCCGCCGCCCGCTCTTCGTCACAGTTTCCCGTGGGCCAGAAGCCCCCTCCCGCCTAGATGGGGATGGGAAAGGGAGAGGAAGAAGAGAGAGGGCTAGAGACAGGTAGGGGGGGGGGGCGCGTCTTTGACCTGTTGGGGGACCAAAAGTTAAAATGGCACCAACTGGATGGCTCCATTTCGATTGCTATTTTCTCACTCAGGAGAAATTTAAAAATCCAAACTACTGCGACTTGATTTGGATGCGATCTAACCAGGCTAGTCAATTTCACCACCTGAAAACTAAAGGCCCGCTGCTTGCGGACAGCTTGGCCGCCCTCCTCGCCACATCCCAGGTGGAGCCGCGGGAGCTGAGGGCGGCCGGGAGCATCCCCCGCACTGTGGGGAGCGAGCACCCGGGCCACCAGGGCCCCGAGCGTCAGTTCCCGCGAGTGCCGTATCAGGAACCGATAGTGGAGACGGGATGGACAGGCGGGGTCTCGGCCTCGCTGGCGAGTTTGGGGCCCCGCAGTGCTGCCGCGCGCGGAGATGCACTCCGGCGGCGCGGGCTGCGGCCACTCCCGCGCCTCACCAACACATGAGCGCCGGCTGAGCACCCGACGGGGCCGCGGGCTGAGCCTACCCCCGAGCCAAGTCGCCTGTGGTCAGTGCTATCACTCAGCTACGAGAATAGTGAGAGAGGTTCGGTAACTTGCCCAAGGTCACAGCGCTAGAAAGTGGCGAGCCGGGATTCGCAGCCAGATCTGTCTTCCTCCAAGTCCTGAGCTCGCTGAGGCTGGGACTCCGTGAGCGGCCCAGCCCAGCCACTGGCATTTATAGGCAGAGGGGTGTGTGCGTGTGGGGGCGTGTGTGGGGGCGTGAGTGTGGGGGAGAGCAGAGGTCGACTGGGCAGTAAAGGCAAGTTGCCCGAATTCGCTAACTTCCATCCCTCAATTCCGCTGAACTCGGCCGGAAAAGCCCCTCTCGCCTTCAGCCCCTGAAGGAAACCTGAGCTTTGTGCAGCCCTAGAGCCGGAGCGTCCAGATGCGGTCCGGGCGATTAGCAAAGTCGGTGGAAGCCAAGCCGGAGAAAGCGCGGGCGCGGGGAGAAAAGGTGCTGCTGTCTCCCGGGGAGAAGCGGGCGCTCGGCCCGGCTGGCCGGCAGACGCGCGCGCTGGCGAGCGAACCGGCACGCTGGCTGGAGGGCGGGCGGGTGGCGGCCCCTCCGCTCCCAGCAGAGCAGCTTCCAAACAGAAAAGAAGTCCCCCAGAGCCCCACAGCCAGCCGGGCCCCCGCTCTCTCCCCGCGCCCCCTCAGCTGGAGTCCCCGGCCCCGCCGCCCAGCCCAGCGCCCTGCCGGGCGGCCCGGCTTACCTCCGCGAAGCCGCCTGCCCTGGAGAGAGGGAAGCGCGGAGCCCGGTGAGCCGCGGGCGCAGCGGCGGAGCCCCCAGCCCCTAGCACGCACGCCGCCACCGCCGCCGCGAGCCGGTCGCGCTCAGTGCCACCCGACCCCGGGGAGCCTGGGAAAAGCCCGCACCGCCACGCCGCGCCGCGCCGCCGCCGCACCGCACCGTGCCGCGCCAAGCAGCCCCAGCCAGCGCCCGTGCCCGCCCGCCTGCCCGCCCGCAGCTTCGGCGCCTGACTCCGGGGCGGTGGCGGCCACCGCGCTCCCTTCCCGGCGCGAGGGAACCGGCTCTCAAGCCCCCATTGCTGCCCGGAGAGCCCTGACGCACACGCACACGGCAGCAGGCTGGCCTCGGCTAGGAATCCCAGGAAGGACAGACCCTTTCCCCCCCTTTTCTCTCTCCCCCCAATTTCCACGTCTTTATAACCGGCTCAGGGCATTATTAGCACATGTCCTGGCTCGTGGGCGAGTTGGTGGCAAAATCTGAACTGGATACTCACCCAAGGGCCAGAGCGGGTGCTGCGCCTTCTTCAGCCCTTTTTTTCCCCCTCGCCAGAAACTACCCCTCGCCGGCTGTCTGTGGGCGGGCAGCCGGGCGGAGCGAGCCTCCTCTCGGCAGCTCAGCGGTGCCCCTTCTGCAGCTATGCCGCTGGGACCATTTTATAGCGGCGGCTGGCGTGTGTGGCCCTTTAAAGGCGCTCGAGCTGGTGCAGTCACAGCGGATCGTGTGAAAGCGAAGGGCCGGCTGGGGAACGGAGTCCGAGCGGCCCCGCGGGTCTGCCGGCGCCGGGGACCGATCACGGCTCCCGGGGTGCAGCTGGCGGGCCCAGGCCGTGGTCGCCCCGAGCCCCGAGCCCCCGGCCGACGCCTGCGTTTCTAAAGCAGGAGGGGGCCCGGGCCCGGGGCACAATCTCTCCCCACCGCCCTGCATGGACTTGCCCAATAAATTCCACTTAGTAATTTCGCTGAGGCGAGGGAGAGCTGTTAGTATCTGTTTTCTGACCTATATATAGAGGGTGGTCAGAGCGGGCTTCAGGGGGTTTGAAAGGAGAGTTATGGGCTCAGGAAATGACCCGGGGGAAGGGGACACACACGGGACGGGGCCCAAGCAGCACAATTTGGGTTTTGCGCAGGGCTTTCTAGGAGCCTGTCTGCCCGCTTTGGGCTGCACCATCTCCCTGGTTGAAGGGCTGAGGCTGAGGGGTCCCTTTCCCCTTAAAGTCGCCAGATTCCAGACAGAGCTTCATTGAAGCTGGCTGGCAGCAGTGATTTATTTTCCTCGAAGATCTGAGCTGGGATCAGTTTCAAGGGATTCTCTCCTGTGGGCTGAAGGAGGCTGGCAGGTTGCTTCGTGGCGATGGGTCAAGGATCGTGGGGCCAGGTACTGCTCACAAGGCACAGCCAAAAGGCCCAGAACAGAACACAGAGTAGGAAGAGCTTGCCTGGGGGCTCGCAGGGATTCCTCTTGCCTTCCCAGTATGCCAGGTTACTTTATGATCATTATATAATCATTCCCAAGTAAAAAGAACAACATTTTCTATTAGGAGCACATCTTTCTTGGGTTGGGATGTTATCTTACAAATCTTTTCGTTTAAGAGGTTCCAGTCTTCTCCTTCATTTTAGTTCGTGTTTCTCTCGCCTCTTACAGGAAGGTTACCAGGATTATTACCCTTCTAACCGAACTCCCCCCCTTCCCCTTTTTGGCCCCTTTCAGCAACAACTACTCCATTTACAGTGTTTATAAAACATGCTCCTTTTTAAAAGTCCTGATGTTAAGAAAAAAGGGGGGAGGGAATGTCATGAAGTCGTTTTCACTATGTATGTGTTCTGTCTTCTTAATTGGATTTGAAGACCTAAAGGTCTTTTCCTTTCCTTTTCTTTTTCTTTTTTTCTTTAGTACCCCAAAGTGCCCTGCATTTGCTCTTTGAACAAAGTTCTGTTTGTTGATGGCTGACCGGCTCACTGACGTAAAGATGGGGAGCAAACAGAGGGACAGATCAAGGCCCTTCTTTGGCGCCTGGAGGAAGCGGGGCGAGTGCTCTGGACGCCAGGTAAACTCATTCCCCAACCCCCAAGGCTACCATGCCTGTCTCCCTTCCCCTCACCCTGAGTCAACTCAAACCCCAGTAACAACCGCATCCCACACACCATCGTCTCACTTTCTCGCGTTGCACAAAGATCTTAGGTCGCGCCCAGTTTCTTTCTGATCAAAGGCGGCATCTGTCGGGACCCTAAAACCCTATGAAGTTTGCTTGTGAAATACACCCTCAAGCTATCTTGGTATTTGCCTGGCGTAAGCGACCCCGGGCTTTCGAATTGTGTTTTGCTAATTGGACCTCCAACCTACCCTTCACCTCAGTTCCTGCTCGGGAGCGAGTCTGGAAACCGCGGCAGCGTCTCCGCGGCAGGCTCCGGATCCGGGAGGTTCTGGATCCGCCCTCCATCTATTGGATGGCTCCCAGGTCAATTGTTAGAAAGAGGCATATGTTCATCTCGGCTTCTGGAGTGTCTCCGGAGCAGTTGCTCAATAGCCAGCCCCCTCCCCCATCCGGACCATTGAAGGGCAGAAAAAGGAGCGCCCTCCGCCACATTTCTCTATGCCCACATGCCAGAAAGGGTCTCCCCACTGGTGACTTCCTGTCATCTCCGCTGTCTACCTCCTGGGGAGCAGGATAGAAAAGGGTTTCGAGTACTCAGCTTTGGAGCACAAAAGCCACCCCTTTCCTTTAGGAGGGTACATGGAAGGGGAGGTTAGTTGCAGAGGCCGGGAGAGAGCAAAGGAGACGTTTGCATTTCTCTGCAAATATGTCCTGGATCACTGATTTCCCAGTCGGCTCCAGACGAGCTCAGAGCTCTCCGCTGAACTCTTATCTTCAACTTGGCAACTAGACTGCGAGCTCGCATGCGGAGGAGAGGACAGGGATAATCACCCAGCAAGAACTTTCTGTGTGCCAGCATTGGACCTGGCCTGTTCGCATCCATTATCTCATTTAATTCCCACGCCCTGTGAGGTCGGGTTTACCAAAGGTGAGAAGGAGTCCCAGAGATTTGCCCAAGTTCACACAGTCAGGAGGCCAGGCATTTGAATCCAGGTTAAGCTAACTGCAGAATCCTCACCTTCACCCTTGCACCTTGTTGTTTGGCAAGGTAAAGGGACATCTAAAATGTGGTCAAGAGTACAGGTTCAGGGGCCAGTCCGCCTGGGTTTAAATCCCTGTTCTGCTATTCACTAACTCTGTAATGAAGGCCCATAGCTTCATTCTTTAGGCCTCAGTTTTTCTCATGGGTTAAATGGGGATTATAATGGTAGCAACTATGAGGGCTTGTTGCAAGGATCAACGGAAAAGCTTAAGTTGATGCCTGCTATGTAGTAAGTTGTCCACAAATGCAGTACCTTCTGATTCTTTCCCTTTTGCCTCCTAGTCCTGCCTCAGCTTACATACTTCAGGTCTCCTAGTCCTGCCTCAGTTTACATACTTCAGGTCCAATAATACTTGCTGACTGATAAATTTAAAAACCAGGCTGTGAAGGGATGAAAGAAGTCTATAAACACAGGCAGGGGAGGAAGAGGAAAATGCAGATTTCTTCTCAGAATCCCACTTTCCAGAACCAAGGGCTATCTGAGTCTTATGACAGGAGTAAATTGAGGACCAATAAAAGATGATGACTTTTTACAGGACAGTCTGTACGCATAGAGTGGTCTCTAGAAACATATATTCAATAAGTGTGTAGAAAAGTTACAAAGCACATGTTACCATGTACCTTGCAGGATCTCAGTTCTCCCACCAGGGACGGAACCTGGGCCACAGCAGTGAAAGGCTGGAATCCTAACTACTAGGCAACCAGGGGACTCCCCAAAAAGCAAAAGTCTGTGTTCAAGAATGTTTTGAGCAGAATTGTTTGTAATAATGAAAAATGGAAAACAATTTAAATGTCCATGGTGAGAGAGCATCCTTCAGTACCTTAACACTAAAAAAATAATCCTGATTTCAAAAAGTTTTATTCATGGGAAAATGTTCACAAAAAAATTAAATAAAAAAGCACTGGGTACAAAGTTGCATAAATATGATGCCAGGTTGCAAAGGACATGAAGAGCAGAAAATTAAATAGTCACTATGTTTCCAACCATGTATAAATATGGGCAATGAAGCAATGGTCAGGAAAACAAACCGACAGTGTCAGTGGTAGGATTGTGAGATATTTCCCCCCCCTCTTTTCTCTGTTATGCAATATGTTTATATTATTCTTATAATTAAATACAAGTTTATAGTTAATGGGCTGCATAAACAGTGTGCTTCTACTATGGTTAAAATTATTTGTGCATAGAAAAAATATTGGAAGAAAATATACCAAAATGAGGACTTCCCTGGAGGTCCAGTGGTTAAGATTCTGTGCTTCCAATGCAGGGGACATGGGTTTGATCCCTGTCTGGGAACTAAGATCCCACACACTGCAGGGAGAGGCCCCCCAAAAAAAGTATCTAAAGGAAAAGAAAAACTGGAAACAAAACAAAATACCACATTGTTAGTAGTGATTAAAATTGAGTGGTGGGATTATGCATGATATTTCTAAAATTTTTTTTCTGCCATAAGATTATATTATTTTCTCCCATAATTTGAAAATCTTCATAAGTTTAAAAGTGCATAATCAGTACAGTCTCACTGGTGTTAAAAGTATGGCTGTAAATTGAAAAAAATGGGAAGGAAATATATTAAAATATTAAGTTTTTATATTAAGTGGTAAAGGATTATGGGTAATTTCTCCTTTTTTCTTGATTTTTCTGTAATGTGATTTTATTACTTTTATAATTAAAATAAAATGAATATGTACAAATGGCATAGGATCCAATTTTTGTTTAAAATGTGTATATATATGTGTGTGTGTGTGTATGTGCATGCGCATAAAGTAATAATAAAATACTCCAAAATGTGGTTGTCTCTGGGTGGTGGGGTTATGGGGTGATTTATGTTTTCTCTCTCTTTCTTTAAAAACTATACTATATTGATGTATAGTTAATTTACATTGTGTTGGTTTCAGGCACACTGTTTTCTCTTTTATACACGATTTTGTCATTTTCCAATTAAAAAAAAAATCTCTCATGTATTATTTTTTAATTGTTAAAAATACAAAAAAGAATTCAATACTGAAGTATTTATGGGAAGAAAGAGCATGTCTGGGATTTGCTTTAAAATATTCCAGTGGGGATGGGAGAAAAGTGGGTGGGGATATAGAAAAAATAAGATAATTGTTGAAGAGGGTACATGGGCCTCCATTATAATGTTTATTTGTGATTATATTTGAAAAGTTCCATAAATACTGTTTAAAAAACATTCTCATATCCATTATTTTTTAAATCTTATGACAACCCTATGGGGTTGATTATCTCCATTTTGTAGAAAACTGAGATTTAAAAAGAGTTGAAGTCACTTGCCCTACATGTCACACAACTTGGAAGTGAGAGAGTGGTCTTGACTTGGGGCTCCTCACTCCAAGCCCAGGGCTCCCCACCACATCCCAGTTGCTGCTGCTTCTTTTTTTTTTTTTGGATGCACTGGATCTTTGTCACTGCTCGTGGGCTTTCTCTGGTTGTGGAGAGCAGGGGCTACTCTCTAGTTCCTGTGTGAGGGCTTCTCATCACGGTGGCTACTCTTGCTGTGCAGCACGGGCACTAGGGTGTGGTTTTCAGTAGTTGCAGAGTGTGGGCTTAGTAGTTGTGGTGCACGGGCTTAGTTGCTCTGTGGCACGTGGAATCTTCCTGGACCAGGGTTTGAACCTGTGTCCCCTGCATTGGCAGGTGGATTTTTAACCACTGGACCACCAGGGAAGTCCTGCTTCTTTTTAATAATTAAAAATAACTAACATTTCGTCTGGTGATAAATGTCATAATTGTTCCCTACACAGAATTTGGACATAACAGAAAAGCACCAGGAGGAAAACATCATAGTTAACCCTTTGATGTCTGGTCATGCAGACTTTATCCTGGCTGACTCTTACTCCAGAGGTAATGAGTGGAGCAAACGTAGTACAAGCAGTAAGAGTGCTGTTATTCCTAATGGGCTAGTGAGTGAAGCTGCAGCTCTCTGGGGATCCCTTTATGTGTGGAGGGCTCAAGAGATGGTGAGGACTAGCCACCTCTTCCCATTCTTCCCTGTTGCCCCCTCCAGATACTGCAATCTGGACCACAGTTCTTCCCTATATTCTTCCTTCTACTGTAAGATCTCAAGAACTGCAAGTCCAATTGAAGAAAGTTGGGGTGGCCCTTCTTCCCTTACTTCATCTGGAGACCCTGCCCAGAAGCCCCCTTTGGGCTCCTGTGAGTCTGCAACCACATCGAGTATGATTGTGCCTCCATTTCCCCATCTGGAAGATGCTAGTGAGAATAGCAGACTGGTTGGCCTCTGCCAGGGAGTGATGAGCTAATGTCTGTAGTGCTTTCCAGCCCCTCGGAGCAAGGTGCCGGAGCCTCCCCAGCGCCTTGCCTGCTGCTGCCAGCCTGAGTGAGCGCCTGGGCCTGGCTGCCCTGTGCTGAGGGAGTGGCCGCATTCCTCTGCCCCAGGCCAGTGGGCTTGGACTGGCACTCACTTCTGCTCCTGTGTTAAAAAACAAAGGTGGGGGGAGGATTTAAAAGAAGAGAGGATGAATAAGAAGAGCAGAATAAGGGAACAAGATTAGTTCTGGGGAAAGGGCCTTGAGAAACAGAACACTGAGAACAGAGCAGAGAGATAACAGGGCATCTTTGGGTACACCCCTATCAGCTTTGAAGACTGTAGCCTTGGTTTCCTGTTTACACAAGTGGATGGAGGAGCTTTGGAAAGGGCCAACAATTGAGGCCAGTTGAATTGATTCCCTACTTGGTTTCCTGTTATTTATAGGAAATAAATGGGAAAACCACAAATATATATGGGCTTCCCTGGTAGCTCAGCTGGTAAAGAATCTGTCTGCAATGTAGAAGACCCTGGTTTGATTTCTGGGTAGGGAATATCCCCTGGAGGAGGGCATGACAACCCACTCCAGTATTCTTGCCTGGAGAATCCCCATGGACAGAGAAGCCAAGACTAAGCAAGAAAGCACAGCACAAGAAATATATACAAATAGCTTCAGCCACCTAGCCTTTTACATCCTTCATGGCTCTGCCCACTCCAGGCTTTGGAGATGTCATTCCAATACATGCCCCTTTGCTCTACTTCCTCCTGGGATTTAACTGTCTAGGAAGGCAGCATTATCATCCCCATTTTAGAGAGAAGGGCACTGAAGCCAGAGAGGTGAAATAATAGGTCCAGATTGCAAAGCTAGTAAGCGGCAGAGCAGGGATGTATAGCCTGGAGGGACTCACTCCTCAAGCCAAACTCTCCTACTAGGCTCCCTGCTCCTCTGTTATTTGTGTCTGTGCTCTTCTTGCTTCTAGAACAGTTGCTTGGCCTCACGCATTGCAGTCAGTGGTCAGTGTATGTGTGGCTAGAAGGTAATCATGGCCCAGGTTGAGGAAGAGATCCTTGGCGGGGAGTCCAGTTAGGGGTTGTGGCAGGAGTTTCCAGGGATGAGGTGCCAGGTGAGAGATGGCTGCAGCCCGAGGATGGCAGAGAGGACTCTGAAGAATATTATCTAGGGAAAAGCACAAGGTTCAAAGGGAGGGAGAAAGATGCTGGTGTCAGGAACAAAGAAACAGCTGAGCTGGCCAAGCCCCAGGCTGTTCGGGTAACAGCAGTGGGGTTGGAGACCTTGGGAAGGTGTGAGGCTTTTTGCGGAGGAAGAGAAACTCTGCTTTAAACATGTTTAGTTTAAGCCTTTGGCAGAACATCCAAGTGGAAATAGCTTGCACACAGCCAGGAATATAGGACTGGAAAGAAAGTGTGAGGTTGTGTCAGAAAGAGCAATCGGCAGGATGACTTTTGGCCAAACTGTGGGGAACTCTCCTCTTCCCATCTCCACCAGCACAGAGAGGGGCTTTCTCCCCAGGCCCAGGAGCCGGTGCTTCACTGCAGTGCTTGGTTCCTCTGCCTGTCACTGCCCCTCTAGCCCAGCACAATTGTGGCCACATGCTTCAAATCCCTAAAGGGTGGGATGAGGGGATCTCAGTCTGTAAGTTTTCCCAGGCCATGCAGTGACAGTGGTCTCATCTTACTTTGCTAAATACATTTTGCCAGGTCTTCCCTCGTTTAACTTCAGCTTCTACAGTACAAGTCTTTGGGGTCTTGTATGTTCTCTCTTTTCTGCCACCTGCCATTTTCAGGTCAACGTGGTGTCTCTCAGCTGAATTCATCCTTCAAAAGATGAGGCCATTTTAGTGGCCTTGCTTCCAGCAGCATCAGGCTGAAACTGCTCCCCTCACCTGAGCCCTGAGGTGATGTGGCAGCCCCTTGGCCCTCAATCTCCTGTCTATGCTAGGAGCACTTCCCTGCCCTCACCTCTGTTGGGCTATGAGGTCCTGCCCTCTCAGCCTCCCAATATCTGATCACACCTGAGACCTCAAACTTCCACTCCTTGTCCATCATGGACCGCAGTTTTCCTCTAATCAGAGCCCTGCTGGCATGGAGACGTCTCCCATCTTGGATCAGTAGCCCTGATTGCTTCTTGGGTTGGCTCAGACAATCATGATGGTGTGAATGGGGTTAGGGTGCATTTCACATGTACAGCCTCAGGGATTGGAGATTTCCCTGGATCCCCACAGCCAAAGATGCTTATTCTTCTGGGGATCAGAAATCAGAGCTGGAGATAGATGGAGAATGTTCGGTAGCTCAGGGAGTCAGGGAGCAGACTCTGCTGCCAGCCATGAAAAGAAGACAACAAGCCCAGTGACCCAAGATCCCTCTGCTGCTTCCATACCAAGGCAGTGCCCCTCATACCCAGTCTCCTTGTGCCAATCACAAAAAGGCACTTCCTCTGGGAAGACCTATTAGAAACAGGTGCTGCTCCCTTTGGTTTTTACATAACCCTCACCCCAAGGCACTTGGCTTTGCAGGAGGAACACAAGGTGAATTTTCAGGGTCCTTGTGTGGATAGACCTGCATAAGCATACTTGGAGGCCCTGCAAAGAAACGACTTTGGATGAGCATATGGCTGAGGTTCCTGCAGTGGCCCAGCACCCATAAGAACACCACTTCAGGGGAATTTTATCCCTCCTCGCTGGGGTTGCACAGAGTTGGACACAACTGAAGTGACTTAGCAGCAGCAGCAGCTCTGATGAAAAACATCAATGATAACGTTTCCTGGACACTTGTGTGACACTAGGTGACACACCCTCACTGTTCTTGCTGCTGCTAAGTCGCTTCAGTCGTGTCTGACTCTGCGACCCCATAGACGGCAGCCCACCAGGCTCTCCCATCCCTGGGATTCTCCAGGCAAGAACACTGGAGTGGGTTGCCATTTCCTTTTCCAATGCATGAAAGTGAAAAGTGAAAGTGAAGTCGCTCAGTGGTGCCTGACTCTTAGCGACCCCATGGACTGCAGCCCACCAGGCTCCTCCATCCATGGGATTTTCCAGGCAAGAGTACTGTTCGTAGCATTCTGTATTTATTTTCTCCTAGAATCCCCACAACAACCTGAGGTGCTAGGTGATTACTATTGTTCAGTTCAGTTCACTTCAGTTGCTCAGTCGTGTCTGATTCTTTGAGACCCCATGACTTGCAGCACATCAGGTCTCCCTGTCCATCACCAACTCCTGGAGTCCACCCAAATCCATGTCCATCGAGTCGGTGATGCCATCCAACCATCTCATCCTCTGTTGTCCCCTTCTCCTCCTGCCCTCAGTCTTTCCCAGCATTACTCTTGTAGTCATCTCTATTTTGCTGATAGAAAATGTAAGCACAGATGTTAGGCAGCTTGCCGACATCCTACATCTTGTTTGTTTTGCACTGAGGATTCAAACCAGACCCCAGAGCCTCGCTGGTGACCAAAGGGCCTCACTGCCTTCTAAGGCATGCCTGCTGGGACCTGCCCCTTTTAGGTCCTAAAGGCCTCTCCCACCTGTGAGCAAGATCAGTTGCTACCCCTCCTCCAGTGTGAGGTTGTGGCTGTTATTATCAACCCCATTTTACAGAAGGAGGCTCAGAGAGGGGAGGCAATCTTACCAAGGTCACACAGCTAGCAAATGAGCATGCCGGAGTTGGAATCCAGTTCTGCCTGCTCCCATCTCCCTTCCTTGCTCTCTAGCTACCCGCTCATGCCTAGGTTCATGCCTTTCTTCAAAACTGCAGATCTGGTGTGGCCTGGAGAGATGGCCTCATTTGAACCTCACACTGCTACAGAGGAGGAAACTAGCACCGCTTTGCTACCTTGTTAGAGTCAGAGGAAAAGAGACAGACTGAGCATAAAGAAATGTATTCAATGGAGAGAGAAGGAGGGAGCGAAAGAGCAAGAGGGTGAGTGCCTGGGAAGAAAACAAGGCAAGGAAAAGAAATGTATTCAATGGAGAGAGAAGGAGGGAGCAAAAGAGCAAGAGGGTGAGTGCCTGGGAAGAAAACAAGGCAAGGAAAAGAAATCAAACGAGAAAGAGAAAGGCCCAAAGTGGGGTGAAGGCCTAAGTGACCAGCCATCTGGAAGCAGCGGTGAGCTTGGCGGGGGCGTGTGTTTGTGAAGCAGGGGAGCCAGACCGACAGGTGCGAGGGCCCAGCTGCTGCCAGCCAAGAACTGTCCGGGCTCCGTGCCCAACCGGAAAGAAGGCACGTCCCCCGCAGAAGACCTCTCCAGGGGGGTTGGGCTAGGGCAAACTCTCAGCCAGCCTGGTGGGGCTTACCCCCAAAGCCTTGCTTGGGGTGAGGAAGCTTTCCACAGCCCCTTTGCATTTGCTTCAAACTGCTCAGACCTGCCTGCTCTGAGGGGATGGGTAAATGCCAATTCATGCTGCCACCAGCTTGAAAGATGGGACGGACAGGTGGGGCAGTGGAAACGCCCATCCAGACCTGACTGGTCACCTTTTCAGTCAGCTTGAGGCCTGACTTAGTTCGATGTCCAGAGTCCAGGTCTTTGCCATCGGACCGACATTTATTGAAGACCCGAGGCTGTCACTTCCTAGCTGCGTGACATTGGACAAGTGACTTTAGCTTGTTGGGCCTCAGTTTCCTTCCATGTAAAGTGGGAGAAGTAAGAATACCTACCTTATGAGGCTGTGCCAGGGTCAAATGAGATAATGTCTGTGGCTATAAACTCTCAAGTGCTATACACATGTGAGTAATTACTCTTCTCTGACCCCTGTTCCCTGCTGCTTGGGGATGGAGTCAGCCTTCCAATCCAAGTCCAGTTCCAAGCTTGACTTCACCTCCTTGGCCCTGTTTTCCTCATTGTCACATATGCCTGTGTGGGAAGTCAGGCCTCCTGACCCATCGGGGTGGGCTAGGGGCTGGTTGCTATTCCTATGCAATTGTTTCTTCAGGCCACAGACATGAACTGAGCTCCTGCTCATCCCTGTTTTGGTCACCAAGGCCTCAGAGGGGACCATGTTGCCAATTTGACCCTTAAGGAGTTCCCAATACAGTTGGGGAGATAGAAAAGCAGACTGATCAAACCAAGCGGGAGATAGGAAGAGGTGACATCTGAGGTGAAGGCCAGCATTCACCAGGTGCTGGGGACAGCCAATGCAAAGTCATTAATGGGGACTAGGAGACCAGCACAGGATGGGGTCAGGAAGGTCACAGGAGTTGGACTTCAATGCCATGTTAAGAAATTCAGCCCTGATGTGCTCACTGAAGGTGACATGGGCAGATTATACATGGAGCCTGGTACAGTTTGTTACTCAGTAAAGTATGTGCATTGCCCCAACCTTCTCCATCCATCCTCCAACCCCACCAGCAGGCAGTTGAGCTGAACCTTAAGCGTACAGGAGAGATCTCAGCTCTTTCTCTTGAACTCAGGCCAACAAGGCACTTGATCCCCTGTTTCCCATTCCACCTACCCCACTCCCTGCCAGCTTCCCAAGCTCAGTAAATGGCGCCTCTATTCACTACGTTTCTCAGGTCCCAAACCTGGTCTTTCCTACTGTATGTCCAATTGATCAGCAGATTCTGTCAGCTCTCTCTAAAATATATCCAGTAGTCAAATCACTTCTGACCACTTCCACAGCCACAACTCTGGTCCAAGTCACTGTCATCTCTCACTCTCTTTTAAAAAAATTGAAGTATAGTAAATTTACAGTGCTGTGTTAATTTCAAGTGTACAGCAAAGTGGTTCACTTATACATATATAGCCACCGTCATCTCTTACCTAGATTGCTGCTGCAGCTTCCTGACTGGTCTCTTTGCTCCTGTAGTCTGTTCTCTACAAAGCAGCCAGAGGGATCCCTTCCTTCTCTGCTCAGGAGGCTCCAACAGCTCTCCATCTCCCACAGGGCAAAGATCGAAGTCCTAATAGTACCTGTAGTACCTTGGCCCTTCTACTTCTCCACATTTTTCCCTCCTCCCCACTCCCCATTCCCTTCACTTTAGGCACATTGGCCTTGATATTTTCACAGGTGACAAGGTGGTTTCTGTCTCAGGCGCTTTGCATTTTGCTGTTCCCCCTGGTTAGAATACTTTCCAAGAGAGCCACATGGCTTGTCACCTCACTGCCTTCAGGTCTTGGCTCAATGTCACCTCTTCCTATGGGCCTTCTTTAGGCACTCTATCTGAAACAGCAACCCTGTCACTCTCAACTCTCGCCTTGCTTTTTCTCCATAGCACTGATCACCACTTACCATATTATATTTATCTGTCTGTCCAGCTAGAATGCATGCTCTATCAGGGTAGAGATTTCTGTGTTTCGTTCACTTTTGAATCTCTGATGATTAGTATACTACTTGGCACATAGCAGATGTTCAAATATCTGTTGAATGAAGGAATGGCTGAGCCAGAGAGTCTAGCTTCTGGGTGTGGGAGAAAGAAGTTGCAGGAAAATCAGAAGTGACATGGGGCAGAGATTAGCCAAATAGGCTCAGGAGTGGAATATGAAACAGATTCTGCAGAATATTCCTCAAAGGAGAAAAAGATATGAATGAAAGTCAGATGGAGGCTGGTAATTCATGGGCAGAGTGGGTAGGGCTGGAAGGATGGCAGTTGCCCCTCTCTCCTGCCTTCTATGCTGGTAACCCCAGAACCATGCCATGGAGCTGACAGGCACCTTCAGAGGAGGAGGTCCAGTCAACCAGAAAGCTTCTGTGCAGTAGCCACCAGCCCGGTAGAGAAGCAAGCCAGGGAATACTGGAGAGGACCTTGACAAATGATAGTTGTCCCTATCCCCTTCTCCCCACCCCTGCTCCCAGTATACAGCTGTGATTTTGGTGGTTTCTCTTCTGTTTGTCTGCATTCACAGACACACATAAACATTATTTCCACCTCTCAGTTTAATCCTCATTCTTACCCTTATTCTGTCTTTATCTCCATTTCCAACTAATACAAACCCATGCCCTCCATGCCACTCATAGTGTGGATTCCAGTTGATAGACATTTGAGTCATTTCCACCTTTTGACTATTATGAAGAGTTCTGCTATGAATCAGTTCAGTTCAGTTCAGTCGCTCAGTTGTGTCTGACTCTTTGCGACCCCATGAATCGCAGCACGCCAGGCCTCCCTGTCCATCACCAACTCCCGGAGTTCACTCAGACTCATGTCCATCGAGTCAGTGATGCCATCCAGCCATCTCATCCTCAGTCATCCCCTTCTCCTCCTGCCCCCAATCCCTCCCAGCATCAGAGTCTTTTCCAATAAGTCAACTCTTCGCATGAGGTGGCCAAAGTACTGGAGTTTCAGTTTTAGCGTCATTCCTTCCAAAGAAATCCCAGGGCTGATCTCCTTCAGAATGGACTGGCTGGATCTCCTTGCAGTCCAAGGGACTCTCAAGAGTCTTCTCCAACACCACAGTTCAAAAGCATCAATTCTTCGGCGCTCAGCCTTCTTCACAGTCCAACTCTCACATCCATACATGACCACAGGAAAAACCATACATTACTTTGCCAACAAAGGTCTGTCTGCTATGAATACTCATGTACAAATATCTAAATTTAGGTGACTTTCTGGGGGACGATGTGTTGGAACTGCACTGGATGTTGAGAGTTAGCCTGGGCACCTGGGGGCACCAGGAGGAGCTGACAGTCTCTGCTTTCCCTTCAGCTCCTCACCACATTCACCAGAGTCCTACTATGTGCTGGTCAGGAGTTCAGGAGTGCTGACATGAATACAGGTGGGAACGGTCTTGAGTGTAATGGAAGAAACAGATAGTTAAATAATAACTTACTGCTAAGCATATAAAAACATGTTCAACTCCACTAATAAAATCAGAGCAACCAAAACTCAAACAACAAACACTTCTGGTGATCAAAATCCATCACCTGTTTTGTTTGTTTTCAATGTCCACACCCTTTGATCTAGCAGTTTCATTTTAACAAATGTATCATAAGAAAATAAGACAACAAATGTGCAAGGGTGTAAGAGGATCTTCATTGCAAAAATTTTTCTTTGAGGCAAAATTCACATAACATAAAATCAGTTATTTTAAAGTCAATAATTTGGTGGCATTTGGTGTTGCACAACCACCACCTCTGCCTAGTTTCAAAATACTTTTATTACCTCAAAATAAAATCCATGCCCATTAAACAGTTACTCCTCATTTCCCCCTCCGTCCAGACAACAACCAATCGGCTTTCTGTCCTTATGCTTTTGCTTATTTTCGATGTTTCATATAAACGGAATCATACACTGTGCGACTTCTGGTGTCTGGCTTCTTTCACTTAGCATGATGTTTTTGAGTACTGTAGCATGTATCCATACTTCATTCCTTTTTATGGCAGAATAATATCTCACTGTATGCATATGCCACAATTTGTTCATTCGTTCATCTATTGGTAGACATTTGAGTCATTTCCACCTTTTGACTATTATGAAGAGTCCTGCTATGAATACTCATGAACAAGTATTTGAATATCTGTTTTCAATTCTTTTGGGGCATATACCTAGGACTAGAATTGGTGGGTCAAATGGTAATTCTATGTTTAACTTAAGGATCGCCAAACTGTTTTCCACAGTGGCTGCACCGTTTTGCATCCCCATAGCAATATACAAAGGTTCCAATTTCTCCACATCTTCATAGCCTCTTGTTATTTTCTGTTTTATTTTTATTATAGCCATTCAAATAGGAATAAACTGGCAACTCATTGAGGTTTTGATTTGCATTTCCCTAATGACTAATTCAGTGTTTTTATTTGTAAGGAAAAATGAGAATATTCTGAATGTTCAGCATTAAGGGACAGGTTAAACAAATTTTGGAGCATCCATATAATATGACCACTTTAAGGGATCAGGTATGCCAGATTTTTTGGTATGTCTGAAATATGTCATAGTAAAAGATAATATGGTAGTTGTTTGTGGATTGATATGGAAAACTGTCCATGGCATATAACGAAGTGAGAAAAATCAGGTTACCAGACAGGACGATTTCATTTGTTAAAAAAAAAATGTCAAGTGGTCATATATGCATAATGCCAGCTCCCTAGGGTCAGGGATTATTGTCTACTTTGTCCACAGATATAACCCCAGTGCCTGGCACTCTGCATGGTACATAGCAGGTAGTCAATATATATTTATGGACAAAATGAAAAAAAGTCTGGTGACATAAACACCAAACTGCTAATAGTGGTGTTTGCTGAGGTATGGTGTTATGAAGGAACCATTTTCTTATTGTTTGAATGTTTTCCTTGAGGCATCTAGTGCAAAAAAAACAAAAAAAAGTCTTTCCATTACTCTCTCTCACCAAGTAAGAAAGGCACTGTGGGCCGGCTGAGGGAGGAAAGCATTAGGGCTCTTTCCACCAGAGGTAAACAGAGGCTTTTCAGCCACTTTGGAGCTGAGCCTCAGCAGGCTCACTTCGGTTATCCCAGTGGCTACAGCTATCTTTTTAAAATGCAAATCTGATCAAGCCACTCTTTGGCTTAAAAGTCTCTGATGGCTTCTTACCTGGAGGATCAAGTCTCACCTCCTCTAGCTGGCACAGAGGCCCTTTGTGACTGGCCCCTGCTATTTTCCTTCTTGTCATTGACTAATATATATCTCAGTTTTTTCTTATGGAAATTTAAAAGCACATAAAAGTAGAGAGAATAGTATATCCAACCTCCATGTGTCCATCAAACATGAAGCTTCAACACTGATCAACATTTTTCACATTTTGTTTCATTTATCTCAACCGACTATCTGCTGCCACACACCCATACACTTGCCCCTTCTGGAGTAATTTTAAAGAAACCCCAGATATATTATTTCACCTGTAAATACTTCACTTTGTATCTTTAACAGTTGAGGACTTAGATAAATATATAACTACCATGCTGTTATCATACTTAACAAAATTATCAATAATTTTTTAACATCACCTTGTCTCTGTCCAAATTTCCCCTGTTGTCTGAAAAACATCTTTTCACAGTTGATTTACTTGAATAGTCTAATATTCTGTGTTCTAGCAGCACTGAACTGCTTGTCACTTCCCTAAATTTCATGTGCCTTTGCCTGAAATGTCTGCCCCTGATGCCTGCTCCAAGATCAGCTTAAATATTGTAGCCTTCATGATTGCCCCAGTCTAGATTGCCTGTCCCATTTCTGTGTCTTATAATACCCAGAATGTGAAACATTGCTTTGTCTCACTGTGTATTTTCACCATCACGTAGGTATGTATGGAGAATTACAGGTGCCAGGTACCATGCCCAGCACTGGGGTACAGCAATGAAACTGCCAAAGTTCCCACCCTCTGAGGGCGTGTATGTGTGTGTGTGTGTGTGTATATATGTGTAGGAATAAAAAAGAATAAGATAATGGTAAACGGTATGAAAATCAGTGGTATTTTGGAACAAAGAGAGCAAAGTGGCTACTTTAGATGGCATGGCTAAAAGGAGCCAGTCTGGGGAAGATCTGAGCATTGCAGGTGAAAGTACTAGCCTGTGCAGAGACCCTAAGGTGAGGGTCTTGGATGGTCCCCATCTTCAAAGGCACTATTCATGTCTGTCTTTACATTTGCAGCTCTCAAAACCTTTGGTAGGTAGCTTTCAAAACCCTGTTGAGTAGAGAATCTAGTAATAGCTATGTCTCTTTGCCCCAGAACAATGTACCAATGCACCAATGCACAACCACATTAATTTGCATTCTCTTCCCCTAATTCCTGAAGCCAGAGAATGTCAGGAAGATTCTTTGCCTTTGCATTTAGGGCAGGAACAGTGTCTGATAATTGACATCTAATATGTATGCTAAATGTGCTTTCTTCCATGATCTCTTTGATCCCTCAAAATCAGCCAATAAGGTAGTACAGGGAGTATCTGCATTTGATGGATGAGGGGACTAAGACTCACAGAGAGCGTTTCTTGGCCAAAGTCACACAGCTAGTGAGTAACAAGGAGGGGAGTCAAACTCAGGCAGGTTGAGGCCAAAGTGCATATGCGCTGCTAGACAGCTTGGAGCCCAGCACTGAGCAGGTTTGGGGACTCGTCCTTGGCCAAGGTTGGGGAGGAAGAGCTGCTGGAGTTTTCCATGCAGGGGCTTAGAGATATCAAAACCTGATTAGCCTTGATGGCTGTTTGCTTTTCTTCTTTCTCTTCCCTCTTTTTGTCCCCCTCTTCTTTCTCCTCATTCCTTTTTTGTTGAATCACAATATTTGATTTTCTTATAAAGAAGTTTTTCTGCCTTAGAAAGAGTCTTTTAAATATAGAATTGGAAATATACCCCTCTTTCTGTGACAGCTCACAATGAAGGTAGCAGAGGCAGATCCACCCCCTTGCCCCCCAAATGGAAACTGGCTTGGGATTTTTCCATTGGCTTAAAAAAAAAAAAAAAAAAAAATATATATATATATATATATATATATTTACTTTTGTGTGCGTGGGGGGGAACCAGGTAGTACATTCACATGATTCATAAATCAAAAGATACAAAAAGGAACATAGTGCAAACCCCCCTTACTCCTCTGCCACCTGGTTTTCCTGCCTGAGGTGCAGGAAACTGAGGTGCCCCAGTTTCTTGTGTCTCTTTCCAGAGGTGTTTTATGCAAATAAAGGCATATCCTATATATATATATATATATATATATATATATATATATACTTTTTAAAGGGTTATTTTCTAAACCTTGAGTTGTGAACACAGCCTAAAGCTCTCTTTTGGTCTCTCTGGCCTCTCTATGTTCCTTGGTGAGAGATAGTGAAGGCCTGTGGGGCTCCTGGGAGCCCTGGGTTTTCCTCAGAGGTTGGTCTTTCGAGGCTCATTTTTCTGGCAGGCCCTCCTGCACACAAGACTTTAGATTCTTTTCAAAGTCCTTTCATCTAAGATAATTCATCAAGCACTCACAATAGCCCATGAAGTGCGGGAATTATTCGCCCCACTTTACAGGGATAAGGAAACAGACCCAGAAAGGTCGAGTAACTTGCTGAAAAGCACACAAGTACTTACTGTTGTTGATGTGAGGGGAGGGTTGCAGAGCAGCATGAGGCTTGGTCCAGCTTGGACTTTGGAAGCAAGAAGAAAGTTGTTTACTCCAAAGTCACAGTTTAAAAATATTTTAGTGGCACTCAGTGTGGGGTTGAGGGGGAGGGAACGATGGGGAAGTAAGGAACTTGCAGTTCCAGCTGGGATGGCTTCCTAGCTCTGCCACTGACAAGGGGCAAGTTACTTCACAGTTTGTGGCCTCAGTTTGCTAATCTGTAGAGTAGAGATGATAATACCCACCCAGCAGGGTGGATAGTGACATAGTATAAATAAAAGTGATTTGTAAAATGAGGTATATTCTAAGCCTTGCTTTGCATTATTACTATAGTTATGATGGCTGGTCCTTTCGGGAAAAAGGCGGATGTTTCCTGAAGGGAAGGTAGGCTCAGACTGGGTACAAAGTTGCCCTTCCCTCAAGCCACCTTATCTAAAAAGACCCTCTCTGGCTGAGTGAATTGTAGATCAGGAGCCCTCTAGCCGGACCAGTCTTCCTTGCCAGCTCAGAACCTCCTGGGCTGTTAGAATAGCTCTGGGGCCTAAGCACAAACTCTTCCTCAGTGGATGTCTTGAATTTACTTTGATCTGTAACTTTACTTGCAGATCAATTCTTTTTATAAAGAGTTTGTATATTTATTTTTCCTATTACAAAACTAGATCATGCTTATTAAGAAAACTGGGAAAATATTGAAAAGTAGAAGAAACCAAAATTAAACCATCCTTATATCTTCTTCCTCCACAGAAGCCTACCTCAGTTAATATCTTGGTATATTTCCTTTCAGTCTTTTTTCCTCTAGGCACTTAAGATAATTCTTAGCAAAGAAATACTTTTTTCTTTTTTAAAACAGCTTTACTGAGCGTGTAATGGATAGACAAAAAGTTGCACATATTTAATGTGTATAATTTAATGAGGTTAGACTGAGCGGAATAACTCAATCTGTCTTGTTTGTTTTGAGAATACTTTTGTTTGGTATTTTAATTGTAAAAAGTGGAAAATGATTCCTAGTTCCATCTATGAGATTTTTTTGCCTAACATTTTAACAAGAATGGAATGAAGAGGAATCCTGAAGGCCATTGAGGTGGTGCCATCTCTCAGAACAGGCCTGGCCTAGGTTCAGCAGCTCACTCGGGCTCAGCCAGCAGAGCCGGTGCTGCTGAGAGGGTAGCCCTGGCTGCCCAGTGGGAAAGGGCTCCTTCTGGTTCAGGCCCATTCCTCTTGAAAGGAAAATGAAGCACTACTATTCACCACTTTACCCTGTGGTTGTGTCTTGTGGCTGAGTCCTTCACAGGAATTTGGGTGATGACTTTGGAAGGTGGTTCCCTTGGAAGGATTTGGATATCAGACCCAGCAAGCTTTTGAAAGGACAAACCTTGGCGGGTGGTTCTTCACAGGCTGGGAATTCAGAGTTTTTATTTGTCTTTCTTGGCTTCCCCCACACCCCCACCTGCCCCATTCAGTACCTCCTCCCTCTTCTATTTTTTAAAATCTTACATTTTGGTATAAGTAAAATTATCCTTAAGCTGAGTGTATAATTAGAATTGTGGGCATTTGAAGTGACTTGTATTCCTAGCTGTCCAGGTACCCCAATGCTGTAAGCTTGGCTATTCCCATCCCAGGGAGGCCTAGCGTGCTGTAGTCCATGGGTCGCAAAGACTTGGACATGACTGAGCAACTGAACTGAACTGATTCCCATCCCGGGACATGTTCAAGGCTTTTTCCACTCCCTTCTGCGGAATGCCCTTCCTCCTCTCAGTAGCCTGGAGAAATACAACATCTACAAGGCCCAGTTCAAATATCATCCCCTTTGAAACGCTCTGGGATGCTGCCCTGGCCTGGTAGGTTGCTCTCTCCTCGGTGCTCTCAGAGTTCAGGACTCCTGTTTGCTACAGAGCATGAAGTATGTTGGGATCTGGTTCCTTCTCTCCTCCTTTGCCTTGTCTGGGAGTCCCTAGATGGCCAGGATGGGGTTGTGTCCTTGTCTCCCATCCAAGTCCCAGTAGCTGTAGGAGCTGCATAAATACGTGGTGAATCAAATTCCAAAATTGTGACATTTGGCTGTCACTTCTGCTTTCTTATCTCTCTCGAGACCCCTATCTGCATTTTGCCATCTTTTCTCTGCCTTTGCTGCTGCTGCTGCTAAGTCGCTTCAGTCGTCTCTGACTCTGTGCTACCCCATAGACGGCAGCCCACCAGGCTTCCCCATCCCTGGGATTCTCCAGGCAAGAACACTGGAGTGGGTTGCCATTTCCTCCTCCAATGCATGAAAGTGAAAAGTGAAAGTGAAGTCGCTCAGTCATTTCCAACTCTTTGCGACCCCATGGACTGCAGCCTACCAGGCTCCTCCATCCATGGATTTTCCAGGCAAGAGTACTGGAGTGGGGTGCCATTGCCTTCTCTGTCTTTGCCTTTGAGGTTATAGGAAAACCAACACATCACAACTGTATCCCATTTTCATCAAGCATGCTTGATGGGAAATAGCCTCTATTCATCAAGATGTCCCTCTTGGATCTGACCTGCCACCTGCTTTTTCCATCACTGAGTCACTCCCTAGGCAGGATAGCTTCTCTCTGGGGAGCCAGGAAGGCCTTCCCCAAGGTTGCAGCACCTGTATTCCTGTGAGCTCTGGTCAGGCCCCAGTACAGGTCAGAGTTTGGCTTTCTGTCCCTGGGACTTAGTGGAAGACACACTAGTTCCTCAGCAGGATCCAGCACTCAGAGCCACCCTATCAGGGTGGGGCAGGGCAGAACAGGGAAGCAGCAGGGTTAGTCTTTATACTTCAGTGAGAGGAAATGTTCACGACTGTGTGCTGTCAGTGGTACTTTACAATGAGGAAAGTGGAAGAGAGGTAGGTTTGCAAAGATTTTATTAAAAAACAAAATAAATTCATAATCTTGAAAACAACATAGGTGGATTTCTCCCCATCTGTGACCAGATCCCCCTCCCCCAAGGTTCCACCTGGATGATCCTGAGGCCTAAACCCTGACTCTCATCTCCCCACTGCCCCACCAACTGCCAACCAAATCTCCATGCTTTCCTCCAGCTTCTGATCTGTCTCCTTTAAGAAAATAAAAATACCCCTCCCCAACTTGCCTAAAAATAATTTTCAAAGATTAAAAACGGCATCTGTGTGTTTTTTAAAAATAAACACTTAAAATGTTGGAAATGTTTGTCTTCCCCTAGGTCTAGTTGAGGCCTCTGGGGTGCCTGCCTGCTTCATGCTAGGAGGCCAGCTGCCACTTGGTGCCCCTTGGAAATTTTCAGGAAGTAATTTCTTCCAAATTTCCCCTGCAGTCACAAATTCCACACACTGCTCGCATAAACACGCTGTCTTCATTATAGGCACTGCTCTTTGGCTCTGGAAATTTGATCTCTTTTTGTCAACTAGACCACATGCTTCAGATTCCCTGCAAATAGAGAAAACAAAATTCAAATTCAAGTAACATATGTGAACTATACCTCAGTAAAGCTGTTAAAAAAGGCACTTTCATTTTGGGGCTTGTTCTCTTGCTGTCCTTGGGAACCCTGCCTGCCCCCACTCACCAACATAGGAACAAGCTCAGGCTAGGCTGCTGGATGGTGAGAGAGATCTGGTCCATTTACCCCAGCAACCACCAGCCACCCACCAGGCATGTGAGTGAGGCCTTGGACAGCTGGCTGACTGCAGTGCTAGGTGAACTCAGCCCAAACCAGAAGAACCGCTCAGCTGAACCCAGCCCTATTGCCAACTCACAAAGTCATGAGCTAAACAAATGGTTGTTTTAAGCCACACATACACACACGCACAAATTTGGGTAATACTTTTCAGAGTCCATACTTCACTAACTGCATCAGATCTTTCTACACCCCCAACATTTCTTCCCCTGCTTAGCAAGGTACAACCCTTTTAGCATTTTCTCTCATGAGCACCTGTGAAAGATGAATTGGGGATTTCCCCCTACTCTCAGGTCTAAGAATCTTTGAGGGAAAAGCAGCCACTTGAAATCTTACAGCACTGGTCCCTCCACAGTCTTCTTCTTGACCTACTTCCCCAAGCCAAAATACTGGGCTCCAAACCCTACTGACCACTTCTACTCTAAAACAGGAAGGATGTTCCATGAGGGCAAGGACCTAGCTGCCTTACTTTTGGTTGATATCTAGCACAGTGCCTCACACATAGTAGGTGCTCAATAAATGGATGAATGGAAGAAAGGAAGGAAAGAAAAATCAGCACCCACTTGCCTATCTAGTTTAATTTTTAATACAATATTAAATATACACAATGGAGTATTACTCAGCCATTAAGAAGAATACATTTGAATCAGTTCTAATGAGGTGGATGAAACTGGAGCCTATTATACAGAGTGAAGTAAGCCAGAAAGAAAAACACCAATACAGTATACTAACACATATATATGGAATTTAGAAAGATGGTAACAATAACCCTGTATGCGAGACAGCAAAAGAGACACAGATGTATAGAACAGTCTTTTGGACTCTGTGGGAGAGGGTGAGGGTGGGATGATTTGGGAGAATGGCATTGAAACATGTATAATATCATATATGAAACGAATTGTCAGTCCAGGTTAGATGCATGATACAGGATGCTTGGGGCTCGTGCACTGGGATGACCCAGAGGGATGGTACGGGGAGGGAGTTGGGAGGGGGGTTCAGGATGGGAAACACGTGTATACACGTCGCAGATTCATGTTGATGTATGGCAAAACCAATACAATACTGTAAAGTAATTAGCCTCCAATTAAAATAAATAAATTTATAATAAAAAATTTCAATTAATAAAAACTTGGAAAAAAATTAAACATACAGTAAAAGTGACTTTCTTTGCTATGTGCAGTTCTATGATTTTTAACACAGGTCAGATTCTTAAGACAGATTGGTCCCATTACTCATCAAAATTTCTTCTGCTTTCTTTTTGCAGTCACATCCTCCCCTCCCCCTCTTACCACCTGGCAATACTGACCTATTCTCCATCACCGTAAGTGTTGTCTTTTTGAGAATGTTATATAAATGGAATCATCAGTATGTGATGTTTTAAGGCTGTATTCTTTCAAGCAGCATAATGCCTTTAATTTTCATGCAAATTTTTAGTGTATCAATAGTTTATTCCTTTTTTGGGGGCAGTACTTAACTCTGTAATTTTAAAATTACTATAGATTTATAGGAAGTTGTAAAAAAAAGTACCAAGAAGTAGCCTTCACCAAGTTTTTCCAAGTGGCAATATCTTACATAATTATTATTTAATATCAAAACCAGGAAATTGACACAGGTATAATTCACAGACCATATTTAAATTTTGCCAGTTTTATATGCACTTATTTGTGTGTGTGTATATATTCTATGAAATTTTTATCACATGTGTAAATTTGTATAACCCCCACCACAAGAGGGCTTCCCTCATAGCTCAGTTGGTAAAGAATCCACCGCAATGCAGTAGACCCCAGTTTGATTCCTGGGTCAAGAAGATCCCCTGGAGAAGGGATAGGCTACCCAGTCTAGTATTCTTGGGCTTTCCTTGTGGCTCAGCTGGTAAAGAATCTGCCTGCAATGCAGGAGACCTGGGTTCGATCCCTGGGTTGGGAAGATCCTCTGGAGAAGGGAAAGGCTACCCATTCCAGTATTCTGGCCTGGAGAATGACATGGAGTGTGTCCATGGGGTTGCAGAGAGTAGGACACGACTGAGTGACTTTCACTTTCATTTTCCACCACAAGAAGATACAGAACTATTCCATCACCATAAGACCTCCCTCAAGCCACCTTGTTAACCCCCCTCCACCCCCTATCTTTAAGCCCTGACAACCATCAATCTGGTCTCTAGGTCTATAACTTTGTAATTTCAAGAATGTTATATAAATGAACTCCTAACAGTATAAAACATTCTGAGATTTTTTCCCCCTCACTCAGCACAATGCTCTTAAAGATCCATCAAGGCTGTTGTGTGCATTAAGTCAGTTCCTTTTTGTTTGCTGAGTAGTGTTCCATGGTATGTACCCCACCAACACTGTATGAAGGATCTAGTTTCTCAGCGTTCTTGTTAACATTTGGTGGTGGCACTAGTTTTTATTTTGACCATTCTGATAGGTGTGTAGGGATCTCTCATTGTGGTCTCAATTTCCATTTTCCTAATGGCTAATAATGTTGAACATCATTTCATGCACTTATTTGCTGTCTGTATATCCTCTTCATGTCTTTTATTAATTGGATTTTTTTTTTTACTGTTGAGTTTGGAGAGTTCTTTATATACTCTAGATATAAATCTGTTGTTGGATATATGATTTGCAAGCATTTTATCTCAGTATATAATTTGTCTTCACATTCTTCTTTATTGGTCAAGCCGTGTGGCTTGTGGGATCTTAGTTCTCTGACCAGGGATTAAACCCAGACCCTTGGCAGAGAAAGTGTAGAGTCCTAAACCACTGGACTGCCAGGGAATTCTGATTTTTCATTCTTCTAACTTTTGCAAAGCAAAAGTTAATTTTTTGGATCATGGCTTGGGTGTTTTCAACCCTTAAGTTCATAATCTCTGGATAATCTTTGATTCTTCATCTTTTACTCTCCATATCTTATGAGTTGCCAGATCTAACCTCAAGATGTCTTCCATATCTGTCCTCTCTTTTCTGTTCCCCTCTCTGCACCTTAGCCATAGCTCCCATCACTCAGGTCACTGAAACAGCCTTTTAACTGGTGCTCCCACTTCTGGATCTGTCCCCCACACAATTCTAGCTGTGATCACATGCCTCCTCTGCTCCATAATAACTTTAGCAGCTCCCGAGTACCTATGAATGAAATCTAACACCTTAGCTTACATGTGTCCCATCCATACTTTCCCATCTCCATGTGAGCCTTTGCGTGTGTTGTTGACTGTGCTGAGGAGACCTATAGGGGGTCCTGGTGCTGAAGCGAGGGTGCTTCCATCTTTAAGAATAGCCAGAGCTTGATGAATGAGTGAGTGCACAGTTGAACAAAATCCCACGTCCAAGTGTCCCAATGACACATGTTCACAGAAAGGAAAGGTGGGTGCTGTGTTCTCTACTGCTCTGTCTCACTCTCTAGTTACATTTGGAGGCAATTAAGAAAAACAACAGAAATAGTTTCCACCAAAAGTTGATGATGAGCAATATTGAGTTTGGGTAACAATGAAAATGTAAGCTTAAATAATGCCCATTGTTTTCCCCTCACATCTAGCTTTTCCAGCAGTGGGTGGCAGCCTGAGAAAATTCTAAAGGCCAGCATATCTGCAGCCTGGAGAGACACAGAGTACAGATCAGAGGGGCAAACTCAAATGTCTATAGAGGCCAAGAATATATTGGATGTCAATAGAACAGACTGGGGGTAAGACATATGGATCCCTCTGGATCCTTTTTCTTTTCCCTACTTTGTAGAATGGCCTGAATGTAAGAAATAATTTCCTTTTTTCTTAACTCTATTACAAAAGAAAACAACATCAAAATGGTGTCAGCAAGATGAGAAATGGAAACTCACACTTGGCCTAGAGTAGGAGATACAACAGGGAAAGGTGAAATTTGTGGCAAACAGGAAGGTACCTGCTCACAAAGCGGGCAGCTGCTACTTGGTTCCAGCCAATCACTAGTGAGCAGGAATGTGGGTCAGATCTTTCCACTTTCCAAGAGAAGTCAGACATTCACATCTTTACACAGAGTTTTCATAGTGTGAAATGTGGACAACTGCTTTAAATGTTTAAATGACATTACATGGCACATTAATCTGTTAGGCTAAACCAAAACAACTTTGGAGATAAGATGTGGCTCACAGACTCCTAGTTTGTGATCTCTGGGATAGTTCTGACTTATACCCATGGCACCCCGTTTCACTCTCAAGTATCTTGGTTTTGACAATACATTATGTCCTCATCCTACCTCTGATGTAGAAGAAGGAGTACTGAACTGGGACTCAGGAGGCTTGGGTTCGATTGATTCATCAACTGACTAATTCATCTGTTCGTTCATTTATTCAATCAACATTTATTATCTACTCTTTGCCAGTACTAGGTGCTTGTGAGCACTCTACTCTTTTTCATTGTTGCTGCTAATTAATAGACTTTATTTTTGGAGCAGTTTTAGGTTTACAGAAAAACTGAGCAGAAAGTGTACAGATCTCTCATATTCCCCTGTTCCTCATCTCCCCCCAGGAGGCAATTTCCCCTAGTATTAACATCTTGCATTAGTATGTACATTTTTTATAGCTGATGAATGAATATTGATACATTATTATTTAGTCCATAGTTTACATTAGGGCTCATTCTTGGTTTTGTACAGGCCTACGAGTTTTGAAAAGTATATAATATTATGTATCCATCATTACAGTATCACACAGAATAGTTTCACTGCTCTAAAATTCTTATGCTCCACCTATTCATCTCTCTCTTCCTTTCCTTAACCCCATCACAGCCACTGATATTTTTA
Source organism: Bos javanicus (assembly GCF_032452875.1). Taxonomy (NCBI): domain Eukaryota; kingdom Metazoa; phylum Chordata; class Mammalia; order Artiodactyla; family Bovidae; genus Bos; species Bos javanicus. Next base: position 80,176,129 of record NC_083897.1, on the reverse strand, counting down.
CTGTCTTTATTGTTTTGTCTTTTCAAGAATGTCATATGGCTAAAATCATGTAGTATGGAGCCTTTTGAGAATGGCTTCCTTTACTTAGCGATACACATTTAATGTTATTCTACATTTTGTCACTTAATAGCTCATTTCTTTTTAGTGCTGAAAAATATTCCATTGTCTGAATGTACCACAGTTTATCCATTCACCTACTGAAGGACATCTTCGTTGCTTCCAAGCTTTGGCAATTATGAATAAAGCTGCTATAAACACTCATGTGCAGGTTTTTGTGTGGACGTGAGTTTTCATCTTACTTGAATAAATAGCAAGGAGCAGGACTGTATGTAAGACTATGTTTTAGTTTTGTAAGAAACTGCCAAACTGTCTTCCAAGATGGCGGTTCTGTTTTGCATTCCCACCAGCAATGAATGAGTTCCTGTTGCTCTACATCCTTGTCAGCATTTGGTGGTGTCATCGTTTTGCTTTTAGCTATTCTATTAGGTACGTAGTGGAACTCACTGTTTTAATTTGAAATTCCTTAGTGACATGATAGTGAGCATACCTTAATGTACTTAACTGCACCTGCGTAGCTTCTTTGGTAAGGTGTGTATTAAGATCTTTGGCCCATTTTTTGGATTGGGTTGTTTTCTTATTGTTGGGTTTTAAGAATTCTTTGTATGTTTTGGCTAATTGTCCTTATTGGATATGTGTTTTGCAAGAATTTCTCCCAGTCTGTGGCTTGTCTTTTTATTCTCATAATTTTTAGTCTTTTTAATGTACAGCAGTGCTGTCCAATAGAACTTTCTGGGATGATGGAAATGTTCTATATCTACGCTGCCCAATATGAGAGCCACTAATTACCTGTGGCTATTGAGCACTTAAAATATGGCCAGTACAAGTGAGGAACTGAATTTTAAATTTAATTTTAATAACTTAAATTCAAATGGCCACATGTAGCCAGTGGTGACCATATTGGACAGTACAGATATAGAACAGTTCCCTTTTGCTTTTTTTTTCTTTATGACATTGACTGGGGTCATTCTTATTTGCTCTTTCATTTATAACCTCCCTTTCAATCCATTAGGAAGTCCTGTCAATTCTACCTCCACAATATTTTCTAAATCCACCCATTTCCCTCCCACCTTCACTGTGATAACTTTACTCCAAGCCATTGTCACCCCTTGCATGGACAACTCTAATAGCCTCATCACTGGTCTTCTTGCTTCCATCCTTGCCACCTACAATCCTTCCTCTATATAGCAGCATGGTTATTTTGTTAAAACTTAGGTCAGATCACATTACTTGGATGCTTAAAGCCCTCTAAGGCTTCCAATCACACCTAGAATAAAATTCAAACTACTTAGCCATCAAGCTCTGCAGGGTCTGGCCCTGTCCCTGGTCTCTTGTCTGCTCTGCCCTCTTTGCACTCTCTGTTCTGGCCACATGGAACTTCTTTGTGTTATTGGAACACACTAGTCATTTTTCCCTCTTAGGGCTCCGCCTTCTTTGCACATGTTATTCCTTCTACCTAGCATGCTCTGTTCCTGGATATTCTCATCCCTGACTCTTCTTTTCACTCAGGTTTCAATCCAAAAATCACCTCTGAGGGGCCTGATGACTACCTAGTCTAAGTTGCCACCCCCAGTCACTCATTTTCTGCCACATGATTCTATTTTCTTCAATGCACTTAGCACACCAAACACATCTTGTGAGGGCAGGGATGTGTTACTCTTGTTCATCACTATTGTTAGCCACTTTGACAGTGCACAGGAATCCATCAATTAGTATTCACTGAAAGATACAGTTCTTGCAATTAAGGAGCTCTCAGTCTAGCAAGGAAAGCATATATGGAGACAACACGTCATAGTCCATAGCAATAAGGCCATATAATACCAGTCTATACAGAGTGCTGAGGGCATTTGAAGAGAGGGCATGGAAGGCTTCATGGAGGAGGTGTCATCTTAAAGGGCAAATGAAGAGAGAATGTACCAGGCAGCAGGAACAGAGCAGGATGTATAAAAGCACCTGTAAAGCTTTTGTGGCCAGAGCACAGAATGAGGGTCAGGGACAGGTTTGTTTGTGTGGGTGTGTATGTGTGTGCATGTGCAATGAGGCTGGAGAGACTGTTGGAGGTCAGATCATCAAGGGTCTAGAAGGCCATAGTCTTATCCTAGAGGCCATGTGGAGCCTCCAAACAATTTTAAGATGGGGAGGAGTCTCATCTAGTGTGATCTAGGGCTAGAGAAACTTCCCTGGTAGCTGCCTCATCACATCAGGCTTGAGGGTCTCACTCTTTACCTGGGAACAATGGCAGAACAAAGGATTTCTAGGAAGCCTTAGGTATGTGCTGAAATGGATGGGTGATTTTAGTTTTTAGCTCTTAATTGTCAACTATATTGTTTGTCTTAGAATGTAGATCCCTCTTGTCATCAGAAAGCCTTTCAATGACAATTAGTATAACCGCCAGTTACCACTTGTCTGCCTCTGACCTGAAATAGAACCTGAGGCTGTGAATTAATCCCACCAGGCTTCTGGCATCTATAGGATATCAGCACTAGTACCCTGATGTTTTGGGTGCTCCGGTCTTAACTTGCAAGGGACTACTGCAGTCTCAAACTGAATTGAAGCAATTTCTAAAATAGCCTATGATTCATTTTTTCTCCCCCCCGTGCCTAAATCTGCTGGCTCCATGTGGAGGGATAGGCACCAGTAACTGGAGAGGTGACATCACAGGAGTGGGCTGCATGCCTGCCAGCCAGGCAGCTTGTAGAGCTCGGCCTCAAGCAGTCTATCTGCTGGGCTGGGCGATGCCTCCCAGCCACTTTAGAGTCATAGCTCTAGATTCTTTGGTCCATGAGCTTTCTCCACATTTCTTTTTCAGACAAAAACTCTGGGCTGAGAAATCCAGGATAATGGGAATAGCAGCGGCAGGAAGAATAATACAGCCTTACATCTGTATAATGATTTAGAGTTGTGAAAGCCATTTGCTCCATTTTGCTCCTCCCAAACAGCAGTGGGAAATGGAAGCTGGGGTTTTCGGCCTGAACTGGGGTTGCACAAAAGAACAAAATGCTAACATTCCCTGTTCTCCACAAGGTACACCATGATTGGGCCTTGGATGCCACCAGAAAGTCAGAAAGATTCTTTTCAGCTTCTAGGTGCTTCCTGGAAGAGTAATTCTCCAGGACAAACTGCCTGGCAGGCACAGTCTACGAACCACGCCACCCTGATGGAGCCAGAAAGTAGTGCCAGTCCCAGCACTGTCAACTCTTCCTGTGCACCCTGGCTTACAGTCCCCATGGTCCCAAAGACTTTCACAGGAGCCAAAGTCATGGCCTGTAACTGTGGAGGCCTGAAGGTAGGGTGTGTCTTGAACATCTGGAAATGCCAACAGCTGCCAGGGTAGCTCAAGGGCCCGTGAAAAGAAAAAACACCAACATATCAGTCATTGTTGTGGATCCTGCAGTGAAGAGCCACTAAGCCTTCCCGTGAACAGCTGAGGAGTAGGGTGAAGGGAGTCTTTCCTTGGAGAAGCCATAAAAATAGTTTTGCAGTGGTCTCATGTTGGCTTTGTGATCTTCAAGCACCTGGTCTTGGCATAGCTTGGTGTCTCCAGCGCTCCACTGCTATCACTAGCATAAGAAGTCTCCCTGCCTGACTCCCCTCTCCTGCTCCTCCATGCATCATGGCTACCAGGCTGGACACCAAAGGGGTGGCATACTCTTGCTTGGACTTTTTGGTTTTATATTAAATTTCAGTGTCACTTGTGTGTGTGCATGCGTGCCTGTGTGTGTGCGGTGGTGGTGGGAGGCCTGGCGGAGAGTGGGGTGGACATGACAAATCCACAGATGCTCAGCAGTATTGTGAGAGTGGAAGTTGCTGTGGCTGCTGTAGCTGCCACCACCATCACCACCACCACTATGTGAATTCAGACCCACTGAAAGGCCACAGGTGCTGGTTAGTGCCATGAAAACGTCATCTCGGGAAACCAAGATGCTATCCTCAGGCAATTCTGTCTGTTGGAAACCTTGGTGGGGTATAAAAGTGATCCTTTGGAAGGTTGAATCTGTAAACCTATATGTGGAAAGTGACAGACAAGAGGAGAACATCCTTGCATCCAAAGCAGAGAGGCCTCCCATAACTTGTTTTCCAGCTCAAGGGGGATATGTGCGCCTATGAAAATAGATTAAGGATCACTGCCTTGGCCTGTTTTAGAGATGTGAATAAAAATCTTGGCTGGGGACTGCCTCCTTTCTGGTTGACTGATTTTTCAATTGATTTGTATTTATTAGCTAATGAAATTAAAGTTGTAAAAATGATAACAGAAACACAATAAATCTCTCCCACAACTGGCTGTTTCTATGTCACTATGGTGCATTCCTCACTTTGATTACTTCAAAGTCTATTATTTTGTTCTCAATTATTCTGTTTTTCTGGCACTGGAGAAAATCAATTTGTTTTATTTTCTCTTATTCATGCACTCAATTATACTCTTCGGGCACATTTAATCACTTTGATGTTTTCATTTTATGGCCCATCTCTAGGCACTTCAGCTGCATTGCTGCCAACGGGCAAGCAGGACTAATTTGCATGTCACAATAGACTTGAAATTCTAACTCAATTTAGAAATCTTTATGAAATCTCCCTCCAAAATATGCTTGGAGCTGCAAAGAGGCAGAAGGATGTGAGTAAACCAGAAGCCTATAAAGATGCTTCCCTTTCTCAAACACTGAGAGCTCTTTGGTGGCCTGACTGTAGATTCTGGATGTCCCTATCCAGGTACAGCAGAGCAGTTCACAGGATGGGATGTCTGCAGAGCTTCCCCTGGAACTTTGTGGTGAGAATCTTGCAAAGGCTGTCCTCAGCAGCAAGGCCAGGGAGACTGGGCCTGCTTACTCTGGCATAAACTGCCCCTTAGCACTGCTGGATTTGGCGGCTGTGCTAAAGACAGCACCTGAATCTCAGTTGGTTAAAGGGCCTCCGGGTAGATAGAGAGAATTGTCAACAGTTAGGCATTCCAGAACCCTGAGTGGTTTAACCTTATTTTCTCTGATAAGCTCCAACTCCCCTTTTGCCCCTTGATTATTTTAGAGCTAAAGGCTGGAGGGGACTAAAGTGATATAATTGCTTTAGGCATGAACTTTGAACAGACAGAAAAAAAGCTTAATTAAACAACTTATAGGTCTCCAACTATTTTTCAAAAGCTTTTGGTTTGTTGTATGCAAAAACCAGCAGCTCCACCCGGCAGAAGGAAAATTTCATATTTCTTCTAAACTTTCGGTATGATGTTCATTTTCTCATGTGGAATCCCAGCTCCCTCGCTTCTTTACTGTGTGAACTTGTACAAGCTAATCAGCCTCCCTAAGTTCTATTTTATGTTAAACAAGGCTAATCACATTATCTACTTCAGAGCTAGGTTTGTTTCCTAAACTTCAGTACTGTCAAGAATTTTGCCATGATCACATATCATTTATGTCAAAACCTCTCTTTTCTTTTACACTCTCAAAACACTTAAATTCATCCAAAGCAAGGTGTCTGTGAAATCAAAGTGTTTGATGTGGTAGTTATAATTTTTTGAATACACATTAAAACATATTTACATGAAATAAACCAAATTCATTCCTGTTTCAGAATCTTTGCTCTTGCTCTCCTGTTCATCCAGAATGTTCTTCATCCCAATTTTTGCAAAGTTCCTCCCTTTACTGCATTTAGCTCTATTCCCAAATGTCACCTCCTCAGGAAGGCCTTTACTGACCATCCTACCTAAAAAAGTACCCTTTCTGAATTTACCAGTAACCAATTACCAAATATTTATTTGCTTACTGTCTTTCTTCCCCATTAGAAAGAAGTAAGCTTCATGATGGGCAAGGCTTTCACCTGTCCTTTTTACATCTCTATCATGTAGAATAATGCCTAGCATATATTAATACCAATTACATATTTGTTGAATGAAAGAAACAAGAAAGTAAAATGTCAGCCGAGTGGTAACCAGTCTCTCTTTCCACCCAATGAGGGTGGTGTCAGAGAAGGCAGAGTGGAAAACCAGGACTTTTATCCAAGCTCAATGGCAAGGAGGCCCACCTAGGAGGCTTTAGTAACAAGGTGCCACTGCCATTCTTGGGCAGGGTGGTACCCTGAGGTGGAGTAGGGGGAGCCTGAATTTCCAGTCCTGCCCAGTAGCAATGAATACCCCTCCTCCCCCAGGCTGTCAATGAGAACTGCGTGGGAAACCTAGATGTTTACCCCATCCAGAGGTAACGGGGTGGAGCCTCCCTTCCTTGCCACCATGGTATTAGAGGAAGCCTGCTAAAACTGAAGATTTAAATAAGATGCAAGGTTTGGAGAAAAGAAAGGGTTCCTAAATGATTAATGCACATAGAGGAAAATAGAGATCTCTTCAAGAAAATCAGAGATACCAAGGGAACATTTCATGCAAAGATGGGCACAATAAAGGACAGAAATGGTATGGACCTAACAGGAGCAGAAGATATTAAGAAGAGGTGGCAAGAATCCATAGAAGAACTATACAAAAAAGATCTTCATGACCCAGATAACCACGATGATGTGATCACTCACCTAGAGGCAGACATCCTGGAATATGAAGTCAAGTGGGCTTTAGGAAGCATCACTGCAAAAAAAAGCTAGTGGAGGTGATGGAATTCCAGCTAAGATATTTCAAATCCTAAAAGATGATGCTGTGAAAGTGCTACACTCATTATGCCAGCAAATCTGGAAAACTCAGCAGTGGCCACAGGACTGGAAAAGGTCAGGTTTTATTCCAATCCCAAAGAAAGGCAATGCCAAAGAATGTTCAAACTACTGCAAAATTGCACTCATCTCACATGCTAGCAAAGTAATGCTCAAAATTCTCCAAGTCAGGCTTCAGCAGTACATGAATTGAGAAATTCCAGATGTTCAAGCTGAATTTAGAAAAGGCAGAGGAGCCAGAGATCAAATTGCCAACATCTGTTGGATCATTGAAAAAGCAAGAGAGTCCCAGAAAAACGTCTACTTCTGCTCCATTGATTACGCCAAGGACTTTAACTGTGTGGATCATAAAAAACTGTGGAAAACTCTTCAAAAGATGGGAATACCAGACCACCTGACCTGCCTCCTAAGAAATCTGTATGCAGGTCAAGAAGCAACAGTTGGAGTCAGACATGGAACAATGGGCTGCTTCCTAATTGGGAAAGGAGTGCGTCAAGGCTGTATATTGTCACCCTGTTTATTTAACTTCTATGCAGAGTACATCATGAGAAATGCTGGCCTGGATGAAGCACAGGCTGGAATCAAGATTGCTGGGAGAAATATCAATAACCTTAGATATGACACCACCCTTATGGCAGAAAGTGAAGAGGAACTAAAGAGCCTCTTGATGAAATTGCAAGAGGGGATTGAAAACGGTGGCTTAAAACTCAGCATTCAAAAAACTAAGATCATGGCATCCAGTCTCAATACTTCATGGCAAATAGATGGGGAAACAATGGAAACAGTGACAGACTTTATTTTTTTTGGCTCCAAAACCACTGCAAATGGTGACTGCAGCCATGAAATTAAGACTCTTGCTCCTTGGAAAAAAAGCTATGACCAACCTAGACAGCGTATTAAAAAGCAGAGACATTACATTGCTGACAAAGGTCTGTATAGTCAAAGCTATGGTTTCTCCAGTAGTCATGTATGGATGTGAGAGTTAGACCATAACGAAAGCTGAGCACCAAAGAATTGATGCTTTTGAACTATGGTGTTGGAGAAGACTCTTGAGAGTCCCTTGGACTACAAGGAGATCAAACCAGTTAATCCTAAAGGAAATCAGTCCTGAATATTCATTGGAAGGACTGATGCTGAAGCTGAAGCTCCAATATTTTGACCACCTGATGTGAAGAACTGACTCATTGGAAAAGACCCTGATGCTGGGAAAGATTGAAGGCAGGAAGAGAAGGGGACAACAGAAGATGAGATGGTTGAATGGCATCACCAATTCGATGGACACGAGTTTGAGTAAGCTCCGGTAATTGGTGATGGACAGGGAAGCCTGGCGTGCTGCAGTCCATGTGGTCGCAAATAGTTGGACACAACCGAGCAACTAAACTGAGGATTTATACAACTATCTAAAATGTTCAGGATGTAATAGAAAATCACTCATACCAACAACAGAAAACTCTCAACTTGAATGAGAAAAAGGCAATCAAGAGAGACCAACATAGAATGATAGTGATGTTGGGAATATCCAATAAGCAGTTTAAAGCAGCCATCATAAAAATACCTCAACAGGCAATTATAAACATGTTTGAAACAAATTAAAAATAGTCTCAGCAAAGAAACAGAATATAGAAAAACTAAATGGAGATTTTAGAACCGAGAAGTACAAATAGTGAAATAAAAAACTCAACAGATGGACTCAATAGCAGAATGGACAGGGCAGAGGAAGAATCAGTAAACTGGAATATATAGAATAGAAATTACCTAATTTGAACAAAAGGCAAAAAAAAATAGTCAAAAATGAGCAGAACCTCAGTGACCAGATGGGACTATGATAAAAGATCTAATATTCATGTCACCAAAGTTCCATAGGAAGAGGAGAAAGAAGGTAGGACTGAAAAAGTATTTGAAGAAATAATGGCTAAAGATTCCCCAAATTTGGCAAAAGATAAAACCTTAGAAACAATGGAAATAGTGACAGAGTTCATTTTCCTGGGCTCCAAATTCATTGCGGATGGTGACTGCAGCCTTGAAATGAAAAGACGATTGTTCCTTGGAAGAAAAACTATGAAAAACCTAGACAGTATATTAAAAAGCAGAGACATTACTTTACCAACAAATGTACATATAGTCAAAGTTATGGTTTTTCCAGTAGTCATGTATTGATGTGAGAGTTTGGACCATAAAGAAGACTGAGTGTTAAAGAATTGATGCCTTCAAACTGTGGTGCTGGAGGATTCTTGAGAGTCCCTTGGACAGCAAGGAGATCAAAACAAGTTAATCCTAAAGGAAATTAACCCTGAATATTCATTGGAAGGACTGATGCTGAAGCTCTAATACTTTGGCTACCTGGTGGGAAGAGCTGAGTTGTTGGAAAAGACCCTGATGCTGGGAAAGATTGAAGGCAGGAGCAGAAGGGGATGACAGAGGATGAGATGGTTGGATGGTATCACCAACTCAATGGACATGAGTCTGAGCAAACTCTGGGAAATAATGAAGGACAGGGAAGCCTGGCGTGCTGCAGTCCATGGGGTTGAAAAGAGGTGGATACGACTGAGCTACTGAACAACCACAACAAAAACCATACAGATTAAAAAAGCTGACTGAATTCCAAACTGCATAAACTCAAAGATCTATACCAAGATCTATCATATCAAATCCCTGAAAACTAAGGAAAAAGAAAAGTCTGGACAGTAGAAAAACAAAAACAAATGCTTTCATATAAGGGAGCTGCTAAGTCGCTTCAGTCGTGTCCAACTCTGTGCAACCCCATAGACGGCAGCCCACCAGGCTCCGCTGTCCCTGGGATTCTCGAGGCAAGAACACTGGAGTGGGTTGCCATTTCCTTCTCCAATGCATGAAAGTGAAAAGTGAAAGTGAAGTCGCTCAGTCATGTCCAACTCTTAGCGACCCCATGGACTGCAGCCTACCAGGCTCCTCCGTCCATGGGATTTTCCAGGCAAGAGTACTGGAGTGGGGTGCCATTGCCTTCTCCCATATAAGGGAGAGATAGTTCAAATGACAATGGTTTTCCCATTAAAAACCTTGGAGGCCAGAAGGAGGTGGTACAGCATTTTTCGGGTGCTGAAAGAAAATAAATGTCAACCTTGAATTTTACATCCAGTGAAAATATCCTTCAGGAATGAAGGGGAGATGAAAATATTCTCAGAAGAAAGAAAACTAAGAGAATTTGTTGTTACTAGACCCACCCTAATGACTAGGTAAAGGAAGTTTTTGACAGGGAAAGGAAATGGTGATTGAAGATAGCTTGGAACGCCAGGAAGGAAGAAAGAACAATGGAAAGGATAAAAACATAGGTAAATATCAGATTTTTATCTCCTCTTGAGTTTTTTAAATTATGTTTGATGATTAAAGGAAACATTATAACATTCTCTGATGTAGTTCTGAATAAATAGAGGAAATATCTATTAGATTATATAATAACACAATAAGGTTACAAGTGGGGAAGAGGAAAGGGACTTAAAAGTAAGGTTTCTATACTTCACTCTAACTGGTACAATGTCAACACCAGTAGACTATAACAAGTTACATATGTATAATATATACCTAGCTGCTACTGCTGCTGCTAAGTCGCTTCAGTCGTGTCCGACTCTGTGCAACCCCATAGACAGCAGCCCACCAGGCTCCCCCATCCCTAGGATTCTCCAGGCAAGAACACTGGAGTGGGTTGCCATTTCCTTCTCCAATGCATGAAAGTGAAAAGTCAAAGTGAAGCTGCTCAGTCATGCCGACTCTTAGTGACCCCATGGACTGCAGCCCATCAGGCTCCTCTGTCTATGGGACTTTCCAGGCAAGAGTACTGGAGTGGGGTGCCATTGCCTTCTCCAGATAGACTGTATACTGGGTCATAAAACAAACTTCAACAAATTGAAAATATCTGAAATTATACAGAACATGTTTTCTGACCACAATGGTACTAAAGTAGAAATTTTAAAAAAAACCTCCTGAAAAAAATCTTTAGGCCCAGATGGTTTCATTGGAGATTTCTACTAAAAAAGGACAATTAACACCAATTCTATACTATCTCTTGCAGAAAATACAAGAAAAGGTAACATTTCCAAACTCACTTTTATAGGACTAGTACTGATCTGATACTGAGAGCAAATAATGGCATTATAAAAAATAAAACTACAGACTAATATCCCTCATGGATATAGATGTAAAGTCTTCAGTAAAATATTAGCAAATAGAATTCTTAGTTTTTAATTCTTAGAATTAACAATTTTTACATATATTAGCTAATTCTAAAAACTACATATGGCAGTCCAAGATGGTGGAATAGAAGGACATATGCTCATCTTCTCCTGCAAGAACTCCAAAATTACAACTTGCTGCTGAACAGCCATCAACAGGAAAATGTTGGATCCCACCAAAAAAAGATACCCCACATCCAAGGGCAAAGGAGAAGCCCCAGAAAGATAGTAGGAGGGGTGAAATCACATTTAGAATCAAACCCCATACCCACCAAAGACACTCGAAGGGCTCAATCAAACCTTGTGCGCACCAGGACCCAGAGTTCCCACAGAGACTGAGCCAGAACTGTGTTGAGTGTCTCCTGCAGAGTCACCAGTGGGCTGCTGCAGGGGCAGGGGCTCTGGGTGCAGAAACAGACTCTTGGAGGGGACAAACAAAAGCTTGTGTGCACCAGGACCCAGGAAAAAGGAGCAGTGACCCCACAAGAGACTGAGCCAGACTTGCACGAGAGTGTCCAGAAGTCTCTCACAGAGGCGTGGGTTGGCAGTAGCCTGCTGCAGGGTTGGGGGCACTGAGTGCAGCAGTGCATGAATGGGATCTTTTGAAGGAGGTCCACATTATCTTGATTACTTCCACCATAGTTTGGCCTCAGGTCAAACAACAGGGAGGGAACACAGCTCCACCCATCAACAGAAAATTGGATTAAAGATTTACTAAGCATCATGAGAAACTGGGCTGGAAGAAGCACAAGCTGGAATCAAGATTGCTGGGAGAAATATCAATAACCTCAGATATGCAGATGACACCACCCTTATGGCAGAAAGTGATGAGGAACTAAAAAGCCTCTTGATGAAAGTGAAAGAGGAGAGTGAAAAGTTGGCTTAAAGCTCAATATTCAGAAAACTAAGATCATGGCATCTGGTCCCATCACTTCATGGGAAACAAATGCGGAAACAGTGGAAACAGTGTCAGACTTTATTTTTCTGGGCTCCAAAATCACTGCAGATGGTGAGTGCAGTCATGAAATTAAAAGATGCTTACTCCTTGGAAGGAAAGTTATGACCAACCTAGACAGCATCTTCAAAGGCAGAGACATTACATTGCCAACAAAGGTCTGTCTAGTCAAGGCTATGGTTTTTCCAGTGGTCATGTATGGATGTGAGAGTTGGACTGTGAAGAAAGCTCAGAACTGAAGAATTGATGCTTTTGAACTGTGGTGTTGGAGAAGACTCTTGAGAGTCTCTTGAACTGTAAGGAGATCCAACCAGTCCATCCTAAAGGAGATCAGTCCTGGGTATTCTTTGGAAGGAATGATGCTAAAGCTGAAACTCCAGTACTTTGGCCACCTGATGTGAAGAGTTGACTCATTGGAAAAGACCCTGATGCTGGGAGGGATTGGGGGCAGGAGGAAAAGGGGATGACAGAGGATGAGATGGCTGGATGGCATCACCGCCTCGATGGATGTGAGTTAGAGTGAACTCCGGGAGTTGGTGATGGACAGGGAGGCCTGGCGTGCTGCAATTCATGGGGTCACAAAGAGTCAGACACGACTGAACGACTGAACTGAAGCATGGTCCCACCCATCAGAACAAGACCCAGTTTCCCCCTCAGTCAGTCTCTGCCATCAGGAAGCTTCCATGAGCCTCTTATCCTTCTCCATCAAAGGGAAGACAAAATGAAAACCACAGTCACAGAAAACTAACCAATCTGATCACATGGACTACAGCCTTGTCTAACTCAATGAAACTATGAGCCATGCCATGTATGGCCACCCAAGACGGACAGGTCATGGTGGAGAGTTCTGACAAAATGTGGTCCACTGGAGAAGGGAATGGCAAACCACTTCAGTATTCTTGCTTTGAGAACCCCATGAACAGTATGAAAAGGCAAAAGGATATGACACTGAAATATGAACTCCCCAGGTCGGTAGGTGCCGATTTATGCTACGGAGATAAGTGGAGAAATAACTCCATAAAGAATGAAGAGATAGAGCCAAAGCAGAAATAACACCCAGTTGTGGATGGAACTGGTGATGGAAGTAAAGTCCGATGCTGTAAAGAGCAATACTGCATAGGAATCTGGAATGTTAGGTCCATAAATCAAGGCAAATTGGCAGTGGTCAAACAGTTGGCAAATTGGCAGATGGCAAGAGTGAACATCGACATTTTAGGAATCAGCGAATTAAATGGACTGGAATGGGTGAATTTAACTCAGATGACCATTATATCTACTACTGTGGGCAAGAATCCCTTAGGGAAATGGAGTACCCCTCATAGTCAACAAAAGAGTCGGAAATGCAGTACTTGGATGCAATCTCAAAAATGACAGAATGATCTCTGTTCATTTCCAAGGCAAAAAATTCAATATCACAATAATCCAAGCCTATGCCCCAACCAGTAATGCTGAAGAATCTTAAGTTGAATGGTTCTATGAAGACCTATAAGACCTTCTAGAATTAACACCCAAGAAAGATATCCTTTTCATCATAGGGGACTAGAATGCAAAAGTAGGATGTCAAGAGATACCTGGAATAACAGGCAAATTTGGCCTTGAAATACAAAATGAAGCAGGTCAAAGGATAACAAGAGTTTTGCCAAGAGAACGCCCTGGTCATAGCAACACCGTCTTCCAACAACACAAGAGAAGACTCTATGCCTGGACATCACCAGATGGTCAATACCGAAGTCAGATTGATTATATTCTTTGCAGCCAAAGATGGAGAAGCTCTCTACAGTCAACAAAAACAAGACTTAGAGCTGACTGTGGCTCAGATCATGAACTCCTTATTGCAAAATTCAGACTTAAATTGAAGAAAGTAGGGAAAACCACTACACCATCCAGGTACGACATAAATCAAATCCTTTATTTTTATACAGTAGAAGTGACAAATAGATTCCAGGGATTAGATTTGATAGACAGAGTACCTGAAGAACTATGGACTAAAGTTTGTGACATTGTGCAGGAGGCAGTGATTAAGACCATCTCCAAGAAAAAGAAAGGCAAAAAGGCAAAATGGTTGTCTGAGGAGGCCTTACAAATAGCTGAGAAAAGAAAAGATGCAAAAGGCAAAGAAGAAAACGAAAGATATACCCATCTGAATGCAGAGTTCCACAAAATAGCAAGGAGAGATAAGAAAGCCTTCCTCCATGATCAATGCAAAGAAATAGAGGAAAATAATAGAATAGGAAAGACTAGAGATCTTTTCAAGAAAATCAGAGATACCAAGGGAACATTTCATGCAAAGATGGGCACAATAAAGGACAGAAACAGTATGGACCTAACAGAAGCAGAAGATATTAAGAAGAGTTGGCAAGAATACATAGAAGAACTATACAAAAAAGATCTTAATGACCTAGATAACCAAGATGGTGTGATCACTCACCTAGAGCCAGACATCCTGGAATGTGAAGTCAAGTGGGTCTTAGGAAGCGTCACTACGAACAAGCTAGTAGAGGTGATGGAATTCCAGTTGAGCTATTTCAAATCCTAAAAGATGATGCTGTGAAAGTGCTGCACTCAATATGCCAGCAAATTTGGAAAACTCAGCAGTGGCCACAGGACTGGAAAAGGTCAGTTTTCATTCCAATCCCAAAGAAAGGCAATGCCAAAGCATGCTCAAACTACCGCACAATTGCACTCATCTCACATGGTAGCAAAATAATGCTCAAAATTCTCCAAGCCAGTCTTCAACAGTATGTGAACCATGAACTTCCAGATGTTCAAGCTGGTTTTAGGAAAGGCAGAGGAACCAGAGATCAAATTTCCAGCATCTGTTGGATCATCGAAAAAGCACGATAGTTCCGTAAAAAGATATATTTCTGCTTTATTGACTATGCCAAAGCCTTTGACTGTGTGGATCACAACAAACTGTGGGAAATTCTTTAAGAGATGGGAATACTGGACTACCTGACCTGCCTCTTGAGAAATCTGTATGCATGTCAAGAAGCAACAGTTAAAACTGGACATGGAAAAACAGACTTGTTCTAAATCAGGAAAGGAGTACATCAAGGCTGTATATTGTCACCCTGCTTATTTAACTTATATGCAGAGTACATCATGAGAAACGCTGGACTGGAAGAGGCACAAGCTGGAATCAAGATTGCCAGAAGAAATATCAATAACCTCAGACATACAGATGACACCACCCTTATGGCAGAAAGTGAAGAAGAACTAAAGAGCCTCTTGATGAAATTGCAAGAGGGGACTGAAAAAGGTGGCTTAAAACTCAGCATTCAGAAAACTAAGATCATGGCATCCGGTCTCAATACTTCATTGCAAATAGATGGGGAAACAATGGAAAGAGTGAGAGACTTTATTTTGGGGGGCTCCAAAATCACTGCAGATGGTGACTGCAGCCATGAAATTTAAAGATGCTTGCTCCTTGGAAGAAAAGTTATGACTAACCTAGACAGCGTATTAAAAAGCAGAGACATTCATTACTTTGTCAACAAAGGTTTGTCTAGTCAAAGCTATGGTTTTTCCAGTGGTCATGTATGGATGTGAGAGTTGGACTATAAAGAAAACTGAGTGCCAAAGACTTGATGCTTTTGAGCTGTGGTGTTGGAGAAGACTCTTGAGAGTCTCTTCAATGGCAAGGAGATCCAACCATTCCTGAATATTTTTGGAAGGACTGATACTGAAGCTGAAACTCCAATACTTTGGCCATCTGATGAGAATTGACTCATTGGAAAAAACCCTGATGCTGGGAAAGACTGAAGGTGGGAGGAGAAGGGGACGACAGAGGATGAAATGGTTGGATGGCATCACCGACTCTATGGACATGAGTTTGAGTGAGCTCCGGGAGTTGGTGATGGACAGGGAAGCCTGGCATGCTGCAGTCTGTGGAGTCACAAAGAGTCGGACATGACTGAGTGACTGAACTGAATTGAAATATACATATATTATATATATTTTATATAATATATATATTGTATATACATTATATAATATACATAGGTCATATATATATATATACATACACATATCCTTGCTAATATATATAAGATATAGGGGCTTCCCTGATGGTGGTGGTTTAGTCACTAAGTCGTGTTGACTTTTGGGATCCCATGGACTGTAGCCTGCCAGGCTCCTCTGTCCATGGGATTTTCCAGGTGAAAATACTGGGGTGGGTATTTTCTCCTCCTTCTCCAGAGATCTTCCTGACCCAGGAATCAAACCCAGGTTGCCTGCATTGCAGGCAGATTCTTTACCAACTGAGCTATGAGGGAAGCCCTTCCCTGGTGGTGGCTCAGTGGTAAAGAATCTGCCTGTAAAATGCAGGAGATGTGGGTTTGATCCCTGTGTCAGGAGGATTCCTTGGGGAAACAAATGGCAACCCACTCCAGTATTCTTGCCTGGGAAATCCCATAGACAGGGGAACCTGGTGAGCTACGGTCCTTGGGTTTGTAAAAGAGTCAAACATGACTTAACTACTAAACAAAACAAAACAAAAAGTAATATATATAATATAACATACAAAAAAATATATATTTATTTCTAGGAATTAAAAACTAAGAATTCTATTTGTTAGTATTTTATTGAAGGCTTTACATTTCATGAAGGATATTAGCCTATAGTTTTCTTGTGATGCCATCATTTGTTTTCAGTATCAGGGCAATACTAGTCCTATATGGACTTCCCTAGTGGCTCAGATGGTAAAGAATCTGCCTGCAACGTGGGACACCCAGGTTTGATCCCCAGGTCGCTAAGATCTCCTGCAGAAGGGAATGGCTACTCACTCCAGTATTCTTGCCTGAGGAATTCTATGGACAGAGGAGACTGGCAGGCTACAGTCCATGGTGTCACAGAGTCGCACATGACTGAGTGACTAACACAATTAATCACAACATATAATATGGGCTTCCCAGGTGTCACTATTGATAATGAACCCACCTGTCAATGCAGGAGATGTAAAAGATGAGGGTTCAATACCTGGGTAGGGAAGATCCCCTGGAGGAGGGCATGGTAACCCACTCCAGTATTCTTGCCTGGAGAATCCCATGGACAGAGGAGCCTGGACGGCTCCTATGGACTGCAACCCCACAGTCCATAAGGGTTGCAGAGTTGGACATGACTGAAGCGACTTAGCACATATACAATATATAACATATCTAATCTAATCTAATATATATATAATCAGATTTCATCTAATCTAATATATAATATACTATATATTACACCATGAACAAGTGGGATTTATACCAGGTATATAAAGCTAGTTCAATATTTGATAATCAATCAATGTAACCTACCATGTTAAAAGGCTAAAAAGAAAAATTACATATATGGCAGTATTAGTATCAACTGATACAGCAAAAACATGAAATAAAATTCAACATCCATTCATGACATAAATTCTCATGAAACTAGGAATATAGAGGGGTACTCTCTCAACTTTTAAGGGAAATCAACAAAACCTAGAGCTGACATCATACGTATTGGTAAAAGCGAATGTTTTCCCTCTAAGTTCTAGAACAAGGTAAGGATATCTGTTCTCACCACTCTTATCCAACATAATACTCGAAGTCTTAGCCAGTGTAATAAGGCAAGAAGAGGAAATAAAAGGCATATAGATCAGACAGACAGAAAGAAAACTGTCTCTATTTGCAGATGGTGATCTATGTAGAAAATCCTACGGAGTCTACAAGATAACATCTAGAAATTATAAATGAGTTCAGAAGTGTCACAGGATATAAGCACAATATACAAAAAATATATTTCTGTATACTAGCAACAAACACATGGAAACCAAAATGAAAAACATAACTCAATAAAAGAAAAACTTTTATAAACCCTGCTAAGGATGTGTATGCTGAAAATGACAAAATGCTGATGGAAGGAAATAAGAGAAGATCTCGATAAATCGAGAAATATACCATGTTCATGGATTGGAATTCTCTCCAAATTGATATACAGATTTAACACAACTCCTAACAAAATCTCATCAAGGTGTTTTTTTTTAAGATATAGAAAAAGTTATTCTAAAGCTTATATGGAAAGGCAAAGAAACTAGTATAGCTAAAACAAGTTTGAAAAGGAAGAGGAATCACTCTACCTGATTTTAAGATTTATTATATAGCTGCAGTAATCAAGACATGAATAGACACATAAATCAATGGCACAGAAGAGAAAACCCCAAAAGAAAGAGACAGTTGCCTTGAGAATGAGAATTTTTGAAAAGGTGGTGGTCCTAGGGAGCTATCTGGATTTTCTGCCCTTCTACTAGATTGAAGAGGTTTTACATCATGACATGCTTTTCAAGACAAAAGGAAGCACCCTAGAATTACTAGAGGTACCTAAGAAAGGAGTCAGTACTTCAGACATGTAAAATAGTCCATCTCCAGTCCCTTATTTGCAGCTACAGTGACCAGATTTTGTAAACTAAAAATTGGGACATAAGGTCTGATAAAGATTATTGTCTTTTTCTTAAAAAGCTCCAACATGTATTTCTTTTTTCTGACTGTAAAAGCAAGACATGTTCATATAGGAATTTTGAAAAATAACAGAAAAAGAATAAAGAACAAGTAAGAAATTACCCATAATTTCAATTCTACCATCAAAGATAACTACTGTTATAATTTTTGGTATATTTCCCTCTAGCGTTTTGCTATGCATATCCATACATTCACTCACACAGACATTATGTATATTTGCAAAGTTGAGACTATATGGTATTAAATCATTTCACACCCTGTTTTTTCACTTAAGATTGTTACCATGAGCAAATTATTCTCGTCATCAAATTAGCTTTAAAAATTTCTTTTTAATTGGCTGCAACAAATTATTCCATGTAGTTATACTAACATTGTATCATATCTCAAATTCAATGTATTGAAAAAGAACACATCAAGTATATATTTCTGTAAAACTATCCCCTACTCCCAATGGCTCCCCATCCCAGTTGGTATCAAGGCTGGAAACCTCAGAGTCATCTTTACTTCTTCCTTTCTCCTCGATCCCCTATAAATGATATACCTCCAAATGCTATTGATACTCTCTTCCTAACAGCTCTCAGTCATCCAGGAGGAATAGGATAGGGAGTATCCTACCACCAGTGTTCTGGTCCAGGTCTTTGAAGGCTCACCCTTGAAATACCACCATGATCCATCCAAATATCACTGCATCATGTCATATCTTAGTTTCAGAACCTAGAATGGCTCCTACTTTACTGTATTGGTATGTACAATTTAGTATGAAATTCAAGTAAACCTGCCATCTCTCCCTGGCCCCCACCTATCCAAGTTTCCCCTGCTTATGAGCACTTCCCTCTTCTATCTATTCAAAACACCCCAACCTTATGAAAGTACTCTCCCTAAAGTTTTACTTCTCTTCTTCTGTCTTGCACCAGCCCTTATTATGTCCTGACCTGTCTAAGGGGGTTAGTTTTGGCTCCTCATCTCAACTTCTCAGCTGTGTTTCAGAGGCAGGATTCATGTCTTAAACTTCTCTTATATGTCTCATGACACTAAGCACATGGGGAGTTCCAAAAAATATTGATTGATTGATTTATCTGGGCTTTAATGTGGAGACACAGCGATACTTCTTAAAATCAATCTGGTTCAGAACCTCACTTTGGGAGACATTGCAAGGTGGGAAGGGGTGATTGGAAAGAGCAGACATGGGATGATGACTAGACTTGACCCAGCAATAGTGCCAAGGAGAGGAGAGGCACCAGGCCTAGCTTCAAATCCTGATGTCATCACTTACTTGTTATGTGACCGTGGGCTTATTATATTACCTCTGCAGGCACCAGTTTCCTACCTCATAAGGTAACAGGGAGAAAAAAATGAGATCACATATGTAAAGAATACAGCATGGTGATGCACA
Organism: Bos javanicus; assembly: GCF_032452875.1. NCBI lineage: Eukaryota > Metazoa > Chordata > Mammalia > Artiodactyla > Bovidae > Bos > Bos javanicus. Next base: position 80,156,404 of record NC_083897.1, on the reverse strand, counting down.
GTAGGCTTTCAATAATAGGAGTTGCCACCTCCTGGATTTAGGTAGGTATTTCAAGTCTTCAAAAGTAACCTGTCAAGGGTTTTTATGGTTTGTTAAAAGCTGCTGTTGAAATTACTGGAACTTTGGGGAATAGCCTTCATTTTCATTTTAGAATTTCTAAAATTTTCAGTATGACATATTGACAACTTTTTCTGTTTAACAACGACAATAACAACAACAACAATAACCAAGCTTTCCAATTCTTACACCATTTAGTGAAGCAAGCGAGGCTCCTAGAAGAGACCATAGGGAGCTGGAGAGGGATAAAGAAAAAGGACAGAGGATGGCAAGGTGAGATAAGGGATGAACATCACAGAGATCCTCACCTGAAGTCATGCAAATTGGCTCATAATAGGCTCCAAAATCCTGCTCCAAAGTCCTTCCAAGAAGCCCTGAAGCAAATGGTCAGTCTGTCTTGGGTCTGGCCCTGCCTTGCAATTTATCCTCATGGCTTCTCAGGGGGCAAGAGAAGGTGTGGAAATAAGCTGAGTTTTCATGGTGTGGAGTCCCACCAGGCAGGAGCACTGCTTCAAGTTGGGGACTCCAGCAGGTCTTGGACATGCCCAGACCTGATGCCCCCAATTGCTAGTCCTTAGAAGAATGTCAATCCCAGACATCAGGCTGCCAGAGGAGGTGCTGCTTACACTAAGCACAGTGGTTCTCCTGAGAATATTACCTGTAGATGTGCAAAGGGTCTTGGCTTGGGGCTGTGGAACTGTAAATAGACTGGGATTGGTGATCACAGCACAATTCAGACAGTAGGAGTCAGGTGGACTGGCTTCTTCAACCTGTCCTTCTCTTTTACTTCTCTACTCGGCACAAAATAGAGCTGGAAGGTTCAGTTACAGTATAGTGGAGAGGGGGGCAAGGCTAAAAGGCCTACATCAGGGACAAGAATTTCAAATGCTGCTTATAGACGAGTTCCTCCCATTTCCAGAGAGAAATCAGATTTCAGGTGCTTTGGATCAACCACACAGAAGAAGTCAGGTATGTAGTACCAGGTGGAAGGGGCTTACCAGGGGTGACTGGAAAAAGTAGATGACGAGTAGGCTTGATAGGGCAACACTACAAAGAGAGGAAGGACACTGGAAATGACAAACCCGACTCCAAAGCCTCAATTCGTACAGCCCTGGGTTCAAGTGTTTGCTCCACTACCTATTAACACAGTGTAGCACAGAGTAGGTGCTTAGTAATTACTTGCTGAATGAATAAAGGTGACCTTGGCCAAGTAATTTATCCTCTCTGAGCCTCAGTTTCCTCATCTGTAAGATAAATAGTAGCTATTATTCTTATTATTTCTCCTGTGGTGTCTCTCCCAACACCCACATCAGTTTGCTGGTCCATCTCCCCAACCCTGCACCATAGAGGCTGCCATACTAAGTCTCCTTCACTAAGGGTCAGAAAGGGCAGATGTGCGTAAGACCTGCTCTTCCCTCTTTTATCCTATCTCCTTCTCTCCTCCTCCTTACTTCCTGGTCCCATTTGTTTCCTTTTCTATCTCTGGCAAACATAGAGTCTGGGAACTCAGAGCAAATGTAGAAACCTCCAGTTACAACTCCAACACATTCTCACATATGCACAACTCACCCTTTCCTGCCCCTCCCCCACCAGGTCTGGCCTGGACTGCAACATGAAACTTTTGGCCCCCTAGGGACTTTTACTTGATTTAAATGTCATCAGGACCAGGGATTAGAAAACCTCTACCCCTGTTTCCCCATGCAGAGCTAGGCAGGCTCAAGGAGGTAGCTGCCTCTGGGGATTGATCACATCAGCAGTGTTTCAACTCTGGAAGGTTCTCTGTGAGCTAACTCCTCTGGAGTCAACCAGAGAGGAAAGGCAAACAAGTTTGAGCACATGAAGATGGTTCAAGGGTGATTTTACAGTAGTGGTCATGATCTAGGTTGAATGATCCACATTCTAACCTATACTTCCTTGTGAACAATCACACAAATCTTCAAGATTCATTGACATGAGAAGAACGGTTTGTGGGAACAACACATAATTTTTCTCTGTATAAACCTAACAGCTTGAATAGACTCTCCATGGTTTTATTTTTGTCTTTTTTTCCTCTCTCAGAAAGTCTAATAGGGAGTAAAGACAGGATAAAGTGAGGTCCAAATTTGCCAGTCATCCTGTAGCATATGGAATTTATCACTATAAGATGAACCTCCTCAGGTTTACTCTCCAACAGGTTAAAAAAATCCCATTTTTTTGTGCTTCTAAGGGATGTGGTGAGAAAGAGAGAAAACCCAAGCTCAAAGGCTAAATTCAACCAGATATGCTGGTGAAACTCCTTTCCATAGAGTGGAATGTAGTCCATCCACTCCCTCATTGCCATCCACTTCCCCAAATAATCTTTGGCTCTGCCCCACCACCTTTGTTTTTAATAGGGGGAGGTGTAGAGGGGGAGAGGGAGAGACACTGGAAGAAATGGCCAGCCTCACTGAGGTTTTATATTGAAGAACAGATGATAGTCTTTTACTCAGGTTCAGGAAAATCTTTCAGAATGCAGAAAATTCAGCAGCCTTTCCACACTGACCATTGTCATGGCAACGCACTATCTGATGGCAGCATGTCACCAGGCTGGAGGGGCATGGTCTCAGTACAGCAGGTTAGCCTGGCCATTTTTAACATTTGGACTTCTTTCTAGCCTCATTTCTTGTAGGTTTAACTGCATTTCTTTTCAGTTCTGGATTTATATGCTCTGCTCATTTGCATGGCTAGAACACAAGACTTTGTCAATATGAAAGGGATGGCTAAATGGAAAAATCTGAAGATTCCTAGTAATCTATAGCCATTCTACTTGCTGTCTGCCCTCCCTGGCTCCTCCCCACCCACTCTTAGCCACTTAGTTTCTTTTCTTCTCCTTATCAGTTCTTTCCTATACACAGTATTACCTCCCCCACAGCCCCCCAACTATGACTCATCAACCAACCCCTGCATTCTCATTTTCTTTTTATTGTTTTTGTATTTTCACATAATTAATGTACAGCATCCTAGAATCTTAGGCTGGAAGGAACCTTAACGATAGCCTAGTATAATAACCTACCTCCAAATGTAGGTCTCCATCTACAATATGACAGCCAATTGACTGTCTTGTCTCTATTTGTAGGTCTCCAGTAATAGAGACCTCATTCCTTTCTGGGCAGTCTGTTCCACTTTGGTCAGCTGTAATCATTATAAAATTCTTTACCTTGAATGAAAATCTGCTTAATCTGCCTTTTAATAATACCTACCCATGGGTCCTAGCTCTGTGCCCTGTGACCACCCAGACTCTGTCTATACCCTCTGCTCTGTGACAGCCTCTCAGAGATATGGGACAACATACCCCTGAGTCTTCTACTCTCCAAAAACCCAGATCTTCCTCCAACCAGGCCTCTTGGAGCCTGGGCTCCAATCCTCTCCCCATCCTGACCTCCTGAAACATATGTTCCTATTTGTCTCAAGATCTTTTAAAGTAAGGTCAATACTGCATTAACATCTCTGGAGGCTACCTTGCCATGGTGACTCACACTGACTAAAATCCCTAACTCTTGCAGACAAAATCCTGTGAAGCCATGTCTTCCTATCTTGCTTGTGTCCAGTTGCTTTTGAAGACCCAATTCCTGGTCTATACATTAATTTCATGGTATTGCAACTGGAATATTGCTTTAACCTGTTAGGATATTTAAAAAAAAATCTTGACTTCCATGTAACTTGCATATCCTCTAAAATTTTCTGTTATTATTATTTTTTAACCAATTCTCAAACTAATCTTTTATCTCATTTTTATATAAGTATTTTTTTAAAAATGTATTCTTTTGGGTTTCTTATCTTTCCTAATTCTCTTCCCTTTGAATTACCTTCCTTATGTCTTCTCTTGCTTTTCATTTCCATTTCTCAATAGCATGAGGTCAGCACTCTCTGGAGATATGTGTCTGGGTATGCGTGCAGGAAAGCATGAGGGCATAAAGGTATCCGCACATATGTAGGTGCGAGCAAGTGGCTGCAGAGCCTTGTTTAGTTTCTATTTCTATTGTTTGTCTCTGCTCTACCAGGATTTAGAGTCTGGATGAGGGGAAATGGCAAGGTGAAGGGAAAGAGGGTATGAGAATTTGGTCCAGGATCTGAGAGGGACAGGAGGAAACAAGGGTGGGAACATGTGTTAATCAAGTCTGCGGTGTAGTAAGAAAGGCTAGAGAAAGGCCAGGAAAAGAAGGATTCTAAAGGCCTTAAAGGTTCAAGGAGGGAGGAGGATTTGGTTAGGAAGTGAAGACTTTTGAAGTTGGTAGCCATTGAGAGACCAGAGGGAGGTGCCTTGAAACTACAGGATCAGGGAAAGGCTGAGGGCTGTGTGATACCTGAGAGAGCTGATAAGCACTGCTGTGAGCACAACTTATGAGTTTATGACTCATGAGCTTAGAAATCTTTCTCTCATCAAAGGAGCCTGGGATGTGGAGTCAGTGGCTATGGACTAGGTTGTTGTCACAGACTGGGCTGTACTAGACGACAGGGCCTTAATATCACTTTCGGCAACGATTCCCCAGGACAACGTGTTCCCTCACACTAACTCTGACACAGAACGGGCCTCTCTTTTGTGCTGGAGTCTATTCCAATGAGGGAATCAAAGTTAAGAGAACTGGTGCTATCTTGGTTGTTAGTTGAATAAACACAGGAATTTCACTCTCCATTATGGGCAATGTGATACCTTTGGCCTTCTAACTCTGCAAATAATTAGGACCCCCCAAAATATGCACACGTACACACAAATTCAATTAAATAGGAATGTGGGTACCAAAACAACTTTAAAAAAATGGTAGATGAAGTGAGTTTAGTTGTGAAACAGCAGTTGGGGTTGGGAGGGGAGTTTCTACCAACAGTATTCCCAAACAGCTAGTGGACAGTGTGATCAAGTGGGCAATAACCTGATGACTGCCATTTTCCCTCTGTCCAGAGGCCAGAATAATTGGAGGCCAACCTTAGGGAAAGGAAGAATAGGGAAGCAGCCACATCTCCAGTGCTCTAAGTGAGACTGGGGAACCCACTCCCAGGGCTTCAGAATCTTGAACTACTCACTGTGGGCTCACAGTCACTCAAAGCTCTACTGGACCAATGAACCACATCGGAACAGAATGCCTGCGAGCCCTCCTGCCCCCATGTCCAACCCCAAGTCTGAACTGACTTGACCTTCTCTTATCTTAGAGAGGGTTTTACTGTTGCCCTTTTCAAAGAGAGTTCCAGGGCACACTTTAGAACTGGCTTTCCACTGGAGGTGCTTAAAGCTGAAACTTTTGTCTCCCTGAAGGTGACATTAGTTGGCCAAATGACAATCCCAACCAGAGTGACCAGTGCAGAATTCCAACTACAAGCTCTTAGGCCAAGAAGAGGTTTCCCTTTTGAGTCAGTGTAAAGTCTAGCCACCAAATGACAAATGGTATTTGGGGAAGCCCCCACTGATGGGTCACCACAAGCTGGGTGGAATGAGGAGAGCTGGATTTGAAGGGTGGTGCTCACCTTTGATGTAGTTGAGGATTTGCTGGACTCGGTGGGGCTCATTGCGGTCTGGCCGGCAGCTTGGCGTGATTTCCAGCACATAATCAGGACCATATGCTGTGAAAAACTGTAAGGAAAAGGGAAAGGCCAAAAAACAAACTAAACCACAGAAAACCTCCAAACCAAAAAACCACAGACAATCAGAACAACAACAACAACCCACTGCTACCGACAAGGCAGGGAAGGCCCAGATGGGCAGGGCAGGAGGGTGCAGCAGGAAACTAGTCCCCTTGTTCAAACCTCCTGTGACAGTCCACTGCAAAATTCTTTCTTTGGCTTGGTGTTCAAGGTCCTCTCTGCTCACATCTCAACTTTTCTCTCTAGCCTCAGCTCACTCACTCCCTCTTCTCTAGCCACACTGGCCGGCTCTGGGCTCTCCCAAATGAGACCATGCTTGGTCCCTCAGCCCCTTGAGGATCTTTGCCCTTGTTTTTTCCTGAGGCCTGCAAAGTCCCTCCCCCATCCCCTGCTGCCTGTGAAAAACCTCTCCAACCTTCCAGGCACAGCTCAAATGTCATCTCCTTCACAAAGCTGTCCCTCATTCTACACAAGCCCCAGAGCATTCTGTTGATACATCTCTTATGGCCCTTGTTCAACAAATAGACAGTGCTTGCCTGCATATCACACACAGGTCACTGTGCTGGCTGCTGTAGGGGCTGTGAAGATGGACAAGCCCTCCTTTGGGGTCCTCTAGGTGCTCTTCAGTGTGTAGAGATTTTTCAACAGTGACCTGATCTCCCTATACTGGGTTATCAGCTCCTTAAAGGCAGGCAGCACCTGTCTTAGTCACCTCCTTGGTCCTCACAGACCAAGGCCTGTTAGTTTTGGTTGCCTTGAATTCCCTGCAACAGGAATGTCAAATGAGCCTAGTTTTTCTATTTTTTCTGTAGTAGAGTTTGTTTTTAAATTCAGGGAATCAAGATAAAGGTTTTTGGTTTCTATTTCTAGCTCACTAGATGATTCCTTGTGACCTTTGGTAAGTCACAATATCTGATTCAGCTTCTCTATTAGGGACCGCTTGGGGAAAAACACCCCATGACAGAGGGAATCATTCAATTGGGAGAAGTTTTTGAATGGGAAATATGCAAAGCTACTATTTCTGTTAAAAACTAAACAGAAATAGTATTTGTACACACTTTCTGGAGAGAGAGCATATGGTCCTTAACATTATGTGCTTTCAATAGTGATATTGTTAGGCAGAAGTAAGCCAGGGAAATTCAAATTCCCTGGAAAAAATGGTACAGAGGGCATGAAAACAAGGGATCTTGGCATGTGTCATGAATTTGATGTCATTCAAAGAGCCTTTTAAAAATAATCCAAGGTGATTGCCATTGCCATCAAATTATCCTTGTTAAGAGTCTGGATGTATATCTGGTACCATGGGAGAGGTTGTGGAATAATCTCTAGGGATTCTAACAGCATCTTTGTGGAATCTATGGGAGTAATTTGATGGGAAGATGACTTTTGCTCATCTATGACAGAAGACTCCTCATATCTAATTAAAAGAAAAATGACCAAGACTGTGCCAATGATTATAATGCTTTTTCTTTTATTGGACTGATCTAAAAAGAAGAGGAGTCTAGTTCCTTCCTGCTGAAGTTATTACTTGCTGATGTCTGAAGTCCCAAGTTCTGGAGATAGAAGATGCCTTGTGTAGAGATGGTCTTTACAGAAACTAACTTCCCCATTCTGATCAAAGAAACCTGAGAGGTTTGTATTTTTAGCCAAGGAGGGCCCCTTAGTCCAAACCTGAGAACCTCATGGGCTTGGCTCTTGAAGAGAAGGCTTCAAACAGGTGTAGCCCTCTCTCCTTAAGTGGCCTCTCCTACTCCAGAGGCTGTCAAGTATTACATTCATTTCATGGGCAGGGAAAGATGGGTTTAGAGTGAGCAATAGAAGAAAGGCAGGTCCAATGAAGAAGTCACTCTGAGACACCCAAACTCCTGGCATCAAATGCTATAAAAATCAGAGGCAAGGGGCCTCGCTGAGGTATAGGAGGAGGGAATGTTCTGACTCCATCTATAAAGATAACATTGCTGATCCTCTGTCAGTAAGGCATGTCGTGAGCTATCTGTTTTGCGCTGAGTGTCTGGAACAACATGTCCTCATTGTGAAGACCTGCTGCATGCTCAGGCCGCTCTCCAGCTTTAGCCCCCTCTTGGGCTGTGAGCACATGGTGGCAAGACGGTCAGCTGGGGCCAGAGCTGACTGCCACGTGATGGAGCTCAGCTTGACTGGGATTGAGGCTCTTGTCCTGGCTGGCTAAGCATCTGGCTTTAACTAACCCATAAATAACCCATTCTTTGCTGAAGAAATCTGGCTGCAGGTAAGCCTGGGTTCCTAAACATCTCCCCACCTTTGCCAATCAAATATTATTCCTAGGTATTACTTATTACACTATTCTTAGGCTAGGGAACACAGATGATATAAGAAAGTCCCTGCTCTGTGATCCAGTTCCACATGGCAGCCTTGAGCAGCTCTGCTTGGAGCTGAGGGAAGAGACAGGCACGAGGAAGGCAGAGGCTGTATCTAAGGCAAAGGTGGTGCACTCTTTCCCTCTCTGGCTCTTTCGTGGTATTTCTGTTTTTGTGTTATATTATGTTTTTAGTTTTGTACTCGTTAACTCTTTTCTATGGGACCATGAACTCTGCAAAGGCAGAAACTTATGTCATATTCTCTTTGTAGAGCCTGTAGAGTTGAACTCCAGGTTCTCCTTCAACCTTTACTTTAAAATTATGCTGAATTACGTTAATTCACAAAAGGTTTATCTGGCTGTTCAGTTAATTCTGTGGAATAATGCAAAGAGCCAATTTATGGCATGAACAGTTTTCTCAGCTCTCAAGGCAGCATGATGAGGCGGCAAGAGCCCTGGCCATAGAGTCAGGCAGAGCTGGATTTTTCATACTTGGATTGAGCTGTGTGCCTCAGGCAAGCTTCTTTTCTCATTGCTACCAGAAGAATGATAAATGCTGACCCAACTGGGTTGTTAGGAATCACAGAGATAATATACATTAAAGGGCCGACCACAGAGGCCAGCCCAGCACATGGTAGGATGTCAGTACATGTGAATTCTCTTCTCTTGGGGCAAGAAGCCATTGCCTAACTGGCGCCTCACCTGGACCCCGGGGGATGTTAGGCCAAGCACTGGGACCTTCCCCACCCCCAGATGCAGAAAGAAGAACTTGTTCCTCCTGCCAAACAAAAGCCCAGAAGCCCCAGTAGCTTCCCACTTACTTAAACCATGAGCTCCACCAAGGGCCAGTAGAGAAACTGACTTCTTTCACAGTTTCCTGCCTTCTGCTCCCGCCACTTGTTACTGGCGAGGTGGAAAGGAAATCTGATCACACAAAGCAAAGATGTTGGGATGGAGGGATTTGGCCTGCACTAGAAATAGTTCAAGGCCCCACCCTGAAACTGCCCTCCAGTGTTGAAGAGAAAAGGAAATGGGCAAGTGGCAATGCCATTCCCAGACAGGTGGAGTAGGGCATGAAAGAGGCCAGCCGGCCAGCAAGTGCAAACGCAGGCTTTGATCTCAGCAAAGGAAGGAGGGAGGTGCTAACCTTCTCCCACTCCTTCCCCCTTTCCCTCAGTGCTCCTTTTGCTTTCTGGGGTTCATTTATGCATGTTTGAGGGGAACATGGTAGTGGGAAGGAGACAAATGGAAAGGATGAGGTGGGGCTGAAGGATGGGAGTGGAAGGGAATGGTACTTGAGGGAAGTCAGTTTCTTCTTGACCCAAGAGTCAATGAATTAAAAAAAGGAAATAGTTTAGTCTGTTCAGTTCAGCCCAGCTCAAAGTGCCTTTCTCGCTCACTTCCCTCCAGCTCTTGCTTATACAATGCAAATAACATACACTTAGATACCTGGTCAAGAAGATATTCAGAAGAAGCCTTAGGTTGTTGTTATTCCTTCATAATCCTATGTGGTCACAGGAAACCAAACCACAAACCTGGAACAGTCAGTCCTTTTATCCTTCCTTCAACATTTATTACATATCTACTATGTGCCTCACTAGGTTAGTCACTGGGTGCAAAGATAGTAAGATATGTTTAGTAGGAAGGGATATTATAGAACAGTGTGATGAGAGGTATAACAATAATACTAAAGATATAAGTAATAACAGTTAATATTTTTGTCTTTAAAAAAATTGAAGTATATATTTGATTTATAATATAAATATATATATACATATATATTTCAGATTCTTTCCCCCTATAGATTATTATAAGATATTGAGTATAGTTTCCTGTTCTATACAGTAGATCCTTGTTGGTTATCTATTTTATATACAGTAGCGTGTATATCAGAGAAGGCAATGGCACCCCACTCCAGTACTCTTGCCTGGAAAATCCCATGGACGGAGGGGCCTGGTAGGCTGCAGTCCATGGGGTCGCTAGGAGTCAGACACGACTGAGCGACTTCACTTTGACTTTTCACTTTCATGCATTGGAGAAGGAAATGGCAACCCACTCCAGTGTTCTTGCCTGGAGAATCCCAGGGACAGGGGAGCCTGGTGAGCTGCCGTCTATGGGGTCGCACAGAGTTGGACACGACTGAAGTGACTTAGCAGCAGCAGCAGCGTGTATATGTTAATCCCATCAGTAATAGTTAATATTGGTTAAAGGCTTCTTATGTGTCAGGCACTTAAAGCGTTTCCACACTTTTTATGGACTGACAATTCTCAAACCTATGAGGATCTCAAGCACAGAGTTGTCAGATAATTTGAAGAGGTCACACAGCTATCATGTGCAGTGTGAGATTTGAATCCAGGTCATTTAGAGATCAGCACTACCCATGTGTTAGTCACTCAGTCATGTCTGACTCTTTGCAACCCCATGGACTGAAACTCACCAGGCTCCTTTGTTCATGGAATTCTCCAGGCAAGAATACTGAAGTAGGTAGCCATTCCCTTCTCTAGGGGATCTTCTGACCCAGGGATTGAAGCTGGGTTCCTTGCATTGCAGGCAGATTCTTGACCATTTGAGCTACCAGGGAAGCCCTTCTAAACTACTCCAGAGGAAGTGACTGTGTCAGGGGATCTGTAAAAGGGGCCTGGTGGGTGGGAGGGAGGCATTTCCAGGAGAGCCTGGGCAGGGGCAGGGAGTGTGGAATGGAATAGCACATTATAGGCACTGAAATTAATATGATGGGGCTTGAGAGTAGGGTATAAGGACAATGAGGACACGAGATTGTGGGGGCAGGATGAGTTTTATGGTAGATACTGCCTGCTCCCCACCCTAAGGCATTTGGTCTGATCCCAGACTAGAAGGTCAACAAGGGCAGAACACTGTTTTGCTTTCCACTGTCATACCAGTTCCCCAAACAGAGCTTATGCCTAGGAGGTAGCAAATAACTATTTGTGGCATAAGTGAATGGAAACTGGAGGGAGCTTGGAAATGAGAGGATGAACAGATAAGCTGTGCACTTTAGAGGACTCAATGGCTACAGTGTAGAGAATGGAATGGAATTTGAGGGGAGGAATGCAAGTAGGGAGACCAGTGAGAAGTTTGGTGCTAGAGCCAAGATGAGTGGTAACAGGGCCTGAGCCGGAACAGTTGTGGGAAAACAGAGGGATTGAAAAACTCTCTATGTTATCTTTTATAACATAAATAGGACTAAACAATGAGTTGGATATGTGAAGTAAGGAAAAAGAGAAAGTCAAGGATTTCCCACTGTGTAGGAATTATCGTAATGGGTTGAGGAATACAGGCAGAGGACAAGGGTTCATGGTGGGGTGTATAGGTGTGAGGGGGGCTCATAGGGGGGCACGATGAGGGTCAGAATAATGATGATTTAGTGTCTGGAATTTAGGCAAGAGGTTAGGCCTAAGATATAGGATATGTGTATTTGGGAGTTACCAATGACATAAAGGAATTGGATGAGAACTGCCAAGGAATTGTCTTGGCTGAAAGGGGAGGCTTACTACAGAGTAAGAGAAGAAAGGCAAGGAAAGAATCATGGAAAACAGCTAACACTTCAGAAGTGGACAGGGAGAGGAAACAGTTCTGGTGACAATTTGAGATGTGGAGAGGTGAATAAAAGGAGGGTGGCCTTCTGATTTGTCTCTGGGAAGGAGATCTTCACTGCAGCAGTCAGTGGAGGGCGTGGACAAGGCCTTACTGGAGGGCGCTGAAGAGCTGGTGGGAAGAACTGGGGATAACAGTGATGGGTAAGAATACACACATTCTCATTTTTTAGGAGTTTGGTACAGGGGTGGGACTGGAGGAGGGAGGTATTTTAAGATGGGAGGGTCTTAAGTATATTTGTAGGCTGAGGGGAAGCACCCATATGATGGGAGTCAGAGACATCCTGACAGGGATTTTGAGTTATTTATATCCATCTTTCCAGCTCCTTAGTCAGAGCGCCACAAGGGAAGAGTACTGTTATATTCATATTTATATTACCTACAGCTCTTAGCATAGGGCCTGGAAAATAATTGGAACTCAATTCCTGTTTGTTGAAGGAATGAAATAAAATGTGTTTAGGATTCTGAAGACATTCAAGTCCAGTAGGGAGAATCAGAGTCTTGAAGGATGGGGTGATTGCAAATAGGCAGGGATGGGATTGGGTGGAGGGTTAGTTAGTGGAAGCAGGGCAAGTCTGGGGAGTTGGCTAAAGCTGTAGAAGGAGAGAGAGCATGGGATGCCTTCAACCCGAGGTTGAGAGACAGGACTTGATGTGACAGGTATATCAGGACTGGAGCTGTGCCTTAGGATACCCAGGAGTAGTATATGAAGGGGTGGGTGACCAGTGTGGAGGTCACTGCCATAGTTCAACAGGGAGATAGCAAGGGCTTGAGAAAGAGTTATTGCTGTGGTGACAGGGAGGATAGAAGAGACATTGTGAAGATAGACTTCTGAGGACTTTGGTAATTGACTGGTTGTGGAGGAAAGAGCAGGGGAGAAGTCAAAGTTGACTCCTAGATTTTGAGTCTGGGCAAGTGGGAGAATCAGTACCCCTGAAGATCTGGGATAAAGTGGCAGGCAGAGCTAGCCTGGCTCAGGGAAGTGGATGGGCTTGGGTTTGGTGGGCTTGAGATGACAGTAGGATATACGGGTCACTATGTCCAGCAGGCAGCTGGAGATGTGATGATGGTGTGTGGAAGTGAGGTCATGGCTAAGCACTAAGGCAGTAAGGGGATAAAAAGAGCCAGTAACTAGGCAGAAAAAGAGCAACCAGAGAAGAAGAAAGAGAATGGTAAGGTAAAATCTCTTAGAGCCTTAGGGATGAATTTCAGCACAAGGAAGATGCCTAAAGGAATACATTGGCCACGCCAGCAATGTGACTCTTATGACTAAACTAGCATCTATCTCTCCTAGTTAATATAAAAAAGCCAAAAAAAAAAAAAAGCCAGCCCCCTTTTTATAATACTACAAAAAGCTCTCAAAAATTTTGTTGCTAACTCAAGGTTTACCTTTTCCTATAAATTAGGCTTGATCCTATCAGGGTAAGCCCGTGGTTGATGCTAATCTCTCTTTATAGACCACTGAGGCTTTGCTCTTTCATCAGCTGGGGAATTTGTGCTGGTGATTGTGATGTTGGCCCTGACCAGGAAGAGCATTTCTTATCCTTACTTACCCTGGGAAAAGAACTCATCACAACCAGAATGATAGAGCATCATCACTTTGAACTGTAACATGGTCTTGTAAGACACTTCTCAAATTTTCCTATGTCACCAATTACTCCATCAAAGAACCTGGCCCCAACCATGATAGAAACAAAAAAAAAGCTCTCTTTTCCCCAGAAAAAAGTTTCTGTTTACAGGAAATTCAGTTATTATATATATATCATTTATGGTACATTTTAAGAACACAAAATTGCAGTGGTATTATTGGGAGTAAATTTTATTGCCATGGCTTTACAACACAAACAAAAATAATAACCCCATTAGTTGTTGGACTGAACTGGCAGGAAGCAGCATGTCAAAGGCAATTGCTTGTAGGCAGGGGAATGGGGAATTAGGAGTGTACAGAGCACAACTGAGGGGTCAGGGAGATGTGTGCTCCTAGAGACAAGATATGATATGTGGAGTCTGCATGAGGATGGAAAACCAGTGCCCCATCTAGACTACATCGGTATCCCACCTGTGGAGCTCATCTCACAACTTGAACAAGGTCTCTACTTAAGAACTGCTTCATGGTGAGGCTCATACACCAGTACCAAGAACTGTTTGAATGAATAAGTGAATGAATGAGTAAGGCATTGAAATAGTTTTATTATCAAGAAGTTTTAATGGTATTTTAACTATTGGTATAAAAAATTTTGTTAAGCAAAATAATCAGGTAAACCTGGGAACTGTTAGCTTATGTGAGCACTGATTATATTTAAACAAAGAATATGCCAAGTATTAAATAGTATTATTCCATTAGCTAAAGTACTTAGGCTTCATGAACATACACACGTATATAGCCCTTTAGTGTACTGTGTATTCATTAACATTCCTATGTTAGTTAACCCACAGTAGTGTGTGTGTGTGTGTGTGTGTGTGTGTGTGTGTGTGTGCATGCGTGCACACATGTTCTATTAGGTACTGAGAATTATTCTAGGTTCTTGGAGGGGAGGTTGAGTATAAAAAAAGAATAAGGTCTGGTGACTGCTCTCAAGGGGATGAAAATCTAAATAGAGAGAAAGATGATTACAGGGAGGGCAGAGGACTAAATCCAAGCCTAACTGTGTGGTATTGGCTAGAGTACAGTAAAATGTCCTCACACGTGTGGGGCGCTGGACAACTGAGATGACTTGTCCAAGATCACAGTGTTAAAGTAAGAGATGTGAACTTGAACCCATGGCTTCAGACTTTCAGTCAAGTGGGTTTTCCATTACACCATGAAGCAAAAAGCACAGTAGTTAAAGAATGATTTCTGGAATCATAGGGGACAAGCTCTAAATCTCTTCTCCAACATTTACTAGCTGTGTGACCTTAGGCAAGTTACTTAATTGCTCTGTTCCCTGGTTTTCTTTGTAAAATGGGGATAACAGAATGTACCTGAGAGCTGTTGTGACAGTAAGTTAGTCCATGTAAAGCACATAGAACTGACTCATTGGAAAAGCCCCTGATGCTGGGAAAGATTGAAGGCAGGAGGAGAAAGGGACGACAGAGGATGAGATGGTTGGATGGCATCACCGACTCTATGACATGAGTTTGAGCAAGCTGAGGGAGTTGGTGATGGACAGGGAAGGCTGGCGTGCTGCAGTCCATGGGGTCACAAAGAGTCGGACATGGCTGAGTGCTGAACTGAACTGAAAGTACATAGAACAGTGCCTGGAGCAGAGTAGGTGCTCAGTAAATGTTTGTTATCATTAAATGCTAGATATTACTATTTACTGTGCTTTACCAACTGTACAAAGAAACAGGAATTCTACATATAATGGACAGTAGCAAAACAGAATTTCTTTACTAATGTCCATTCAGACTGAATGAGGGTGAACTTGTGAAGACCTTATCCTGTAGTCCAAAACTCTGAAGCTAGAAAGAGGGTAGACAGATCAAGAAGAAGAGGATGCATATGAATGAGACTAAGAAAAATGGAAGAGATGAGAAGAGAATGAGAACTTGGAAGTGGTAGGAAAGAGGCAAGGGGACAGAAGCGACAGAAAGGAGAGGAGATAAAAATGTGTGTGTGGGCTAAATTGTCAAGGAAGGGAAAGAGGTACAGAGGAGGTGGCAGAGGAAACAAAGGCAGGGTGGCTGCCACTTCCCTAGGGGATCTCCCTGCAGGCCAAGGACACTTCAGGGTGTGGTTTCCAGGGGTTTGGGGGAAGGGCCCTGGCCAAGACTAATACCTTTCCCACATTACAGTTGATCCTCAAAGTTCCACTATTAGAGAGAATTCTTCCTTCATAAATATATGCAGGGCCAACTCTGGTTATACCATATGTCTCTGTTAATCAAATGAATATTTTGGAAACAAGCCTACACATGAAGCTTTTTTACATCAATTTTTCCTTCAGCCAAGGGTGGGATGGAAGAAGGGAGAGTATAGGGATATTGATTTACCTGGCTTACTGTTGGCCAAGTACTAAGATGACTGTAAGGAAATGGATTCTACTGGAGGATTGTAAATGCTGCCTTGGCTCGACCTTTACCCTACTCCAAGCAACTGCCCTCTCTGTTCCTTCACTGCTAAACTTCTTAAGATCTTTTTTCTTCACCATCTTGACCTCTTCATTTCTCAGACACTTCAACGCACTTCTTCCCCATACCTCCATTGAACAGTTTTCTAGAAGGATGGCAAAGAGATTTTAGCTTGTTGGCAACTCTGATTGACTGACAGTAACTGCTTGGGGTACTGTGTTGAGAAGGATTCTGAGGTTATATCTAGGTTCAGCAGGAAAATGTGCCCAAACCAGTTTGTCATGTAATCCATAGGAATACCTGGTAGGCAGGATGGGGGCTGGAGGGATGTAGTCTTATGTAGCCAATATTTGCTAGTCCTGCCTTAGGACACTTAGGGGCTTCCCAGGGGTGCCCCTGGACACTTAGGGGCTTCATAGGTGGCACTAGTGGTAAACAACCTGCCTGCCAGTGGAGGAGACTAAGAGACTCGGGTTCAATCCCTGGGTTTGGAAGATACCCTGGAGGAGGGCATGGCAACCCACTCCAGTATTCTTGCCTGGGAAACCCCATGGACAGGGGAGCCTGGTGGCCTACAGTTCATAGGGTTGCAAAGAGGTGGAACTGACTGAAGCGACTTAGCACACATGCCTTAGGACACTAAGCTGTTTAGTTGCTCAGTTGTGTCCCACCCTTTGCGACCCACTGGACTGTAGCCTGCCAGACCCCTCTGTCCATCGGATTTCCCAGACAAGAAAACTGGAGTGGGTTGCCATGCCCTTCTCCAGGGAATCTTCCCGACCCAGGGATCAAACCCATGTCTCTTAGTTTCCTCCAATGGCAGGCAGATTCTCTACCATTGAGCCATCAGAGAAGCCCCTGACTAAGAGTGATCCCCTAATTACCTAACCTAATGTCTTCTTTTCAGTGATCAGTCACTTTGTTTGATCTCTCTCCAGCACCTGTCATCAACCACTGTCTCATCTATGGTGATATCTTCTCTCTCATCACAACTCTTCTCTTTGTTCCTTGTCAGTCTCCTTCCCTGGACTGTCTTCCTTCACCTGTCTCTTAAAATGTAGGTGTACTCTCAGCTCTCCCTCTCTGCAAGAATTTACACTCTCTGCTATGGTTTGAATCACTTTTGTGCAGAGATCCTACATTTCTAGGTTCATTGTTTATCCTTGGCCATTGATGAGTTTATAATTGTCTGTTGGACATTTCTACCTGAAAAACTTGAATTCTTGGTTCTGGATGCTTACTGTGTTCCAAGTTGAGCTAATTCAGTATGTCCTTCCAAAGAGAATGTTCATTTTCTCTTTTTCTTCACTTAGCATCATAGGTGAGACCTATTATACAATAAGCTCCTCAGCAAAGATGTGAAGTTATGACCCTAAATGGGTCAGTATGCTTATGTTTTGTTAGAAGCACTGGATTCTGTGCTTTCAAAATACCCAAAATGATATTGGATAAGGGGATAGAGATTAGGGAATCTCTATCTCTGGGAGATATTCCCAATGTTTGATGAACAATGATTTTTCTTCTTTGCCATTTGTCAGATGAATAAAATCATATCTCGCTGGCTGCAAGAAGATAGAGGTGTAGGGTACTCTCAGGACTGGCATTAACTCTAAGGGGACAGCCAAATAGCACACAATATGCTTGAGGTGTTATTTGAAAACACTTACTAGGTATCTGCTGGGGCAAGATGCTGGGTGGGAGGTGCTAGGGAAGTAATGATGAAGCAGATCATCCCTGGCCTTGAGGAGCCTATAGTTTAGTACAAAAGGTGGAGAGGTGCAGGAAGAACTATGACGAGATGAACATTATAGGTGAGTCATTTCTCTGGAGCTACAGGAACTCAAGTGGGAATTCTTAATTCTGAGTGTGGGGGCTGGGTGGTGATGGGAAGCAACTGAACTGGCCTTGAAGAATGAATAAGATTTAAATAGGAAGGGAGAGAAGAAAGGCAGAAAGAGCAGAATGAAGACAAAGAAGACATATTCTAAACAAGTCATCAAAAATTAATTTATGAGAAAGAACAGAGTATAGGGTCATAACCAGCACCAGCACAGCTTTGTAAGCAACTTTCTTGTCTTCTCTAAATAGTGTATCCTTCCTTTGTGACGGACACTGTTAGGTTGATGGGATTGGCAGAGGCAGAGGAAAGGTCAAGGATGGACTTGATATTCTGTAACAGTAGGATTTCTCTCTAATATAGCCACCACGGAGGTTACGTGGGAACAAATCAGAGTTGAACTTGCTTGCTGTGTGCTTTGCTGTGCTTAGTCGCTCAGCTTAGATCCTATTGATTCATTTGGTTCCCTCATTCACTTGATACCAATGTCTCCCAAGGACTCCTGTGCACCAGGCTCTGGGGGTAAAGTGATAACTGAGACTCAGACCCTGCCCTCAAGGAGTGGATGGGGAGGCAGATGTGCAAACAAGTAGTTCTAATGCTCTGTGGTAAGTGCTGTAGTAGGCATGCAGGCAAGAGCTCCTGGCGTCCAGAGGGAAGACAAAGCAAAGCTCTGCTCTCTGAGTCAGCCTCTAACTGATTTCCCTGTTTCCCCTCCTTCCCTGAGTTTTCCATCCAAAATTCAGATCTGATCATGTTGTCCCCCCTACTTAAAAATCATGGTTGGCTCCCCACTGACTGCAGTACCCAGTTCAAACTCTCAAGCAGGACACACAAAGGTCTTCACAGTCTGGCCTAGCTGACCCCTCCAGTCTTATCTCACATTACGGGCCAGGCTCTGCCCCCTACACTGTAGCCACACTGCACTGGAACATCTCTCCCTGCTCCTCTTTATCTAGTCGACCCTTCTGCTTCCCTTGTGCCCCTGCTAAATGTTGCTTCTCAGCTACGCTGGCCTCAACTCCCTCTGATGGAGTAAGTTCCTCCTCTGCGTTCCCACAGCTCACTGTCAGGTGTCTATTCTAGCATTTGTCACATTATAGCAATAATTGTCTGTCTATGTGTCCATCTCCCCCACCAGGCCATGGTCTCCTCAAAGTTGGGAACTGGGTGTTATTTTTTTCCTTAGCCTTGAGATTTGGTTTGGGCCTGGCACATAGTAGGTGCTCCATCCATCTTGGCTGAGTGAATGAATGACTCTGGCATGGGGCCACTTGGGCCTCGTTATTGTCAGCAGCTAGTGTTACTTGAGAGATGCATAAAAAAATGAAGGGCAGCCAGAGTAGCTGAAAAACAGGCAGCTCTAGTCACATCATGAAAAAACAAAACTGGAGACGGTGGAGACAATGTTCCCACTCAGGCTTTAACAAATGACTCTCCCTTCTGAGCAGCCCCTTTTTGTCTGCTCTCCCGTTCACTTTCCAAAACCCAGTCACTGAAATGATTCTAATTATTCATGGTCGGTAGCATATCCAGGAAACATTTAGTTTATAAGCAATTAAAGTACGCTAAAATAGATTTATGCAGGTTGAACCTGATCCTGCTGGTAAGAAGGGAGTAAATGACTTACATCTTGGAGGGGTATTTGCTTCCTGAAGTTACTCTTTATTATTCTTTATCTATTGTACTCTCTTGGTGCTAACATGGCAAACATCTGGAGGTCCATCTTAAGGCGAGTGTGCAGTGAACGGTGCAGCGAGCATGTAGACAGTGTGAGTGACCACGGCCCGCTGTCCTGTAAATGTGGGAGTAATGCCTCTGCCCACATTCCCCCTGTAACCCCTACCATGTTGGTGATGGGGGGATGGCTCAGCAGCAGGATCTTGGAGTAGTAGGAAAGCTCCCGACACCATGATCATGACTAGAGGCTTGCTTTCCAATAATATTAGAACCACTTGGAATCATTTAACTCCTCAAGGTTCAATCTCCAAGTTGGTAAAATAGGGACACAGACCTCCACCCTCCCAACTTTGAAGGACTACTTATGAAGATCAATGAAAGAAATGTTGTGAAAAGCTCTAGAGGCTAGATAAATGGGGGAGGGGCATTTTCATTACAAAAATTCTAACTCGTGGGCCCCTCAATGCTTTAGAAATGGTTAATGCTTGTCAGCAGATTAGTAATGCTGTACCAAGGCAAGTACGCTAATAGTTTAAGAGTCCACACAAGAACAATTCATTACCTTGCCTTGCTCAAACCAAGTGTTTTAATGTCCCTCAAATGAAGACAACAGTCAGCAGCTAAGCAAACAGGCCATTTGGTTGAGAACAGACACAGGGCAGCAGAGGCCTAGCACACGGAATTCATGCGTCTCCAGGGATTTTGTGCCATTGCTACCCATGGCAAGTGGGCTCTGCTTCCTTGGGATTGACTCTAGGGGGAAAAAAAATGCCTCCTTTTTCTGCTCCAAGAAACCTAGAACACATACCTAAACCATTCAGTGGGTCAATGTGATTGGTGCAAAATTTAGAATAAACAAATGAAATGGCATATTTCAGCACCAGCTTTTGAGTTAAGTGCAGAGAAACTGCAGAAGGGCCAAAAGGCTGGCCCAAAAGTGATGAGGAGGGGGAGCAAATGCCATGGAAAATCAGTACACTGGAGTGATAGTTTACCTGGAAGTCTAAGTCTAAATTATTAAGCCCTTGAGATACTTTAATGGAAAGTTATGTAGCCTACATCTGCAAAAGGGTCCTGGGTTCCTTCACGCTCTGTCACACCTCCTGGCCTTTCTGCTTACCATTCCTTGTGCAAAGAATTTTCACCCAGCCCTCCCTTCTCAGCTGAGACCATTCTTACTCATCTTTCAAGACCTAGCTCCAATGTAACCTCTTTGAAGTTTTTGCTGACTCCCCCAAAGCGAGATCCTTGCTCCCTCATCTGTACCTTCACAAGGTCTTTTATAGCCCTAAGTCCTACTCTGACATATTTGTTTACATAACTTTCTTCCCCATTCATCCAGGAGTGTAGCTCTCAGGAGCAAGAACCAGATGGTAGCTTTACTTAGCACAGAGCAAGCACAAAGATGGGCCTCACTCAAGGCCAGCTGAATGAATGAGCATTTGGGCATACGAGCGCCAGCCTCATTCATCAGGTCTCCACGGGACCCAAAGGGAAGGCTCATTAGGCAATGATTTGATATGGTGGACATGATTCTTCCACACTGGTTTACCTGATTAGCGACTGCCTCAGTGCTGGCAAGCAGCAAGAAACCTGCTGGAAGAGGCAGCCTGACAATGCACCAATGAGGCAAGGCCTGGTCCTGGCTATCAGCTTGGTTCCCACAACTTGTAAATGTGAGCTGGAAAAGTGCTGCCCTCCACTCCTACCCCTCAACTCTCATGTACCTGCTTCTCAGGAAGTTGCCCAGTAGCACAGACAGCATCATCTTGTATATTTGAAAACGTATCTATTACTAGAGAGGAAGGCCTAATGGATGGAGCCTGACCCAGACTTGGTTCCTACAGAAGCTCTGGCTCAGCAGCCACAGCCTCTGATTCTCCTTCTGGTTCTGCTAATGATGAACTCGATGACTTTGGACACATCAGCTCATCTCACATTCCCCATCCTACCCCTGCCAATGGGGAGAATAATGAAGATGTTGCATGGAGTGAGTCAAAAGAAGCTTGACTGAGATCCCTGTGGATCGGGGAAGCAGCAGTTGATGCTGGCAGAGCCTGCGGGATTCTGTTGTTTTGGTTGTTTCTGTTTATAAGTGAATCATTCTGCCTTGAGCCCAGATGTGCAGCCCGTGGAGAGGAAGAAAGGAAGGGCAGGCAGGTGGGCACCTCCGGCCTAAGCTGCAGCAGTCAGAGCACACAGAAGTGGACAGGACTGAATGGGACCGGATGGGAGGGACTGGACAGGACGGGAAGGGATGCTCAGCTGCTGGCTTTCCAACAGCTGGTCCCCTGCTCCCTGGTTGGGAGCAGGAGCAACAAGCTCTGAAGCTGTGTGTACTGAAGCAGTTTCATATTGAAATCAAATAAAACTCATGACAAAGTCAATCTGACACATCTTTAATGATACACATATGATTATTGTGCTGTACTATAATTAGGCATAATGGTAAGCAGCTCTCAGGAATGACTGCAATTACGATTACTTTTACACGGATGAACCAAATATTTCAGAGGTCCGCCAGGATTGGGATGGGGGTGCTCTGGATAGGAGGCAGACCAGAAAGCTAGTTGCAACACATTTCTCTGTTTCTCCCCTCCCTGTCCCACCCTGAGGCAACACTCTTTCTATCCCTTATCAAAAAAAGAAAAGCTTTGATGAGAGGTTTGGATGGCTAGCTCCTTTCTCTAGCCAGAGAGAGGTCACACTGAGGTTCTAGGGTTAGAGAATTTGGAATGTTTAGATGTGCTTTGAGCTGATTAGTCTCCATTTTTCCGTGAGGCTTGAAACTTTACCTCGTGGCCTTAAGCCTAAAAAGTACATGCCTAATGTGTGAATTGTGTTTGGATCCTGGTTTGAACAAGTTCATGCAGAAAGATATTTTTGAGACAATTGGGTAAAACTTAATAGTGTCTGGTATTAAGGAGTCATTAATTCATCAGTTTTGATAATGGTATTGTGGTTATTTAAGAAAAGGTCCTTATCTGTTGGAGAAACGTACTGAAATATTTACAGGCCAGCAACTGTGGAATCTCTCATAGCTCAGTTGGTAAAGAATCCACCTGCAATGCAGGACACCCCAGTTTGATCTCTGGGTCGGGAAGATCCCCTGGAGAAGGGATAGGCTACCCACTCCAGTATTCTTGGGCTTCCCTTGTGGCTCAGTTGGTAAAGAATCCGCCTGCAATGTGGGAGACCTGGGTTCAATCCCTAGATTGGGAAGATCCCCTGGAGAAGGGAAAGGCTAACCATTCCAGTATTCTGGCCTAGAGAATTCCATGGACTGTATAGTCCATGGGGTCGCAAAGAATCGGAAACGATCGAGCGAATTTCACTTTCACTTTCAACTGTGGAATGGTATGGTCTCTGGAATTTGCTTTCAAATACTTCAAGAAAAAATGAGGACTAGAAGAAATATGGCAGAATGTTGGTAATTGTTAAAGCTGGGTGATGGGTACATGGGTTTTTACTGTACTTTTCTTTTTTTTTTTTTTTGGTCATTTTATATTTTTATTAAAGGATTTTTACTGTACTTTTCTGTCTGCTATGTATATGTTTGAAAGTTTCCATAACAAAAAAGTTTAAAAGGTCATATAACCTAGACTGCTCTGACAGTGATTCATACATCAGTGAAAATTAGTTTGATCATGCTAACAACACTTAGCAGAGGCAGGCGGCTCTCAGGACTGAGATATGGGACGGGCAGAGCCAGGAGGGTGGGCAGATTGGAGCATGGGCCACTGTCAGGGAGCATGAAGTCCTGGCTGGGGTGGAGAAATGTGTGAGGGGAAGGGAATTTGAATGGTCAGGGGACAATCTGAAAGTTCTGGGAGAGAAGGGAGGAAGTGTAGGAAGAGAGGAAGCAGACTGTAACAGGGACCCATGTCCACCTGTTAGGTCCCCTCTGGTCTGTAAGCTCCTAGATGTCAAGTCTGTATTGTAATGCTCTTTGTCTTCCCTAGAGCCCCTAGGTCATGAGTTTCTTTATTTTATTTCACTCATTAATTTATTTGAAAATATTTATTTCATGCCTACAATAGCCAGGCAATACAAACATGTGTCTGTGGTAGGTAAAGGAGATGCAGCAGAAAACAAAAGTGAACAAAGCCAAGTCCCTGCCCTCAGGGAGCTCACATTCCAGTGGGAAGAGACAGACAGTAAATAAACAGCAAAGGTATGATAGGTCAGATGGTGATAAGTGCCGGCATAGAAAATAATGTCAGGTATTTGCTGACAATGCTAGGTACTTGCTCAAGACCAAACCTGCATGGCACCTAGGCCCTTATGAGCTTTTCTAGGTCCCCCCTGCAGCCTGGCTTTTGGTCATGTTGGACTCTGCCTGCTGGGTTTCACCAAGAGCTCCTGGGTGTCTTGGCCTCTGTATACACTTTTAACCTCATTCTTGACTTGATGGTCCCGTCCTATTCCTGATTACCCCACTTTCCTCTCTAGGTAAAACTTCCTCCAGGAAACTCTCATAGGTCCTTCCTTCCCCTCACCTCCACACTCTGCCCTTGGTCTTCTCCACTTCCACATAGCCCTACTACACCCTTATCATCTTGATTATGATTCTCTTCCTGACTAGACTTTGAGCTCTTTGAGGACAGAGAGTCTATCTTTTTATGTTTATATGGCATAGGGCCTAGAACATAGTAGGGACCCTGCAAGTGTGTATGCTCAGTCGCTTCAGTCATGTTCAACTCTTTGTGACCCTATGGATGATATCACACCATGCTCCTCAGTCCATGGAATTCTCCAGGCAAGAATACTGGAGTGGGTTGCCACAACCTCCTCCAGGGGCTTTTTCTGACCCAAGGATTGAACTCTTGTCTCCTGTGTCTCCTGCATTGCAGGTGGATTCTTTACCCACTGAGCTACTTGGGAAGCCCAGTAGGGACCCTATACATGCTTACTAAATGAATGAAGGGCAGATAAAAAGATGAACATGCCCCCTAGCAGAACATTGAAGACTTGGGAAGCATCTTCACCCTAAATCAAGTGCTAGGAAGTAGAGGTGCTAGTGTGTGTTCAGATATCAAAGAGAGAAATGAAATTGGTATACTTGGACATATGTTAAACTGATGATGATTATAATCATATTCACACTCAACATTTTTTGCATGGACTCTGGACCGGACCACTTGGGTTTTAATTTTTGACTCTATCACTTCATAGCTGAGTGATTTTGGGCAGGTTATCTACACTATCTGTGCCTCAGTTTTCTCATCTGGAAAATGGGGATGATAACACTAGGTATTGAAATGAGATAAAGTTCTGCAAAGCATTTAGACTAGTACCTGGCATAGAATAAATGGTATACAAGGGTTTGCTATTATTAATATTTATTACTGTGAGACAGTAACTGCTAAATGTTTTACTTATTTATTCATGTACATTGAATACATGTTAGTTCTAGGCTCTGGGAAAAGAGTGCCTTTGTGGAATTTATATTTGATCTAACTTTATCCTCATACAGTACAAGGGAGTTACTCTACATATCACCATCATATAAAGAAAAGTGAGGATTATAGCTGTTAAGTAATTTGTCATGGGTCACAGAGCGAATAAATTGAAAATTAGGATTCTGTCTCTGGTCTATGCAACTCTAAAAACAACTGTCAAACCAGAGATTGACAAACTATGGCCAATGGACCAAATCTATCCCGCTGTTTTTTTCCCTTGAGGATTCACCCTTTTAGCATACATGAGTAGTATATTTACAAGGTTGTGCAACCATCACTACTAATTCCAGAACATTATCATCACTCCAGAAAAAAAAAAAAAACCCCAAAACCATACATACTAAGCATTAATTTCCCCACCCTCTAGCCCCCTAGCAAACACTAATTTCCTTTCTTTTCTTATGGATTTGCCTTTTCTGGACATTTAACATAAGTAGAATCATATACTATGTAGTCTTTTGTGCCTCGTTTCTTTCACTTAGCATAATGTTTTTAAGATTCATCCATGCTGTAGCATGTATCAGTACTTCATTCCTTTCTATGACTGAATAATATTTCATTGCACAGATATACTAGATTTTGTTTATCCAGTCAACAGTTGATGAATATTTGGGTTGTTTCTACTTTTTTGGTTGCTATGAATAATGCTGCTATGAAATTTTCTGTATAAGTTTTTATATGAGCATAGGTGGTTATATACCTGGAGAAGGAAATGGAAACCCACTCCAGTATTCTTGCCTGGAGAATCCCATGGACGGAGGAGCCTGGTGGGCTACAGTCTATGGGGTCGCAAAGAGTCGGACATGACTGAGTGACTTCACTTCACTTCATGTGGTTATATCTCTAGGAGCAGAAGGAATTTCTGGGTCATTTTGTAACTCTATTAACTTTTTGAAGAACTGCCAGACCATTCTCCAAAGTAGCTGCACCATTTCACATTCCCATAGATCCAACCAGTCCATCCTAAAGGAGATCAGTCCTGGGTGTTCATTGGAAGGACTGATGTTGAAGCCGAAACTCCAATACTTTGGCCACCTCATGCAAGAGTTGACTCATTGGAAAAGACCCTGATGCTGGGAGGGACTGGGGGCAGGAGGAGAAGGGGAAGACAGAGGATGAGATGGCTGGATGGAATCACGGACTCGATGGACATGAGTTTGGGTAAACTCTGGGAGTCGGTGATGGACAGGGAGGCCTGGCATGCTGCGATTCATGGGGTCACAAAGAGTCAGACACGACTGAGCGAATGAACTGAACTGAATGGGCTGTGACAGTGCACGAGCAAGGCCAAGAGAAGCTACCCAGTGCCCACGGGCAGGGGCGGTGGCCCAGAGGAGCTACCCTGTGTCTGAGGTAAGGAGCAGCGGCTGCACTTTGCTGGTGCGGCCATGAGGGGAGACCCCACATCCAAGGCAAGAGAAACCCAAGTAAGACGGTAGGTACTGAGAGACAGGATCAGAGGGCAGACAGACTGAAACTACAATCACAGACAACTAGCCAATCTGATCACATGGAACACAGCCTTGTCTAACTCAGTGAAACTAAGCCATGCCGTGTGGGGCCAGCCAAGACAGCCCGGTCGTGGTGGAGAGGTCTGACAGAATGTGGTCCACTGGAGAAAGGAATGGCAAACCACTTCAGTAATTTTGCCTTGAGAACCCCATGAACAGTATGAAAAGGCAAAATGATAGGATACTGAAAGAGGAACTCCCCATGTCGGTAGGTGCCCAATATGCTACTGGAGATCAGTGGAGAAAGAACTCCAGAAAGAATGAAGGGATGGAGCCAAAGCAAAAACAATACCCAGTTGTGGATGTGACTGATGATAGAAGCAAGGTCCAATGCTGTAAAGAGCAATATTGCATAGGAACCTGGAATGTCAGGTCCATGAATCAAGGCAAATTGGAAGTGGTCAAAGAGGAGATGGCAAGAGTGAACGTCGACATTCTAGGAATCAGCGAAGTAAAATGGACTGGAATGGGTGAATTTAACTCAGATGACCATTATATTTACTACTATGGGCAGGAGTTCCTTAGAAGAAATGGAGTAGCCATCATAGTCAAAAAAAAAGTCCGAAATGCAGTACTTGGATGCAATCTCAAAACTGACAGAATGATCTCTGTTCATTTCCAAGGCAAACCATTCAATATTATGGTAATCCAAGTCTATGCCCCAACCAGTAATGCTGAAGAAGCTGAAGTTGAACAGTTCTATGAAGACCTACAAGACCTTCTGGAACTAACACCCAAAAAAGATGTCCTTTTCATCATAGGGGACTGGAATACAAAAGTAGGAAGTCAAGAAACACCTGGAGTAACAGGCAAGTTTGGCCTTGGAGTACAAAATGAAGCAGGGCAAAGGCTAATAGAGTTCTGCCAAGAGAACGCACTGGTCATAGCAAAGACCCTCTTCCAACAACACAACAGAAGACTGTGGACACATGAACATCACCAGATGGTCGATACTGAAATCAGATTGATTATATTCTTTGCAGCCAAAGATGGAGAAGCTCTATACAGTCAGCAAAAACAAGACCGGGGGCTGACTGTGGTTCAGGCCATGCCAATTCAGAATGAAATTGAAGAAAGTGGAGAAAAGCACTAGACCATTCAGGTATGACCTAAATCAAATCCCTTATGACTATACAGTGGAAGTGAGAAATAGATTTAAGGGACTAGATCTGATAGACAGAGTGTCTGATTTACTATGGATGGAGGTATGTGACACTGTACAGGAGACAGGAATCAAGACCATCCCCAAGAAAAAGAAATGCAAAAAAGCAAAATGGCTGTCTGAGGAGGCCTTAAAATAACTGTGAAAAGAAGGGAAGCAAAAAGCAAAGGAATACCCATTTGAATGCAGAGTTCCAAAGAATAGCAAGGAGAGATAAGAAAGGCTTCCTTAGCAATCAATGCAAAGAAATAGAGGAAAACAATAGAATAGGAAAGACTAGAGATCTCTTCAAGAAAATTAGAGATACCAAGGGAACATTTCATGCAAAGATGGGCTCGATAAAGGACAGAAATGGTAGGGACCTAAGAGAAGCAGAAGATATCAAGAAGAGGTGGCAAGAATACACAGAAGAACTGTACAAAAAAGATCTTTACAACCAAGATCATCACGATGGTGTGATCACTGACCTAGAGCCAGACATCCGGGAATGTGAAGTCAAGTGGGCCTTAGGAAGCCTCACTACGAACAAAGCTAGTGGAGGTAATGGAATTCCAGTTGAGCTATTCCAAATCCTGATAGATGATGCTGTGAAAGCGCTGCACTCAATATGCCAGCAAATTTGGAAAACTCAGCAGTGGCCACAGGACTGAAAAAGGTCCATTTTCATTCCAACCCCAAAGAAAGGCAATGCCAAAGAATTCTCAAACTATCGCACAATTGCATTCATCTCACACGCTAGTAAAGTAATGCTTAAAATTCTCCAAGCCAGGCTTCAGCAATACATGAACCGGGAGCTTCCAGTTCAAGCTGGTTTTAGGAAAGGCAGAGGAACCAGAGATCAAATTGCCAGCATCCGCTGGATCATCGAAAATGCAAGAGAGTTCCAGAAAAATATCTATTTCTGCTTTATTGACATATATATTACATTTAACATACATTACTGTTGAAGCATGGTTTATATATGCTACATTGCTTTTTGTTTTCTATATCTTTTAATTTTTTGTTCCTCTATTCCTCCATTATCACCTTTAAAAATTAACTAGATATCATCTAGTGTATCATTTGGCATGGCAACCCACTCCAGTACTCTTGCCTGGAGAATGCCATGGTCTGAGGAGTGGGACTCTATGGACTGTAGTGGGGGCTACAGTCCATAGGGTCACAAAGAGTCAGACACAACTAAAGTGGCTGAGCATGCATGCACACAGTGTACCATTTAAATTCCCTTGTTACTTTGAATGTATTTAAATGTATTACATATAAATATATATGTGTGTAAGTATTTTTTTTCTTAGTGGTTGACCTGTAAATTACAATTAATATTCTAACTTTTAACAGTGTAGTTTGGATTAATACCAATTTGACTCCAACATTATGCAAATAATTTGCTGTTATATAGCTCTATTCCTGAACCCCTCCTTGACATTTTTATTGTCATACCAATTACATCTTTATATATGGTGTACTTACCAAAGACTTTTAATTATTACTTTATGCAGGTGCCTTTTAAAGTGCGTAGGAGAAAATAAGTTACAGAGAAAAATACGTTCTACTTTTATATGTACCTATGTAGTGACTCGTACTGGTGGTCTTTATTTCTTTATATAGATTCAAATTACTGTCTAGTATGGCAACCCACTCCAGTACTCTTGCCTGGAAAATCCCATGGACGGAGGAGCCTGGTAGGCTACAGTCCATGGGGTCACTAAGAGTTGGGCACGACTGAGTGACTTCACTTTCACTTTTCACTTTCCTGCTTTGGAGAAGGAAATGGCAACCCACTCCAGTGTTCTTGCCTGGAGAATCCCAGGGATGGGGGAGCCTGGTGGGCTGCTGTCTATGGGGTCGCACAGAGTCGGACACGACTGAAGCGACTTAGCAGCAGCAGCATCCTTTCATTTCAGCCTTAAAGATCCCCTTTAATATTTCTTATAATATTAAATTCTCTCAGTGTTTATTTGTGACTGCAGTTTCCCCTTCATTTTTGATGAATAGTTTTGCCAGTTTTTGAATTTTTGGTTGACTTTGCTTTCAGCACTATGAATATCTGGTTTCTATAGTTTCTGATCAAAAGTCAGTTATTAATATTATTGAGGATTCCTTGTACATGTTGAGTTTTCTCTTGCTGCTTTCAAATTCTTTGTTTTTTGGCAGTTTATGATATATCTCAGTGTGGATCTTTTTGTTTTATCCTGTTTTGAGTTTTTTGAGCTTCTTGGATGTATAGATCAATGTCTCATCAAATTTGGTACATTTTGAGCCATTCTTTTTTGTTTTTTTAGACTGCATTGTTATGACTAATTTTTAAAAAGATTTATTTATCTATTGACTGTAGTGGGTCTTTGTTGCTTCATGTGGGCTTTCTCTAGCTGTGGCTAGCAGAGGCTACTCTTCATTGTGGTGTATGGGCTTCTCACTGTGGTGGCTTCTCTTGCTGTGGAGCACAGGCTCTGGGTGCATGGGCTTCAGTAACTGTGCCTTGCAGGTTCCAGAGCTGGCTCAGTAGTTATGGTGCATAGGTTTAGTTGCTCCGCAACATGTGGCATCTTCCTGGACCAGGGATCAAACCAGTGTCCCTTGCATTGCAAGATGGATTCCTAACCACTGGACTATCAGGGAAGCCCCTATTATTTGTTCAAATACTCTTTTTCCTCCTTTCTCTCTCTCTCCTTTTGGGACTCACATTATATGTATGTTGGTACATTTGATATTGTCACACATGTCTCTGAAGCTCTGTTCGTTTTTCATTATTTTTACTTTCTACTGCTTAGACTATATATCAATTGATCTATTTTTAAGTTTCTTTTTTTCTGCTTGTTCAAATTCACAGTTGAGCACTTCTAGTGAATTTTTCATTTCAATTATTTTACTTTCAGACTCCAGAGTTTATGTATTCTATTTTATTTTACTGTATACATTTTGTTATCTTATTGACATTCTTTATTTGGTGAGAAACTTTTCTCATATTTTCCTTTAATTCTTTGTGCATATTTAAAATAGCTGATTTTAAGTCCTTGTCAACATCTAGATGTCTAACATCTAGATGTCCTCAGGGACGGTTTATATAGATTAATGTTTTCCAGTATATTGACCATACTTTCTCATTTCTTTGCCTGTTTTTGTAATTTTTCCTGAAAAGTAGACATTTAAAATTATATAATGGTGGGAAAAGAATTTGAAAAACAATCAATACATGTATATGTACAACTAAATAACTTACTGTACACCTGAAACTAACACAATATTGTTAATAAACTCCAGTCCAATATAAAATAAAATTTAACAAAATAAAATTATATAATGAGTCAACTCTGGATATCAGATTCCTCCCTCCCTAGGGTTTGATGTTAATGCTGGTAGTGTTCGTTTAGTGACTATTCTGCAACACTTCTATATAGTCTGTATTCTTTGTCAAGTGTGGCCACTGAAGCCTCTACTTGGTTAGCTTAGCGATCAGATAATGGTTGCTAGGTCCATGAATCAAGGTAAATTGGAAGTGGTCAAACAGGAGATGTCATGTGTGAACATTGGCATTTTTGGAATCAGTAAACTAAAAAGGACCTGAATGGGCAAATTTAATTCAGATGACCATTATATCTACTACTGTGGGCAAGACTCCTTTAGAAGAAATGGAGTAGCTCTCATAGTCAACAAGAGAGTCTGAAATGCAGTACATGGGTGCAATCTCAAAAATGACAGAATGATCTCTGTATGTTTCTGAACCATTCAATATTACAGTAATGCAAGTCTATGCCCCAACCAGTTATGCTGAAGAAGCTGAAGTTGAATGGTTCTATGAAGCCCTACAAGACCTTCTAGAACTAACACTAAAAAAAAAAGCTGTCCTTTTCATCATAGGGGACTGGAATGCAAAAGTAGGAAGTCAAGAGACACCTGGAGTAACAGGCAAGTTTGGCCTTGGAGTACAAAATGAAGCAGGGCAAAGGCTAACAGAATTTTGCCAAGAGAACACACTGGTTGGTCATAGCAAACACCCTCTTCCAACAACACAGGAGATGACTGACTTTACACATGGACATCACCAGATGGTCTATACCGAAATCAGACTGATTATGTTCTTTTCAGCCAAAGATGGAGAAGCTCTGTGCAGTCCGCAAAAACACGACTGGGAACTGACAGTGGCTCAGATCATGAATTCCTTATTGCAAAATTCAGACTTAAATGGAAGTAGGGAAAACCACTAGGCCATTCATGTATGACCTAAATCAAATCCCTTACAATGATACATGGAAGTGACAAATAGATTCAAGGGATTAGATCTGATAGAGTGCCTGAAGAACTATGGATAGAGATTTATAACACTGTACAGAAAGTGGTAATCCAAACCACTCCC
The DNA here is from genome assembly GCF_032452875.1 of Bos javanicus. Lineage (NCBI taxonomy): Eukaryota > Metazoa > Chordata > Mammalia > Artiodactyla > Bovidae > Bos > Bos javanicus. Next base: position 80,124,753 of record NC_083897.1, on the reverse strand, counting down.
AAGAATAAAAAATGCAAAGGCAAAATGGCTATCTGAGGAGGTCATACAAATAACTGAGAAAAAAAGATAAGCAAAAAGCAAAGGAGAAAAGGAGAGATATATCCATCTGAAATCAGAGTTAGAAAGAATAGCAAGGAGAGATTAAAAAAAAAAAAAAAAAAAAACCTTCCTAAATGAACAATGCAAAGAAATAGAGAAAAACAATAGAATAGGAAAGACTAGATAGATCTCTTCAAGAAAATTAGAGATACCAAGGGAACATTTCATGCAAAGACGGGCACAATGAAGGACAGAAACGGTATGGACCTAAAAGAAGCAGAAGATATTAAGAGGTGGAAAGAATACACAGAAGAACTATACAAAAAAGATCTTAATGACCCAGATAACCATGATGGTGTGATCACACACATAGAGCCAGACATTCTGGCATGTGAAGTCAAGTGGGCATTAGGAAGCATCACTACGAACAAAGCTAGTGGAGGTGAAGGAATTCCAGCTGAGCTAGTTAAAATCCTAAAAGGTGATACTGTTAAAGTGCTGCACTCAATATGCCAGCAAATTTGGAAAACTCAGCGGTGGCCACAGGACTGGAAAAGGTCAGTTTTCATTCCAATTCCAAAGAAAGGTAATGCTAAAGAATGTTCAAATTACTGTGTAATTGTACTCATTTCACATGCTAGCAAAGTGATGCTCAAAATTCTCCAAGCTAGGCATCAACAGTATGTGAACCAAGAACATCCAGATGTTCAAGCTGGTTTTAGAAAAGGCAGAGGAACCAGATATCAAACTGCCAACATCAGTTGGATCATTGAAAAAGCAAGAGAGTTCCAGAAAAACATCTACTTCTGCTTCATTGACTATGCTAAAGCCTGTGACTTTGTGGATCACAACAAACTGTGGAAAATTCTTCAAGAGATAGGAATACCAGACCACCTGATCTGCCTCCTGAGAAATCTGTATGCAGGTCAAGAAGCAACAGTTAGAACTGGACATGGAACAACGGACCAGTTAAAAATCGAGAAAGGAGTATGTCAAGGCTGTATATTGTCACCCTGCTTATTTAACTTATATGCAGAGTATATCATGTGAAATGCCAGGCTGGATGAAGCACAGGCTGGAATCAAGATTTCCGGGAGAAATATCAATAACCTCAGATATACAGATTTCACCACCCTTATGGAAGAAAGTGAAGAGGAACTAAAGAGCCTCTTGATAAAAGTGAAAGAGGACAGTGAAAAAGCTGGCTTAAATTGCAACATTCAAAAAACTAAGAGCAGAGCATCTGGTTGCATCACTTCATGGCAACTAGATGTGGAAAAATGGAAACAATGACAGACTTTATTTTCTTGGGCTCCAAAATCGCTGCAGATGGTGACTCAACCATGAAACTAAAAGATGCTTGTTCCTTGGAAGAAAAGCTGTGACCAACATAGACAGCTTATTAAAAAGCAAAGACATTACTTTGTCAACAAAGGTCCATCTAGTCAAAGCTATGGTTTTTCCAGTAGTCCTGAATGGATGTGAGAGTTCGACTATAAAGAAAGCTGAGCACTGAAGAATTGATGCTTTTGAACTGTGGTGTTGGAGAAGACTCTTGAGAGTTCCTTGGACTGAAAGGAGACCCAACCAGTCCATCCTAAGTTAGATCAGTCCTGGGTGTTCATTGGAAGGACTGATGTTGAAGCTGAAACTCCAATACTTTGGTCACCTGATGCAAAGAGCTGACTCGTTGGAAAAGACTCTGATGCTGGGAGGGATTGGGGGGAGGAGGAGAAGGGGACGACAGAGGATGAGATGGTTGGATGGCATCACCGACACAATGGACATGGGTTTGGATGGACTCCGGGAGTTGGTGATGGACAGGCAGACCTGGCATTCTGCGGTTCATGGGGTCGCAAAGAGTCGAACAGGACTGAGTGATTGAACTGAACTGAATGTGAGCCACATATGTAGTATACATAATTAAAATTTTTTTGAGTAGTCACATTAAACAAGTAAAAAGAAACAGGTGAAAGTAATTTTAAAAACATTTAACTCTATATATTAAAATACAATCATTTTAATATACAATCAATATAAAATTATTAATGAGATATTTTACATTATTTCTTACTAAGTCTTTGAAATCTGATGTGCATTTTACACTTATAGCTCATTTCAATTTGTACTAGCCACATTTCAGGTGCTAGTGGTTACCATGTGCTAGTGATTACTATATTCTAGTGGTTAGCTCTAGATCCTTTCTACTCAAAGTGTGATTTCTAGACAGGCAGCATTGTATCTATCACCTTGGAGCTTGCAAGAAAGGCACAATCTCAGGCTGTACTCTGGATTTACTGAATCAAAATTTGCATTTTAAAAAGCCCTAGGTAATTCACAAGTATATTAAAATTTGAGAAGTAAAATTTTATACCAATTCACTATACTTATTTCTTTGGGATTAAAAACCCAGTGAACTCAAGGTTGTATTCTAAGAAAATGTAAGTGTCTGGTTCAATCATCATTCTATTCACTAGATCATGATTGAATTGTCTGAAAATCAGTCACGTAGCATGACTGTGTGTCAGATGCTATACTTGGCATTGTGGGATTTGTTGAGCTGAAGAGGACATGGTTCCTGCTTACAGGGAACTTACAATTGCCAAAGGATGCCTAGAGAATAATACTCTGCACAAGAAGTCCAGTCTTCTTCCACACTAAATCCTCTAAATAACTTCCCCATCTCAAATGTAAATGTGGCAACTAGGCGCTGGATTGCTCAAGCAGGCATTCAACTCAAGAGGTTCATGGGACAGAAACAAAACAGTTTCACTCCATTTGAAATTGGCTCATGGCAACGGTCTGTAGCACTCAGGCTTTAGGACATGAACTCAATAGGTTCTTCTGAAAGGGTAGCAACCCTGTGTTTGTATAATAGGAAAGTTATAACATTCATCATGCTCAGATTCAGGAACTGTGCACTCAACTCAAGAGAAACCTAACAGTCTGATTTCCAGGTTCCAGTGACTTAGAATAGGAATTCCTATTTAGAGCAAAGAAAATAAGAAATAAGGAAGTGCCAGTCCTTGTTTCTCTGTGTAGGTGTTGACAAGCTATTAAATCATTAGGCTGTCCCTTGCCAGGAGCAGCAGAATAAATCTTGGAAGTTGACAAATGGTCAGCAGCTCTGTGTGCCTGCACACTCAGAGGCACACACAAAGGGCACACTGTTTCCTTTGGTTTATCTCCTAGCTGTGTAAATATTTCATCTGACATTTGGATTGCATTCTGAGCTAGTTTCCCACCAAGCTGATGGTTTTTTAATCTGCTTTCATCAGCCTACAATAAACTGTCTAACCTGTCTGCACAGTGCAGTATACTCTGCCCACTGGCAAACAGAACAAATGGAACCAGGAGATCCCCGACATACTTTTTTCAGATGTTTGAAGATGAGGAATTGCACCCAAGCTCTGCCCAAGCCAGAAACATAAGCTATGAGGCACTTGCCTCATCTCATTACACCAGCACCCATGAGCCCTTCCCAGACTAGACCAGTGCCAACAGGAGGTCACAACACATAACTTGGGCCTGCCATCCTATTAAGACAGGTCTTTGGCTCAGCATAATTGTGCCACTCACTGCCAAGGATGAGGATGGCCGTAATCTCATTCATTCTGGCTTGTGTTCATGCTGGCTTCTCTTCAGTTTCAGATGAATTCCTTCACTTGTTCAAAATGTACCAAATGCTATGATAACCTAAACCACAAATTACTGGCTCAGAAAGCTCCTATATGGTAATAAAAAGAAAGGAAGTACTGATCTGATACATGCTGCAATGTGATGACCCTTGAAAACATTATGCTAAGTGAAGGAAGCCAGTGATAAAAGACCACATATTATAGAATTTCATTTATATGAATTGTCCAGAATAGGCAAATCTATACAGATAGAAAATAGATTGTCACTAGGTTGTGAGAAGAGCAATGGAGATTGACTGCTAGTTGGTATGGGATTTCTTTTAGAAGGGACAAAAATGTTCTGGAATTAGACAGTGGCAATGATTGTACAATTTTGTGAATATACTAAATACCAGAATTGTGTGGAATGAGAATTGTATATTGATAAAGTCATTTTAAAATTAAGGGTCATTAAATGATTTCTTCCCTTTACCATCCCCCAAGCTCCTATAGACCAATCTTCTTAGCCTTGCTATTCCATATTCTACTTATAGGAGAAAGAAGCAAAAGCAAAACACGCAAGATGGCACTAGGAAAGTTATAGTCTCAGAAGAATCTATCCACTCTACTGCTACAGTTCTTTACCATCTATCCTCCATCCACCCATCCATTCATTCAATGAAGTTCTGCTATGTACTAGGCACTGAGGATAGATACAGCATGAGTAAACCCTGCCCCTTCTATTAGGAGCTCATGATAATAATGCTTTTGTTGTTGTTATTGTTTCTGGCTGTGCTTCAAGGCTTGTGGGGTTTTAGTTCCCTGACTAGGGATTGAAACTGGGTCCTTAGCAGTGAGAGTCCTAACTGCTAGACCACAAGGGAGTTACTGATAATGATGTTTTTAGCTCTGACCCTGAGACACTCTGGATTCATGAATTGTCTATTGAATCATCAAAGATTAAAATATGTAAATTACAATGTTAACATATTAAAATATGTTAATTTCAAAATTATTCTACTTTTTTTTTTGAAATTGGAAATTCATGGATGATATCCTTCTCTAAAAGTATCAATATCTGGGCAGTTTATACTAATAGTAAAGATAAAAATATTTAAAGAACAAGGAGAGATGCAAACTTCCTATTTTCCCAAGAGGTTGTAAGCAAGAGTAATTAATGAAAATAGCCAAACCAGAAAGGTGACAGCATGTATTTCAAGGTTTCCTCCTCTAAAAGGAATTGTTTTTGTGAATCTATAGCATTTCTGAAGAGGGGGCCTTTTTCTTTTTGTTTCAAGATAAGTGAAGAAGTATCTTTTGGTAATACTTCTGGCGTTAGTGTGGGGAAAGCCAAAAATGAACAAAACTCAGTTGTTCATTTCTTCAAGCAGTGTGTCATATGGAGAAATAATAGTTGATCTTTGGAGTCAGGCAGGCCAGAGTTCAAATCCTACCTCACACTTAAAAAAAAAATTTCACATTTTTATTGAATGTTATCCATTATGTTCAAGATACTTTAACATGTGCTGTGGGATACACATGTAGGGATAAATCACAGGTCCTTATCAAAATTTTTTATTTTGTATTAGAGTATAGCCAATTAACAATGTTGTGATAGTTTCAGATGGACAGCAAAGGGACTCAGCCATATATGTACTATATCCATTCTCCCCTAGATTATACTTTTAACTCAGGCCTTCATCATCTTTTAGCATTTCAGCTTCTCTTCCTATCTCTCAAAGTAATCCTTTGTACAGCAACCCATGTAAACTCTAAAATATTGGATCTTGTTACTACTCCCTTACTGTAAACTCTTTAGTGTCACCACATCCATGAGAGGAAGGTCTAAGTGTCTTAGCATGATTCATAAAACACTAGTGTCAGAGTCTGGCCTCTAGCTACCTCTCCTACCATTCTCCACCTTACATTTTTTGCATAATTGTTTACAGTTGCACATACACACATGTACTGACTCCTCTACTCAATCTGTTATGCTCTCCAAGAACCACTTTCCACTTTTTGGTGCCTGGATAACAGGACAATGTTTGTATTGGGAGTAGGGCAGCAGCATAGCTAGTATGAGTACAGGCTCTAAAACTAGATGTCAGGGCAAGTCAGGGCTCTGATCTAGCCTCTTCCCCTTAACTTTGGAAGCTAGATTAAAGGCAGCTGAGGAGATATTGACAATAATTGTGAAAATCCCATTAAATTCAAGCATAAGCTACTTAAATTTTTTTATTAAAAAAAATCTAAGTATGTGATAGATGCATATGGTAAAAAGTTCCAAAGGTAGGAAAAGGTATTTACTAAAAGAACAAGTCTCTGCCATGTCTTAGACACCCAGTTACCTTACCAGTGTTCTTGTGATGCTTTCAAAAGATAGACTGCATATGTGAGCATAAAAATATAATTTTAACACAGTACAGTGGTAGTCTATGGAGTTGCAAAGAGTCGGACACGACTAAGAACTAACACACACACACACAAACACACATGGTAGCATACTTTATACATTAGCCTGAACTTGTCTTTTTTTTATTTAACCATATTAGCTTGGAGATCATTTCATAATGACCAAGCCTCTATTGATTAGCATTTAGATTGTTTCTAAACATTTACAAAGCTACTCCTTGAGGCCTCTTTCACTATTCTTGCAGTGCCCCTGTTCACCAGAAGAGAAATTCTTCTATTTTTTAAAAATGTCAATTCCTTTATTTTCATTAAAAATTGCATTTACTGTGATTTTGTTTTCTAATCTCAAAGGTACAACTTTTCATTTGTAGAAAACTTGGAAGATACAAAAAAGCACAAAGAAAAAAAGATCACATATTTCTAACATCAGTTATCATTTTAATGAATGTCCTTCTAGTATTTTTTTTCTATTCGTGTATCTATAATTTACAAAAGATCTACTCTCACATTTGAGAAAATATGTGATAAAAATAGTAAAAAAGAATACTAGGTTACCTTGTTTTAGTCACTAAAGCACCTTAAATTTAACACACATGACAACTCTATGAGGTATGTACTATTCTCCTTATTGTACAGATAGGGAAACTGAGGCACAAAGAATTATTCACAGTCACACAGTTTAGGAAGTAATAGAGCCTACTCGGACCCCAGGTCTTGCTCTTACTCATTGTACTCTATTGCCTTTGCCAGTCTGCAGTGTTTAGAAAAATTGAAAACTGATAGATCCTATGATCCAGCAATTCCATTTACAACTCTGTGCTCTACAGAAACTTGCTCATGTGCCCAAGGAGACAAGTATAAGAATGTTTACTGCAACTGACTGAATTCAGTGGCAAAAAATCAGGACTGATCCAAATGTCTATTCAGCTGTGAGTGAATAAATAAAACAGAATAACCATACAATGAGATACTATAGAGCAGTTAAATGGACTCAACTAGATCTATGTGAATAGATCTCAAAACAACATTGAATGAAAAAAGTAGATTGCAAAGTGATATACATGTTATGGTACCCTTTGTGTAAAAAATCCCAAGGCTGGATATTGTCACCCTGCTTATTTAACTTATATGCAGAGTACATCATGAGAAACGCTGGGCTTGAAGAAGCACAAACTGGAATCAAGACTGCGGGGGGGAAATATCAATAACCTCAGATATGCAGATGACACCACCCTTATGGCAGAAAGTGAAGAGGAACTCAAAAGCCTCTTGATGAAAGTGAAAAATCTCAACCAGTTTCAATTCTGAATGGTGGGAATGTGTGAATTTGCTATATTTTTCTGTTATCATATATATTTAAAAATAATATTAGCTAATGTTTACTGAACCCTTACCATATACTAGGTATAGTTCTAAGTGTTTCACATGGGTTAGTTCATTATATCCTTCAGTTCAGTTCAGTCGCTCAGTCGTATCCAACTCCTTGTGACCTCATGAACCACAGCACACCAGGCCTCCCTGTCCATCACCAACTCTTGGAGTTCACCCAAACCCATGTCTATCGAGTTGGTGATGCCATCCAACCATCTCATCCTCTGTCATCCCCTTCTCCTCTGGCCCTCAATCTTTCCCAGCATCAGGGTCTTTTCAAATGATCAGCTCTTCACATCAGGTGGCCAAAGTATTGGAGTTTCAGCTTCAACATCAGTCCCTCCAATGAACACCCAGGACTGATCTCCTTTAGAATGGACTGGTTGGATCTCCTTGCAGTCCAAGGGACTCTCAAGAGTCTTCTCCAACACCACAGTTCAAAAGCATCAATACTTCGGCATGTAGCTTTCTTTACAGTCCAACTCTCACATCCATACATGACCACTGGAAAAACCTAGCCTTGACTAGACGGACCTTTGTTGGCAAAGTAATGTCTCTGCTTTTTAATATGCTGTCTAGGTTGGTCATAACTTTCCTTCCAAGGAGTAAGCATCTTTTAATTAAATGGCTGAAATCACCATCTGCAGTGATTTTGGAGCCCAGAAAAATAAAGTCAGCCACTGTTTCCCCTGTTTCCCCATCTAATTGCCATAAAGTGATGGGACCGGATGCCATGATCTTAGTTTTCTGAATGTTGAGCTTTAAGCCTACTTTTTCACTCTTCTCTTTCATTTTCATCAAGAGGCTTTTTAGTTCTTCACTTTCTGCCATAAGGGTGGTGTCATCTGCATATCTGAGGTTATTGATATTTCTCCCGGCAATCTTGATTCCAGCTTGTGCTTCTTCCAGCCCAGCGTTTCTCATGATGTACTCTGCATATAAGTTAAATAAGCAGGGTGACAATATCCAGCCTTGACGTACTCCTTTTCCTATTTGGAACCAGTCTGTTGTTCCATGTCCAGTTCTAACTGTTGCTTCTTGACCTGCATACAGGTTTCTCAAGATGCAGGTCAGGTGGTCTGGTATTCCTATCTCTTTCAGAATTTTCCTCTGTTTCTTGTAATCCACACAGTCAAAGGCTTTGGCATAGTCAATAAAGCAGAAATAGATGTTATCCTGGAACTTTCTTGCTTTTTTGATGATCCTTACAAACACCCTATTAAGTAGGTACATATTAGCTCCATTTTACAGATGATGAGATTGAGGAACAGAGAGGTTAAATAACTTCCTTAGGTCACACAGTTAGTAAATGGTGGGAGTATCTGGCTTCAGGCACCATACTTATACCCTATTATAGCTTTACCCTTCTAAGAATTCTCAAAATCTGAAAAAAAAAAAAAAAAGTGCACAGAATCCAGTTCCTAAATGCTGAAAGAATGTAATGTGGGGGAATAAACACAACTCTGCTGTTGTTACTCTACCTGCCACCTTCTGTTTGTATGTGCTATCTCATCTGGGGGTGTTGGTGAACGCTCCACTCTAGCACCAGCTCATAATAGAAAGACAGGGACCTCTTTCTCTTGAGAGAATCAAAACTGAAAATTCTACTTGGCCTCAAAACCCAAACTAAATCAAACAAAATATTGGGCAGAGCAAAATGAAATAGGCCAGCTGGGGGCATTACAGGGCACACATTCAATTTGAGCCTATGTGTGAACTGGAGTTTGCAGGAGTTAGCTAAGCCTAGTTCCTAGACTACAAAAGGTTGGGCAGGGAGGAGCCAGCAGCTAAGTAGGTTAGAAAAATGAGACTGGGAAGAAAGAAGAAAACCCTTTGGCTTATTCCTAAGGCAGAAGAAAGCAAGCATCTGGTGCTTGAAGAGTGGGTAATAAGAAAAAGGGGAAGGGTGGATGGAGCAGGGAAAGTTTCTGTAGCTCTATTCCTGCTGTAGCCTCTGGTTTTAGTAGAGAAATTCCTGTGCTCCCTGGTGTTATCATCGAAGCAGCTCCCAGGCTCCAAGTAAATAACCAATTGGGAAGCAGTAGAATGGGAAGAGATAAAGACTGACCTGCTGGAAAGAAAGTCTGGAGACCAGCAGTGAACAACCCAAAACATTGGGATGCTGTGCAGTGCAGTGGGGGAGAGCTTAGACTCCAGAGCCAGCCTGCCTGGGTCTGAGTCCTGGATCTGCCACTTAATTCGTTCTGCCAATTTGGGCAAGCCATCTATGAAATGGGACTAATAAAAAATTGTTGAGGATACAAATGTGTGAATGTATCTAAAGCACTTAGAACAGCTCCAGGCACATACTAATCACTCTATGGGTGTTTGCTGTTATTATCATCATCGTTATCTCTAAGTACCTACTTCTTTCCAGGCACTGTTATAGGAATTTGGGATAGAGAGAAGCACCAGACACAGTTTCTGCTCTTGTACTTAATTTACTTGGGGGAAAACAGGTGAGTAAATGAATTCTAATGCAATATGATAGTTCGAGCAAACTCCTTGAGATAGTGAAGGACAGGGAAGCCTGGCATGCTGCAATTCATGGGGTTGCAAAGAGTCAGACATGGCTTAGCGACTGAAAAACAATGCAATATGATAAGGTCTCAGAGAACTACGGATCTTCCTCAACTTATGATGCAGTTACATCCTGATAAATCCATTGCAAGTTGAAAACACTTCAGGTCAAAAATGCATTTAATACACCTAACCTACTGAACATAATAGCTTAGCTTCACCTATCTTAACCATGGTCAGAACACTTATATTAGCCTACATTGGGCAAAATAACCTAACACAAAGCATATTTTGTAACAAAGTGTCAAATACCTCATGTAATTTATTGAACACTGTACTGAAAAACAAAATGGTGTATGTGTATAGAATGGTTTACAAGTGCATCAGTTATTTACTCTTGTGATCATGTGGCTGACTAAGAGCTATGGCTTGCAGCCATTGCCCAGCATCACCAGAGACTATTGTACCACATGCTGCTAGCCTGGGAAAAGATAAAAATTCAAAATTTGAAGTATGTTTCTATTGATTGTGTATCAAATTCACACCATCATAAAGTCAAAAAATTGTAAGTTGAACCATCATAAGTCAGGGACTGTTAGTATGAATCAGGTGCTATAGGATCCCAGAGAAAGAAGTGATTGACTATGGAGGGAAGGGGTGGCCAGGGAAGACTTTACAAAAGACATGGGAGTTGGAGCTTGAAGGAAGAGTAGGATTTCATCAGGCAGTCATGTGGGAGGGGGGATATTCATGGTACAGGAATATCTTAGTCAAACACTTGGCTGGAACCATGGTTCAGGGCAGTGGGAAATAAAGACTAAGGTCCAATCTAGAAGGATTCTGTGTGCTCTCCTAAGAATTTTGGATCTGTAAGCTCTGGGAGGGTGTGTGTGTGCATGCACATATATATTTGAAGCAGGGGGATAACATGATTAAAGTTTCATTGCTCAAAAATAATGGATATGAAAGATGGATTCTAGATGGAAAAACTGAAGGGAGGGAGACCAGCTGAGCTGTGCTGAGGCCCCAGTCCCCATGCCACACCTCCTCCTTCAGTGTTCCTTTTATCGACTATTCACTAAGATGTCCAAGAAAGAATCCTGAGGTCCTCCATGACGCTTCTTTCTCTTTCACCCCTACACATAATCCAGTAACAATCTTTGTTGGTTCTGCTTCCAAAATGCATTTGGAATCTAAACTACCACAACAGCCTCTTAACTGGTTTCTCTAGCTCGACTGGTGTGCCTCTCTAATCTATTGTCTAAACAAATGTCAGAGTGATTAAACACACATACACACACACATACCACTGCTATGGACTAAATTCAACATATGTTGTTTCCCTAACTCTCAATGTGACTATATGTAGACAAAAGGAAGTAATTAAGGTCATAGGAATTATAAGGTCATTATGACCTTATAATTAAGGTCATACTCCTTGGAAGGAAAGTTATGACCAACCTAGATAGCATATTCAAAAGCAGAGACATTACTTTGCCAACAAAGGTCCGTCTAGTCAAGGCTATGGTTTTTCCAGTGGTCATGTATGGATGTGAGAGTTGGACTGTGAAGAAGGCTGAGTGCCGAAGAATTGATGCTTTTGAACTGTGGTGTTGGAGAAGACTCTTGAGAGTCCCTTGGACTGCAAGGAGATCCAACCAGTCCATTCTGAAGGAGATCAGCCCTGGGAGTTCTTTGGAAGGAATGATTGTAATGCTGAAACTCCAGTACTTTGGCCACCTCATGTGAAGAGTTGACTCACTGGAAAAGACTCTGATGCTGGGAGGGATTGGGGGCAGGAGGAGAAGGGGACGACAGAGGATGAGATGGCTGGATGGTATCACTGACTCGATGGGCGTGAGTTAGACTGAACTCTGGGAGTTTGTGATGGACAGGGAGGCCTGGCGTACTGCGATTCATGGGGTCGCAAAGAGTCGGACACGACTGAGCGACTGAACTGAACTGAACGAAGGTCATGGGGTAGGGCCCTGATCCCATAGGATTAGTGGCCTCCTAAGAAGTGACATCAGAGCTCATTTAATTCCCTTTCTCTCCCTCCTGCAGTCCCCCTCTCTTTTTCTCTTTCTTCTTCTCCCTTTTCCTTTCCCCTTTTTGAGTATATACTGAGGAAAGGCCATGTAAGGACACAACAAGAAAGTGGCTATCTGCAAGTGAAGAAGAAAGCTCTTTCTGGAACTGACCCTGCTGGACTTTGATCTGAGACAACTAGCCTCGAGAACTGTGAGAAAATAAGTTTCCATTGTTTAAGGTACCCAGACTGTGGAATTTTGCTGTAGCAGCCAGAGCAGACTAATATACACATGTTCACATCTTGGTTTCCCCTTGCTTAAAGCACTTCAATAGCTGCCCATTACTTGGTGCTCAGAAGTCTTAAGTCTTTGCTACTGGCTACAAGGTCCTATAATAACCAGTCCCATGACTACTCTCCAACCTCACCTTCTGTCCTTGGACTTCCCAGCTCTGGCCTTACTGTCTCTCATTCATTTATTCAAAGAAGCACTGCTCTATTCTCTCCAACAGCCTGCACACAGGGTGCTTTTTCTGCCAAGAAAGCCTTTCTTCCAGGATCTTGCCTAGTTGCCTCCACTTGGTCTTCAGAGCTCAGCTTTAGTCTTATTGCAGTTAATCTGATGCTTCCCCAAATTAGAGCACTTTTTCATGTCATATGCTCTCAACTTCCTATATTTCTACTTGGTAGCACTTATCTCAGTTGGATTTAAATAATTAATTTGGTAAGTGCATTTTAAATGTTGTCCCTCTGGCTGAAATGTAAGCACCTATGGGCAGAATTCATGCTAAGTTTCTAAAGTACTGAATCCCCAAGTGTGTAGCACTGAGTGAGCATGCTACTTGCTGAATGAATGAATGAGTGAATGAGACTATTGCAATGGTCCAGGCAGGAGTTAATAGAGGTATAAACCATAGCAGTGACACTATAGTGACTGGAATACATCTTGTTTTTCTTTTTTTTTTAACTTTAATGCCTACACTGTGTATTAACACTTTAAAATTCTAGTAGTGTTAGTAAAAATTTTAATTAAACAAAGAGAAGTCATGCCCTCATGGTTACAGCCCTTAGTGCTTAGACTGAACTGTGTCCCTTGCAAATTCACATGTTAAAGTTCTAAACCCCTTGTGTGACTGTACTTGGAAATGGGGGTCTTTGGCAGACAATTGGGTTTATGTGAAGTCGTGAAGACAGAGGCTTCATGATGGGATTAGTGCCCTTATAAGAGACACTGGAGAGCTTGCTCTCTCTCCCTCACATGTGAGGACACAGAGAGAAGGAAGCCATCTATGAAACAAGAAGGGAACCCTCATCAGAAATTGACCATGCTGGCACCTTGATCTTGGACTTCTAGCCTCCAGACTGTGAGAAGACAAATTTCTGTTGTTTAATCTACCCAGTCTATGATATTTTGTTACAGCAGCCCAAGCTGACTGATACACTTAATTTTGGCTATAGTACTGGTTCTTATTTATATACCACCTTATCCAATTTTTCTCTAATGTTTTTTTCAGGTATTGCTTCTGCCTTCCCTCTGGGCTATAAGTTCCTACAAGTCATAGATCATGTTTTTTAAATCACCAGAAGCAGCTACAACCAAGCTGGGCAACATGGTAGTAGTCCAAAAATGCTTATATAAGAATACAACTGAACAGGGAGACATGCAGAGTGTTCATAGCTGGAGAGATTCTGGGGTTGGTGTCAACTTTGTCACAGATATCCTAAGTGTCTTTAAACTAATTAGCATATTTCTTCCTTTCTATCCATTTGTTTCTTTAGCTGTGGTGTTTCTTCTCTCCCTTATGGAGTTTTGGTGAAACTTATATATAAACCAGTATTTTCAGATCCTTTGTAAGAAAGTGGAGAGACTAGATTTTTGAGTCAGAAAAACTTGAGTTCAGAATCTAGTTTTCTCACTAACGCAGATTGGAACATTGATCTTGTGTGAGGTGCTTCATACCCACGGACTCATTCAGTCTTCACAACCAAACTGCATGTACATATGAGGAAACTGAGCTTCTGAGAGACTGGGTACGTTACCCAAGGTCCCACTGCTAGTTAGAGGATCAGAATCTCAAACTGGCTTAAAAGCCCCCATTCTTTCTACCATGCTACAAGCTCCGAAAGAGGATAAAGGTTAACATCTAGAAAAAATAACCTTCGACACTGGATTTCACAAGACTCCATTCACCAGTGACAAAAGTTCTTGCTTTCCTCTGAGGAAACAGAAAACTGTCACCCTAATATTTAAGTAATATAGTCAGTCCAGTTGGAATCAGATTTTCAAAAGGACTACGACTCAAAAGAGAATACAAGCCATTTGTCTAGGCTTAGGGCGCCATGGGGGCAAGGATGTAGCTATCTTATTTACTTCTGTATTCTTAGAACCCAGCACTCAGCCTGGCTGTAGGAAGCACTCAGTAACTATTTGTGGAAAGCATTTACTCAGTGCAGTGGAGGGCTGAAAGAGAGTACATTCTATGGCCTGGTATTATGACTTCTAGAAAGGCGTAGCTATAGAGATTAAGTCTGAAAGAGCCAGTCACATGGCTGCTAAGGCTTGGAACTGAAGAAGTATTTTTCTGATACATTTTAGATTCACAATGAGACAAGATTTCCTAGTGGGGATTTTCCTGAAGACTGGATCCAGACACCCAATAAAAGGATTACAAGTGTACTTGCATATAATTTTCAAATGGTTTATGTCTCACTACATTCTCTGTCATCTATTCCCTGGTGATTTTCAAGGCAAAAATTTATTACTACCCTAAAGGTTATTGCATAATTTATAAAAATAATAATAATTTATCTTCTCTTTCTTAACCAAAAAAGAATAGACAGTACCATGTTATGCTGTCAAGGCTGCTCAGTGCAGATAAGTCATATCTTTATTATTGCCATATATAGTGTTTGATCAATCACATTTAGGTTCTACTATAAAATTTAAAATGTGAGGAGAATCTATCCATATTAGCTAGTATCACTACCCTTTGGAGGACAGCAGTCCCCTATTGTTATCAACACAAGCACTCTCCAATTCAAATGGTATTTTGAGGGGATTTCAATTATATAGAGGCCCTCCAAGTAGAAATCTGAGGATTCAAAACAAGGGCAGTTTTCCTTGCCACTCATCAACACAATTAGGGTTCAGTGGCAGAGACATCTCAAGAGCAGAGGAAGCTGGGGTGATAGAGAGCATAACTATGAACATTCATTTCTAAGTCACAGGCAGGAAGTTTGCTCTGTAAGCTGATCCCTGATCAAGTAGTAATTTATAAATGGAAAGAGATACAGGACTCATCATTCAGCAAGCATTTATTGAGGGCCTGCTACGTGCGAGATACTAGATGAGCATCACAGCTTAACAGGGGGAACTTTCTAACCTATCAGGTGTTTTCTTATCATAAGGCAATTGTCATTGCCTTAAAATATCATATCCTGTATTTAAAAATGGTGGTGATGTAATCATGAGAAAAAAAAATCCAAACTCAACATTTGTTTAACTTATACTTGCCTTTTCAATCGATGATAAAAAGAACTGCCCAACATGCTTTAATGAGCTTGTGTACATGCTGTTCCCTCTGCTTGGAATCTCTTTCCCCCTTTCCTGTCTGCTTGGTGAAATCCTACCCATCCTTCAGGATATAGCTCAAATATCATCTCCTTTGTGAGCCCTTCTGATGCCCTGTGAGAGAATTAATCATCCTTTCTGTACACTCGTAAAGCTCTTTGCATGGAACCTCTACTCTCACACTCCTACTCTCACACTCCATTTTAATTTTTTCTTTCTCACACTGTATTCGGAACTCCATAAGTCAGGGAACACCTTTGATTCATCTTGGTATCCCCAGTACAACACCTGCATATAGAAGTAGTCAGTTAATGATTGATGAAATTCCCTGACCACTTTGAAAAATAAATCTGGTAACACATTACGGAGTGTTACAGAAACCTAACAAGGCTTTGCACATAGTATGTGCTTAATGAAGGTTTGCTGATGCTGAATGTAGTAAAAATGGTGCTCCTCTTAGGTCAAGGCTATAGACGGCAATTCTTGCCAGCTCCTTTATGGCACCACAGAGCAGGTACCAGCACTACACAGACAGACATCCTTGTGATGTTCCAGGCACTGAATGGTACATGTGCCCCAAACCACCACCCCCACTGGCTTGCCAGAGGGCATGAAACAGTCCATTATTAGTTACTTCTTGGGGTTAAGGCATTTGCTACAGAAGTTCCCTGCTGGATTGCTTTCAGAGAGAGGAAAAATACATCAGAAGCCACCTGAAAGACTTTGCACCTTTTAAAAGACCTATAGATCATTCATGCTCCTCTCCTTCTAACTACAACCTGTGGTCCACTGAGAATTCAGAACACAGGAAAAGGTCCTAAAGAGTGAAGATTCTACACAACTTAAATTGTACCTTATAATCACAGTAGTTGTCACCCTGCTTATTTAACTTATACGCAGAGTACATCATGAGAAAGCCTGGGCTGGATGAAGCACAAGCTGGAATCAAAATTGCCGAAAGAAATATCAATAACCTCAGATATGCAGATGACACCACCCTTATGGCAGAAAGTGAAGAACAACTAAGGAGCCTCTTGATTAAAGTGAAAGAGGAAAGTGAAAAAGTTGGCTTAAAACTCAACATTCAGAAAACTAAGATCATGGCATCTGGTCCCATCACTTCATGGCAAATAGATGAGGAAACAGTGGCTGACTTTATTTTTGGGGGCTCCAAAATCACTGCAGATGGTGATTGCAGCCATGAAATTAAAAGACGCTTACTCCTTGGAAGGAAAGTTATGACCAACCTAGATAGCATATTGAAAAGCAGAGACATTACTTTGCCAACAAAAGTCCGTCTAGTCAAGGCTATGGTTTTTCCAGTGGTCATGTATGGATGTGAGAGTTGGACTGTGAAGAAGGCTGAGCACCGAAGAATTGATGCTTTTGAACTGTGGTGTTGGAGAAGCCTCTTGAGAGTCCCTTGGACTGCAAGGAGATCCAGCCAGTCCATCTTACAGGAGATCGGTCCTGGGTGTTCATTAGAAGGACTGATGTTGAAACTGAAACTCCAATACTTTGGCCACCTGATGCCAAGAGTTGACTCATTTGAAAAGAGCCTGATGCTGTGAAAGATTGAGGGCCAGAGGAGAAGGGGACGACAGAGGATGAGATGGTTGGATAGCATCTCTGACTCAATGGACATGAGTCTGGGTAGGCTCTGGGAGTTGGTGATGGACAGGGAGGCCTGGTATGCTGCAGTTCATGGGGTCACAATGAGTCGGACACGACTGAGTGACTGAACTGAACTGAAACACAGTAGACAATCCTTGTCAGCTTAGAGTTACAAATTTTTCTATTTGTAAAGTCCTGTGAAGCACAAATCTAAAGATAAAAACCTCACAAAAACTGAGTCAACATTATTAACGTTTTTTGTATCAAACCATTGAAATTCTAAATTTCAGCTTTTAATCATAGCCATTTACAAAATCTTACTAGTTTTCTCTGGTTGTTGGAGAGTAAAACCCTTATTCTGTTCTGACGAGGGATGTGTAGAAGGAAACTCATTCTGCAGTCTGCAAATTCTACTTTCATGGCAAATACACCTATCTTGTAGACCCTCAGTATATAATCATAAAATATTTTTTTTCCAACAAAGGCACAAAATGGTCAATTAGTTCTGTGTTAGCTAGAAAGCAGTTAGGCCAACTCTAGATTTTCTGAGCATTCTAGTTAAGAGTAACTGAGGGGGCTTCCTCAGCAGTACAGTGGTTAGGGCTCCACGCTTCCACTGCAGGGGCCATGAGTTCTGTCCCTGGTTGGGGAACTAAGATTCGCTGCAGCCAAAAAAAATGTAATTGAGATCACCTTTCCCTAATTTTTGAAAACCAGGCTGTTTTGTGACTCATCAATTGGTGAGAGTTCTTTTTTAGAACTTAGGGTTTTCTTATATAGCATTGGTACTTGAAAGTATTAGGTAGAAGGGCAAAGCTAAACTCTGTTGTATTTAGCTGGAACAAAGACCAATCTTGCTTTCAAATCATTGTTAGCATTATTTGAACAGTAAAATAATCAAGAACCCAGAGATAAGCCAAATTTCTCAGCATAATCCTCTTCCACCTCAGTTAGCTTGGGGAGGGATGGGTGAGAGATGGACAATGCCAACACAAATGGAAGTGTACAGTGAAGAAAGACAAGGAGTGCCAGAACAGTGGGTGAAAAGTTAACTTACTTCACTTAGACCACCATATTAAAACCAGATGTGTTGAAAATGTTGGATGAGAAAAACTGGTGTTACTGATATAGCGTGAACAAACCCTTTGTGCTTTCCTCCCAACACAGTATCATTACAGGGTGCCAGAGGTGTCATTTTATTTCATTTCACATGTAGCACATTCTCAACAAGTTAAACCGTTTCTAATCTTGTGTAATTAGATAGGTCTCGCTACATCCCTCAGTTGAAGGATTTTATGAGCTGCCTTGTTCTGTCTCCCTTTTGTGACAGCTTCTTTGGGGCTAGAAACTAACATTTGCTAACATTTCTTCCCTTCTGGCACCTGTCAGCTGGATGGGCTCTGGGAAAAGGAGGATGGGGAGGAAAGGAATGCAACGTTCCCTCCCTCCCTCCACCCTGGTATTAGAGCCATCTTTGTCTCTACATAGGGATTACTGTGTTCTGGAAAGTGCTGTTAAGTACACACTCAAAATAAACAATGGGCAGATGAGTGAATGGAATGATGAAGTTCTTGTTTTTTAAATTTAATTTTATAACAAATTTAAAGTTCCTTTGTTTACTAAATGTAGAGCCTGGTGAGGAGCTAGCCAGAGATGGACGTCCTTTAATATGACTCAAGAAGGCCCCAACTCGTGAAGAAGATGGGCCTTAGCTCTTTGATCTTTCCATCCCGTCACTGTGGGCAGAGCCTCCCACTGGAGACAGTGACCACAGGATGACTGCCTTCTCCCCACCTCACAGCAAAGTTGTGAGAAGTCATCAGATATTTGACATCAGAATCAAAGGCTATTGTGAACACCAAGGCTTTTGTTTCAATGCAGGAGTGATAACAGCAGTTGAAACTGAGAGTTTCAACTCCCCACCAAAAGCTTTCTTAGGGTCATTCCTTGACCATTCTATGATGTCTTTGTAAGACTGTTGGCGCAAATGCTCTCCATGTGTAGACTGGGAAATCCAGAATTAAGGCTGATTTATGCTTCTATGCCTTGGGACTTGTGCATGATTGATTATATGCAGGGCCTGACCTCTCATCACAAAATTCTGTGGTTTTCATCCAATAATGAGAAAAGACAACTGAAGGAGTGCAGTATACAACAGAAATGGGTGAGTGACAGGGCCACCTGACATCCCCTGGTACTTTACAGTTTATAAATTGCTTGCAGAGTGGTCCTTTCATGGACAGGCAGTGGACATTCTTATTTCACCAAAGCAACTGGACTGCAGAAATAAGAGCCAGGGTGCTGGCACAGTCCTGGAGGCCCTGGATTTCTCATGCTGGGGGTGGGGCTGCATGTGGGTAAGCACTTTGCCTTCCAGGAATAGTACTGCTCTGAGACTCCTCTGTAGACTGACTGGAACGGAGATTAAGCCCAGGGTTCTCTTTGCATTCCATTTAGCAGTTTGCTCATGCTTTCACTACAGATCAGCTTCAAGAATTCCTCTGCCAGCTGAGAATCTGAATGCTGCCTTGGCTGTAAAACAGTATCTTATTTATTCACATGAATCCCTTCCCCTTCTTGTCTGTGATTATTTTCACCCTAAAATGGAAAGGGGGGCAAATTATGTGAGCATTTGGGTACTGGACTACAGCCACCCTCGGCGATCTTTGTTACTCTTTGAGATTTTCAACAGCATTGACTAAAGAACAGTGACTCACCCAGAGTAACACATAGTCTCTCTTTCCTTTAGAAAACAGTTCCTCAAAAGTGCTGCTAAGAAAAACAAAACAAAACAAACTACAGTTCAAGGGAAAGAAAAAAGCGCTAAGAGCAGAAGATGGTTTTAAACAAGCCTAGAAGATTTCAAAGGAGAGGGTGATTATCTACAAGGGATGGAAAAGTAGCTTGTGTATTTTCGATTTCCTTTCCAGTTCCAAATTTGAGACCTAAACATCTTTTGTCCAGGGGAAGTTGTGACAGGAGGAAGTTAAGTGACCTTAGCCCCAGCTTACTACTTGAAACTTCCCAGGAGTTCAGAGAGGCTTGCAGCTCAGCACCCCTGGCCAGAGGGGTGGAAGGGAAACAAACAGCAGGAAAGAATAAAAGTAAGAAGCAGCTGGCACAAATGGGGAGGAGCCCTCCCCTCATTCTAGCCAGTTGTATAGACAGCTGTCTCTTTAATTTAACCCTTAGTCCATCCCCCAAATGACAAAGCTCATTTTGCTCATACAAGTCTCTTCTAGTAGAGACGGTGGTTGGTAAAAAGAGAGGAAAAATGTAGAGACAAGGGAGGTTATGTGGGGAAAACTTGACCAAGACAAATAGGAGAGTTTCTTCCCCCCACCTCAAAACATGCATATGGGGAAGAACTGCCTAAGGAAGACTGAATGAAGAGACACAAACCTCTTGTCAAAGGCAGTCTGGAGGAGGGAGAACAGGCTTGCACAGGCTTGGGGACAGTTTTGCTTCTACTTCTATTTATATCCTAAAGGCTAATTGTGTAAATGGGAGTTTCTTACTTATTTGTAGCTGCACGTGGGTTTGTTTTTCCACACTACCAGGGAGCCAACTCAGCACTACTGTCAGCAGCTCTGATCAATAGAGCAGCTTAATTATTCACCAGTCTGGAGACTAGGAGTGTAAATGTGCAAACGGTTTCCCCTCAGTGGCCTTTAAATGGGAATTCTTGAGTGTTTGGGCTGGAAGCAACGATATAAAGTATGTTTCAGTTAAACCTCAAAGAAGACTAGGGAGGAATTGGAGCTTAGAGAAGGGAAGTGAATTGACCAGGGTCACACAAGCCATCGAAGCAGCCTGGCCTCTCTTTTTACCGGCTCAATGTTTCCCATCTATTCTCCCACTCCTACCACCAGAGACCATGCCCCCTACACCCCGCCCCCTTCCCCACAATGTTGCTGCCTTGGCAAAATCTGTGTTTTTCTCCTGACTGTTTCAATTGCTATCCCATGACAATGTTGGCAGGCCTAGTGACTGAGTACATCCTTGATCATGAAAGAGGGAGCACTTATTCCTGTACTCCTGACCTAGCTGGGGAAGGGCCATCCTGCCATTTACAGCCTGCCTTTGGCTCCAAGACCCGCAGGATGAGGAGACCAGGGAACACCGTGCTTCCGAAGGCAACACTGCTGCTGTGAACAGATGCAACTGCTTAAAAGAGTTTTTTTTTTTTTTTCTCTTCTGCAGCTCCTAGCCTGAGAGTTTCAGAAGAAAGGGAAGAATATTCTCCTTCTCCATTCTTCATTTAAAGATATGATGCAATTGATATACATATGTTTAATACAAAATGCTTAATATGTAAATTATATTTATATGTAATTTCTGCCTAAAATATACTTAATATATGTCATGAAACATTATAATAGAATCAAAACCTGTGAGCCCACCATCTGCCTTAACAGAACATTACCAGCACCAGTGCGGCTTCCTGCAGGCTCTTCTGTAGCCTACCACTCTTTCTCCCAGAGGTACCCACAATCATGAACTTAAGTCACTCCCTTGCATTTCTTCACTGTCTTCCTACATACACAGGTGTCCCCAAGCAACGTGCTTCTTAGTTTTGCTTGGTTTTGAACTGCAGATATTGGTATCACACTGAATTTTTTGCAATTTGTTTTTACTCACAACTGTGCCCGAAAACCTCTCCCATGATTATCTGTAGTGGTGTGTTATTCCTTTTCATTGTTGCCTAGTATTTCACTGTTAAGTCTACCACAAGAGAAACACGCTGCTGTTGAAGAATACCTATTGTTTTTAGGATTTTTTTGACTATTCTGAACATTGCTATAAACTCTTTACAGTATACTTGCCCAAGTTTCTCTAAGGTCTGTTTCTACAAGTGAAATCAGTTAGTTGTAAAGTACATAACATGTTCAAGTTTGTTAGATAATGCCAAATTTTCTGCAAATTGGTCATCTAATACACACTCCCACCAGAAGTGTTAGTGTCCCACATCCTCAGTGACACTTAGGATTATTTAATTCGCATTATTTTTTTTTCAATCTGGTGGATTAAAATGGAATTTTGTGATTTTTTGGGTCATTCCTTGTGTGCGTGTGTGTGTGTTTTACTCAAGTACAGTTGATTTACAATGTGTTAATTCCTTGTGGTTTTCTTTCCGGGTGGGCTGCCGTCTCTGGGGTCGCAAAGTCGGACACGACTGAAGTGACTTAGCAGCAGCAGCAGCAGTCATTCTCCATCCCCTCACCTCATGGTGCCTTCAGTGACCACTAATCTCCTTTTTGTCTCTATGCTGTGCTGTGCTGTGCTTTGTTGCTCAGTTGTGTCCGACTCTGCGATCTCGTGGACTGTAGTCTGCCAGGCTCCTCTGTCCATGGAATTCTCCAGGCAAGAATACTGGAGTGGGATGCCATTTCCTACTCCAGGAGATCTTCCTGACTCAGGGATGGAACCTGTATCTCTCATGTGTCCTGCACTGGCAGGCAGATTCTTTACCACTAGTGTCACCTGGGAAGTGAGGGAGAGGCCCAGTTTCATTCTTTTGCATGTAGACAACCAGCTGTCCCAGAACCATTTCTGAAAAGACTATTTCCACTATTGAATTGTCTTGGCACCCCTGTAAAAAATCAATTGATCATAAATATGAGGGTTTATTTTTGGACTCTCAATTCTATTCCATTGATCTATATCTCTACACTTCAGTCATGTCCAACTCTTTGCAACCCTATGGACTGTAGCCCACCTGGCTCCTCTGTCCATGGGATTCTGGAGTCGGTTGCCATGCCTACCTTCAAGGGATCTACCTGACCTAGGGATTGAACTGTATCTCCTGCACTGCAGATAGATTTTTTGTCCACTGAACCACCTCAGCTACAGTCCATGGGGTTGCAAAGTCAGACACAACTGAGTGACTAACACACACACATATATCTCTACACTTATGTCAGTACCACACTGTTTAGTTTAGTTTAGTTTTGTAAATGGTTTTGAAATCTGAAGTAACTATGACCTCTTACAATTGTTAAGAAGTGTTCCCTTATTTTTCATTTATTGGAAGAGTTTGGCAGAATTGCTTTCAATTCTTCTTCAAATATTTGGTAAAATTTACCAATGAAGCCATCTGGTCCTGGATCTCCCTTTGGTGGGAAGTTTTTGATTACTAATTCAATCTGTTTAATCAATATAGGGCTATGCAGATTTTCTTTTTCTTCTTGAAACTTAAGTTTTGGCAGTTTGTGCCTTTCTAGGGATTTTCCTATTTCATCTGTGTTATGTAACTTGCTGGCATACAAATATTCATAGTATTCCTGTTATAATCCTTTTTTAAACATAGTTGCATTTTTTTTTTCCTGCAGTGAGGACTTTTAAGACCTACTTTCTTAGCAACTTTCAAATATGCAATACGGTTTTATTAATTTTAGTCACCATGTTATGCTTTACATCCTCGTGGCTTAAAACTGAAAATTTGTACCTCTTCACTTTCCTCACCTGTTCGTCTATGCCAAGCCCCCAGTCCCCTCCTCTGGCAAGCACTGATCCGTTCTCTGTATCTTTGAGCTTGGTAATTTTTTGTTTGCTTTTTTTTTAGATTCCACATATGAGATCATATGGTATCTGTCTTTCTCTGACTTATTCATTTAACATAATGCCCACCAGGTTCATCCAGTGTGTCACAAAATGGTAAGACTTTCTACTTTTTACGGTGGAATAGTATTTCATAGTATATACAGTCAGCCCTCTGTATCACTGGTTTCCACATCCACAAAGCCAACCAACTATGGACAAAAAATATTAGGAAAAGAAATTCCATAAAGTTCCAAAAAGCAAGACTTGAGTTTGCTGTATGCTGAAAACATTTACACGGCATTTACTCTGTACTAGGTATCACAAGTAAACTAGAAATGATTTAAAGTATACAGGAGGATGTGCATAGGTTATATGCAAACATGCTATTTTCTATAAAGGACTTAACCATTTGTTAATTTTTGTACCCACAGGGTGTCCTGGAACCAATGCCCTAAGGATGCTGATAGATGACTGTATATACCTCATCTTCATCCACTGATGACCACTTAGGTCATTTCCGTATCTTGGCTATGGTAAGTAATGCTGCAGTGGGCACGTGCTGTACTGTGCTGTGCTCAGTTGCTCAGTTGCATCTGACATTTTGCTACCCCAGGGACTGCAGCCCCCCAGGCTCCTCTGTCCATGGGATTCTCTAGGCAAGAATACTGGAGTGGGTTGCCATGTCCTCCTGGGGGTCTTTCTTACCTAGGGATTAAACTCACATCTCCTTCCTACATTGGCAGGTAGATTCTTTACCACTGAGCCACAGTGGACATAGGGGTGCATATATCTTTCTGAATTAGTTTTCATTTTCTTTGGGTAAACACTTAGAAGTGGAATTGTTGGATCATGTAGTAGTTCTAGTTTTAATTTCTTGAGGAATCTCCATACTGGTTTCCATAGTGGCTGCACCAATTTACTTTCCAACCAACAGTGTGGAAGGGTTCCCTTTTCTCCATATGCTCTCAAACAGCTGTCTTTTTAAAAATTTATTTATTTTTAATTGGAGGGTAATTACTTTACAATATTGTGTTGGTTTCTGCCATATATCAACATGAGTCAGTCATAAGTATACATATGTCCCCTCCCATATGTCTTTTTGATAGTAGCCATTCTAACAGGCGTGAGATGATATCTCATTGTGGATTTGATTTGCATTTCCCTGGTGATTAGTAATGCTGAGTACCTTTTCACATACCTGTTGGACATCTTTATGTCTTCTTTGAAAGAGTGTTCAGATCCTCTGCCCATTTAAAAAAAAATTTTTTTTTTTTTTGCTGTTGAGTTGAAGCATAATTCTTATTTCTGTAAAATTGGTAGTGATGCTTCCACTTTCATTTCTGATTTCAGCTGAGTGAGTCTAGTCTCTTTTTTCTTAGTTACTTAGCTAAAATTTTGTCAATTTTGTTGACATTTTCAAAGAACAAGTTTTGTTTTCATTGATTTTCTATTTTTCCAATTTACTGTTTCATTTATTCTAATATTCTGAAACCTAAGATTCAAGGTTTCAGAGCAGTACCTCTCTTGAATCAACTGCAAGGAAGTACTTGGTTATTTGTCCTTTTCTTAGATTCCTTAATTCATTTATTCTCTCTCTCATCTTTGTTATTTCCTTCCTTATGCTTGCTTTGGATATAGCTAGCTCTTAATTTCTCAGATATCCTAAGATACAAAGCTGGGTATTGAGTTGATACCTTTCTTTTTAACATAGGTACTTATAGCAACAAATTTCCTTCTGACGAGTGCTTTAGCTACATCTCATTTTGTATGCTTGGTATGTTGTTTCTTCATTTTCCTTAATCTCAAAGTATTTTCTATTTTCCCTTTTCTTATTACCCATTGGTCATTTTAGGTATGTGCTGTTTAATTTCCACATATTTGTGAATTTCCCAAATTTCCTTCTGTTATTAATTTCTACTTGCATCCCATTGTGGTCAGCAAATACACTTTGTATGACTTCACTCCTTCTATGCTCTCTGGCCTAGCCTATGGTCTGTTCTGGAGACTGTTCCATGTACACTTGAGTAGAATCCTCTTGTTTTCCAGTGGATTGTTACATAGATGTATGTCAGGTCTAGTTCAGGTCAAGTCTTCTATTCTGTTGATCGTCTGCCTAGTTGTTCTATCCATTATTGAAAGTGGGCAATGAATTCTCAAACTATTATTGTTTAATTGTCTATCTTGATTGGATTACTTACTTCATTCACATTTATTGTTATTAATTTGCCTAGATTTACACTGTCATCTTGTTTTCTGCTTTGATTTTGTTTTTTATATATGTCACAAATCTTTTTTATCTTTCTTTGTATTAGGTAGATATTTTCTCATGTAATATTTTAATTCCTTTCATGATTTTTAAATTATTATTTTTGAGTTATTTTAACTGATTTTCTAGGGTTTATAATGCGTATCTTATTAGAATCTACTTCAGATTTATATTGACTTAGTGATAGTGAAATATAGCTTTACTGCCTCCCTCTTTTTTGATGTTATTGTCATACATATATATTTATATATATAATAAATCTAACAATACATGGCTGTAATTATTACTTTATATAATTCTATGTCTTTTAAAAAGGCTGAGAGGAGTTCCCTGATGGTTTAGTGGTTAGGATTCGGCACTTTCACTATGGATGCCCAGGTCTGATCCCTGGTCAAGAAAGCATCCCACATGGCCACGTAGTGTGGCCAAAATACAAAAGTAAAGAAATAAATAAAATAATGCTGAGAGAAAAAGGAGAATAAATATATATTTATAGTGTTCACTAACATTCTTACTGTTCTTTCCATTTCTTTCTATGAGTTGGACTTCCCATCTAGTGTCATTTCCTTATTTCAATAGAGCTCTCTTCCCAGTCCATTCCTTTGTGCTGCTATTGTCAAGTATTTTATATTTCTATAGATTATACTCCCAACAATACAATTATATTCATATTGTTTTATGTAATTGGTTTTTAAATCAGTCAAGAGGGGAAAGGGGAAGAAATATGCAATTATACTTTTTTTTATAATTACCCACATAATTACCTACACCAGCATTTCTTGTTTTTCATGTGGATTCAAATTAATGTCTGACATCACTTACTTCCAGCCTGAAGAACTTCACTTAATATTTCTTTTAAGAAAGGTATCCTAGCAGTGAATTCTGTTTTTTAAAACATTTATCTGGGAATGTTTTTAATTCCTGTTCATTTTCGTTAGATATATGATTCTTGCTGTTTTTATAAATTATCAGTAGTTTGACTAGGTCATCCTTCTTAACTCCATTGTTTCCTATGGGAAGTCAGCTATTAATCTTATGGGGGTTCCCTTGTATGTGATGTGTCTTTTTTTCTCTTCCTGCTTTCAAGATTTTCACCTATTTGTCTTTCAGAATTTTAATATGATGACCCTTGGTATGATCTCTTTGGGTTTCCTTAGAAATAATTTTCTTAGGTGTATAAAGTTTTCTTTTTTTAAAATCAAATTTGAGAAATTTTGGGAGTTCCTTGGTGGTCCACTGGTTAGGACTCAGTGCTTTCATTGCCAGGGCTTGGGTTTGAATCCCTGACTGGGGAACTAAGTTTCTAAAAACTGTACAGGATGTACCCGTTTCCTCACCAAAAAAATCCCACCCCCTAAAAAACAACAAAAAGAAACAAATTTGAGAAGTTTTAAGCAATTTGTAAATATCTTTTTCTGTCCTTTCATACTCTGTCTTTCCAGTGCTCTTATTGTGTATATGTTGTTGTACTTATTTATATCCCATATTTCTCTGAAACTCTCTTCAGCTGCATTTTCTCTGTTCTTCAGGTTGATAATAACTACTGACAATCAATCAAGTTGATTAATTCTTTCTTCTGAACAACTCAAATGTACTACAGAGCCCCCTCTAGCAAATTTTTCATTTGCTACTATACTTTTCAACTCGAGAATATACATTTGGTTCCTTTTTAATAATTCCATTTCTTTATTGAAAATCTATATGCCTCCTGAGAAACCTGTATGCAGGTCAAGAAGCAACATTTAGAACTGGACATGGAACAGTGGACTGGTTAAAAATTGGGAAAGGAGTACATTAAGGCTATATGTTGTCACCTTTCTTATTTAACCTACCCCAGGTCGGTAGGTGCCCAATATGCTACTGGAGATCAGTGGAGAAAGAACCCCAGAAAGAATGAAGGGAGGGAGCCAAAGCAAAAACAACACCCAGTTGTGGATGTGACTGGTGATAGAACCAAGGTCCGATGCTGTAAAGAGCAATATTGCATAGGAACCTGGAATGTTAGGTCCATGAATCAAGGCAAATTGGAAGTGGTCAAACAGGAGATGGCAAGAGTGAACGTCAACATACTAGGAATCAGCGAACTAAAATGGACTGGCATGGGTGAATTTAACTCAGATGATGATTATATCTACTACTGTGGGCAGGAATCCCTTAGAAGAAATGGAGTAGCCATCATGGTCAACAAAAGAGTCCAAAATGCAGTACTTGGGTGCAATCTCAAAAATGACAGAATGATTTCTGTTCGTTTCCAAGGCAAACCATTCAATATCATGGTAATCCAAGTCTATGCCCCAACCAGTAACACTGAAGAAGCTGAAGTTGAATGGTTCTATGAAGACCTACAAGACCTTTTAGAACTAACATCCAAAAAAGATGTCCTTTTCATTATAGGGGACTGCAATGCAAAAGTAGAAAGTCAAGAAACACCTGGAGTAACAGGCAAATTTGGCCTTGGAATACGGAATGAAGCAGGGCAAAGACTGATAGAGTTTTGCCAAGAGAACGCACTGGTCATAGCAAACACCCTCTTCCAACAACACAAGAGAAGATTCTACACATGGACATCACCAGATGGTCAACATTGAAATCAGATTGATTATATTCTTTGCAGCCAAAGATGGAGAAGCTCTATACAGACAGCAAAAACAAAACCAGGAGCTGACTGTGGCTCAGATCATGAACTCCTTATTGCCAATTCAGAATGAAATTGAAGAAAGTGGAGAAAACCACTAGACCATTCAGGTATGATCTAAATCAAATCCCTTATGACTATACAGTGGAAGTGAGAAATAGATTTAAGGGCCTAGATCTGAAAGAGTGCCTGATGAACTATGGACGGAGGTTCCTGACATTGTACAGGAGACAGGGATCAAGACAATCCCCATGGAAAAGAAATGCAAAAAAGCAAAATGGCTGTCTGGGGAGGCCTTAAAAAGAGCTGTGAAAAGAAGAGAAGTGAAAAGCAAAGGAGAAAAGGAAAGATATAAGCATCTGAATGCACAGTTCCAAAGAATAGCAAGGAGAGATAAGAAAGCCTTCCTCAGCAATCAATGCAAAGAAATAGAGGAAAACAACATAATGGGAAAGACTAGAGATCTCTTCAAGAAAATTAGAGATACCAAGGGAACATTTCATGCAAAGACAGGCTCGATAAAGGACAGAAATAGTATGGACCTAACAGAAGCAAAGATATTAAGAAGAGGTGGTAAGAATACACAGAAGAACTGTACAAAAAAGATCTTCATGACCCAGATAATCATGATGGTGTAATCGCTCACCTAGAGCCAGATATCCTGGAATGTGAAGTCAAGTGGGCCTTAGAAAGCATCACTACAAACAAAGCTAGAGGAGGTGATGGAATTCCAGTTGAGCTATTCCAAATCCTGAAAGATGATGCTGTGAAAGTGCTGCACTCAATATGTCAGAAAATTTGGAAAACTCAGCAGTGGCCACAGGACTGGAAAAGGTCAGTTTTCATTCCAATCCCAAAGAAAGGCAATGCCAAAGAATGCTCAAACTACCACACAATTGCATTCATCTCACACACTAGCAAAGTAATGCTCAAAATGCTCCAAGCCAGGCTTCAGCAATACGTGAACCATGAACTTCCTGATGTTCAAGCTGGATTTAGAAAAGGCAGAGGAACCAGAGATCAAATTGCCAACATCTGCTGGATCATGGAAAAAGCAAGCGAGTTCCAGAAAAACACCTATTTCTGCTTTATTGACTATGCCAAAGCCTTTGACTGTGTGGATCACAACAAACTGTGGAAAATTCTGAAAGAGATGGGAATACCAGACCACCTGACCTGCCTCTTGAGAAACCCATATGCAGGTCAGGAAGCAACAGTTAGAACTGGACATGGAACACCTGACTGGTTCCAAATAGGAAAAGGAGTATGCCAAGGCTGTATATTGTCACCTTGCTTATTTAACTTATATACAGAGTACACCATGAGAAACGCTGGGCTTGAAGAAGCACAAACTGGAATCAAGATTGCGGGGGGGAAATATCAATAACCTCAGATATGCAGATGACACCACCCTTATGGCAGAAAGTGAAGAGGAACTAAAACGCCTCTTGATGAAAGTGAAAGAGGAGAGTAAAAAAGTTGGCTTAAAGCTCAACATTCAGAAAACTAAGATCATGGCATCTGGTCCCATCACTTCATGGCAAATAGATGGGGAACCAATGGAAACAGTGTCAGACTTTATTTTTGGGGCTCCCAAATCACTGCAGATGATGACTGCAGCCATGAAATTAAAAGACGCTTACTCCTTGGAAGGAAAGTTATGACCAACCTAGATAGCATATTAAAAAGCAGAGACATTACTTTGCCAACAAAGGTCTGTCTAGTCCAGGCTATGGTTTTTCCAGTGGTCATGTATGGATGTGAGAGTTGGACTGTGAAGAAAGCTGAGCACCGAAAAATCGATGCTTTTGAACTGTGGTGTTGGAGAAGACTCTTGAGAGTCCCCTGGACTGCAAGAAGATCCAACCAGTCCATTCTAAAGGAGATCAGTCCCGGGTGTTATTTGGAAGGACTGATGCTAAAGCTGAAACTCCAGTACTTTGATCACCTCATGCGAAGAGTTGACTCACTGGAAAAGACTCTGATGCTGGGAGGGATTGGGGGCAGGAGGAGAAGGGGAAGACAGAGCATGAGATGGCTGGATGGCATCACCGACTCGATGGACATGAGTTTGAGTGAACTCCGGGAGTTGCTGATGGACAGGGAGGCTGGCAGGCTGTGATTCATGGGGTTACAAAGAGTTCGACATGACTGAGTGACTGAACTGAACTGAACTGCAAGTCAATCTCTTTAAGCAGCACTGGGAGTTTTTTATCCTTATGGCTGACTTATCTTCCCAGCGCAGAACCCCTATGTCACTACTCTGGAGCTGGGCATAGGAACTTGTTTTTCCATGAGTGATACCCTCCTTCAATGAACAATGGAGGGCTGTGGCAGCCCCTGGTCTTCTCAGATAGCTTTTCCTGGTGTGGAACCACCATCCTATGTGTGAGCCAGGTTGGGGGCAATCAGGGCTTTGGTATCCTCAGCCTGCCTTGCACAGGTTAGAGTAGGAGCTGGTTGGAGGAAAAGAGACCAGTTCTTCTTGGCCATGCCTGCATGGACATGGAGCTGGGAGAGATGAAAAATTCCAGCAGCCTGCCCTTCTGGGGTGAAATCATAACCCCAGACTAGAAACTGCAGCAAAAAAGAACATCCATCCTCTTGGCTGCATCAGCCCAGAGTAGTGAGTTTGGCGTAAAGATCCTGCAAGCAGAGTTGGGGAGGGTGGTAAAGTTGTGATAAGAGCATGAGTCATGGCTCAAATTTCATAGACTCCTGCTTATCTTGGCTTTGGGCTTCCCTTGTGGCTCAGTGGTAAAGAATCTGCCTGCCAATGCAGGAGATGCAAGAGACCTGGTTTCAATTCCTGGGTCAGAAGTTCCCCTGGAGAAAGAAATGGCAACCCACTCTAGTATTCTTGCCTGGGAAAATCCCATAGACAAAGGAGCCTGCCATGCTATAGTCCATGGCGTCACAAAAGAGTCTGACATGACTTAGTGACTAAAGAAGAACAACATTCTTGGCTTTGGTAGTCTTCTTTACTTATCTTTGTTTTATATTTTAATAATTTTTGCTTTTTGTCTATTATTTCCTTCCTTCTGCTTTTTTTTGGATTTATTCTATTGTTTACTATCTTAGTCAAGTTGAATGCTTAGCTCATTAACTTTCAGTGTTTGTTTCTTTGTTTTTTTTCTTGTGGGATCTCAGTTCCCTGACCAGGGATTGAACCCAGGCCACAGCAGTAAAAGCCTGGAATCCTAACCACTTGGCAACGGGGGAACTCCCTCTTCTTTTTTAACATATTAACTTAAGCCTGTAAACAGCCCTGTAACCAGCCCTGTAACCACCACTATAGGTACAATGTACAAGCTCACTTTTAAATATTTTCTAATTTCCATTAAGATTTCTTCTTTGACCCAAAGAAGAAATACATTTTAAAATGTGTTTAAAAATTTCTAAAAGTGTATTTTAACAAAAAAACTATACATCTGGATTTATTTATATCATCTTTATGCTATAAGTTCCATTTTTGCTGTGTTTTTTCCCTCTTTGAATCAATAGAGGTTTATTTTGCCTCATTCCATTTTTTTCTACTTCAATTATTTTTGAAGATATTTATTCTTTTCCTACTCTTTTAGTGGCTACCCTTGAAATTCTACCATGCTTACTTAATTCAATAAAATCTAGAGTAAATTAACTTATGTACCATCTTTTCAAAGGGACCCTTAGAATGTTCTGACTCTAATCCTCAACATCAAGTTGCTATTGTGAAGCCTTTAAATTCTGTGTTTTCTGTCTTCTTTTAATCTCACAAATTATAAATTACTAATACTACCCACATGTTTAACTTTTATTTTCTACTTAAAGTTCTTTTGTATATCTCATAACTTCAGTTTTAGATCATTTTTCTTATTTAGTGACAAATGTTGGTGGTAAATACTTTAAATTTTTTTTATATCAAAATGCTTTTATGCTGTCTTTATTCTCTGAAGGCAGTTTCACAGTATATATAATTCTAAGATGAAAATTATTTTCTCTAAGCACTTTGAACATTATATTCTAATTTGGTTTCCAGTGTTGCTATTGAGAAGTCAGTTATTGGTCTAATTGTTCTTTTGTATATAATCAATCTTTTCCTTCTAGCTTGTTTCAAGATCTTTGTCCCTGGTGTTCTGCAGTTTGACTATAATGCATGTAGATATCAATTTCTTTTTATTTATTTTGGCTGAAATTTCTCAGGTTTCTTGAACCTGCAGATTTTTGTTTTTTCAAAATTCTGGAAAACTTCCAGCTATGATTTAGGTGAATGGCTCCTCCCCCTTTTCTATTCTTTCTTTCTAGAATTCTAAAGAGATTAATGTTGGACCATTCTGTTTTATCCTTCATATCTCTTAAGCACTCATATTTTCCATCTCTGTACCTCTATGCTATATTCTGTGTGATGTTTTCAGATGTATTTTCCAGTTTCCTAATTTCTCTTCAACTGATGTGTTGAAATCTCTTCATTGAGATTTCTAAAAACAATTATTATATTTCAAAGTATTCTATTTAACTATTTTTCAAACTTAGCAGGTCATTTTTGACAGTCTCTTGCTCTTTGCTCTGTACTTTTTTATTTCCTTAAATTTATTTAATATATCTATTTTATGTTCTGTATATGATAATTTAAATCTCTAAAATCTTTGTGGTTCTAGTTCTGTTTTATCTTTTTTTCCCCTGTTGACTTCTTCCTCCTGGAAGTTGGCTTTCTTATGTAAACTGTGACTTACAATTGTGAAGAAATGCTTGTCAGAACTCTCCGTGGGATTTCCGTGTGGCCTAGGAGTGACAGTGCATTTCCCATGAAAGAGTTCAACTTGATTTTCCCTATTGCTTGAGGAATCACAGACCTAGGTCCACTTTAAAATAAAAATCATGGCTTATGGCTTTTGGGGCCATTTACATAATATATATTCAGTCTTTAATCCAGGTGTCATAAAATTTCAGGGAGGTATTTAAAAAAAAATCTACTTAATGTTAAGACTCAGACCAAAAAATTTTTCTTAACTGTCTGCCTTTCCCTGCCCACCCTCCACCCCCCGCCCCCCAGCTGCAGGCCTTTGCTGTCCAATGCTGTAACCACTAGCCGCATGTGGCTATTAAATTTAAATTAGTTAAAATAAAATGAAAAATTCAGTTCTTTGGTCTCACTAGCCATATTTCAAGCAATCGATAACCACATGCTATTGGGTTATTGGGTACTGTATTGATCAGTGCATATATAGAACATTTTCATCATGATGAAAGTTTTATTGAATAGCGCTGCTCTAGAACATTTGAAGCTATACGTGTCTCCAGGATATGTGTGGCTTCAGAACTAGGTTAAACCTTTGAACAAACTTTTGTCAATCTGTGTCTTAGTCTATATGCTTCCTGAAGATGTCCAAGTCCTAATATGTACAATCTGTGAATATACTACCTTATATGGCAAAAGGGAACTTTGCAGACATGATTAAGGATCTTGAGATGGGGAGATTATCCTGGATTATATGGGTGAACTCAATGTAATTACAAGGATTTTCAGAAGGGACCTAGGAAAGCAGGAAATACACAGTTAAAGAGGTTATGTGGTAACAGAAGCAGAGGTTGGAGTGGTATACTTTGAAGATGGAGGAATGAACTATGAGCCAAGGCATGCATGAGACCTCTAAAGCTGGAAAAGGCAACAAAACAGATTCTTCCCTAGAACTTCGAGAAGGAATGTAGTTCTGTAACCCAGATTTTAGATTTTTGACCTCCAGCACTGTATGAGAATAAATTTATGTTTCTTTAAGCCACCAAGTTTGTGGTAATTTGCTACAGTAGCAATGAGTCATACAAACTATGAAAGGGGCCAGTTAAGAAAGGTTTTGTTTTAATATACCAGAAATGTGTGGCAGCCCAATGGCATTGCTATCATTCTTATATCTACTCATTTCCCCTTCCTATATTTCTTTTTGCCTCTGAGGGTACAAGGCCCATGGCAAACAAATTTCAGCAGGGAGACTAATGCAGGAACCTATACTCTCATTCATTTATTCAACAAATACAAATAAATACTGAGTGTTTATCATGCTCTGAGCACTGTTTTAGGTGCTTAGCATATATTAGAGAATAAAAGAAAAAGAATATCTGCCTTTAAGAAGCTTACACTCTAGAGGAGGGAAAGAGTGATAAATAAGTAAGTAAAACAGTATGTGATTATATGAGTATGCAGATGATTAGTGCTATGGGTGAAAAAAAGTGTGAGTAGCAAGGGAGGGGGTATGGGCAGCTATAGCATTATATATGATGGTTAGAGTAAGTCTCATGGAAAAAGTGGCACCTGAGCAAAGACTTGTAAGCAGAAGCAGCATCCAGTGCAAAATAGCAAAGTGGGAGTCTGCCTTGTGCCTGGTACCTTCTAATAACAGCAAGTAGACCACTGTGGTGGAGGACAGAGCAATAGGAAATGAAGTCCGAGAGGAAACAGAGGCCAGATCATATTGGGTTTTGTAGGCTACTGCAAGCACATAAGCTTGATACTGAGGAGGACGCCTGATTCTTAGGGTAGATAAGTATGCAATTAGCATTGTACTGAGGATACATAGGAAGAGATATAGCTCCTAGAGAATGGATGAATTTTTGTATGCTCAGGTAGGGAGCTGACTTTCTTCTGAGCACCATACTTTTTTTTTTTTTTTTTTGATGTAAAGAAATATGGAAATGCAAACTGTTATTTATGACCACAAAGGAATGATAAATAATACTGATACTATGAAAAGCATCCAGTGTTTACACAGCTTAAATTTGATACCCAGTTTATGATATTTTAAAAATGTTAATAAAAATGTCCCAAAGCATGCTATTGGTATACCTCTAAATTGGAGTTTAGACTGTCAGCAGCCTGTGATTTGGGAGGGAATGTTAGGTCATTCTGGATCCTAGATTTTCACAATCTAGACTATTTTCCCAAAGAGTAGAAGAAAAAAGTACTTTTGCTTTGTGGGCATTCAGTTGGATTATAATACCTAGCTGATGAGAAAGTTCCCCTTTGGTGTATCAGCAGATGGAGAGCAGAAGCTTTATCTTTCATAGACTGTGGCAGAAGCCCTAAGTGGATCTGCGTCTCTGAAGATGAATGTCTGTGACTGATGGCTGACAGCTCTGTAAGGCTATAGTCTGTCATACAGAGTGAAAAAGTCAGAAAGAGAAAAATATTGTATATAAATGCATATATGTGGAATCTAGAAAAATGGTACAGATGAACCCCTTTGAGCACCACACTTTTATAACCATTCACTTCCTGGAGGTTTCTACTTATATATTGGTGACTCAAACTCAAATTTTCTAAATAAACTCCTGATCTTCCATCCTAACCCCTTTCCTCTTCTTCTGTCCTCTATTCCACCTACTGGTATCCTGTTAGAAATTTTTGAGTCATCTCCTGATTTTGCTTACTCCCATTCCTCTATGTCCAACTAGACTCCCAATGCTCTCAGTCTTGCTTCAAATATGTCCTGTTCTCTGTTTCCTCTGCCTTCACCTTTGTTGAAGCCTTCATCTGTCATGGGACATCTGTAATCTCCTCCATGGTTCTAAAACCTGTGTACCAACTTTCCTCTAGCTGTCACAGCTCCAAAACTGATCATGCTACTCCCTCTTTTAAAGATCTCTCCTGGCTCCTACTCCTTGTAGAATCTTGTCCCAATCTCTCCTTCTATCCTCATTTTCCAATATGCATTTCTACGTGTTCCATACTGAACCTCTCACTGTAATCCCAGCATATTCAGCCCTATCACAAGCATGTGTGTGTGTGTGCTCAGTCGTGTCCACCTCTTTGCAATCCTATGGACTGTAGTCTGCCAGGCTCCTTTGTCCATGGGATTCTCTAGGCAAGAATACTGGAATGGGTTGCCATGCCCTCCTCCAGGGGATGTTCCCGACCCAGGGATCGAACCCGCATCTCTTATGTCTCCTGCATTGGCAGTCAGGTTCTTTACCACCAGTGCTACCTGGAAAGCCCATCACAAGTATACAGTATCCCTGAAAAAGCAATATCTACTGGCTATTATGATAACTAAATAATAACAGATTCTTTCTTCCAGAAATGCCCTTACCCTCTTTTTTCACCTGGAAAAATACATATATATCCTTCTACTCAATGACTTCCCTGGTGGCTCAGACGGTAAAAGTGTCTGCCTACACTGTGGGAGACCCGGGTTCAATCCCTGGGTTGGGAAGATCCCTTGGAGAAGGAAATGGCAACCCACTCCAGTACTCTTGCCCGGAAAATCTCATGTATGGAGAAGCCTGGTAGGCTACAATCCATGGGGTTGCAAAGAGTCAGACACAACTGAGTGACTTCACTTTCACTTCTACTCAATTCAAAGCTGCTTCCTCAGTGAAGCCTTTCTTGTTTCCCTCAGTAGGGTTTGTTGTTACTTTTTGTGTGTACCTCCAGCATTCTGTATCTATAGCCCCGGAGCCACTTAATATAGCACATTGTAATTATCTGATTACAGATCTGCCTTCCCCAACAGACTATAAGCTCCTTGAGGGCAAGTGCCACCTCTACTGATTTTTTCATTCCTAGTAGCTAGTAGCATCCAGCCCAAAGGGGGTACTCAATTATTATTTGGTGAAATAAACAATGTACTACTGAAATGATTCAGGAAAAATCTATAACTTGCTAGTTAAGAAGAAAGAACAAAAAGGACTTCCCTGGCAGTCCAGTGGTAAGACTCCAAGCTCCCAATGCAGGGAGCACAAGGTTCAAACCCTGGTCAGGGAACTAAGATACCACATGCTGCTTGGCACAGCCAAAAAGAAAAAAGAACAGAAGAAGGGACAGAATTCATACACAAAGCAGCTGGCCATATAGCTCAGAGGTGGGAGGGATAGCCACAAAAAGGCTAAAATTGAAGATACGGGCTGGGTTATAGTAGGAGGGGGAGCAAATGGAAGGGTTGGGTGGACCTAGCTGGGAAAGTGCTGTGAATCCACTGCCCAAAGTCTGGATTTTCATTTGAATGAGTACAGAGTTGCTGGAGAGTTATTAGAGACAGATGAAGCAAAGCTGTGAAAAATGACCTGCACTGCCATGCTGGAAGGAGGTCATGAGGCCAGCCAGAAGGCAGTTACAGTAATCAAGCGCAGAATGGGCATGGCAAGTACAGGCAGGAGATTTAGGGGGCACAGAAAAGGAGGAGGCTGGATTTGGTGAACAATTCCATTTTGGAGAAGACACAAAGGTAAAGAGAATTGCTGAAGATTATGAAAAGCAGAGTAGTACAGAGAAAGAACATGAGACCAGCAGATAGGAAATCAGGGTTCAGTTATAGCAGAAAAGTTATTCTGTATCATCTTGGCCTTCCTGTGCCTTACTTTCTTAAACAGTGAAAAAAAAAAAAAGAGAGAGAGAGATTTCACATTCAAATTATCATCAAATCCAGAATCTTTCAATTTGACTTCAATATCTCTTGAACCACTCCATCTTCACTGCCACCGTCTTTTCCAGACCCCAGAAGTCCTCAGCTGGAGCACTGTATTAGCCTGGACAGTGG
Source organism: Bos javanicus (assembly GCF_032452875.1). NCBI lineage: Eukaryota > Metazoa > Chordata > Mammalia > Artiodactyla > Bovidae > Bos > Bos javanicus. Next base: position 80,086,630 of record NC_083897.1, on the reverse strand, counting down.
TTTCTGCACCCTTTCTTATCCCTAGACTATCTGGTCTCCACATAACAGTGAGCATCATAAATTAAACATGTCAGTTTGCTTATGTTACTCCTCTGCTTAAAAATCCTTTGACTCCCACTGCAACTGGAGTTAGATCACACTCCTTACCTTGGCCTAAAAGTTGCCTACATAATGTGGCTCCTGCCTATTTCTCTGACCTCATCCCACCCTCCACTTTCCTCACTCAATACACTCTAGTCGCACAAACTCTCTGCTTTTCCTTGAGCACAACCAGCTTTTTTTCTAAATTTTCACATGCTGTTTCCTGGAAGGTAGTTTTGCCTGGCTGGATTCTTCATGTTTTTGGTACTTCAGACCTAGATTTGATCTGCTCAGAGAGGTCAGTCCTGATCTTGCTATCGCCTATTTATTTTCCTAGCACTTATCACAATCAGTAATTATTTTATTATTTCTTTACTGCTGATCTCTCAGATTACAAGTTCTAAAAGGTGGAGTCCTCTGTCTACTTCACTGTACATTTGTGAGAGTGAATGAGTGAATGAATGAATGAAAGAGGCAATGGAAGCAGAATTCACCAAAAATGAGGTCATGAAGAAAAATGGAGGAAAAGATTTTGAAAAGAGTTCCATTTAATCTTGAGAATAGCATATCTAGTTTTACCCAACTCAAAGTATAAACTATTACAAGGAATTAGAGACAGGGGGCTCAGGTACCAAATCATGGAAAATCACAGAAGCTAGGGCTAATGAACTCAGTTTAAATGATCAGAAATTTGTTGAGCATCTACTATGTGCACCAGGCTCTATGCTGGACATTCTTTGTGAGGTGCATAAAGATGAAGGAGTGGACACTTCAAAAGTTTACATTGAGAGACCAGAAATAGGAGAGAAGTAAGTGAAAGTGATGATAAAAGGCAACATTTTAATCAAAGGTTGCTGGGGCTTGGGGAAGGATTCAAAGAAAGTTACTCTGATGCTGAAGTCAACAAGTTCCAGTCTACAATGCAATATGAGCACAGACATTCCCCTCTGTTCTTCCCCACAAAATACTTCTGAAAGTTGGATGGAAAGCAAACTGTTTTTCAAGATGACATCTGAGGTACTGTGTTAGTGGGGACACAACTAGGTGAGGGGTTTTGGCCCTGCCACTCAGCGTTTGGGAGACCTCAGACAATTTTCTAATTTATTTTTACTATTATTGAGGGTCTACTAAGTGTCAAGCCCTCTAATAGGCACAGTAGGTGCTGGGTACAGACCTTAAGGTATTCCTTTTTGCCCTCAGGTAGCACCCACACTTTTGCACTAAAGCAACAGTGTGGCTTTTGGTAATACTCTAAAGGCACTAAGAGTACACTTTGGGTATTTGGCGCTTCCCTTGTGGCTCAGCTGGTAAAGAATCTGCCTGCAATGCGGGAGACCTGGGTTCAATCCCTGGGTTGGGAAGATCCCCTGGAGAAGGGAAAGGCTACCCACTTCAGTATTCTGGCCTGGAGAATTCCATGGACTGTATAGTCCATGGGGTCGCAAAGAGTCAGATATGACTGAGCAACTTTGACTTTCACTTTTCACTTTGGCTATTTGGCAGACGGGGAAAAAGATGAAAAAGTTTAAGCAGTGAAGCATAAGTTTCTTTGTGGTACTGTTGGATGAGAACATTTTGAAATGGGGAACAATGGAGCCTTCCTGCCATGGTAATCCATTGTATATGAATATTAAGGTGTCAAGGAATGACCACCCTAAAATTTTATTAACATTAGTGACTAAACAACAAAACTATCAGAAATTATAACATGACCATCTCAAGGTGCTTTAGATGACTGGCAAAATGAGATGGGTGGACAAAAGAAAATCTGCCAGTGTATCTCCAGGAATGACCATGGAAGGGAGTGTCTATTTTTGGACAATAGCATCTTTGCTTCTGTAGACAGAACTATTCCTAGTATGGAGAAGGCCAATTTCTCAGGTACCTGCTACTGCTAAGTCACTTCAGTCGTGTCCAACTCTGTGCGACCCCAAAGACAGCAGCCCACTAGGCTCCCCCGTCCCTGGGACTCTCCAGGCAAGAACACTGGAGTGGGTTGCCATTTCCTTCTACAATGCATGAAAGTGAAAAGTGAACGTCAAGTCGCTCAGTCGTGTCCAACTCTTAGTGACCCCATGGACTGCAGCCTACCAGGCTCCTCTGCCCATGGGATTTTCCAGGCAAGAGTACTGGAGTGGGGTGCCATCACCTTCTCAGGTACCTAGGCTTCATTAAAAGAAGAACAAAAGTCCGGAGACCATCCAGTTCCTTTCGTTCTAATTAGGTGTTCATTGAGCAGCTTTCTGGTCTATAACTGGTCTCTTGACTAGGATGACCCACTAGCTAGGAGTAGTGGGTAAAAGTCACATTTATGCTGGTGGTGAAAGTCTTGCCTTGCCTAATATTGCTGATTATAAATGACCACCTTGAGGTCTGCTTTATAAATCAGTCTCTGTGGCTCTGGCAGCATGATTCACTCCCCAGAGATTCATCATTATGTGGTGGGGTTGAAAATGGGAGAGAATGTGAGGTGGAAAAACTCCAGAGCAGACTGGCTGGAGTATCCTCAAGTGCTCCTCTCCTATGAGGTCTGGCCTGCAGAAGCCAGTGGTTTTACCTATCAAATTACAGCAATAATCATCTCTTACATTTGTTCGGTGCTTTTAACTTTCAAAGCACTTTCATATATACATTATCTAATTTCATCATTTCATCTATTATACCTTCTTTAGCTCATACTGCTTGCAAAAATACATTTGTAGAGCAGTGGCAAAGACACCAAAAGAAGCGGTAATACTGTCAACACCTTGCGGTAATACTGTCAACACCTTGGAAAAAAATCTGTCTATGATGGGACCTTAGCAAAATAAATCAAAATAAGAAATAAGTGTAGTCAGAGTCTAGGCTGCAGTAAGGTGACCTGAGAACTTGGAGATAGGCTCAGAATGACTCTGAGAGTGAAATAACATAAAGACATGGTTGTAGATGTGTTGCTCATGGAGACTTGGGCAATATCCAAGTGTAATCAAAGTGATCAGGGTGTATCTGTAGGACTGGAATGTATTTAAAGAAAGTTGCAATCAATCAGCTTTACTGTAAACAGTCTGAAGAATAATGTGCTATAGAAAGGCAGTGTAGAAGTTATTTGAAAAGGAGGAATTAGATAGTGAAGGTTTGTTATTGTTTGTCTAGCACCTGCCACTCCTCACTATGCAGAGGGGCAGGATGGGATTGGGGTGAAGGGGAAGTGTGTACATTTGTGCAGTGCCTGGAGAGCAGAGAGAGCTGGGCAAAACATGTATATGACAGACAAACATAGTATGGTCCCTAAGAATGTAGACTCAGTTATGAAACAGCCACTTCTTTCACTCTGATTGCACGCTCATCAAGTAACCTTCTGACTTACTAATTCAGTTTCCTAGGTCCCTTGATCCTGGGGAAAAAATGGAGTAGATAAGACTATTGTGGTTATGTGACAGGTATATCTTCCACTGTAAGTTAATTGCAATATATTTTACATGTCTCATCTCCAATTTTTTTATTTTGAAAATCTACAGAGAAGCTGCAAAAACAGTTCAATAGATTTCTACTTTTTCTCAAACTAATTTTACCAGCTTGCTGATGGAAGTTCAACTTTCTTAAACTAATTTTACCAGCTTGCTGATGGAAGTTCAACTGGTCTAGCATTATTTATTGAAAAGGCTGTCTTTCCTCCATTGAATTGCTTTTGGACCTTAGTCGAAAATCCTGGCTGTATTTTTGTGGGTCTGTTTCTGAGATCTCTATGCTGTTCTTTTGATGTTTATTCCTTTGACAATACCACACAGTCTTGATTACTGTACCTGTAATAATAAGTCTTAAAATTGGTAAAGTGATTTCTTCCACTTCAGCCTTCTTTTATAAAACTGTTTTAGCTATTCTAGTTTCTGTTTGTTTTCATATATATATTTTATAATAATCTTGTCTATACCTTCAAAAACATACTGGAATTTCTATAGTAATCATATTAAATCTGTACATAAATCTGGAAAGAATTGACATCTTTACTATGTGGAATCTTCTAATTCATGAACAAGGTATGACTCTGCATGAATTTAGATTTTTAATTTCTTTCATCAGTGTTTTGCAGTTTTAATATATAAGTTTGGTACATATTTTGTTAGATTTACACCTAAGTATTTCATTTTAAAAACTGATTGTGAATGGCATTGCATTTTTAATTTTGGTTTCCATGTGATCATGGATAGCATATAGAAATACAATTGATTTTTGTATGTTGATCTTGTATCCTGAGACTGTGTTGAAAACATTTATTAGTTCTAGATTTATGTAAATTCCTTGGGATTGTTTTAGAGACAATGTCATTTGCAAATAGGGACAGTTTTATTTTCTACTTTTTGTTTTGTATGCTCCGAGATGCTGCTTGCTATGCCTTTCAGCTATGAAATGCACAGAGCAGATATTGGTCTGTAGTTTTGCTTTTTTTGTACTATCTTTGTCTGGTTTTGGTATCAGGATAGCACTGCTTTAATGAAATCAGTTGTGAAGTGTTTCCTCCTCTTCTATTTTCTGGAAAGATCGTACAGATTTGTTTTGAATTCTTTAAAAACTTGGTAGGATCCTCCAGTGAAACCATCTGGGCCTAGAAAGTTCTTTTTTGGGAGTTTTCAAATACAAATTCAATTTCCTTAATAGTTACAGGCTATTCAAATAATTTCATATCTGGTCACTTACAGTTGTATGTGGTTTTTGAGGAAGCAGTTCATTTCATTTAAGTTGTCAAGTTTCTGTGTGTAAAGTTGCTAGATGTATTCTGTTATTATCCTTTTGATGTCTGTAGGGTTTGTGGTGATAGCCCCTTCATTCCTGATTTTGGCAATTTATGTCTTCTCTGCTTTAAAATTTTTCAGTCTGGCTAGTGATTTGTCAATTTTATTGATGTTATCAGAGAATCACCTTTCTGTTTCATTTTCTGTATTATTGCTTTGTTTCATTTCATTTGCTCTCCCTACTTTGTAAGGTGACAACTTAAATTATTGATTTGAGATTATCCTTTTTTTAAAAGATTTCATACTGTAAATTCCCCTCTTAGCACTGATTTAACTGTGTTCCACACATTTTGACATGTATTTTCATTTTAATTCAGTTTAATGTAATTTTTGATCCTCCATGAGATTTACTTTTTGACAAATGAATTATTCAGGAGTATTTTAAGTGTCTAAGCATTTGGAAATTATCCTATTATCTTTTGGACTTCCCTGTAGCTCAAACGGTAAAGAATCTGTCTGCAATACAGGAGACCCAGGTTCAATTCCTGGGTTGGTAAGATCCTCTGGAGAAGGGACTGGCAATCTACTCTTTGCCTGCAGAATCCTATAGACAGAGAAGCCTGGTGGGCTACAGTCTGTTGGGTCACAGTTGGACATGACTGAGTGACTAACACTTTTTCACTTCTATTATCTTTTGTTAATTTGTTTGATTCTACTTTGGTCAGAGGACATACCTTGTTTGATTTCCTTCTTTTAAATTTGTTGAGATTTTTTTGTGTGTGGTACATGATATGGTCTATCTTACATAAAACATGCTGTTGTAACCATTTTAAATGTAATATTCAGGGCACAAAGTACATTCACAATATTGTGCAACCATCACCACTATCTATTTCCAAAACTTTTCTATCACCCCGAATAGAAATTCTGTACCCAACAAGCAGTAACTCCCTGTTTCCCCTTCCGCCAGCCCCTGGTAATTTCTAACCTACTTTCTGTTTATATAAATTTGCCTGTTGTATATATTTTGTGTTAAATGGAGCTATATAATATTTGTCCTTTTGTGTCTGGATCATTTCACTTGGCATAATGCTTTCAAGATTCATCCATATTGTAGCATGTATCAGAACATTTCTTTTTCGGGTTGAACAGTATTTCATTGCATGGATATACCACGTTTTATTTATCTATTCGGCTAATGATGGACATTTGAGTTATTTCATATTTTGGCAACTGTGAGTAATGGTACAGTAAACATTGTACCATTTGGAATACAACTATTTGTTTAAGTCCCTGTTTTCAGTTCCTTTGGGTATATAACTTGGAATGTAATTGTTGGGTCATATGATAATTTTGTACTCAACTTTTTGAGGACCCACCAAACTATTATCCACTGTGGCTATGCCATTTTACATTCCCAGTAGCAATTTACAAGAGTTCTAATTTCTCCACATGCCCACTAATATCTGTTACTTTCATTTTTAAAATTACAGCTATTCTGCTAGGTATAAAATAATTTCTCACTGAGGTTTTGATTTGCAGCTCCCTAAAAACTATGATTTTGAGCATCTTTTCATGTGCTTATTGGTCATTTGTAAACCTTCTCTGGAGAAATGTCTATTTAATTTCTTTGCCAATTTTTAAAATGAGTTATTTGTCTTCTTGAGCTTAGGAGTTTTTTAATATATTATGGATATTAAACCCTTATCAGATGATTTGCAAATATTTTCTCCCATTTTGTAGATTTTCTTTTCACTTTCTTGATAATATTCTTTGATGCACAATAGTTTTCAATTTTGATAAAGTCAAATTTATCAATATTTTCTCTTGTTGCCATATCTAAGAATTCACTGCCAAATCCAAGGTCATAAAGATTTGTGTTTTCTTCTAAGAGTCTTATGATTTTAGGTCTTACATATAGATTGGTGACCTATCTGGAGTTAATTTTTGTATATAGTGTGAGGTGAGGGGTCCAACTTCATTGCCTTGCATGTGGATACCCCGTTGTCCAAGAGATAATTCTTTCCCCATTAGATGCACTTGGCACCACTGTTGAAAATTGATTGGCTATAGATATATGGGTTTATTTCTGGGCTTATGTCATTTGTCTATATATCTATCCTTATGCCAATATAACATTGTTTTGATTACCATAGCATTGTAGTAAGTTCTGAAATTGAAAAGTGTGAGGTCTCTGTTCTTTTTCAAGATTGTTTTTAATTATATGGGGCCTCTTTAAATTCCATATGAACCTGAGGACTGGACTTTTCATTTCTACAAAAAAAAGCTGTTGGGATTTTGATAGAGATTACAGTTAATCTATGGGCTGTTTTGGGAGTACCAACATATTAACAATATTAACAATTATAATCCTTGAATATAGAATGCTGTTCCACTTATTTAGGACTTAATTTCCTTCAGCAAATTTTTGTAGTTTTCACTGTACCAGTCTTTCACCTCCTTGGTTAAACTCATTTTTGGGTATTTTATTCTTTGGGATGCTGTATGGAATTGCTTCCTTAAATTGCTTCCCTTTATCTTGTCTAATTCCTATGGCTAAAAGTCTAGTATAACATAGAATAACAGTGGAAAAGTGGGTATTTTGTCTTATTCCTGATCTTAGAGGAAAAATGTTCATCTTTTACTATTGGCTATTTAGCTGTAGGTTTTTCATAAATGCATGTTATCATTGATTATATTCATTGCAGCTAAGATGGAGAAGCTCTATACGGTCAGCAAAAATAAGACCAGGAGCTGACTGTGGCTCAGATCATGAACTCCTTATTGCCAAATTCAGACGTAAATTGAAGAAAGCAGGGAAAATCACTAGACCATTCAGGTATGACATAAATCAAATCCCTTATTTTTATACAGTGGAAGTGACAAATAGATTCAAGGGATTAGATCTGATAGGATGCCTGAAGAACTAAGGATGGAGGTTTGTGACATTGTACAGGAGGCAGTGATCAAGACCATCCCCAAGAAAAAGAAATGCAAAAAGGCAAAATGGTTGTCTGAGGAGGCCTTACAAATAGCTGAGAAAAGAAGAGAAGCTAAAGGCAAAGGAGAAAAGGAAAGATATACCAATTTGAATGCAGAGTTCCAAAGAATAGCAAGGAGAGATAAGAAAGCCTTCCTTAGCATTCAATGCAAAGAAATAGAGGAAAACAATAGAATGGGAAAGACTAGAGATCTCTTCAAGAAAATTAGAGATACCAAGGGAACATTTCATGCAAAGAAGGGCACAATAAAGAACAGAAATGGTATGGACCTAACAAAAGCAAAGATACTAAGAAGAGGTGGCAAGAATACACAGAACTGTACAAAAAAGATCTTCATGACCCAGATAACCATGATGGTGTGATCACTCACCTAGAGCCAGACATCCTGAAGTGTGAAGTCAAGTGGGCCTTAGGAAGCATCACTACAAACAAAGCTAGTGGAGGTGATGGAATTCCAGTTGAGCTATTTCAAATCCTGAAAGATGATGCTGTGAAAGTACTGCACTCAGAATGCCAGCAAATTTGGAAAACTCAGCAGTGGCCAAAGGACTAGAAAAGGTCAGTTTTCATTCCAATCCCAAAGAAAGGCAATGCCAAAGAATGCTCAAACTACCACACAATTGCATTCATCTCACACACTGGCAAAGTAATGCTCAAAATTCTCCAAGCCAGGCTTCAGCAATATGTGAACCGTGAACTTCCTGATGTTCAAGCTGGATTTAGAAAAGGCAGAGGAACCAGAGATCAAATTGCCAACATCCATTGGATCATCGTAAAAGCAAGAGAGTTCTATAAAAACATCTACTTCTGCTTTATTGACTACGCCAAAACCTTTGACTGTGTGGATCACAACAAACTGTGGAAAATTCTGAAAGAGATGGGAATACCAGACCACCTGACCTGCTTCCTGAGAAATCTGCATGCAGGTCAAGAAGCAACGGTTAGAATTGGACATAGAACAGCAGACTGGTTCCAAATAGAAAAAGGAGTATGTCAAGGCTGGATATTGTCACTCTGTTTATTTAACTCATATGCAGATTACATCATGTGAAATGCTGGGCTGGATGAAACACAAGCTAGAATCAAGATTGCCAGGAGAAATATCAATAACCTCAGATATGCAGATGACACCACCCTTATGGCAGAAAGTAAAGAAGAACTAAACAGCTGCTTGATGAAAGTGAAAGAGGGGAGTGAAAAAGCTGGTTTAAAACTCAACATTCAGAAAACTAAGATCATGGCATCCGGTCTCATCACTTCATGGCAAATAGATGGGGAAAAAATGGAAACAGTGAGAGGCTTTATTTTCTTGGGCTCCAAGATCACTGCAGATGCTGACTGCAGCCATGAAATGAAAAGATGCTTGCTCCTTGGAAGAAATGCTATGACCAACCTAGACAGCATATTAAAAAGCAGAGACATTACTTTGTCAACAAAGGTCCATCTAGTCAAGCTATGGTTTTTCCAGTAGTCATGTATGAATGTGAGAGTTGGACTATAAAGAAAGCTGACCACCAAAGAATTGATGCTTTTGAACTGTGATGTTGGAAAAGACTCTTGAGAGTCCTTTGGACTACAAGGAGATCCAACCATTCAATCCTAAAGGAAATCAGTCCTGAATATTCACTGGAAGGAGTGATGCTGAAGCTGAAACTCCAATACTTTGGCCACCTGATGCAATGAACTGACCTATTAGAAAAGACCCTGATAGTAGGAGAGATTGAAGGTGGGAGGATAAGGGGACGACAGAGGATGAGATGGTTGGATGGAATCACCGACATGATGGACATGAGTTTGAGTAGGCTCTGGGAGTTGGTGATGGACAGGGAAGCGTGGTGTGCTGCAGGTCATGGAGTCGCATAGAATCAGACATGACTGAGCGACTGAGCTGAACTGAACATTCAGTGTTTAAAGTTATGGTGACAACATGTAATATTCACAGCTGAGTCATGTACTATATACTATGGCCACTTTCTTTCCTTTGAAATTTTTTTCTGGAATTAATAATTACCTCATATTATATATGTTGTTTAGCTTTCTATGTACCTCTCACTAATGTATTAATATATCCACTTCTATGTATTTATCACTAATTCTTGTCATACTCTTTGACAAAATTGTGATATTCTTCTCAGTATTGTCAACCACACCAGGCAACCTGTGAATTCTATCTTCTTTTCACGTTTGATTTCTACGCCTTTGGCACAGCTTGTGTGTGGGATCTTCTCCTCAATATAATCCTGAGATATCCCTGCTGTTCTATACTGCAGTGAATCCTCAGTTTCGTGGATCATATGTCTTCTCTTTTCTGCATTTATTGCCCTCATTTTTTGGGGGTACCTACTCCAAGATTTCTGCATGTGCATGTTTGAAAATATCTGTATTCTATCCTTCCAATTGATTGGTAGCATAGAATCCAAGGCCCAAAGTCTTCAGGCTTTCAGTATTGTTGGTATGAAGTCTAAAGCCATTCTGATTTTGGAACCTTTTTGTATGACCCCAAATTTTTCTCCCTAGAAGCTTTATAGCTTCTAGAATAATCTCTTTTCCTCTTTGTTCTACAGTTTTATAATATGACTTGATATATGTTTTTCGTTTATGGTGCTGGGCCCTGTCAGTCTAGAAATCTATGTCCTTGGGTTTCGGGGAGATTTTCTTTTATTATTTCTTTGATAATTTCCTCTCCTTAATTTTCTTTTCAGGAATTATTCTTATTAGATGTTGGACCTCGTGGGCTAATTCTTTAATTTTCTTATTTTTTTCTTTTCCATTTTTCATTTCTCTACTTTTTGCTTTCTTAAGAGATTTCTTCAACTATATTTTCTAACATCTTGTCGAAAAAAATTTTTTTTATCATTTTAGCCATTTCTAAGTGTTCAATTCAGTGGCATTAAGTACATTCACAAAGCTGTGTAACCACCACCACTATGCATTTCCAGAACTTTTTCATTGCCTTAAACATAACCATGTAACATACCAATTAAACATACCCATTAAACAATAACTCCCTATTCTTCCTTCCCCCTAGCCCCGGTAAAGTCCCAATCTACTTAATGTCTCTATGATTTTGCCTACTCTAAGTACTCATATAAGTGGAATTATACATTGTTTGTCACTTTGTGTCTGGCTTATTTCACTTAGCATAACAGTTTTAAGGTTTATCCATATTGTAGTATGCATTAGAATTTCATTCCTTTTAAAGGCAGAATAATATTCCCTTGTATGTAAATACCATACTTGCTTTTCGTTTATTTTTTTGATGCATATTTGAGTTGTTTCTACCTTTTGGTTTTTTAAAATAAAGCTGTAATAACATTGATATACAAATATATGCTTTAAATTCTTTTGGTAATATACCCAGAGATAGAACTACTGGGTCATGTGGTAAATTTATGTTTACCTTTTGGGGGAACTGTCAAGCTATTTTCCACAGTAACTACACAATTTTACATTCCAATCAGTAAGGCACAAGGGTTCCAATTTTTCGACATCCTTACTAACACTTATCATTTTCCATTTTAAAAATAATAGCCATCTTAATGGAGAAGGGAATGGCAGTCCACTCCAGTATTCTTGCCTAGAGAATTCCACTGACAGAGGAGCCTGGTAGGCTACAATCTATGCGGTTGCAAAGAGTTGGAAACAATCGAGTGACTAACACTTTAATGGGTATGAAATGGTAATTCACTGGTTTCTTACCATTTTAAAGTTGACTTTTCCTTGATTTGGCATTTGTTTGCTGCAAGCTTTGACTTTTCCAGAGTTTTGACAAAGTTGTTTCTGACAGTTTCTGTTTGTTTTCTATGTTTCTGTGGATTGATGAGAGCTTGGCATTGCCTACTCCATCATTTTTATATGGCATATATTGATATATATTCCATGGGTGCTTGAGAAGAGTGTATATTCTACTTTTATTGGGTGAAGTGTTCTATAAATATCAATTAGATCCTTTTGCTTGATGGTATTGAGTTCTTTATCTTTCCAGATTTTCTGTCTAGTTGTTCTATCACACCTATAATAGGAACAGATAAAACTAACTTCTTCCTCCCAATAAAGGTAAGAGAACTTAAGGTAGCTTAGAGAAGAATATAAGCAAGAGCCTCCATAACTTTCCAAGAGCCTGATGTCTTTCAATTGCAGGTCTGCCTCTGCTGCTTCATCTCCCCTGTTTCCTCAGATACCCTACAAACATAGTGAACTATTTATAGTTCCCCAAGACTATGGCTTCTTTTACCTCTCTCTGGTTTCATCCATGCAGTCAGTTTCTCTCAAATGTCCTTCCCCTTGAGTACCTTTAAAGATTCAACTCAAATATTACCTCCTTTGGAGAAGGAAATGACAACTCACTGCCGTATCATTGCCTGAGAAACCCCATGGACAGAGCAGCCTGGTGGGCTACAGTCCGTGGGGTCACAAAGAGTTGGACATGACCGGCAATCAGCACAGCAGCATTATCTTCCTAGTAAAGCTTTTGCTGATCTCCTAGAGCAACATGAATATATCTTTTTGTGGAGGGTAATTTACCATGACACTAATCATAAATCTTCAAAGTCTCTCACTTGGACAGACCCTTTCCAAGGTTGTAGGAGGGGCCCTAAGATTATTTTACAAGAATGTATATATGTATATATATATATGTATATATACATTCTTGTAAAATTATCTTAGCAACTGAGCATGCATGCATACACACGCATGCATGCTCAGTTGCTCAATCATGTTCTACACTCTGTGATCCCATGGACTGTAGCCTGCCAGGCTCCTCTGTCCACAGGATTTTTCAGGCAAGAATACTGGAGTAGGTTGCTATTCCTCCTCCAGGGGGATCTTCCCAACCTAGGGATCAAAACTATGTTTCTTGCGTCTCCTGCATTGGCAGGAAGATTCCTTACTACTGAGCCACCTGGGAAGCTATATATATATATATATATATATATATATATATATATATATATATGAAAAGACCCTGATGCTGGGAAAGATTAAGGGCAGGATAAGAAGGGGATGACAGAGGATGAGATGGTTGGATGGCATTGCCAACTCAATGGACATGAATTTGAGCAAGCTCCGGGAGTTCGTGATGGACAGGGAAGCCTGGTGTGCAGCAGTCCACGGAGTCGCAAAGAATCGGATACGACTGAGCAACTGAACTGACTGACTGATTTATATATATATATATACATATATATATATATATACACAAAATCTAATTTTCAAAGTAAGATATTTAACCATAGTTAGTTACTACTTTTCTCCAGTCTGACTTTTCTTCTATCAGAATTCCCCCTTGTGTTGGGTGAAACTGGAGTGGCTAAGAGGAAATTGAGTTGTGGCTAGATTTAGTTTGGGTTTAGTGGGATATATTTATATGGTTGTCAATGACTTATGTGTATAGTTAATTTACTGCTAATGGTATAGAAATGGCTTTAGGAATATTCTCATAACCCAGTGTCTTGACTCACCCATCATCTTTATACACACTCACACACACGGAGAGAGTCAGAGTTAGTACTGTTGTTTAGTCACTGAGTCTTGTGTCCAACTCTTTGTGACCACATGGACTGTAGCCTGCCAGGCTCCTCTGTCCATGGGATTTCCCAGGCAAGAATACCAGAGTAGCTTGAGTTAGTACAGCCATATGAATATATCTTATAGTGCTTTGTCTTAGAGATGTTGGGGAACAGAGGAGAAACAGAGCTTGAAATGTACAAAGTCCAAAGTTAGTCTGGGGAAAATTATTCTAATCATCACATTTAAATTTTAAGTGAAGGATTTGTATTTTTAATGATGTGATGCCTAGTCAAAATGAAAGTTTCCTCCCTTCAAAACTATAGTCGATTCAGGATGTACAACTATAAATAAATAACAATGCTTTTTTTTCCACCCATGGAAATTGTACAAAATGGAATTTATTAGAATTCTTGGGGTTTTTTTTGGCTGCACCCCACATCTTGTGGAATCTTAGTTGCTTTGACCAGGGATTGAACCTGGGCCCTCCAGAGTGAAAGTGCAGAGTCCTAACCACTGGACTCCTCCAAATTCCTGTTTTTGAAGAACCCAAACCTCCTCCAAATAGTACGCCAAATAGTGAGTACAGCTATGTGTACAATCACATGTTTTATGCATCTCATCCACTATGGACTGAAATATGTCCTCCCCAACCCCCGAACTTCATATGCTGAAGCCCTTAACACCCAATGTATTTGGATATAGGCCCTTTAAAAGGTTATTATGGTTAAATGTAAGGAGATCAGTCCTGGGTGTTCATTGGAAGGACTGATGCTGAAGCTGAAACTCCAGTACTTTGGCCACCTCATGCGAAGAGTTGACTCACTGGAAAAGACCCTGATGCTGGGAGGGATTGGGGGCAGGAGGAGAAGGGGATGACAGAGGATGAGATGGCTGGATGGCATCACCGACTCAATGGACATGAGTTTGGGTAAACTCTGAGAGTTGGTGATGGACAGGGAGGCCTGGTGTGCTGCGATTCATGGGGTTGCAAAGAGTCGGACATGACTGAGTGACTGAACTGAACTGAAGGTTTAATGAGGTCGTAAGTGTGGAGCCCAGATCCCTTTGATTGGTGGCTTTATAAGAAGCAGAAGTGAGATCTTTCTCTGTGTGCACTAAGACAAAAGGTCATCAAAGTCTCTCCTTAGAAACTGAACCCTGCTGGACCTTGATCTGGGACTTCTAGCCTCCAGAATAGTGGGAAATAAATTTCTGTTTAAGCCATCCATTTTGTGGTATTTTGTTATGGCAGTCTGGGCAGACTCATACACATTTATGAATAATAAAAAACATGTTTTGACAAAACACACTAGGGAAATGATTGAATTATCTTTCTATTCTTTCTATTGAAAATGACATTACAGAAGCATATGCAGCCAAAAAAATATAGGGAAAAAAAGTACTATAGCTGCATCATGGATTTAATTAATAAAACATGTTAGAATGGCTTTAGATTTTGTCATATTTGTTAAAGCCTTCAGCTTTTTATGTTGTTGCAGTGTCTTTTATCATTCCAAATAGTTACTTATACTTAATTTTATATTCATAATTTTATATTCTTCTTCTTAAATAGTGCCACCTCCCAAAAAAAGCCCCCAAACTGTGTTAGCTTCAGGCCTACAAAACCTAGTTCCACCTTTTGCCTCTTTAATTGGATTCAAGCCAATGTTTCTAATCATGTGGCCCCTTTGGATTTTGAATCTTCCCAGAGCAGGACTTGGGTCTTCACCTTTGCTTTTCCTAGGTGGTGCTAGTGGTAAAGAATCTGCCTGCAATGCAGGAGACATAAGAGACACAGATTCGATCCCTGGGTCAGGAAGATTCCCTGGAGAAAGGTATGGCAACCCACTCCAGTATTCTTGCTTGGAGAATCCCATGGACAGAGGAGCCTGGTGGGCTACAATCCATGAGATTGCAAAGAGTCGGACACAACTGAAGGGACTTAGCACACATACATAAGTGCCTAATTAATGGTAGTTTCCTTTCTTTAATGCTTCTTTTCAATGAAGTCTGCTAATTGTCTTTAAAGAAGCAGAGCCTCTTCACCTTCCTGGGTCCTCATCTCTCTATCATATTCCTCTGAGAAGAAATCATTTTCTTCATCACTTTGGAAGAAATTCTCTTTATGAGAATACTCTTCCTACCCTGGAATTTTTTCCTGGTTATAAAAAGTCCTAAAGTTTATAAGCCCAATGTGTGATCTAGCAGGAAATGTAGACATTTTTCATGTCAATAGTAAAAGGACAAGGAGTCCGGTTCCAATTTCTACAGACATTTTGTTACTTTGGCATGTGCTTAGAGCAGAAGCAAGAAAGCAGCAATTAACTGATGGTCTCTACAATGCAGAGTTTAATTAATTAATCTGATTTTATTAAATGGTGCAATCTGAAGAGGTATTAGGGATAAAGCAGCTGGTAAATTCCCAGTGCTGGAGTCTACCCCCTACCATGTTCCTAGTTGGGCTAGGCAGAGACACTAGCTCCATATCACTGCCAGCAAGTCTCATTTCAGAAGGTCTACTTCCTGGAGGTGCATGCCAGAGAAATAACTGTGGGATATTATCCCAGAAAGAGGAAGTTGCTGGCTGCAAAGGTCAGGAGAGAGTGCAATGCAGCCAAATGCTTTTGGGTCTATTGAGTCAGCACAGCTGCCACATGGGCTGCCAATTCTATTCAGAAGTGGGCAAAATTAAGGTTGGAAATTTGCTTCATGTTGTATGCTTGTATGTGAATTGGAGCAAAAGAAGATTAGAGTGGGCAGCAGGGCCTCACATAGTAAGCGGGAAGAACTGAAGGTGAAAGCAGGTGAGAGGAGGTGGCCGCTCCCCGTCGCTGCCCTTGCCTGCCGCTTGCAGCCCGCAGCAGCCCTTTGTCTAGGTACAGAGGGGAGGGTTTGGAGGCTCTTTATTTCTGTTGCTCCCATTTCACCAAAAGTTGACAGTTCTATCCATTGTAGAAATTAGCTTCTCAAATTTGTTGTGACCATATTAGGGAAATATTCTTGGTTTATAAAAACCAAGAAAAATTACATACAGATAGAATGCAATTTCCAGAAATGGACTTCTTTCCTCTTATTAGATATAAATTATCTTTGTCTATTTTTCTCTTTTCTTTTTTCCCCTCAATTTTTTTTTTTGGCTGTGCTGCTCAGCTTGCAGGATCTTAGTTCCCTGAACAGTGATTAAACCTGGGCCAAGGCAGTGAAAGCATAGAGTCCTAATTACTGGACCGCCAGGGAATTCCCCCATCTTTCTCCTCAATTTTAGAGAAAGGATTATTTTGTATTTTGTTTAGCAGTAAACCCCTAACTTGGGCCCCAGATTTTATCTCCCTAAAAACCTTGAACTCTTAATTACTAACTTTCCTCTCAATCATCTTAAATGCCTCTCACTTGATCCCACACTTCTCTGAAGTTATCAGACCCCCACAGGCTATTTTCCTTAAACAAACACCTTCTCTTGAACCTGTTGCCCCTTGGAACACTGTCTAGGGAAATAAAAGCAAAAGCTTCTCAACTGTTTGCCCTTAAGGTGTCATCTCCCCATTTCCTGCTACTTTCTTTCAAGCAGCATTAGAACTAAAAATTGGGCTGTGATCAGCTTTGCAGGGAAGCCTCCCTCACTCCATTAAGCACTATTAGTCACATCTTCACTGCATTCCCACAGTACTGTGTTCAACCTGCTATTATTATACTTTGCAACTAGAACTGCAATTTATCTGTTTACACTGTACTGTGGTTTACCTACTTGTATTTGTGCCACTTCGTGAACCCCTGAGTTCCTAAAAAGAAGGGAAAAGAAAGTGAAAGTGAAAGTCGCTCAGTCATGTCTGACTTTTGCGACCCCATGGACTATATAGTCCATGGATTTCTCCAGGCTAGAATACTGGAGTGGGTAAACCTTTCCCTTCTCCAGGGGAATCTTCCCAACCCAGGGGTCAAAGCTAGGTCTCCCTCATTGCATGCGGATTCTTTACCAGGTGAGCCACAAGGGAAGCCCAAAAAGAAGTGAAGTGACCTTTATCTTAGTGTCCCCGGAAAAGAATGTTTCATAATCAGTGCCCATTAAGTCTTGAGTGGGAGAGATGGGGGCAGTGATAAAAGCTATTGAACCATGACCATGTGCCAGTTTTTCTATGAGACAGTGGTCATTAAACTTTCTTTAAACATAAGAAAACTGAAGTTTATAGAGTTCAAGGAGCTTGTCTATAGTGATATAACTATTCAATATTAGAGCTGTAAATCAAATTCCGGTATGTCTGATTTAAAAATCTATGCCTTTTCTACCATGTGGCCTCCAATATTTTACACTGAGTCCAAGTTCTGGTCCTACCAGTTGTCATGTGCTTTTACCCCACTCTCTGTTTTCTGACCTCACAAAGACACCCCAGTGCCCTGCTCTTTTCTCCTGGTTTGCCTGCCCCACTTTGGCCCCACAGACCGCCTAGACTACATGATTATACTCTCAAACCCTCTTTCACCATCACCTTAAACCTCTGTCCCTTTGCCTGGAATAATCACCACTCCAGGTCACCCCCTGCAATGTGCCTTCTCTGTTCTGTCACTGTTGGAGAAAACGGCACCTTGGAACAGACTGGTATTACCAATCTGTGATTTCCAACTTCAGACATACTTTGTGGGCTTCTTGATGATCCTTTCACTCATCTCTGGTCAGCTCCTTCTCCCATTCTTCTCAGTTACTGTTCCAATGTTTACCACTTTCCCTATCCCCATCCCTGCTACGGATCTCTTATCTCTTCATTCTTGAACATTTAGGACAGTTCTGCAGTTTTGCTATCATTCAAAAAGCTAAGGTGAGTATCCTTATACAAATTTCTTTCTTTGCTTGAGACTTTTTTCTTAAATGGCAAGTTTCTTGAAAGACCTCTACCTGATGCTGTTATTTCCTTTACCTTCTATGCACCACTCAACCTACGTTGTCCGGCCTCTGTCCCTTCTACTCATTGACATTCTTTTCCCCCCTGTGCCACACAGCATATGTGATCTTAATCCCCACAAGGGATCAAACCCAGGCCCTCTGCAGTGGAAGTACGGAGTTACTTAACCACTAGACCACAAGGGAAGTCTCCTGATTTTTTTTTAAACTGAAGTATAGTTGATTTACAATGTTGTATTAGCTTCAGGTATACAGCAAAGTGATTCAGTTTTATATATATATATATATATATATATATATATATATATATATATATTCTTTTCCATTATAGGTTATTACAAGATATTGAACATAGTTCCCTGTAGGTCCTGGTTGTTTATCTATTTATATATCTGTTTGTATCTGTTAATCTCAAACTTCTCTAATGTATTTCCCCCTTTCCCCTTTGGTAACCATAGTTTATTTTCTATATATGTGAGTCTCTGTTTTGTAAATAAGTTTATTTCTATCATTTAGATTCTACATGTAATTGATGTTCTTTTCATCAAAGTAAACAATAGCCTTCATTTTGCCCAATTTGCCAAATTCTCATTTATACTTGTAAGTCCATAGCTTATTGGATCTCTCAGCTTATTGGATCTCTACCTGACACATCTTAGAATTCTCTTCAATTTAAACTTTCAAGTTCTGCTTTCTGTAATCCTACTCTGGTTTTCTTCCTATGAGTATTAGCTCATACTTACTATGTGTTTGTCAAGCAGTATTCTGAGGGTTTTACATTAATTAATGTACATTTAATTCTCAAACAATCTAGGCTTAAAGGTGAAGTAACTTGCCTAAAGTCACATAGCTGGTATGTGGCTGAGCCTAGAGGATACAAAAATCATACAGAATGAACCCAGAGTCCATGATTTTAAACATTCTGCTATACTGCTTATCATTGACATACTTTTTCAGTCTCCTTTGTGAGCTCATTTTTGCTGGTCCTTTAGACACTGAAATTCCTCAAGATTTCTTCCTTGGCTCTATGATCTCCTTACACACTCACCATAGGTAATCTGTTTACTCTCATGGTTTTAATTACATGCTCTTGATACTCAGACCTATATCCAGTTGTGACATTCCTTGAACTTCAGACTCATAAATCCAACTGCATCTTGGTAAGATCCACCTGGATGTTCTAATGGCATCTCTTACCCAACGTAAAAACTGGCTTACTTTCCATGCTCTTCTTCCTGTATTCATCATGCAGTAACATCATCCAGTTATCCAAACCAGAAAACAGTGATGTCCTAGGTTTCTCCTTCTCATTTACCTTCATAATCCAATTAATCTTCAAGTTGTGCTAATTCTGTCTCCTAAAAATTTCCCAAATCTTTCCCTTATCTTCATCCCTGCTTCCAACTCCCTTCATCACTTTCCTGATATATTGCAAGTCTCCAGCCTGGCCCCTCTTAAATCTATACTGAGTCATCTCAGCAAAGCACAGATCTAACCACGTCACTGCCCTTTCATGATTCAGTACTGCCAACAGGTACATTTTCAGTTCTTTAGCATGACACAGCTTTCTGTAGTTAAAAGCATGGGATGCTTTGAATCTCAGCTCTAATGATGCTCCACTTTGGGCAAGGTACCCAATCTCCTTTTGTCTCAGTTTCCATATGTATTATCAGCATGAGAATTACATGACATATCCATGTAAGGCACTTAGAACACTGCCTGGCACACAATAGGTGCACAATAACTGTTAGCTATTGTCAGTGTTATTATCTAGTCTCATCTCTCATTCCTTGCCTTCAAGTTTATGTTCTGGTAATACTTAACTGTTTATAATTTCCTAAAGGTTTCATGCTGTTTCACAGCTGTATGCCTTTCTATTGCTGTTTCCTTAACCTCCTTTCACATGCTTATTTACCTGGCTAATTCTTGGCTTGTTCCTTGCCAAACATCATCTTCAGGATATCTTCCCTGTCCCCCATGCTCCCGCCCCACTCCAAGTAATTTGCTTTCTTCTGTGACCTTGTAGACTGCGCATGCCTCTAACTTAGTGTTTTAACATGGTGAACTGAAGTCGTCTATGTATATCTGTCTCCCCTGCTGGACTGTAAGTTCTTTGGGCAAAGGGATATCTTTTACTTCTTTGTACCCTCAGCACTTAGCACTGTGCCCAGCACTGTGTCTGGCACCCTGTTGGCATTCAATAAATACTCCTTGAATGACTGAGTGACTTGATAAGTCAATCATTCAATCATTCAACCAGTAAAGCAGGGCAGCTATGTGAACTTTCTTTTGGTCTCTTCAGTAAGAAAAACTTTACAACTTCAGGTCACAATTTAATTTGTGAGATGAATCATCTTGCTTAACCCAACTGAGAAGTATAGCAGGAGATCTTAATCAAGCAAGAAATAGGAAATACGTTTAAAAAGTCTGGATCTTGAGCCCCTTCTACTTGTGAGTGACTCAGGAGTAACGACAGTAATTATTACAAACTAGCAGTTCTCAACAGGGGGTAATTCTGCCAGGGGACATTTGGCAAAGTCTGGGTACATTCTTGGTTGTCAAAACAGGGAGATGCAGGGAGTGTGCTCCTGGCATCTAATAAGCGCAGGGCAGGGATGCTGTTCAGCATCCTATAATACATAGAACAGCATCCCAACACTGCCCAGCAAAGAATTATACCACCAGAAAAGTTAATAGTGACAAGGCTGAAAAACCAAAAGAAAAACAGGACTAATATTGACTTTGTGAAACAGAATGGTCAAATATAAGTGTTAGTGTTCCAGAAGACTTGTAAAACTCAATAACTGAAGCATTAATAAGCTCTCTTGTTTCCTAAGATTTATTTCTGTTCCTTAGAGCGGGTTTCTGTTTGTTTGTTTTAAACAAAGAATCCATTGATGGGCTTTAGCAAATTGCTGAATGCTCGGAAATTGTATCCAAAATTGTGTAATTGTAAGCATTTATCTCAGAGGAGAGGGCATCAGATTCTCAAAGGGGTCCATGACCACCAAAAGATTAAAAAGCCACTGGTATGGAAAGACCTTTGTGTTACCTGGACTGTACTTTTAAAAAAAGTCATTATTTTGTGGAATACAGGTTCTGCAAAATGCTTGGAAATATGCATCCCGGAGGGGTGTCTTTTAGAGCTGCCTCAGGAGGCAGCTAAGTGTGAAGGAAGCTCAGCCTGCTTTCTTCCTAGTTGGGCAGCACAGGTTTCACTGGGGTGTTAGGAGACCATGTGAGGTAACTTATAGAAGCCCAACTGAAGTGTTAGGAACACTGCAGGTGCTCAACAAATATTTCTTCATTCTTATAAGGTTACTGTGAGAATTGAATAAAATAACACTTTGAGAACTAAATGAAATAATACATGTGGCATGTTGTCTAGTCAGAAGTAGATGTTTTATAAATGCTTATTTTTCTCCCATGTATTCTTTATACTAAAACCCTGGGTCTTATCCTTGAAAGAAGGATAAAAGGAATAAGCCCCAAATTTGAAAAATTTCAGTTTCAATCTTGGTTATGCTGTTTTATTAGCTGATCCTAGCCAAGTTATTTGGTGAGTCTTATTTTCTGATTGGGGGATAATGCTTACCTCCCAGGTTGCTAAGAGATATAAATGAGATAATTATGTAAAGGATCTGGCATATGGATATTCTTATTGGTGCTTAATAAATGTTAAGTTCTTTTCTCAAACAGTTCCTAGATTCTACCTCTATGAAGATTTTCTTCTACAGAAGGATAGTTTGTTGAATGCCTGTACTAATACCTTATCTAAATATAAAACTCAAATATAAACTTTCAGGTATTTGGCTTTGTTCATACTCACATTTGTTCACATAAAATGATACTATTTCATTTTTATATGTTTAAAAAATTTTGTTCCAAGACCTCTGTGTCATCAAGAGCTGTTAGGCTAAATCCACATAGCATCCAGTATGCCAGCATCATGTTCAGGTTTTTTAAGTTATTAAGCACTTACTGGATACCAAATTCTCAGCATTGAGGGGTTAAGAAGAAACATGTCCCTGGTTGTGAGGGGTTTTACTAATATTTCTGATATTAGCCATGATATATAAGGTTTAATTTATATTATTTATATATTATATTAGTAATATATTTGTATATTTTATTGATGCCAGTCATTGTTCTCAGCATTTTATCTACATCAATACACTTAATAGTCACAATGATTCTCATTTTATAGGTGAGGAAACTAAGGTCCAGACTGGTTAAATAATTTGTTCAACTTGTCTAGAATACATTATTACTATGATATGATATGATATGGTTGTCTGAGGAGGCCTTACAAATAGCTGTGAAAAGAAGAGAAGTGAAAAGCAAAGGAGAAAAGGAAAGATATACCAATTTGAATGCAGAGTTCCAAAGAATAGCAAGGAGAGATAAGAAAGCCTTCCTCAGCAATCAATGCAAAGAAATAGAGGAAAACAATACAATGGGAAAGACTAGAGATCGCTTCAAGAAAATTAGAGATTCCAAGGGAACATTTCATGCAAAAATGGGCTCGATAAAGGACAGAAATGGTATGGACCTAACAGAAGCAAAGATATTAAGAAGAGGTGGCAGGAATACACAGAAGAACTGTACAAAAAATATCTTCACAACCCAGATAATTACGATGGTGTGATCACTCACCTAGAGCCAGACATCCTGGAATATGAAGTCAAGTGGGCCTTAGAAAGCATCACTATGAACAAAGCTAGTGGAGGTGATGGAATTCCAGTTGAGCTATTTCAAATCTTAAAAGATGATGCTGTGAAAGTGCTGCACTCAATATGCCAGCAAATTTGAAAAACTTAGTGGCCACAGGGCTGGAAAAGGTCCATTTTCATTCCAATCCCAAAGAAAGGCAATGCCAAAGAATGCTCAAACTACCACACAATTGCACTCATCTCACATGCTAGTAAAGTAATGCTCAAAATGCTCCACGCTGAAGCATTTGCTTCAGCAATACGTGAACTGTGAACTTCCAGATGTTCAAGCTGGATTTAGAAAAGGCAGAGGAACCAGAGATCAAATTGCCAACATCTGCTGGATCATCGAAAAAGCAAGAGAGTTCCAGAAAAACACCTATTTCTGCTTTATGGACTATGCCAAAGCCTTTGACTATGTGGATCACAAGCAACTGTGGAAAATTCTGAAAGAGATGGGAATACCAGATCACCTGACCTGCCTCTTGAGAAACCTATATGCAGGTCAGGAAGCAACAGTTAGAACTGGATATGGAACAACAGACTGGTTCCAAATAGGAAAAGGAGTACGAAATGGCTGTATATTGTCACCCTGCTTATTTAATTTATAAGCAGGGTACATCATGAGAAACGTTGGGCTGGAAGAAGCATAAGCTGGAATCAAGATTGCCGGGAGAAATATCAGTAACCTCAGATATGCAGATGACACCACCCTTATGGCAAAGAGTGAAGAAGAACTAAAAAGCCTCTTGATGAAAGTGAAAGAGGAGAGTGAAAAAGTTGGCTTAAAGCTCAACATTCAGAAAACTAAGATCATGGCATCCGGTCCCACCACTTCATGGCAAATAGATGGGGAAACAGTGGAAACAGTGGCTGACTTTATTTTTTTTTTTCTATTTTATTTATTTATTTTTAACTTAACAATAATGTATTGGTTTTGCCATATATCAAAATGAATCCGCCACAGGTATACTTGTGCTCCCCATCCTGAACTCTCCTCCCTCCCCATACCATTCCTCTGGGTCGTCCCAGTGCACCAGCCCCAAGCATCCAGTATCATGCATCGAACCTGGACTGGTGACTTGTTTCATATATGATATTATACATGTTTCAATGCCATTCTCCCAAATCATCCCACCCTCTCCCTCTCCCACAGAATCCAAAAGACTGTTCTATACATCAGTGTCTCTTTTGCTGTCTCGTATACTGCAGATGGTGATTGCCGCCATGAAATTAAAAGACGCTTACTCCTTGGAAGGAAAGTTATGACTGACCTAGACAGCATATTCAAAAGCAGAGACATTACTTTGTCAACAAAGGTCCATCTAGTCAAGGCTATAGTTTTTCCAGTAGTCATGTGTGGATGTGAGGGTTGGACTATAAAGAAAGCTGAGTGCAGAAGAATTGATGCTTTTGAACTGTGGTGTTGGAGAAGACTCTTGAGAGTTCCCTGGACTCCAAGGAGATCCAACCAGTCCATCCTAAGGCAGATCAGTCCTGGGTGTTCATTGGAAGGACTGATGTTGAAGCTGAAACTCGAATACTTTGGCCACCTGATGCGAAGAGCTGACTCATTTGAAAAGACCCTGATGCTGGGAAAGATTGAGGGTCGGAGGAGAAGGAGACGACAGAGGATGAGATGGTTGGATGCCATCACAGACTCAATGGATATGAGTTTGGGTAAACTCTGGGAGTTGATGATGGGCAGGGAGGCCTGGCGTGCTGCAGTTCATGGGGTCGCAAAGAGTCGGACACAACTGAGCAACTGAACTGAACTGATGATCACTTCCTGGAGCTGGTCAATGAAAGCAGGTCTGTCTGATAAATACGTTTATTTAATTTTTATGTTTTCAATAATTTACCTACATTTTAAAAGAAATCATACATACATGGTAAAAACTTCAAAAGAAACCAAAAGGTATACAATGAAAAGTAAGTCGTGACTTCTGTATTCTGATAATATCAGAGTAACCATTATGATAAGTTTAAGGTATTAGAGAACATCCTAAACCAGGCAAAAATTAGAGGGAATTCAACTCTTGAAAGAAGGGAACTATGCTGGGTAAGACTCATTAGTTTTATATTTTGTGTGGTATATGGTAAAGCTGAAGAAGAAAGCTATAAGCCTCTTAGCCTGAAAATTCAGAGTACAGAATTTTCAGGGTCTCATGATAAAAGACCTGATAAAAGACTCCAGGTTCAAATAAAAAGTCACTCATCATATCAAGATCAGCAAAGTCTCAACTTGAATGAGAAAAGACAATCAACAGATGTTAACATAAGATGACACATATATTAGAATTACCTGATGAGTATTTTAAGGCAGCCATCACAACAATGTTTCAAAAGCAATTAGAAGCATTCAGAATGCTAGAAACAAAGTGGGGGGGGGGGTGGGTTGGGGGAAACAAAGTATCAACAAGGAAACAGAAAACATAAAGAATGGACATTTTGGAACTGCAAAGTATAATAACCAAAACAAAAACCTTCCTGGATAGGCTTATTAGAAAAATGGAGATGACAGAGAAAAGAATTAGTGAATTTGAAAGTAGAAGAATAGAAATTACCCAATCTGAACAATAGAGAATAGACTGAAAAATAATCAACGGAGACATAGGGTCCTGTTGGACAAGACAGAAGATCAAATATTTGTGTCATTGGACTCCCAGTAGGTGAAGATAAGGAAGATGGCATTTTTAAAATAATCAAAGAAATAATGACTGAAACATCATCAAGTTAGGTGAAGGATATAATCCTATAGATTCAAGAAGCTGAATGAACTAAACAGGATAAACCCAAATAAGTTCACTCCAAGTCATATCATAATCAAATATCTGAAACATAAAAACAAAAGACCAAAACCAAAATCTTGAAAGCAGATAGAGAGAAATGATGTATCATTTTACATTTTTACCATTATGGAAACAATGATTTGAATGACAGCGAATTTCTCATCAGAAACCATGGAGGCCAGAAGAAAAAGGCACATTTTTTAGGTGCCAAAAGAGAAGAACTGCCAAGTCAGAATTCTATGCCAGTGAAAATATCCATCAGGAATAAAATACAAACCAAGACACTCTCAGAGGAAGAAAAACAATATAATTTGTCTTCATCTGACATACCCTAAGAGAATGGTCAAAGGAAGTTTTCCAAACAGAAAGGAAATGATAAAAGAAATCTTGAAGGAAAAGTGAAAGTGAAAGTCACTCAGTTGTGTCTGACTCTTTGTGACCCCATGGACTATACAGTCCAGGGAATTCTCCAGGCCAGAATACTGGAATGGGTAGCCTTTCCCTTCTCCAGGGAATCTTCCCAACCCAGGGATCAAACCCAGGTCTCCCACATTGCAGGTGGATTCTTTACTAGCTGAGCCACAAGGGAAGCCCAAGAATACTAGAGTGGGTAGGCTATCTCTTCTCCAGGCGATCTTCCCAATCCAGGAATTGAAACGGGGTGTCCTGCATTGCAGGTAGATTCTTTACCAACTGAGCTATCAGGGAAGTCCTGATAAAAGAAATCTTAGATCCCCAAAAAGGAAAGAAGAAAAACAGAAAGAGTAAAAATATGGGTTAACAGAGCTGGGTTTTCTTCTCCTTTTGAGTTTCAAAAATTTCTTTGATGGTTGAAACAAAAAGTATAACATTGACATGGTTCTCAATGTATACAGAGGGAATATTTAAGATATATTAGAGAGGAAGGTAAAGGAACATAAAGGCAGGGAAGGCTTCTATAACTCAAAGTAGCAAAATATTGATACCAATAGACTTTGATGTTACATATATAAAATGTAATACCTAAAGCAATCACTAAAAAATCTATATGAAACACTCAAAAACACTATAGATAAATAAAAGTGACATTCCTAAAATAT
This sequence comes from Bos javanicus, assembly GCF_032452875.1. Lineage (NCBI taxonomy): Eukaryota > Metazoa > Chordata > Mammalia > Artiodactyla > Bovidae > Bos > Bos javanicus. Next base: position 80,059,850 of record NC_083897.1, on the reverse strand, counting down.
TTTCAAGAAATCCACAGGAAGGTAAGAGGAAAAAAACAGAGAACAAACAGAAAACAAACAAACTGGCAGACTTAAGCCCTGACATACCAATAACTACATTAAAGACAAATGCTCTAAACACACCAATTAAAATACTGAGATTGGTAGAATGGGTTAAAAACATGACCTAATAATAGCCTGCCTGTAAAATAATCACTTTAAATATAATGATAAAGAGAAGTTGAAGTAAAAATGATGGAAAATATATATACTGTGTAAACAGTAGTAACAAGAAAGCATGAGTGTCAGTTTCTTAAAGGAGCAAAGCTATACACACCATATGATCCAGCAATTGTATTTGTGAGTATTGATCTCAGAGATGTGAAAAATTATATTCAAACAAAAACTATACATGAGTGCTTAATTTTAATAGTCATAAATTGGAAACAAAACAAATGTTCCTCAAGGGATAAATGGTTAAACTATGGTACATCTATACCATGGAATACTATTCAGCAATAAAAGGGAATGAATTATTTACTAATGAAACAACTTGGACAGATCTCAAGAGATTATGAGTGAAAAAGCCAATCTCAAGAGGTCACATGTTACATAATTCCATTTGTATCACATTCTTTAAATAAAAAAAAAAATGGATGTGAAGAACAGATTAGTTTCTTCCAGGGATTAGAAAAGGGTGGGGGAAGAGAAGAAGGCAGCAGTGGTTATAACAGAGTAGCACAAGGTGGGGGGGGGGGTCTTTCTCCTGATGGAACAGTTTTGTATCCTGACTGTGGTAGTGGTTACATCAATCTATACATATGATAAAACTGCATAGGACTAAATACACACACACACACACACATACACACATGAGTGAGTGCATGTAAACTGGTCAAACCTGAATAAGGTCTCTGGATTACACCAGTGTCAATTTCCTGGTTTTGATATCTTACCACAGATATATAAGATGTTACTATTGGGAGAAACTGAGTGAATGGTACATGGGACCTTGCTGTACTATGTTTACAATTGTCTCTGGATCTAAAACCATTTCAAAATCAAGAAGTTTAAAAAAATCATTGGATGAGATGGCATAAAACATTCATTGAATGGGATTAATGGCAGATTGAATACTAAAGAAGAAAATTAGTAAGCCTGAAGATAGATCAATGGAAATCAAGCAAACTGAAGCATAGAGAAAAAATATTAGAAGAAAAATGACAGTTTAAGTGACTTGTAGGACACTATCAATTAATCTGACACATGTGTGACATGTATCCCAGAAAGACAGGAAAGCAAGAATAGGGGGAAAAAAGTGAGGAAGTACCAGCTGATAATTTTCCAAATTATATCCCAAGCTACAACTCACATATCCAGGAACTCAGGGAATTCCAAACAGGATAAATACAAACAAAAGTACACACTAAGGCACATGGCCAAAGTTCTGAAAATCAAGGATAAACTTATAAAGGCAGCCAAAGAAATAAGACATATTATATACAGGGAAACATATTATACACACAGAAACAATGGAGGGCAGAAGAAAATGAAAACTGTCAATGTAGAATTTTGTATCCAGCAAAAATATCCTTCAAAAATAAAGGCAGAAAAAAAATGAGAGCAGATAAGTAAAGGGCTTCTGCTTCTGGCTCTGAGGGGAAAGAGATGTGGAATTATTTTTTCTTCAGAAATAACTGTAAAATTGACAAAATATATGAAACATTCATTTTCAGACATTGGTCATGAGACAACAACAGAAAGTGATCTGAGAGAAAAGGGATGCAAGTGAGGTGAGCCCTACCATCACCCTAGCTTTCTGCTGGAGGTAATCTCTAGACTATGTGGGATCTAAATAGGGCTGAGCGATCTCCAAGTAGAGAAGACAGAGAGACTAGAGTTCTGAAAAGCCAGGGCAATTAAAAATTGTGCGAACAGAACTAATACACTCCCAAAAAAGATTAATAGAAATATGCATAGAAGTCCCCTTGAGTCTTTTCATGAACACCAATCTGAAGATGTGTAGGGTAAAAATTCATAAAGACAGTCTAGAAACTCTTTCAGGGAAACAACAACTGAGAACTTGTAAAATGAACACTTCCTAGAGCTCACACAGGGCCAAAGTGGAGAGACCTCAGTGAATACATGGGCTATAAGCAGGAACTTTAGAGGAGCAGTGCCTTCAAAATGGGCTAAGTTAGCCCTAGAGCAAAGGCTATGCAAAATTTACTTTAAATATATTTAAAAATGAACCTTGAAAGGATCAAATATATCCACAATAACTTGTCTATCATAAAAAAGTACAATCCTCTCTAAATCAATAAAAAAATCTAGCACTCAACAATACAAAATTCATGATGTTGGATATCCAATTAAAAATTACTAGGTTACATGTATATATACAGCTGAGTCCCTTTGCTGTCCACCTGAAACTGTCACAACATTGTTAATCTGCTATATTCCAATTTAAAATAAAAAGCTAAAAAAAATTACCAAACATGCAAGGAAGCAGGAAAATGTGATCTACAACCCAGAGAAAATCAATCAACAGAAACTGCCTCAGAAATGACAGATAATGGAATTTACTAGACAGGGACCTTAAAATAGCCATTATAAATATGCTCCATATGTTCAAGGATGTTAAGAAAGAAAAGAAAGTATGAACACAATGGGAGAAATGGCAAACTTTTTCTTGGTTATCTTTTTAAAAAGATTCAGTTTCTTTGGAAAGAGTTTTTAGAAATAGAAATTATAGAGATGAAAGGTATAATATTTGAAAGGAAAATTTCACTAGGTGGGATTAACGGCACTTACACGTGGCAGAAAAAAATCAATGAGCTTAAAGGCAAAGTAATAGAAATTAACCAAAAAGAATAGTAAAGAGAAAAATAGCCTGGAAAAAAAATAAAAAGGGTTGCAGTGACTTACGGGATAATAAAACTGACCTAATAGGTTTAAATGGAGTCCCTGGAGTAGAGGAGAAAAAAAAGGGACAGAAAATAATGGCTTAAATATTTCTAAATTTGATGAAAACTATAAACCCTCAGATCCTGGAAGCTCAATGAACACCAAAATAGGATAAACACAAAGAAAACCACACCAGGACAAACTAATCAAGCTGCTGAAAACTAGTCACAAAGACAAAAGTTAAAAGGAGCCAGAAGGGGAAAAAGGCATATATTATACAAAGGAATAAAGCTAAGAATGACTGCTGACTTTTCATGAGGAAATGTGCAAGCAAGAAAACAAGTGAGTGATATCTTCAACGTTCTGAAGGAAAAAAATTATCAACTTAGAACTCTATGCACAATGAAAATATCCTTCAAAAATTAAAACAGACTTCAAACAAAAGCTAAAATAATTTGTTGCTAGAAAACCTATACCATGAGAAAACTTAAGTTGCTTTAGTTAAGTTCTTAAGTTCTTTAGAACAATGTACTTTTACTAGATGGAAACCTGGATCTACACAAAGGACTGAAAAATGTGGGAAAGGGTTATTATAGAAGATATTTTTAAAAATCAACTTTAAATGTCTTTAAATGATAATTTAGGGCAGTGTTGAAAGCCGTAGGTCCAATGGTGGCTGTATATGTGCTCTCTGCAAAGGAATGTCACTGAAGATTATGGAGCAGTGAGGAAGGCTGTCAGCCTAGTGGCAGAGTAAGTGGAGCAACACAGTCTAGTCAAATGTGGTATAGCCCAGCTGTGGGTATAGGAGGTGTGGTCCAGAACTGCTAATTGGTGCATTCTAGACTAAGCATTGTATCTCTTGGTTGGTATGAATAGCTACCTAGTCTCCCTACATCTCTTGCTAGGGCCCATACAACCAGTGCCCCTACTATGAGACCTCTTGCCAGGTTAGGCTCTGGGTCTTTTTCTCCATTCTTTCATTTAAGCTTCTCAGTTTTCCCCTCTGAAGTACTGGCACCATGTACTGGACTTCTTAACCATATGAGGGACATGGAAAATGTATCTTCAGTCATACCTGCTATAATCTCTGTAACTATTCTATTTGCTAAATCATTATTTGTTGAAATGTTTATTTATTTGGCTGTGCCAAGTCTTTGTTTCAGCATGCAACATGTGAACTCTTAGTTGTGGCATGTGGGATCTAGTTCCCTGACCAGGGATCAAACCCAGGCTGCATGCACTGGAAGTGTGGAATCTTAGCCACTGCATCACCAGGTAAACCCCTTAGTAAATCATTATTTTGAAATCCCAGAATTTTACTTCCATCTAGATAGAACATAACAAGAATATGGATTGCTGGCATAACAAAGGGAGATTAGAAGACTTGCTTTCTCAAATCCAAGCTATAACATCTATGTTTAAAGATGCTGAAAAAGATGAAACTGCAGCATTGGTAAAAGCTCTGACTTGTGGAAGGAAAACATTTACTTCATAACACATGGGGTGAAATTGTAAGCAATAAATGAAAACATGATTACAATTATCTTTATATATGTCATTAATTTACTTTGTAGTGTCTTATCCACAGAACATTTTCATATAGTTTTAAAATAATTCACTATTTAAGTTGTGGCATCATTTTCAGACCATACATAGCTAAAGGGAAAGAAATTGAGTATTTTAAGTGTACTTAAAGTGTAGAAATGGTGTACCACAAGTGTAGAAATGATGAGTTTATTAAAAACCAAAAATTGTTTGTTAGAACTTTTCAAACTAGAAATGAAAAAGTCACTGGAGCATGTTATGCGTAAATCATTTCACTGCATGGGCTGGAGAAATGCACATAATAGCTTAGAGACCAGTGAAACTTTAGACAGCTGACATTCCTCAGTGCCCACTGGATGAAAAGTTAGTAAAATAACTCATAGCACTGCCTTTTTTTCTTTCTTTCTTTTTTTTTTTGGAAACAGTGGCAGATTTTATTTTCTTGGGCTCTAAAATCACGCAGACTATAACTGCAGCCATGAAATTAAAAGATGCTTGCCCCTTGGAAGAAAAACTATGACAAACCTAGACAGCATATTAAAAAGCAGAATCATTACTTTGCCTACAAAAGTCCATATAGTCAAAGCTATGGTTTTTCCAGTAGTCATGTATGGATGTGCGAGCTGGACCATAAAGAAGGCTGACCACCGAAGAATTGATGCTTTCAAACTGTGGTGAAATGGCAGAGTAACTTGCTTATTTAAACATTTAGCTCTAAATATGGAGAATTAGTTATTTTTTCCTTTATTTTTTACTGGGTTGCTTATTTTCTTAATACTGCATTTGAGAGTCATTTATGCATTATGGATATAAGTCCTTTTCATTAGGTGTGTTACTTATAAGTATTTTATCCCAGTCTGTGGTTTGTTCTTTCATTCTCTTAACATTAATTTCCATTTGTTCATTGCTAGTATATAGACTGGAGAAGGCAATGGCACCCCACTCCAGTACTCTTGCCTGGAAAATCCCATGGACGGAGGCGCCTGGTAGGCTGCAATCCATGGGGTCATGAAGAGTCGGACACGACTGAGCGACTTCACTTTCACTTTTCACTTTCATGCATTGGAGAAGGAAATGGCAACCCACTCCGGTGTTCTTGCCTGGAGAATCCCAGGGACAGGGGAGCCTGGTGGGCTGCCGTTTATGGGGTCACACAGAGTCGGACACGACTGAAGCGACTTAGCAGCAGCAACAGTATATAGACATATAGTTGATTTTTATATGTTGATCTTGTACCCTTCAACTGTGCTAAATCCATCTTTTGATGTAATGTTTTCTTCTTTGTATTGTCTTCTTACATGACACTTCCCCCATAGGTGACATATTTACAATATTGAATCTACACTATTTATATAGTATGTCTCAATTTATTTAGATCTCATATGATTTCTTTCATTAGTTTTCAGTGAAAGACATTATTTTCAGACTGTAAAACAGACAAGACTATAAATGTGGCTGGATTTGCTGTTTTGCTTGTAGTCATATAGTATCAGCACTAATCTTTGAAGAAGACCTTTTTTATGTGAATGGTTAGCAACAATCACAAGTGGTGCTAAAATATTAAGAGTGCTGAATAACTTGTTAGGGTTAGAGTTATATGTATTTGTATATTATATGGTTCATCGCAGAGCAACTATATTTGCATAAATATGCAAAAGCAATGGTGGGTAAAACTGCCGAAACCATGGTATATAAATTAAGGCAGTAGTACCAAAGTATACCAGCAGTTATTATATTCTTTATTGCTACATACACACAGCAATACAGACAGTAATGCTGGATCATAGAAAAAAGGGAATTAAAAAAAAATCTGCTTCATTGACTATGTTAAAGCCTTTGACTGTGTGGATTACAACAAATTGTGTAATATTCTTAAAGAGATGGGAATACCAGACCACCTTACCTGCCTCCTAAGAAACCTGTATGCAGGACAATAAGCAACAGTTATAGCTGGACATGGAACAATGGACTGGTTCCAAATTGGGAAAGGAGTACATCAAGGCTATATATTGTCACCCTGCTTATTTAACTTACATGCTAAGTACATCATATGAAATGCTGGGGTGGATGAATCACAAGCTGGAATCAAGATTCCTGGCAGAAATATCAACAACCTCAGATATGCAGATGATACCACTTTAATGGCAGAAAGCAAAAAGGAACTAGAGCCTCTTGATGAAGGTTAAAGAGGAGTGAAAAAGCTGGCTTCAAGCGCAACATTCAAAAAACGAAGATCATGGCATTCAGTCCTATCACTTCATGTCAAATAGATGGGGAAAAAGTGGAAACACTATCAGATTTCATCTTCTTGGGCTCCAAAATCACTGCGGACAGAGACTGCAGTCATGAAATTAAAAGACGCTTGTTCCTTGGAAGAAAAGCTATGACAAATCTAGACTGTATAAAAAGCAGAGACATCACTCTGCTGACAAAGGTCCGTCTAGTCAAAGCTATGGTTTTTCCAGTAATCATGTACAGATATGAGAGTTGGACCATAAAGAGGGCTGAGCGCTGGAAAATTGATGCTTTCAAAATGTGGAGCTGGAGAAGACTCTTGAGAGTCTCTTGGAAGGAGAATTGCAAGGAGATCAAACCAGTCAATCCTAAAGGAAATCTGTCCTGAATATTCATTGGAAGGACTGATGCTGAAGCTAAAGCTCCAATACTTTGGCCACCTGGTTCAAAGAGCTGACTCACTGGAAAAGACCCTGATGCTAGGATAGATTAGGGCAAGAGGAGAAGAGCGCGAAAAAGGATGATATGGTTGGATGGCATCCCTGACTCAATGGACATAAGTTTGAGCAAACTCAGGGAGATAGTGAAGGACAGGTAAGCCTGATGTGCTACAGTTCACGGGGTCACAAAGAGTCAGACATGATTTAGCAACTGAACAACAACATACAGCAAAGAGAAAAAAATCCAGTTTCAGTTAAGAATGGCCTTGGTGATGCACTAAAAATTATCACATCCTGATCCTGGATTTTATATTCTGTGTGACAAAATAGGAGGCAAGGAAAAAGTGTTTCTGTTATAAACTATACTATATTGGTTGTCTTGAGGAAAAGTGCATCTGTGATTAAGCTGTGACTTAACTAGCCACTTTTCGTGGAATACCATTTTTGTGTGAAAGAATAACTGATGGAGAAACCATGAATAAATACTTGGATGTTTGGCAGATGTGCTGTGCTTAGTAGCTCAGTCGTGTCTGATTCTTTGTGACCCCATGGACTATAGCCAGTCAGGTTCCTCTGTCCATGGGGATTCTCCAGGCAAGAATACTGGAGTGGTTTGCCATGCTCTCCTCCAGGGGATCTTCCTAACCCAGGGATTGAACCCAGGTCTCCCACAGGTTTGGCAGATACTTTCTCAAAAATGAAGTGAGCCTATCACTTTAGGTTAAATATTAGAAATGACACTATTTGTTGCCAAGGACAATACATATGTTTTTAAATGAAATTCAGAATTCTGAACATCTTCATTCTGCCAGTATAAGATTGACAGTTTCCTAAAACTTAAGCTTTGTTCCAATGAGATTAGCATTCATAACAGTTAATGTGATTTCTGATACTGCATAAAATTTTTCAATATTTGTAATATTTGTATAACTTACTGAACTGATATTTTCCAAATAATCAATATGAATAAGATTGGTCAAATATTTCTTCAAAGTAGAAGATGACCAATGAATTTTAATGTAACAACACATCAAAAGTTCATTGATAGGTTTTCAGATTCCATACAGAATTCCTTTAAGAAATTGCCATTTGTAGAGTTTTTGTTTAGTTTCAAAGAAGACTATCCATAATGACCTGTAAAGGTTATTAAAATACTCCTCCCTTTTCCATCTACAGATCTATGTGATGCTAGATTTTTCTCCATATACTTTAACAAAAATAATGTCAAAACACATTGAATTTAGAAGCAGGTATGAGAAGTCAGCTGTCATCTGTTATGTGTTACAGAGATGTGCAAAAATGTATAGTATTATTCTTCTCATGAAGTTTCTTCTTCTTTTGGAAAATACAGTTTTTCAAAACTCACAACATGTTATTTGTGCTAATATGCACAGGAATTATTCTTTTTATTTTAAATGAATAAATACTTTAAAATTTAAAATATATAGCTGACAGTTTAAGGAATATAAAGCAATGTATCATGGTATTTATAACATATGCAAAAGTAAAATATATGACTACAATAGCACATGAAAGGAAAAGGGAAAAATGGAAGAAGACTGTCACAGGATGGTAGACTATGATAAGTTGAAAATGCATACTGTAAAGCCCAGAGCAACCACAAAAAACTAAAACAAAAAGTTAGAGCTAATAAGCAAATTAAGAAGGTAAATGGAATCCTAAAAAGTACATGTAATTCAAAAGAAGGCAAAATAGAAAACAAGAAATAAAGAACAGAGAGGACTAAAAGAAAACAGAAAGATAGACTTAAACCTGAACATGTAAATAATTTAAAGATAAGTTGTCTAGGCACTCCAACTAAAAGGCAGAGATTGTCAAGCTGGACAAGAAAATCATGACCCAACTATATGCTGTCTAGAAGAAATCCATTGTGAATATAAAGACATAAATAGCTCAAAAGCAGAAGGACAGAAAAAGATATACCATACAATCATAATGAAGCATGACAGAATTAAAATCAGACAATGTAGACTTTAGAACAAGGAATATTACCAGAAATAAAGAGGGTTATTTCATAATAGTAAAGGGGCCAATTTGTTAAGAAGATATAACAACCCTAAGTGTATATACATTTAATAACAAAGCTTCAAAAATAGATACAACCAAAAGAGACACAACTAAAAAGAAAAACGGCAAAATCCAAAAACATGGTTGAGATTTCAACTCTCTCAGTAATTGACAGAACATGCGGACAAAAAATCAGTAAGGATGTAGAAGACAATACTCTCAACCAATCTGACCTAATTGATAATGATAGAAAATGCTATCCAGCAACATCAAAATATACATTCATCACAAACTGCATGACACATTCACCAATATAGATCATATGCTGGACTGTAAAACAAACTGCAATAAATATAAAAGAACTGCAATTATGTAAAGTATGTTCTTTAAGCAGAAAAACATTAAAGTTAATATAAATATAACAATATCTGGAAAGTCCTCAAATATTGGAAATTAATTTTTAAAAATAGACACATAAATAACCCATTGGTCAAAGAAGAAAATTAGAAACTATTTTGAACCAAATGAAGAGATGATATCAAAATTTGTGGGATGCAGCTAAAACAGTGCTTAGATGTAAACTTGCAGCATAAAATACTTATATTAAGAAAGAAGAAAGGCTTGAAATCAATGAACTAAGCTTCTACTGTAAGAAACTAGAACAAGAACTAAAAAGCAATACAAATAAGTATTAATAGAAAGAAGGACATAACAAAGATATGAGCAGAACTAATGAAATATTAAAGAGAAAAATAAAGTCAATGAAATTAAAAGCTTCTTCTTTTAAGAAAATACACTTCAGTAAATCTATTAAACCACTAGCTAAAATGATCAAGGAAAATGGGGAAAAAATTAGCAATGCTAAAAATGAAAGAAGGGACATCACTATAGCTCTTATAGATTTAAAAGAACAATAAAGCACAATTATGAGTGAATAAGCAAATTCCTTGAAGATCAATTATCAAAAGAAGAAATAGAAAATTTGACTAGCCATACAACTATTAAAGAAATAGAATTCATAATTAATTCCCACAAATAAATTAATCCCACAAATAAAACTAGGTTCAAATGTTTTCACTGATAAATTCTATCAAACTTTTAAGTAAGACATAGTATCAATTTTATATACTCAGAAAACAGAGGACTTGGGAATACTTCTCATGTCATTTAATAAGATCAGCATGGCCCTGATATCAAAAACAAAGACATTACAACAACAAAAAAACAGATCAACATTCCTTGTCAACACAGACCAAAAATCCTTGACAAAACTTCAACAAACTGAATTCAGCAATATATAAAAAGGATAATACACTATGACAAAGTAGGGTTTATCTAAGGAATGCTAGCTTAGTTTAACATTAAAAAAAGCAACAATTAATGCAATTTACTGTGTTAACAGAATAAGAGGACACCATATGAAGAAAAAGCACCTGACAAAAACCAACACTCATTTGTGAGAAAAATTCTCAGTTAATTAGGAAGAGAAGGGAACTTTCAATCTAATAGAAGATATTAAAAAAAAAAAAATCCCTACCACTAACTTCACACTTCATAGTGAAAGATAAGTGCTTTCCCCAAATAAGCAGGAACAGACAAAGATGTTCATTCTTACCGTTCTATTCAACATTTCATTGGAGGTCCCAACCAGTGTAATAAAGCAAGATAAAAAAATAAAAGGCATGAAGATTGTAAAGGAATAAGTAAAAATCTCTTTAGTCACAGATGACATGTTTGTATACATGGAACATGAGAAGCAATCTACAAAAAATACTAGAGCTAATGTTTCAGCAATGTTACATTATTCAAGATAAATATAAAAAATCAATTGTATTGGTATTTCTATATTCTAGCAACAAACAATTGGAAATTGAAATGAAAATATCATTTATAACAAGTTATATTATATATATATATATATAATATCAAAGTCACAAAATACTTAGGAATAAATTTAACACAATTCGTGTAAGATCTGTTTACTGAAAAGTATGAATTAAAATTTGAAATTAAAGACATAGGTAAGTGGAAATAGCAAATCCATGGATTGAAAGAGTAAATATTGTTAAGATATTATGTCTCCTCTATTTTATATTAGTAATACATACTTTTATACAAATCCACTTAATTCTTTTCAGTGACTATATGTATTCCTTGAGTTATGCCTCATATGAATGAAGCGTAACTTGTCTAACCAGTCCATCAAAAAAAGTTTGGTTAAGTAAGTATTTTTTGTTCACTAAATTTTGTTCATAAATCTACTTTATGATTCAAATATGTAAACATACCTGATATACATATATATATATATGAATATAACTGTCTATAATATAACTGTCTTAATCTGGCCTAGATCATAGGATCCAAATTGTATTATTGGCTTACACAACATTCTTATATATAATAGTTCATAACCTTATTACATGTAGTGGGTGATTTGCTAAATTAGCCATGAACTGGACTTTTTATGGGATCCCATGTCATCTTTGGGCTTTCTTATGGTAGAAATACTTGGGCCAGTCATATGGGCAGGGTCCATTCCTCTCATTTTTTCCCAGCTGGGCCCAACTCTTCTTCCAGCTGAGATTGCCTCTTTATTCCATGCCTAGCTGGCCAACCTGGCACTGCAATTCTTGGGCTGGAACTGGTCCCTTGATCAGTGACTTTGGGCATGGCCGATTTGGTATCTCATGAGGGTTATGACTGAAATTTCACTGCTAATCACTTCTAATATGTACCTTCCCAACTCTCTTCATTGGTGATATAGTGTTTTCCCATAGATACATCTATTTCCTACTGGGATATCTGGTACTTCTTGCAAAATGGGTAGTTGCTACTGGGGTTAAATAGTTACCAGAAAAAGGCTAGATTATGCTTCCAATTCTTCTATCTTAAAAATATGTTTTCCAGTATGGATGTTCAGACACTTACTATTCAAACATTGATTCAATTGTTTATTCAATGAATACCAAGTTGCTGGGTGTTAACACTCTTATGAGCACTGAAAGGGAATACAGACAGCCAAAACCACAGATGACCAAATGAATGGTACAGACTTGAGTGTTATAGGAGTATCCTTGAACCTCTTAACAAGTTTGACTTTTTTTTAGCTCTCTCCCTTTTGCAATCTATCTTCCATACTCTACCAAGTAAGTTTTCTAAAAACCGAGGCTCATTTGTTTTCACAGAAAAAAAAAAAAAGTGTAAGCTCTTTAGTGCATCATTCAAGGCTCCTCACACTCTGGCTCCAATTTCCATTCAAGCCTTAATCATTCCCACTCTCTCTTATAAACCCTATGTTCTACTACTATATCAAACTTCTCCCTGGTCCCATGAAGCACCAGGTCCTTTCCAATTTCTATTCCTTCTGCTCATAATGCCTTTCCATCTTCTTCACCTGGCAAACTCCCAATCAACCTTCAATAGTCAGTTAAAAGTCTTGGTGAAACATTTCCTCTATGCTCCTCATCTATCCTGGGTTGAACATATTGTTCTGTTCTATTAGACAATGAGAGTTTTGAGGACATTGAGTTTATCTTGTTGATCTCTGTAGTCCTGAATCCAGATTTGAATAGGGCCTGGCAAAGTAGTATGGGCCCAATGAATTTTTGGTAAATGAATGAACGAACAAATGAATGTGAAGGAAAAGCTCAAAGGGCCTTGGTATATTTAGGTAAGGGCTTTTTAAAAGCATAGGACTTTAAGCTGGACTGAAGAAGACCGTACAGAGGTAGGAAAAGGGCATCTGGAGGAGGAGGATTATTATCCTAGGAGACAGAAGAACAAAAGCCTGAGACTGAGAGGGAAGACACTGAGGGTGTTAGCCAGCAGACTGCAGCTGCCTGCTGCACTGTCCTGACCTTTTCACTGATTAGATTTCTCAATTACATTTTCAGCTCATGGAAGGCAGGGTGTTTTGTTCACTCCTTTGTATCCCCTTTATATTTGACGCACATCTCCATAGCCATTGTTCCTACAGTCTTGTGGTTCTTATTTTGTCTTGTAATATAATTATTTGTGTATTTACATATCTCCCCAGTACTCACACTCCCCTTTATCTCAGGCTGTTTGAGATAGGGGATGAGGTCTTAGTGTCTTTGTCTCTTTCAAGACACCTAGCATAGTGCCTGGCACACAACGGGTGGTCAGTAAAAAAACGGGTAGTTTTTTTGAGCTACCATTTGTTGATCTGATTATAGAGGACTAAAAGGATATTTCTGTGCAACTGTGTATTGTGGCAGAAAACTTATATATGCCTTTATACTGTGTGGGCTTTTTTTGGGCAATTTTCGTTAAAATGTTATCTTATTGTACCTGGAAGACTGTCATTTCAATTTTCTTCTTTGTTCCCTCTTGGATGACTCACATCTCTTATACCAGAAGGATATGACAGAAGGGATTTGAAAGAGTTTGGACAAATTTATGAATGACAGTCATAAACGTCTGGATATAAGAAGTTGTTAGGCGCATACAAACAGGAAGGAGAAAACTTGCATTTCAGAAATGCCTATTTTGAGCCAAGAACTGTGTTAAGCACTTGACATACATTATATCTCATTTAATCTGGCAGACTATATCAGTATAAAGATAGGACATGTCTATCTAGAAGGCCAAGTCCACTTTCAGCCAGGCATCTCCTAGGTACCAGAGGCAGTATTCATCTTCAGTAAAATTTTATCAACCTTTAAAGATAGGTGGATCTATAGATTTGCATTTTTCCCTGGGAACAGGACACTCATTCTCAATTCAGGCTTCTACAGCTTAAAACTTTGTTTTTTGACATAACTTGATCAGTTTTTAAAGTCTCAGTGCTTTAAATTACAATGCAATCTGAGATACTCCTACAGCAATAACAGAGATTACACTTGTTCACAAATGTAATTTGTTCACTTACCTTTATACTTCATAAAGCTTCCAAATACAGAATAAAGTTAAGTCAAATAACGAAAAGAGACTTCTATTAACCCTGACACCAGTAAATTGTCTCAAATTATAGTGTGCCTTTTATTTGTATTCTAGACACATTGAGTGGTTTTTCTGAGATACGTATTATACCTTATCTATGGGTAGAAGAAAATTGGGAGGGAATTAGTTTAACTTGTTTCTAATTTTTAAAGAAATAATAGTAACTAAAAAAGCATCATGCTCCCAAGTATACAGCTTCTGCATTGAGCAAGAATCAAAATGCTATAACCCAAGTACCATCTAGACTCCTTGGGCAATGCCTTGAGAAGGTGGGGTGGCAGCCATTGATTCATTATTGTAAGTCAGAGTCCAAAGCCTGCAGCTACACATCCTGATCTGTGATAACACGTTTCTCACCAGGTGATGGAGTGGGTGGGAAGCAAAGGGGTATACTTTCAGATAAAGGGATCAGCACACTCACAGTTCTCAGAGAACTTTCTATTACACACACCTCTTTTGAGAAAACTAGAACAGACATCTGTGCTTGGAAAACATAAAGTCCATCTCATATGACTAAAGAAAATGGCAAAAGTTTAAATGACATGTTTCATATTTTGGATGGCTCTACCCCAAATTTTGTGTGCCACTAATTGTCAAAAAAAATACCAGACCTGTCTTGGTAATGGTTATGTGTGTGTATTTTTAAATTTTACATCAGCCAAAGAAAAGTGAGGGATCAGGACTACCATCAAAAAACAGAGGTGCGACATACTGCCTATAGGACATTTTAAAGATAGAGGAGAACCCAGTTTCTATATTTAAAAAAAAATTACCTCTTCTGTTTTGAGACTAGAGGATGAAAATATACACATATTCCAAAGATTTCTTTGTATGAACAGGTGACCCCTTCCCACAGTCTCTGTAATTAATTGAGAAATTAAAGTTGGTTGGCCTTTGAGATCTCTTATTAAAAAAAAAGGCAGAAGGTCTTGGATATTTTGGAACAAGAGCCCACTATTCTGCCAAGACAGTGTGTTATTGTTATTGGAGTGTCTCTCAACAAAACAGTATTGAGTGGTGAGGACGTGATTTTGATTAGGTGGAATGACTCAGCTCTTCCCCTTAAAGAAGAGAGGACTGTCAGAGCCTTACTTACCTCATGATCTGGGATCTCAGAGGATAGTGTTTTCCCTAGGATGACCCCGGTCAAGTATGTCCAGCATCGAGCCGTGTTGGCAAGGTTATAGCCTCCTGTCTCCATCAAGAATTGTGAAGTTAGGAAAGAATAGTCACAAAACAGCAGGAGAGGAAAGGGGGGTAAGGAAGGAGAGAAAAATGTTTTAATAAAAGGGCTAAAAAGATAATTCTAACTTGCAAGATTATACCTATGCATCTTTAATGATATTTTTGAACCACTTAGTAGGCAGACTTAAGCGAACCAATCAGGCCATGCACAGTGTGGAACCGGGAAGTCCAAAGCCTACAAAGATCCAAAGATTCTCATCTCTGAATGAATATGCTCCAGAGGACTCCAAGCTCCTCAGTTCCACCAAGAAACCTGGATCTTTTGAGATGACCTACTCAAAGCAAAGGTTTCTGTGATGAATTTTGCAACAATTCTATAAAATGACTGCTAGATGTGATTTGTATATTAAACCTATTGGCAGATACAGCCCTGGAAACCTCCAGGAAAGAGAAAAGGAAAATGCTGACAGAAATAGACTTCCTTCTTTTCATATCAGCATTCCTTTTCTCCACAAAACACAGGCATAGTGGCAGAGATCAAAGAGAATAAGATGAGGAAGGGAACTATTGATTGACACTCTGACCCACCTCGTCAGGTCCTGTCACAGTCACCCAGCAGCCATATTATACTGGCTAATAATCAGCATATTTTTGTGCTGAATAGATGTGTTCTGCCATGCAAGGGCTAGAACATTGGCCTTTAGCTAAATTCCAAGAGTGTAAGGATAAAATGGAACAATTTCCTAACCTCAGAGGGTTCTGCGGGAAATAGAATCTGGTCTATTTTAGGTAGGGAGACCATATCATTTATCACCCACAATTTATCACCCACAATAGTACATTTTTAAGAGTAAAAAGGGACACTATTAATAATTATACTGGAATAACATGTATAAATTGAGACATATGGCCACCCTTTTCTTAAGCCTTTCTATTCCATGTAAGGTCAGGGATGCTGGGGCTTCTGCAATGTATCTTTTTGGCTTCATTGGAGTCCACTGAAATTTGGGGATGTGGCCCTCTCTGCCAATTGTCTATGTGATATTGGGGGTTGAGAATTTAAGTGAAATAATACTGGTATTCCTTTAAACACTCCCAACATGGAAAATCTGAATTTATCAGATCAGCTTATTGGGTATGATTATTTGATTTCAAAAGGAATCCCCACAGGTTTTAGGTAGCAAGTTCTCTCTGGCATACAATATAATTTGCAAGAATTCCCACTTATGCACTGGTATTTTCAGGAATACACATATTGCATAAGAAGAGTTATATATTCTAAAGCCAATACTTGGGGCTGAGAAAGCAAAGAGGCTTTGAAAGTTCTAAAGTAAAGGCTGTAGCCTCAAACAAAAGTAGAATTCACACATCTGTATTTTGCGGAAAGGGCTTTTTTTTCTTCCCTCTGGGCCTACCTGTATCATAATCACTCTTTAGTGCTGTCAAGGAAAGTAATATGTCCATAGTACTTATCAATGTTATCTTTTCCCTGAGTTGAAGTTAATACATTTCTTGCCAGCTTTTCAGAAGAGGTTGTTTCTTATAAGCACCTTCAATTTCAATCTCTCTAGGGTTTGAGGCTGCCAAAAGACCATGCTTGTGTATTTGTGTTGAATTCTCACTCATTTTCGTAAGGCCTCCCCACAATCTCCTTTAATTTGGTTTTTACAACAGGTTGACAAACAACAAACTATTAGCACTTCCATAATACACTTTAAACTCAATCTGCTTGACCATGTTATTTTAACACACTAATCTATTCATTTAACAAAATAAAGATTGTGCCAGATAGAAGATTCTACACAAAGCACCATCAAAGGTAGCTCAGGTTTGTGTAAATGCTTCTATTGAATAGACCCAGCTTTCTGTTGGTTAAGTACTACAAAATATAAGTATACTTTGAAGGTAAGAATGCCCAAGAGATGCTTTACATCTCTCAAATCCATGCTTTTTTAGTGGGAAAGAAGTTGTTCTTGAATTCAACTTAGATATTCAATTAATTCATGTGTTTATTACTTGTATGTGAGTAGGGTTAGAATTTTAGTGGTATCTTTCCAAAAGATAATGATTAGAACTGGAAATCAAAGGTGATCCTGAGAGAAGATGGATCAAAGTCCACTGGGCTCAACATCCTCTATTTTAAATAAGATTTGATGTCACCTTTAACCAAAGCACCTTTGCTTCAGGAATGGAAACTTAGACTTCAGAGTGCCAAGGAGTCAATGCACATGCCAGGCTGAGGAGAAATGTGTCAGAGTACTTCCTTATGCTGAACCATGAAGGTGGCAGAATTCATTGACTCAGGCTTGTGGACCACGGGCAGCCTGGTATTATCCAATCTAAGAAAGCCAAGTTTCCCTCAGTGTCAATGGACAAAATATGGCAAAAGGTCAACAAATTCTCCTGGTGACCTTCCTTTGTACTTACCTCCTCCCAAGATGAGCGTTGCCAACTCCCACTGAAGGATGTACTTAAGACATTTTCCAATTCCCACTGGAGTCATGTTAAAGGAGCACATGGGATCCCCAGCTATTGTATCAGCTCCCAGCTGTAAGACCACTGCTTTGGGATTAAAGGCTATGTACACTTCCTTTAGTACACTGTGGAAAAGAAATAGTAGATAAAATGTCAGAAAAAGATAGGTCTGTTTGGTCTAAGGTTGGTCGTGAGGGTAGTTGGAGGTATAGCTGAATCAGCAAATAGTGAAAGGAAAAAACCCAACTTGTCAACTCATCAAACTTTCCATCTAAAAGGGGTAAATCAGACTTCATGTAAATTATACCTCAATAAACCTGACATACTAAAAATTTCCCCCCACCTCCATCCTCACCAAGGACCAAATTTACTTTTCTATTTTAGAACTCAGATTTCCTTTAAATATCCATTGTAATTTAATTTCAACAGCCACAGGACATAGTGCACACATTTACGCTATTTTCAATCTGTGAAAATAGGACAATATACTGAATGAATGATTATTTCTGATAATTTAAGATTTTAAAACACTTGGAGTTTATCACCTACTTATCAATGAGGGCTGGTGAAGAGAATTAAACTCTTTCTGAAAGCATAGATGTTATCAGCTTACTTTTTATTAGGCTAAAGGACTTCTGGGTTATGAAATACAATCCCCCCTCCAATTTGTATGTAACCAGAGTATTATAGGGAAGGAAACTGGAACAACTGATCCAAAACTATAAATCTGAAAGCACTCCAAAGAACAAACTGTAGTGGGTAAAATGAACATAATTTTGGGTAGAATCATTCAATGCTATCAAATCAACCTAACAGCTTTTTTGGGTTTTTTTGACAGAAGCCTTAGAGATGAAAAGGAAATTATCCCTGTGACAGATGACCTTAGTCAGGCTTCTAGCATTATCATTAATTGAATGTTGACAATGTCCAGAATGCATTCCTAGGAGTTATAAGGTCCCTGTTCTCAAGGGGCTTACAATCTAGCTCCTAGACAAATGCCAGTCCTCGAGGGCTTGAGTACCTCTTACAGAGACGTACAAACAAGTGCAAATTAACATACTTCAGAGTTGAGAAAATGCAGAGTCAAAAAGTGATAAAAATGTTGCAGTTAATGACCCCTTCATAATCAACATGTCAAATTATACCAGTGGAGTAAAAACAGAAAAATCCCAGATTCTTCTGAAACTGCAAAAAGAATGCAGGGATATGAAATGCTGTCCTCCAAAATTCATATGTAACCAGGGCATTGAAAACTAATGAAAACTGCTCAGCTACAGAGGCATTCTTTGACTCAAAAGACCAGTTTGTTTTGATTTCTCATCTACGTAGACAAATATTCAGTGATTGTGGAGATATAAGAATATTATAAAATTTATGACACATGATCCTTAATACAGAAATACTCGGGCCTATTCCCTCTTTCATGTGCTTATCTCCTGAGTGCAGAGGGAAGATAAGCCACCTGAATAGTTAGCCAACATTTGTTGAGCAGCTACACATACAGAGCACCCTATTAGCTGCTGCCAGGAGATACAGAGGGAGGCATGATTTCTGTTTTAAAAGGGTTTATAGCTTGATGGGGAGGATGGGGAGGCAAGCAAGACTAATGCTTTTTTTCATTTCATGCATTCCCTCATTTTGCACACATTAACTGAGTGCCCTCTGTGTATCTAGTATGTAACTGTACCAGATGCTTCAGGAAAATAAAAAGATGAATATGACACAGTTCTTATCTTCATGTAGCTCAGAGCAGAGGGGGAACTTGGACCATGTTAATAAATAACTAAAACACAACGAATAAAGAAGTATCAGAGATGGCACAGAGCAGGAGGTAGAGTAACTCTTGTGAGGTCTTACAAGAGGAGAAGATATACAATGAGACACCTATCAAAATGGCTAAAATGAAAAACAGTGAAAATATCTATTGCTGGTGAAGATGTGGAGAAACTCGGTCACTCATACCTTTTGGGTGGGAATGTAAAATGGTATAGCCACTCTGGAAAATAGTTTGGCAGTTCCTGTCAAAACTAAAAATGGACTTGGGGACTTCCCTGGTGGTGCAGTGGATAAGAATCTGCCTGCCAATGCAGGGGACATGGGTTTGATCTCTGATCCAGGAATGAGAAGATTTCACATGCTGCGGAGCAACTAAGTCTGCAAACTGCAACTATGGAGTCTGTGTGTCACAACTACTGAAGCCCAAGTGCCCTGCAGCTGCACACTGCAACAACTGTGCCTGCGTGCTGCAACCAGTCTCTGCATCTAGAGCCTGCAGTCTGCAATGAGAGAACCCAGTGAGAAGCCCACGCACCACAAGAAGAGTAGCATCTGCTCGCCACAACTGAAGAAAGCCTGCATGCAGCAACGAAGTATAACAAAATATATAAAAACATAAAATGGCCTTGCCATACAATCTAAAAATTGCACTCTTGGGCATTTATTCTAGAGAAATTAAGACATTTTCATATAAGAATTTGTACCTGAATGTTCATAGCAGCTTTATTTTTAACTACCCAAACTGGAAACAACCCAAATGTACTTCAGCCAGTGAATGGTGAAACAAACTGTGGTACACTCACAGCACTGGAATATTGTTAATCAATAAAAAGAAATTCTTGATACGTACAAAAAACATGGATGGATCTCAAGGGAATGATGCTTGGTGAATAAGACCAATCTCAAAATCTGTATAGCCCGATTCCACTTATATACCATTGGTGAAACAACAGTTAGAGAGATGAAGAGATTAGTGGTTGCCAGGAGTTAGGGATGAATGTGGCTATAAAAGGGTAGCATGAGAGCCTTGTGGTGATGGCACAGTTCTATACCTTGATTGTGCTAGTGGTTGTGGTTATGCAAAGCTACATGATAAAATCCCAGAGAGCTACCCACACACACACACACAAATACATGTATAACTGGTTAAGACTTAATATGCTGTATAGATTGTACCAATGTCAACTTCTTGATTTTGATGTTATACTATAATTGTGCAAGATGGCAACATTGGAGGAGGCAGGAGGAAGAGTACACTGGACTCATCTATACATTTTGTTACAACTTCCTATGAATCTATGATTATCTTGAAATAAGTAAAAAAAAAAAAAAGACTAGGAAATATTTACAGGCACATGGGGTGAAGGTAGGGGAAGGAAGCAGGGAGGTTGTGGGGATTATGGGTAAGGGACTAGGTTTAGAGGAGGGACTGCATGAAGGCTTGGATCAAGGAGTGGTGGAAGTGAGGCTGTTGAGGCAAACATGACTTAGGGCACAAAGGGCCAGATAGACCAGGCAGGCTAATGTTTGGATTTTTACTTAAAGGCTATGAAATGTCTTTAAATTGTACCAATATTTTTCTTAGATCAGTCTCTCAAGGCAATAGAAATAAAAGCAAAAATAAACAAATGGAACTGAGACAAACTTATAAGCTTTTGCATAGCAAAGGAAACCATAAGCAAAACGAATACGACCTACAGAATGGGAGAAAATATTTGCAAGTTACGGACTGACAAGGGCTTAATTTTCAAAATACACAAATAGCTCATACAATTCAATAATAACAACAAAAAAATCAACCCAATCAAAAAATAGGCAGAAGACCCAAATACACATTTTTCCAAAGACATACAGATGGCCAATAGGCATGTAAAAAGATGCTCAGCATCACTAATTATAAGATAAATGCAAATCAAAACTACTTCACGCTGGTCAGAACGGCCATCATTAAAAAGTCTACAAATTAAAAAAAAGTCTACAAATAACAAATGCTAGAGAGGGTGTGGAGAAAAGGGAACTCTCCTACATTGTTGGTGGGAATGTAAACTGGTGCAGCCACTATGGAAAACAATATGAATATTCCTTAAAAAACTGAAAATAGAGCTACCTTATAATCTAGCAATCCCACTTCTGGACATATATCCAGAGAAAACTCTATTTCAAAAAAATAAATGCACCCCAATGTTAACAGCAGCACTATTTGCAATAGCCAAGACATAGAAGCAACCTAAATGTCCATTGACAGATGAATGGATAAAGAAAATATGGTATATTCTGTTTGTATACACACACACACACACACAGGAATACTACTTGCCCATAAAAAGAATGAAATCATGCCATTTGCAGCAACATGGATGGACCTAGAGATGATCATACTAAGTGAAGTCAGACAAAGACAAATACCATATGATATCAGTTATATGTGGACTCTAAAATATAACACAAATGAATTTAGTTACAAAATAGTCACAGACATAGAAAATAAACTTACGGTTACCAGAGGGGAAAATGGGTGATGGAAGGATAAAGTAGGAGTTTGGGATTAGCAGACACACACAAACAAGTATATAACTGGATCACTTTGCCATACATCAGAAAGTAACACAACATTGTAAATCACTATACTTCAATAAAAAAAGAATTCATTAAAAGGTATGAAATGTCTCAAACATTGTATGTGTGCATGCACACATGTACCATATGCACAAGGTATGATTAAATTTACATTTTTAAAAGATCCTCTGATTATAGCTCAAGATAAAGTGAAGGTTATCAGGAGGTTTTTGCCACCATCCAAGTCAGTGGCAGGAAGGCTCAGAGGGAAGAGTTGGATTTGGGAGATACTCCTATGGTAGAATCAATTGGGCAATACACACTGTCACACAAGAAAAGCATATGAATGTTGATACCAGTCCTGAGTGTTTGGTGCTAGGGAAGAAGAAAGGATAAAGGAAGGCAGGTGTTACTGGGAGAGTTGTTTTAATAGCAGCCAGGAAGGGAAAATGAGAATTCTTTTTTAAATGAGTCCTCAGGGCTTTAGATGGGTAGAGAAAAGGGTAATTAGAAGCTTTGAAAAAGGTGGGGTATTTTGTTCACAGTGTAAACGTCAAAGCAACTAGAAATAAGGACAGCTCACCTCATGTGAGAGGACTACATGGTGGACACTTAAACTGAAAATTACAAGTTTTCCTTTGGTTTGATGTTCAAATGGGAAACACTGAAGTCTGAGACCAGTACTGATGCTATTCAAAACTAATGCTTATTAGGAACTTT
Organism: Bos javanicus; assembly: GCF_032452875.1. Taxonomy (NCBI): domain Eukaryota; kingdom Metazoa; phylum Chordata; class Mammalia; order Artiodactyla; family Bovidae; genus Bos; species Bos javanicus. Next base: position 80,037,036 of record NC_083897.1, on the reverse strand, counting down.
GATTTTTGCTGTTGCATGCAAGGCCAAAGAGAGGAAGACTGGAGGTAAAGATATTGGCAAAAAGGGTCTTAAAGCACTCTGGGCACAAGAGCAACAGGAAGCATAGTGAGGTAAATTTGGAAAAAATGGAAAGGGTTAGGTGACAGATTGGTTGTGGTGGGGGTCAAAGAAGAAAACACATTGCCCATTCTTCCAGAATTCACAGGGAACACAAGGACAGAAATTGGTATATTCCTTATTTTTAACTTTCAAATTGAGTTTTCCTCCCTCTCATCAGTCTCTCCTTTTTTAAGGTCAATGTCATTTGCTTATACTAAACAAATACTATCAATGTTCTTATCTACAGACCTATAATGTATTCTTTTCAACTTCCTTGAGGATTTTGGTATCTGGTTCACAATTTTTCTGTCTTTTCATTTCCTTGCTATCATTCTCTGCAGTTCAATAGTCATTCACTCACTCAAATCTTGATTCAAGTACCTACTCTTCCCTATTCTGGGCACTAGAGATACAGAAACAAGCAAGACTCTAAGAGTTCCTGGTCCAGTAAGGGAGGGAGACAGGAAAACAAATAACCATGATAAGTGCTACCTTAGTCATTCATTCATTCATTCAAGAAATGTTAATGGAATGCCTATTTGCCACGCACTAGGTTAGGCAATGAGTTTACTACATTGAACAAGAGAGAGATGCTGCTTTCCACTGTGACCCTCCTAATTCTCTGACATTACAGTTTCTTCACCTTTTGAATAATAGTGATGTCCTCCTGCACTCTGCTTGACTTATCCCTGGGCGTAGTCATGCTTTGGAGCCTGATAAGGAAGCACTTGGAATTGCTTCACATCTAAGACTCTGAACTACCTTTTCTGTGTACAATTTGCCATCCTTCCATGTTTCCTCCATTGAACTTACTCTTTATTCTCATTGTAACTCCTGTGTCCTAGTTTTTCTTCTATTTTCATCATCCATCAGCCCACCTTTTGTCCTCACACGTGCTTCACTACTTGTTTTGGAGAATATTATCTGTCATTTTAAACATACTTAATTCCCTAACATGTTTGTCATTTTAGCCTTATTAATCTTTAGCCTTTGGATAAATCACACTGTCAGAATTTTCAGCTCTGTTCTGCTGGAGAAAGCTGAGAAATCAAACCAATTTCATCTTCTACAGCTTATGTTACAACTCCAACTTAACAAATTCCATAAACATTTATTGAGTGATTAACACGTGCCACTCCCTCTGTGCAGCTTGGCAACTATTTGCTTCACCTCCAATTGGTAAACAACTACATTTCTTGCAGCATCTAGTCTAATTTTTTAAAAATACAATTATCCTGAAAGTAAATTCTTCATGTTAAAAAAATCAAACATAAAAGTCTATCAAATAAAAGAGGAAAAAATCTCCTTTTCTTCATCTTTACTCTCTCTCCAAAGGTAATTCCTGATTCATTACACATAGTTTCAATCAGCTCAGTCAAGGATCAGAAAAAGTTTGATATATATCTTTCCAGATCAAACTTTTTCTGCCTTATGCTTGAGTAAGCTAGTCAAAGCTATGTCTAATAAATGCCTTCTTCTACCTCTTTTCTTTACCTGAAAATGTCTTCCCTCATATTCCTTCTCTTTCTTGAGGCTAATTTTACCAGCTGGGCACTAGATCCTATTTCCAGTTGCTCTAAGAGCCATGTATCACCAATGAGATCTTTCACATCTTTAGTCTCTGCCTTCCTACTGATTCAGTTCCTTTGGGTCACAAGTTGTCCATCTCTTCATCCTGTTTTCTTCATTGCCAAATTTGTCTACTTATTGGCTACCTATACATACTTCTTGCAATCCCATTTTTTATCTCACTGCTCTCCTGAAATTGCTCTCCTGAAGGGAGAGACTAGATCTCTGTGTCATGATATCCAAAAGTCTTTTCTCTGCAATCTTTATCAACTTTTCAGGACCAACTGACAGTGTATACTGCTCAAAGATCTGCAGCTGGTCATCATCAATGGCTGTAGCTCCACTAAAAGACTTAAACAAAAAAATTTTTAAACCTTTATTGATATTCACATACCATACAATTCCCTCATTTAAAGTGTACAACCCAACAGATTTTAGTATACTCACAGAGTTGTGCAACCATCACCACAATGAATTTTAGAACTTTTTTTTATTGATTGCAGCACAAGACTTGTGGGATCTTAATTCCCCAACTAGGGATTGAACTTGGGCCCTTGGCAGTGAGCGTGTAGAGTCCTAACCAATGGACCACCAGGGAATTCCCTGGAACATTTTTATCATCCCCAAAAGAAACCATGTACCCAACAGCAGTTACTACCTACTCCCACCACTCTTCAACCCCCTGCCCTTGGCGACCATGAACCTACTTTCTGTCTCTAAGGATTCGTCTAATTTTGACCTTTCATATGTGGTCTTTTGTGACTGGCTTCTTTCATTTCATTTAGCATACTATTTTCAAGGTTCATCCATGTATTAGTACCTCATTCCTTTTTATGGTCAAATAACTCTCCATTATTTGTATACACCACATTTTCTTTATTCACCATTTATCTGTTGATGGACATTTGGGCTATTTCTGTACTTTTTGGCTAATATGAGAAATGTTGCTGTGGACCTGTTTCCATTTCTCTGAAATACCTAGGAGTAGAATTGCTGGGTCATATGGTAACTCTATATTTAAGCTTTTGAGGGAGCTGCCAGACTGTTTCCCACGGGGACTGTACCATTTTACATTCCCCCCAGCAATGTATAACAGATGAGGGCTCCAATTCTTCCTCCACATCTTCACCAACACTTGTTATTTTCTGTCCTTGTTTTGTTTTTTAAACAATTGATTGTTTATCCATCAATCCTAGTGGGTATAAAGTGGTATCTCATTGTGGTTTTGATTTGTATTTCATTGATGACTAATGATGTTGAGTATCTTTTCACATGCTTTTTGGTCATTTGTATATCTTCTTTAAAGCATTATCTATGTAGTTCCTTTGCCCATCTTAAAATTGAGTCATTTTTCTTTTTAATACTGATTTGTAAGTATTGATATATTATAAATACAAGTCCCTTATCAGATACATGGCTTGCAAAAATTTTCTCCCATTCTATGGGTTGTCTATTACTTTCTTGATAGTGTCCTTTGAAGCACAAGCTTTAAATTTTGATGATTTTCCAATTTATGTATATTTATTCTGTTGCTTGTGCTTTTGGTGTCATGTCTAAGAGAGCATTATCTAATTCAAGGTCATTAACATCTACATCCATGTTTTCTTCTAAGTGTTTTATAGTTTAAGCTCTTACATTTAGACTTCTCAGGCTATGTGGACTTAATTTTTGTATATGGTGTGAGGTATGGATCCAAATTCACTGTTTTTGCATGTGATTCAGTTGTCCCAGCACCATTTGCTGAAAAGACTGTTCTTTCCCCATTGTCTTGGCACTCTTTGAATAAAATCAATTTACTGTACATATTTCTGAACTCTGAACTCTATTCCACTTCTCTGTATATCTAGCCTCATTGCCAGTACCACACTGCTTTGATTATAGTAGCTTTGCAGTAAGTTTTAAAGTTGGGAAGGGCTCCAACATTGTTCTTCCGTTTCAAGATATTTTTGGTTACTCCAGGTTGAATTTGATATAAATTTTAGGATCAGGTTGTCAATTTTTATAAAGTCATCTGTGATTTACAGCTCCATTTTCACCATTCTGAACCTATCATCCTATTTTTTCTATTCCTTATCTCTGCTAACAACACTTCATCCTTTCAGTAATCCATGTTCAAAACTCCTAGGCTCTTTGTGATTCCCCCCTTTCCCTGCTCCTCTTCAGTTACCAAACTTGCACCAATATCTCTCCTATTGCCTCCTTTCCACTCTCATGCAGTACTCTAACACTTATAACCTCCTTGTGAATTATACCAATAGCTTCCTAATTAATTTCTCTGCCCCATGTCTCTTCCCTCTCTAATCTATCACACACATATACACACACACACACAAACACACAGACATCAGATGAATTTTCCTTAAGGAAGGTTTTGATCAAGTTACTTCCTTACTCATAAACATTCAATATTTATCCATTGTTTTTGTGTGCATGCACACTAAGTTGCTTCAGTCATGTACAACTCTTTGCCACCCTATGGACTGTGGCCCGCCAGGCTCACCCTGTAGCCTGCCAGGCTCCTCTGTCCATGGGATTCTCCAGGCAAGAATACTGGAGTGGGTTGCCACGCTCTGTTTCAGGGGATCTTCCCAACCCAGGGATTGGACTCACATCTCTTAGGTCTTCTGCATTAGCAGGCAGGTTCTTTTCACTAGCACCACCTGGGAAGCCCTTCCATTGTCTTTGCTGCTGCTGCTGCTGCTTCAGTTGCTTCAGTCGTGTCCGACTCTGTGCGACCCCATAGACGGCAGCCCACCAGGCTCCCCTGTCCCTGGGATTCTCCAGGCAAGAATTCTGGAGTGGGTTGCCATTTCCTCCTCCAATGCATGAAAGTGAAAAGTGAAAGTGAAGTCGCTCAGTCATGTCCGACTTGTAGCGACCCTATGGACAGCAGCCCACCAGGCTCCTCTGTCCATGGGATTTTCCAGGCAAGAGTAATGGAGTGGGGTGCCATTGCCTTTAGATGATGCCTAAAATTCTTAGCCTATGATTCAAAGTCCTTCATGATATGATTCCAGCCTACCTGTTGAATCTTATTTTCAGTAACTCCTTAACCCATATTATTCTGTAGGCAAACTGAACAGTCCATGGTTCACACCCCTCCTCACCTTGCACTTTCTTTTGTCATTCACTTCCTTGCCTGAAAGTCATCTTTCTACATGTCTATAGTGTATCTATTCTTTAAAGGCTCATTCAAATTCCATCTCCACCATGAATAAAAAATGATAATAATAGGAGCTAACACTTACCAAGTACTTTATTAAAAACTGAGCACTATTCTATGTATTTTATATGTATTAGATCATTTGACTCTCAAAACAATTTATAAAAGCCATTATCATTAATCCTATTCTATAGATGGGGAAACAGCAGCATAGAAAGGTTAAAAAATCTGTAGAAGATCTGTAGCTATTCAATATGAGAGCTGGCTTTTGAACCCAGGCCTCCTGGCACAAGTCCATGTTCCACATCACTGCCATACACTAGCTTCCACATTTTACTGTGCTTCACGTGCTTGTGCCAGCCACTTCACATGCTATCTTGTATAATAGCAGTAGCAGGCATTGCATTATTATTTTTTTAGTGTTGGCCTTCCTGAGCAAGTTCTAATTATACTATACCCTCATTCTAAAACCTTTGGCAATTCCCCAAATGCTTACAGAACATGGTACAAATTTTCATTGCTAAGAATTCCAGCTCCTGCACAAAGTGGTTCCCACCCACTTTTCCAATCTTCTTTGCAAATTGTCCCTCTCATGCACTTCACAGTCCAGAAAACTAGACTACTGCTGTTCTGTGTACAGAGCTCAGCCTTTTCTGACTTTGATCTTGTTGTACCCTCTGCATAGAGCTCTTCCCTGTAATCTTGTACATTTAAACTTGACTCAGATTTCATAAACACATACACATTTATACACTTTGTAAAGATACAGTAATTAGCTACCCTTTAGAAACCAGATCAAATGTTATCTCTTCAATTAAGCCCTTTTCTGAAGTATTTTCTCCCTTTGAGTACCCATCACAGTTAATCTCTTATGGTTCTTATAACTTTCCACATTTCATTTTTTTTTCCTAATTTTATTTTATTTTTAAACTTAACATAATTGTATTAGTTTTGCCAAATCATTAAAAAGAATACATTTGAATCAGTTCTAATGAGGTGGATGAAACTGGAGCCTATTATACAGAGTGAAACATAAATCCACATTTCATTTTATTAGAATGTGTATGAATGTGAATACATATGTGTATCTCTCTGTGTATCTATAATTTTCAAATTTCCACCAGCTTCCTTGAGCTTAGACTCAGTACTTTATATATATGAGAGGCATTCAATAAATATTAAATGAATAAATGAATGAAATATCATCCCAGATTGCTTTGGGGAAAGTTTACCTAACCACTGTAACAATTACTATCTACTACACTGCAAATCATTAATTTTAGGTTTTGGGAAAGTATAAAATCACTTACCCAGAAAGGAGGGAGAACACAGGCATCTCATTATACTACATTAGTTACTTCCCTATAAACACATAAGATATGCATTTAAAATGCAATTTTCTTGATGAGAAACCTGATTCCTCAGTATTGAACAGTCTGCTTTTCAGACAAAGCTATGCAAATGAGGAAGAGAGGCTGTGGCAGCTGTTTCTACATTGGTCTGGGGAAGGTGGTTGGTGCTGGAGGTTGATAAAAGCCAGTAGTGATGGCATTAATGATGTTTTTAGATAAGAGGAAAAGCCCAAGAACCAAATTGTAGCATTACCTCCTTTTCTTTTATTCCATGAGGGTAGATCATAGGCACTGCTATGGAGTGCCTTTGGGATCATTCACTGGTGCCACTTTACCTCTAATACCAGGGGTGGAACCTGGTTTTGCTTTGTTTGTTTTTAAATACTTAAAGTTCTAAAACATTCCTCTCAGAACAATGGGATGCCAGAGAGATGGTGTGACAGCTACTCTTAATCAATGCTGGTGATAGACTTAGTAACCCAAACTTGGCCCTCTATAGCCAGACCTCTAATGGGTGCACCTTCCCAGTAGATTCGTCTCCTGACTTTCTCGCTTGCAAACCAGCCTAGACCAGCCTTATCATCTTTATATATTCCAATAAGCATCTTAAGCACCCTCTAGAGACTTTCTCAACAGAAAATAAAGAAATGAGGAATTCAAAGTTGAAAAACCAAGGACAGGAAGTTGAGGGAAAGAAGAGAAAAATATTTGCTATTAACATGATGAGCTTCCAAAGTTCAAGAGACTCTTGAGAGTCCCTTGGACTGAAAGGAGATCAAACCAGTCAATCCTAAAGCAAATCAACCTTGAATATGAAGCAAATCAACCCTGAATATTCATTGGAAGGACTGATGCTGAAGATGAAGCTCCAATACTTTGGCCACCTGATACAAAGAGCTGACTCATTGGAAAAAACCCTGATGCTGGGAAAGACAGAAGGCAGGAGCAGAAGGGGATCACAGAAGATAAGATGGTTGGATGGTATCACTGACAATGGACATGAGTTTGAGCAAGCTCTGGGAGATGGTGAAGGACAGGCAAGCCTGGCATGCTGCAGTCCATGGGGTGGCAAAGAGTTGGACATGACTGAGTGACTGAACAACAACAACAGCAACACCCTTTCTATAATAAACATTTTAAAACTATTGCATTGGATGGGATTCAGAGGGAGGACTGCATTAAAGAATCACTAAGTGAAGTCGCTCAGTCGTGTCAGACTCTTTGCAATCCCATGGACTGTAGTCTACCAGGCTTCTCTGTCCATGGGATTTTCTTCTCCAGGGGATCTTCCTGACTCAGGGATCAAACTCAGGTTTCCTGCATTGCAGGCAGACGCCTTACCCTCTGAGCCACCAGGGAAGAATCACTACTCAGTCCCAAATGGAAGCTACTCAACTTTTCACAGGTATTGTTTCCTCTAAATTCCCTCAATCCTCTCTCAACTCAGGCACTGCAGATTCATTCTGCAAAAACTCAACCTGTGGGGGTTGAGGGGTGGGTGAAGCAGCATATGGTAAATGCCTCGGTGATTCCTGAATATCTTTTACAAATTGTTCAAGGATGCAGGGAACTGGGGTGGGGGGGCTCCCTGTGGTGAGGATGATAAGTCACTTTGTTCAGGGACATAGGTGTCTCTTGGAAGACATTTAATTTCCTATAAGTCTCTCTGCTTTTAGCATCAGACAAACTGGACTGATTCTATTAACATCTTCAGCATATAACAAACGGAACACCCAAAGCTACAAAATAAAAACAAACAAGCCAACCTCAAACCTCTAAACCCTTGACCTTCCCAAACACACAACCCTCACATTGCTTTTGCTTTTTTAATTTTCAAGATGTAGTTTTTAAAAAATATTTTATGGGGATATCTTTTCTCTCATTGCTGAGTCCATTATAGAGAAACACAGATTCTAACTGGCATCTCCTTCTAATGCCTTGTTGTAAGTAATTCCACTTATCAATTATATGTCACCTTGGAAACAAAAAGGGCCGTGCACTATTTTTAGTTTATTATTACTTATCTCTTTACCTCTTTGAAGTAAACCATCCTCATTCACATGGAGGGCTGGGGAATGAGTCATCCAGAATTAAAGAGCCTTACCAGACTAGAGTGACTCCTCAGAGCTAGAATTAGAATACTAATTCTAATTCAAATCTAGTGCTCTTTTCACTAAACCCCAGTGCTCTTTGGCTTTCCTCATTCTGAAAGGTCTGAGGCCCTAGGAAGCAGAGTATATATTATCTGTGCAGGGGGTGGGGTAGGTGGAGAGGCAGACTGGTTTGGAGAGCTAAGACAAAACAAACCAAAACCAAACCAAACCAAGTGAAGTGACAGTGAAGTCGCTCAGTCATGTCCGACTCTTTGCAACCCCATGGACTATAGCCTACCAGGCTCCTCCCTTCATGGGATTCTCCAGGCAAGAGTACTGGAGTGGGTTGCCATTTCCTTCTCCAGGGGATCTTCCCGACCCAGGGATTGAACCCAGGTCTCCTGCATTCCAGGCAGATGCTTTAACCTCTGAGCCACCAGGGAAGCCCAAACCAAACCAAACCCAACCCAACCCAAAATCCCCAAATTGAAGAAGGCTTAAAGAATATGAATCCTAAGTCGCTGTACTAATGACTCTTTATTTGACCTGGGGTAGGTCATTTTATTGCTCTGAAACCACCAGGACCACTCACACAGCACAGACTACATTCTGCTCTGCATCACATTATTTGGCCATATGTCTCGTCCATCTCCTTTGCAGCCTCCACAGCATGGAGGTCAGGGAGAATGCTGCACTTGGGGTCAGACAAAGCTGGAGCTAGTGCTTGCAGGAGCAACTTGGACAAATCATTCTCTGAACCATCTCTGTAAAGCAAGAATATTCTCTCCTCCACAGGGTTATTATGCGGATTAAATGATATAATATTTGCAAAAGTCTTCTCCTAGCACCAGGCACATGGTAAGCACTCCATAATGTTGAATGAATAAATGAATGGCCTTAAGTCAGGCCCTTCAAGTGCTTTGTTAATTCCTTCAGCCCACTAGGATACTGTTGAGTTCAGCACAGCACACCATAGCAGTGACTTCCTGAATAGTACTCTAATGTTCCCCAAAGGCAGAGAGAAATTTCATAGTGTCACTGCCTGGTTATACCTGTTCTGGGAATACAGTAATTCCTTTTCCAGTGCTGCCAATCTATTACCTTTCACCAAACACAAAATTCACTTTAAGAAGGGGCAGAAACACAAGTGCCTTTCTGTTAGATAGAGGTTGGGAGAATATATTATTAAAATTGAAACCGACTTCTCTGATTTCTTAGCAAAAAAATCAGATTGGAAGCCAAACAGCTATTTGACCTTTGCAGACCCTGGATAGTGATGCCCTTGGGGGAAAGGAGAGAGTTGGAGTTATTCCAAACTGTAGTTATGACATTTGTGTGTATATTTACTGCCTGTGCTTATGCTCTCTGCATTTAGTTTTTACTCTCTAAGCCTCGAAGAAGTCACAATTTACCAAGAGCACAATTTAATACATATGGGTAGAAATATAGGCACATATCTCTGTTTCTCATTTCCTAATCATATTTTCTACACTCCCTATATACCTGATACTTCTTCTTTTTCAATCTACTTGCTCTGATTCTTGAACTTAGGTAGACAATAATGATTTGTTAACAATAAACATGCCCCTAGCCCTTCCCTCACCCTTCTTTACCCAGGAGGGCCTCCCCTAAGATTCAAAGACAAAATCCTGCCATATAGTTAGCACCTGGTGCAGCTCATCAAAATATAATATCCTTTCCCAGATGATTGGAAATCTCGGCAATGCCGTCACACAATGAGGTGTGCAAGAAAAGAGCTTGTGGATTGATTTTCATCATTAATTTGACATTGCACAGTTTTTGTGGAACTTTAAAAGAAATGCATTTTTATTACTTTTAAGTACTGCACATAGAGTAACTCCAACTCATCATATTTTAGCAGTTATTTTTCGGGGGAAGGATGTATTTTAAACATGCCTATGTTAGAGTGTCTGGTGGATCATTTAGGATCAGTGTCCTGTTGCTTGATGAAATCCAGATCACTCCAATGAAATCCAGATGGGGAAACTGGGTCTCTGGCAATGGCTGCCAGATCTTCTCCATATGAAATCTCTCTAGCCTGTATGCAAATTCAAAACTCCATATCCTGGAAATCCCAAACCAATTAAGTGGCGCTCCGCTTCTTAGTTACTGGACTAAACACAGGGAAGTGATTCTTTCTTCCCTGAGGAAATAAGTATGTCTTACATACATCTATCTTGGCACAAAAAGGGCTGGCTAAGCAAATTAATAGTGTAAACAGGACTGCGCTGGGGAATGTTTGTCCTACTTAAGAGAATAAACTTTTTATGCACTTTGTGCACATCCACTTACATACAAATAATTGATATGCTAATTACAAATGATTCTTAAAGCTCTTTCCCTGAGGTACTGTATGATGTTGTTAGTGTAGTTTGAATTACTAGCATGTCCAGTGCTTGAAAGTAATAAAAATGTATTTTAAAATATTCCGTTATTCAGACTGGCTTTCCTCTAATTAGGCTGAGTTAGTGAGGCTTGCCTATAATTAAATAGGATAGATATTTTTCTACTTTCATTTCTAATATATTTAAGGTGGCTCTCCCCAATTCCCCATCCCGCCCCAACCCTGGCATCCATCACCTTGTTCTACAGGATTCTCCTGCCCAGAGCAGGCATACACAAACCTCTTAGCATCCAGCTCAGTCTTCAGCAGCACTTACATGGTCTCTAGACAAACACACTGCCTTTAGTGCCTGGCACACATCCATACCCTTTCACTTCTTAACTTAGCTGCATATTTGATACAGCTTTTTTGAGGTGTCTTTTCTTTGGTCTTGCTTTAAGTACCAATGGGTATGGCTCTTTCCTGATACTGCAGTGGGTAACAGCACACAGCAAGCAAGGCCCAGACAAACTTTGCATCAGGCTTTTTTGTCAGGTAGAGGACACCAGATTTAACTAAATCTCTGTACAGACCACGTCAACAGGATTCAACAAGGCAGCTCATCAGTGCCTGCAGCTGCCGGGTGAATGACTGTCAGGCGCAGTCATTCAGAGCAGAGCCTAAAGGGTAGCTTTTTTAGGCTAGAGGGAGGGGATAGAGCAGTGATCAAAGAACACGGGAGGTGGGAGAATTAGGGTGGGTGAGGGGGTACATGGTAGTGAGCAGCTGAGAGGAATAATATGAATTTTGAAGATAGAATGTTCCATCAAGCACAGACACAGTCAAATTTAGGATTCTTTTCAGAGCAGCCCTGCATTAGAAGGTGTAATTCTCAAGTTTTCCATTTATGAGCTGGGTCTTCCTGTCTCTGGATAGTTTCAGAGCATGTTCTAGCATCAAAAGCTATTAAACTGCTGTGGAAGAATAAGGTCACTTTTTCCAGGGGGCAGGGATCATTCAGCACTAAAAACAGTGCAGAGAAGGTACACATCATAGTGACAGAACAAACTCACTGAGTCCTAGGAGATAGTCCTCCTGAACTTACATGAAAAAATAAAAATAAATCACCTAGGAAGACTGCTGGGTGAAAGGTCTGTCATGGTGTCAGGGCTACTCGGTACAGGAGTTTAGGAACTGGTCATGAAAGCCACTGGTCTAGAGGGGAAGAAGGATATAAGAACTGTCCCTTTAACCACTGGATTTAAAGCTCAAAGGATCAATCAGGTAAGGGAAAAAAACAATTCTCCACTGTAACCCTAATCAAGTACTGTTGACAGGCAGGGCAACACAGATAATTAAGCACAGTAGCCCCTCCTCAAAATTATCCTATATTCTTAGGCACTTGATGTCTTTTGAATTTAATATTTTAAAAGACACATCAAACTAGGAACATTAAATGAATGGCCCACTCTGGCCTCATTTCCACCTGTGCTTAATGTTAACTGTGAATTTAATTAGTATCTGAGTCATTCATTTTCCAGAAACAACAGGCAATTTGCATCTGCCTTACCACAAAGAGGCAGAATAGAAGTTTATAAAACAGAATGAAAACATTGACTACAAATATCTTACTTATGGAGGGCTGAGTTCAAAGTGCAAGGTTTATACAAAGAAGTAGCAGCTTCCATGACCTTTATCACTGGGCCAAAGTGATCTAGTGATGATCAAGGTGGTATAGCTGTGACCCAACCGAAGAGAGAGTAATTTTGTAAAGATTTTTTACTAGCTCTCAGATTGTGATGAAAATGGGATGAAGATGGAAGTAAGGCTATATAAATTATTTGTTCTCAAATGCTAATTTTTGGAGAATTCTTCCCTTCTCATCAGATGAAAGAGAATTTTGAAAAAAAATGTATTGCTTAAAACATTTATGTATGAATATGTATTCATATTGCTTTTGCCACATCACCAAGCTCAAAGGAGTAGGCTATAATTGTTGTGTTCTTTTTCACTGAGGATCTATCTACCTGCTTTGGAAATTGAATGATAAGGAATCTGGAGTCCCAGATAGAAGATAAATTCAAGATGACTTATCATTATAATGAAAGAAGAACCTATCATCATTAAAACATCTCTTCTTTAAATATTAACATTAAAAGTCAATAGGGAAAGGAAACCTTTCACTTAAATATCCTTTAGTGATGTCCCTTGCCTCTCATTTTACTTTACGGGTATTGGATGAACAGATTATAGCATGGATGGAGAACCTCTACCCTATATGTTGATATGCCCTCTGCCGGATCAAGAGATGGTATAAATTATGCCTGTTGTTGTCTAGTCGCTAAGTCATGTCTAACTCTTTGCAACCCATGGACTGTAGCCCACCAGACTCCTTTGTCCTTGGGATTTCCCAGGCATGAATACTTGAGTGGGTTGCCATTTCCTTCTCCAGGGGATCTTCCTGACTCATGGATCGAACCCACATCTCCTGCATTGGCAGGTGGATTCTTTACCACTGAGCCATGAGGGATGCTCAGTTGCAAAAAAGCATAATGTTAAAAGCCTCTGGCAATAGCAGTCCCCTGAAAACCACATGAAAAGAAACTAATTATATGAGGAGACCTCTATATAATGACATGTGACATTATTCACTTTCTAACATAGGAAGTCAGGATTTTCTCCATTGAAAATAAAGGAAATAAAGGAAAGAGCAGATTTACAGAATCTCCATGTTTTCAAATTTAATTAGAAATTAAAAACCTAAGAAGTGGGACTTTCCCTGTGCTCCAGTAGTTAGGACTTTGCCTTCCAATGCAAGGAGTGGTGATTCGAGCCCTGGTTGGGGAGCTAAAATCCCACATGCCTCATGGCCAAAACCCCACAAACATAAGAGAGAAGCAATATGGTAACAAATTCATAAAGAGTTTTAAGAATGGTCCACATCAAAAAAAGTAAAATTAGTAAAAAAATGAAGAAGTAAAATCTCTCAGTATTTATTCTTATATTTGATGCATAAAATTACAAATTAAATCCTTAGGATTAAGAGGGTGGTTTTTTTTGCAAAAATCTAAGTAGTACTTTCACAAACATAAACAAATGGACTGTGTACACTACAGATCATGTGGCTCATTTGCATAATCTTAAGTAGTTTCTTTTTTTAAGGACTTTTCTGCAATTCCTGGAGATAAAAATCTGCAAGAATTCTTGGGGATGGTATTTCCTCCTTGTGATACATTTCATACTTTCAGAATCAATACAGTGAAAGTGACTATACTATCCAAAGCAATTGCAAGATTCAATGCAATCCCTATCAAGCTACCAATGGTATTTTTCACAGAGCTAGAAAAAATAATTTCATAATTTGTATGGAAACATAAAAGACCCCAAATAGCCAAAGCAATCTTAAGAAGAATGGAACTGAAGGAATCAGCCTTCCCGACTTCAGACTATACTACAAAGCTACAGCCATACAGTGGTATGCAGATGACACCACTTTAACGGCAGAAAGTGAAGAGGAACTAAAGAGCCTCTTGATGAAGGAGAAAGAGGAGAGTGGAAAAGCTGGTTTAAAACTCAACATTCAAAACGAAGATCATGGCATCCGGTCCCATCACTTCATGACAAATAGATGGGGAAACAATGGAAACTATCAGATTTCCTTTTTTTTTTTGGCTCCAAAACCACTGCAGATGGTGACTGCAGCCATGAAATTAAAAGATGCTTGCTCCTTGGAAGAAAAACTATGACAAACCTAGACAGCATATTAAAATTAGAGATATTGCTTTGCTGACAAAAGTCCCTATAGTCAAAGCAATGGTTTTTCCAGTAGTCTTGTATGGATGTGAGAGTTGGACCATAAAGGAGGTTGAGCACTGAAGAATTGATGCTTTCGAATTGTGATACTGGAAAACACTCTTGAGAGTCCCTTGGACAGCAAGGACATCAACCAGTCCATCCTAAAGGAAATCAATCCTGAATACTCACTGGAAGGATTGAAACTGAAGCTGCAATACTTTGGCCACCTGATATGAAGAACCGACTCATTGGAAAAGACCCTGATGCTGGGAAAGATTGAGGGCAAGAGGATAAGGGGGTGACAGAGGATGAGATGGTTGGTTGGCATCACTGACTCAGTAGAAATGAGTTTGAGAAAGCTCAGGGAGATAGTGAAGGACAGGGAAGCCTGAAGTGCTGCAGTTCATAGGGTCACAAGGAGTCTTAGCAACTGAAAAACACAGTCATCAAGATCGTATGGTACTTGAACAAAAACAGAAATATAGATCAATGGAACAAAATTGAAAGCCCAGAGATAAATCCATGCATCTATGGACACCTTATCCTTGACAAAGAGGGCAAAAATGTACAATGGAGAAAAGACAGTCTCTTCAACAAGAGAATGTGCTGGGAAAACTAGTCAACTACGTGTAAAAGAATGAAAGAACACTTTCTAACATCATACACAAAAATAAACTCAAAATGGATTAAAGACCTAAATGTAAGACTAGAAACTATAAAACTCTTAGAGGAAAACATAGGCAGAACACTCTCTGACATAAATCATAGCAAGATCCTCTATGATCCACCTCCCAGAGTAATAGAAATAAAAACAAAAATAAACAAATGGGACCTAATTAAACTTAAAAACTTTTGCACAATGAAGGAAACTATAAGCAAG
The DNA here is from genome assembly GCF_032452875.1 of Bos javanicus. Lineage (NCBI taxonomy): Eukaryota > Metazoa > Chordata > Mammalia > Artiodactyla > Bovidae > Bos > Bos javanicus. Next base: position 80,021,741 of record NC_083897.1, on the reverse strand, counting down.
GTAAAAAGACAGCCTTCAGAATGGGATAAAATAGTAGCAAATGAAACAACTGACAAAGAACTAATCTCTGAAATAGACAAGCAGCTCATGCAGCTCAATACCAGAAAAATGAACAACCCAATCCAAAAGTGGGCCAAAGAACTAAACAGACATTTCTCCAAAGAAGACACACAGATGGCTAATAAACACATGAAAAGATGCTCAGCATCACTCATTATTAGAGAAATGCAAATCAAAACCACATTAAGGTATCATCTCAGGTGGTCAGAATGGCCACCATCAAAAAGTCTACAAATAATAAATGCTGGAGAGGGTGTGGAGAAAAGAGAATCCTCTTACAGTGCTGTGGGAATGCAAACTGGTACACCCACTGTGGAAAACAGTATGGAGATTCCTTAAAAAACTGGAAATGGAACTGCCATATGATCCAGCGATCCCACTGCTGGGCATACACACTGAGGAAACCAGAAATGAAAGACACATGTACCCCAATGTTCATTGCAGTACTGTTAAAATAACTAAGACGTGAAAACAACCTAGATGTCATTGGCAGATGAATGGATAAAAAAGTCGTGGCACATATACACAATGGAATATTACTCAGCTATGAAAAGGAATACATTTGAGTCAGTTCTAATGAGGTGGATGAAACTGGAACCTATTATATAGAGTGAATTAAGTCTGATAGAGAAACACCAATACAGCATATTAACACATATATATGGAATTTAGAAAGACGCTAATGATGATCCTATATGCAAGGCAACTAAAGAGTCACAGATATAAAGAATAAGCTTTTGGACTATGTATGTATGGAGAAGTATGTATAAATCTACCTCATTCTTTTACATACTGCACTGCTGCTGCTGCTAAGTCACTTCAGTCGTGTCCGACTCTGTGCGACCCCATAGACGGCAGCTCACCAGGCCCCGCCGCCCCTGGGATTCTCCAGGCAAGAACACTGGAGTGGGTTGCCATTTCCTTCTCCAATGCATGAAAGTGAAAGTGAAGTCGCTCAGTCATGCTGACTCCTCGAGATCCCATGGACTGCAGCCTACCAGGCTTCTCCATCCATGGGGTTTTCCTGGCAAGAGTACTGGAGTGGGGTGCCATTGCCTTCTCCTAGCAGCAGCAGCAGGGAGAAGTCAAGGGTGGGATGATTTGAGAGAATAGTATTGAAACATGTATATTACCATATATAAAATAGATGGCCAGTGCAAGATCCATGCATGAAGTTGGGCATTCAAAGCTGGTGTCTGGGACAACCCAGAGGGATGGGGTGGGGAGGGAGGTGGGAGGGGGTTTCAGGATGGGGGGACACATGTGCACCCGTGGCTGATTGATGTAGGTGTATGGCAAAAACCGCCACAATATTGTAAAGAAATTATCCTCCAATCAAAATAAATTAATTAAAATTTTTTTAAATGTGGGCAGAAGACTTAAAAAGACATTTCTCCAAAAAAGACATATAGATGGCTAAGAAAAACATGAAAATATGCTCAACATCACTCATTATTAGAGAAATGCAAATCAAAACCACAATGAGGTATCATCCCACAGTGGCAGAATGGCCATCATCAAAGTCTACAAAAAATAAATGCTGGAGAGGGTGTGGAGAAAAGGGAATCCTCTTACACTGTTGGTGGGAATGCAAACTGACACAACAAATATGGAGAACAGCATGGAGATTCCTTAAGAAACTAGGAATAAAACACACAACCCAGCAATCCCACTACTGGGCATATACCCTGAGGAAACCAGGATTGAAAAAGACACATGTACCCCAGTGTTCCCTGCTGCACTATTTACAATAGCTAGGACATGGAAGCAACCCAGATGTCCATTGGCAGATGAATGGATAAGGAAGTTCAGTGCAAGTTTGATGTATGACGCAGAGCACCCAAAGCCAGTGCTCTGTGACACCCTATTACTCTGGGATAGGGTTGGGAGGGAGGTGAGGGGATGCTCAGGATGAAGGGGACACATGTATAACTGTGGCTAATTCATATTAATGTATGGCAAAACCATCACAATATTGTAAAATAATTATCCTATTAAAATAAACAAATATATTTTAAAAATCGCTAAACTTGTTAAACTCATTAAAAAAATTTCATACTTCCATGTGACAATTTGGGGACAGTGTAACTGATGGTTAATACTCTCTGTGTGACCTTAAGTAAATCAACCTTTTTAAGTTCCAGTTCTCTTATTTGGAGAAAGGAATGGCAACCCACTTCAGTATTCTTGCCTGGAGAATTTCATGGACAGTCCATGAGGTTGCAAAGAGTCAGATATGACTGACTGACTAACACTTTCACACTTTCTTAGTAAGACTGGAATAAGAATACTCTACCTTTGCAGGTATTGTATATTGTTACAAGTATGAAGTGGAAAAAATCAAATAAATGATCAGTGTAATTCCTGGCACAGGCAAGTCCTCCCTAGGAACTAAGCTCCACGATGTGGCAGCTCCAGGATGTTTACCACCACTAGTACCTATGTACAGGGTGGGCAAGAAGCAGAGACAATAAATATTTGTCAAGTGAATGAATAAAATAGTGCCATTATACTAAGTGAAATTGCTCAGTTGTGTCTGACTCTTTGCGACCCCATAGACTGTAGCCTGCCAGGCTTCTCCATCTACGGGATTTTCCAGACAAGAGTATTGGAGTGGGTTGCCATTTCCTTCTCCAGGGGATCTTCCCAACCCAGGGATCGAACCTGGGTTTCCTGAATTACAGCCAGACTCTTTACTGTCTGAGCCACAATGAAAGCTCATCATTATACTAAAATATAAGCAAATCCCTTAAGTTATTGCATTGGTAGTTCCCTTTTCATTCTTGTTAATTAACGTCTTAAAAATTCTGTAGGGTGACTTAAGGCAGTCAGTTCTTTTGTAGGAAGGTCAGAGTGGCTTCAGAGAGGTGAATTTTGGCTCAAGACCTATAGGAATGAATTCTTGTGCTTAAAACAGTCCTGACTTATATTTCAGAGGCCATGTCAGGATCTAAGGAAAATTCTCATACAATAAATATAAACTGCAGAATCACTATATGATTTTTTTCTCTTCTTCATTGAATAGCAGTGGAGCTCAGTATAGACGGAAGAAGGAATTCCCCACAGAAATAAAAGCTTGAATTTAAATGAGCTATTCCTTCAATGAGCTATTCCTACTGTGGTCCTAGAGAGCAAGTTCTTTCCAGGTAGGCTATCCTGGTTATCCCAAGCATAGTAGAATTAATGTTTGTAAAAACCAGTTTGAAGAGCAATAAAAAATTTACTTAAAATAGATAAGTATAATATTTTTCTCAAAAAAGAAGGGACAAAAATTTTGTTTTTGCTGCTGCTGCTTTTTTAAACTTCTGGAATCTCTGAAATTTTCTTTAGGTCAGTGGTCTTTGATGGGGGAAAAAAGGTTTCTTTTAATTTTGGGTTACAGCGTATAAGCCATAGGATTCAAGGTAAACAGGCCAAATACAGGAAGATTTTTATTTTAATAATTACTACTGTGAACCCTAGTTCACTAGAATAAGACTATTTCTTTGATCAGGCTGATTGCTCTTACTAGCAAAGTATTGCATATGTGGATATAAAGACTGCTATTGATTGAAACGCCCTGCTTAATAGGGCCTTTCATAAGTCCTATTCATTGAGAAGTCTGTTTAACAATGTGTTTTCCTTTTGGCAAAATATTTATGCAGTGTCTCTAATTAATTATTTTACAAAGTTGAATAGTCAAATATTCTTAATCAAATGTAATTTTTTCCCGAAGTGTGTCAATTTCAGTATGCTTTGTATCATAACATTATATATATATATATATATATATATATATATATGTATGTATGTATGTATATATGTATATATGTATAGGAAGTCACCATATATATAACCTTTCTGTGAGATATATGCTAGTAACTGGATGTTTAGTAAAGAATGCTTTCTGGATGTTAGGGCTGTAAAATGATAGGTGGGGTAAAAACTAAGAAGTTTGAAAACAACTCTAAAATTCTTCTTCAAACTATCCATATGTCATGACAGTTCACAGTGGGCAAACAGTTTGGTCATCCTGCAAGATTCAAGGTTTCAGAGTAGTACCTCTCTTGAATCAACTGCAAGGAAGTACTTGGTTATTTGTCCTTTTCTTAGATTCCTTAACTATGCTAAGTGTAGCCAGTCAGTCGTGTCTGACTCTTTGCAACCCCATGGACTGTAGCCCACCAGGCTCCTCTGTCCGTGGGATTCTCCAGCAAGAATACTGGAGTGAGTTGCCATTTCCTTCTCCAGGGCATCTTCCCGACCTAGGGATCAAACCTGGGTCTTCCGCATCACAGGCAGATGCTTTACCCTCTGAGCCACCAGGGAAGCCCCAAAGTCACCAACACAGCCTCTTGAGTAATAGTTTAAACATTATTAAGACTAACTCACATTGCATCCAAATACAACTAGAGAGCAAACATTAAATAAAGGCAGAACAGTATTTTTCAGATGACAGAGCTTGGTAATTAGGAAATGGTCTCTGGCAAAACAGCTTTCCTCTCCCATCAAACTTTGCCTGTATATAAATTACAGGAGGCTTAGGGGAATGGTGACCCTTGCCCTTCTAAATTAGCACAGAATGACCTTGGGATCTCTCACTGTGAAATTGTCTTTTTCATAAAATGGAACTTCTGGTGTTGAAAATCTTCATGTAAAGATTCCATATCTGGCCTATTAAGAAAGAAACCCTAAGACAATTTTTTTAAAAAAATAAAGAGGGTATGTTTAACCTTAAGATGAAACCATTAAGTTCCTGCCTAGCTGTTAAAGTCAAAAAAAAGGCTACAGCAGAGGAAAAAGCCATAAAGAAAAGAAGGAAGGAAGGGAAGGAAAAAGGGCTCCTAAATTCAATATGGAAAGATAGTTCAGAAGCAAACCAGTGGCAAACTAAAATTAGAGCTTCTTATAAGTGAACCAGCAATAAGATGTCCTTTATTTCTCACAGGTAAGGAGTCAGAAAACCAGTAGGCTCATGGAACAAAAATGATGAAAAAGAGACTGAAGATGAACTGAATGACTTTTTTACATGGGTAAGCTATTCCTGTCTACTCTGTCTTTGGAGGTAGGCAGATGAACCAGATGTCATAGTGGTAAATGAACAAGATACTCTGATTCTAGGCAACAAACTAGAAGTAATCAAAAGCATAAAGACTAAGTGATACAGTTACTAGAGCTGACCCTCTGCAAAACTAGTTGGCAAAAATTGTTTGTGCCCCTTTCCCACTACTAATCCTCTGAATGCTCAGGGTGCTTATGCTCTAACCCTTTCAAAATCTGCTATTATGAAATGGCAGAGTGTGGATGAGGAGGAGAGATTGGGCCAGAATTCCATTTAAGGCCTAATTCTCAGTGTAGAACAAAAGTATGTTTCCTTTTAAAGGAATTTCATCAGCTATTAGTCCAACAGTTGGGACAGATGTTTGGGTCAGGAAGCGTTCTTGGCACCCTTGGGATCAGAAGTGCCTTCACATAATGCCCCGACCACACTTGACTTCTGAAAGAAATCAAAGGGAAAAATGACTGTCTCTCTAATCAAAACCCGGAGCCTGGGTTTTGATTCTGGGTGATCTCCATACAGTTTGCTGGTGGAGCTGCAACGGCAAAAGGGGCCCTGGTAACTACAAACAAATGAGTGTCTTGTACTCTGGTACACAAGCTAGAAGAATCTTTCCTAAATGCTGGCTTCCTGTATACACTGGGGTAGAGGTGGCAATATGGTAATCATGTGTGATCCTCCATGGATCTTTTCCTCCAGGCTAAATTCACTTTTAAAACGTTTAATTAAGTTTGATACCAAGGCTATTTTTAAACGTGAATTACTATGGGATAACAATTTTTAAAAATCATGTAGGAAGAACTGGTTTAGAGAGAAATAGGGGAGAAACAGACATTTTTTTGACTGAAGAAAGGTAAGTAGTAGACTTGTTTGGGGGTGGGCGCTGGGAAATCCTCAAGTCTGCAGATGATACTCAGCTTTTCCAGGCAGTGAAATGCCAAGTTGATGGGGAAGAGAGGAAGACTTCAGGAGGTTTCATGACTGACAGATGAGCTTCAACAGAGGCACATGTGAGGTAATCTGTTTAGGGAGGGCCAGAGATTACAAGCTACACTTGCAGGATGATGGGTGCTGACCTTTCAATTAAGGCCCATGAAAAAGCTCTAGGAAACCCTGTGGACAGAGTACTGAAGAGAACAATCTAGTTTCCTGCTATGGCATAAAAAGGGCAACAAAATGTTGGATACTGTCAATAAGAGAATTAAAAGAAAAACAAAATAATTCTCCTTTTACACAGAACCACAGGATATCATTGGTAAAGTTACGTCAGCAACTCTGATCTGCACATCTCAAGGACAGAACAGAGCCTAAGGGAAACAAAGAAGGGCAATTAAAACCATCAATGGCAGACTGAAAAAAAAAAAAAAAAAGAGCCTTTTCAGTTTGACAATACAGAGGTAGTAGCCAGGGCACATGATCAAAATATGAAGAGGCTACTGCTACAGCTGATGACCTGACATGCCAAATCTCTTGAGCTAAGAGGCACCTTTGGACCATAAAGTTTTTATTTTTTAATACTTCTACTTTGTTTATACAACTGCCAGTTGTGACGGCCAGTGCAGGCTCCTTTGGGAAGCCCTTCTTTCCACCAGAATGTTGGGAGAAATCTGAGCCAAGTGGGAGAGGGATCAAAAACACCTCAATCCCCATTACTTACCTTATGCTGACTTGCTGACTTTCTAGTCAGACTCACTTCTCTACTGCCAATGTCAGCAATGAATTTGTACCTGAGCGATCCCAGTTTTTTATGAATATGAGTTTAGCCACCCTTTCCTCATTGTGTAGGGCTTTTTAGTCCCAGTGGTCTGGTCTACACCCTGGCTCTAAACTGTCTTCCTACAAGTGGCTCTAATTTAATCTCTAACTATATTGCAAAAAAACTATAATTTCTGACTCCAATTTTAACACAACTGATAGAACTCAAGAACTCTCTAATATTGACACCAGTGGATGGAAGCAGATCTCCGTAATGGAAAACAAACTGCTGCTGCTAAGTCGCTTCAGTCGTGTCCGACTCTGTGCAACCCCATAGACGGCAGCCCACCAGGCTCCCCCGTCCCTGGGATTCTCCAGGGAAGAACACTGGAGTGGGTTGCCATTTCCTTCTCCAATGCATGAAAGTGAAAAAATAAAGTGAAGTTGCTCAGTCGTGTCTGACTCCTAGCGACCCCATGGAGTGCAGCCCACCAGGCCCTTCCGTCCATGGGATTTTCCAGGCAAGAGTACTGGAGTGGGGTGCCATTGCCTTCTCCATAGGGGGTGGCTGTTGCTGCTGCTGCTGCTAAGTCGCTTCAGTCGTGTCCGACTCTGTGCAACCCCATAGACGGCAGCCCACCAGGCTCCCCTATCCCTGGGATTCTCCAGGCAAGAACTCTGGAGTGGGTTGCCATTTCCTTCTCCAATGCATGAAAGTGAAAAGTGAAAGTGAAGTTGCTCAGTCGTGTCCAAATTAGCGACCGCATGGACTGCAGCCTACCAGGCTCCTCCGTCCATGGGGTTTTCCAGGCAAGAGTACTAGAGTGGGGTGCCATTGCCTTCTCCAATAGGGGGTGGCAGGTAAGATCAAACCGATAGTCTGGCTCTGGTCCAAACACTCTGCTCCCCCATACAGGGGCTGGCTACCTGATCAAATAAGCATAGTGAGCAGTGTACAAATGGTATGTGGGTATATAATAGCTTTTTAATTTTTTTTGAAAACAAGAATTCTGTGAGATTAGAGGCCATTTCATCTAATAGAAATGTAATGCGCTTGTTACTGGCTCAGCACTGCTGTCATACCTTTCACAGATGTGGTAATACCTCTCATCCTGTATGCCATCCTGAATGGGCACGTTTACACTGTAGTACCGTCCCTTCCCTAGGCCAACATCAGACACATCACCTGTTCCTGTCAAAGAGAGGAGCACCAAGAACAGTTTTAAGAACATGAGAATTAGAAAATATGAAGGCTTCTCTGAGTAGGAATTCAGAAAAACAAAAGGTCAATTAAGAGAACAATTTGAATGAACGATGGTTTCTAAGGGAATGAAATTAGTGAATAAGAAAAAACTTGTAAATAATGTCGGGGAAGTAGGAAAATCGTAAGAAAATAAATTAGTCTCCATCTTGCTGGACCAAATGAATGAAAAAAGAGAGAAACTTCTCTTCTTGACTTCTCATACACCTTAGATTGACATAATATTAATATATAATTGCACTTATCAGGATGTTGGGGGTTATACAGGCTATCTGATAGTCCGGTAAGTGTAAGTGAGCTCTCGACAATCAATGAAAATCATCTGGAAAAAGCAGCAGCGTTACATTCCTTTTATCATTGTCACCTGAAATGACCTCTGTTAAATTTTTGCATGGGGTAGCACCAACAAGGTATTCACAGCATGTAGCTATCCAAATACAAGATATAAGAAATGTATAGAAGAACTGCAGTATTTATTCCTCAAATGTAACACTGAGCACACAGATCACTTGCCTGGGAAAAATCCTGGAGAGAATTTGTGCAGGGACACCGTCATGACTTTGGAGGTGAAACTGAAGGCATCTTCTACACCTATCAGAGAAAGAAATGGCAGAAGAAACACTTTATAAGTGCAACTCCTGTTTTCAACAACTGAAACTCTAGAAAGCAGCTGGAGGAAGGAAGAGCGAGAAGGTAGCAATAATAAAGCTAGCAAGCTGTGGAATAAAAGGAACAAAACTCAGGTCTTGAATCTCTGTCATTATAGGATGAGCTAGAACTTTGGCCCCAAGTGAAGTTAGGGTTCCTTTTCAAATTCATTAAAATTAAAGCTGGACATTTCCAAGCAATGGGGATGCCCAGGCTGTCTTTCACAATGTGTTCTAAAAGGTAGGGAAGGATTAGAGCTCAGAATTGATGTATTATCAACAGAGCTGCATAAAGGAAACTGGCACCATCTTGGAAGTTTTATATTTTGTTTTGTTTCATTGGTTCTAAGTTACATTCTTGGGATTTTTTTTCAAAGAAGTACAATATGGCAGCCCTTTGAAAAACATCATCTATACCAACATTATGCACTACACAGTGTAAATCTAACTTTAAAA